>NC_040904.2:156777252-157429237 GCF_004126475.2 Phyllostomus discolor | reverse complement strand
GGACAACAAAATAGGTTACCCAGAGACCCCAACAACTTGAACAGAATTAAAGGTGACAAGCATGGATAAATCCTCTCAGCCCATGGAAGAGAAAGTTGCACTAGAGTCATTTAAGAAATACAGACCTAAAACTGTATTTTACATTTAATGGTGGGTTCTAGGATGCAATTGTGAATTGACTGCCCTCAATCGATGGGTCAGTTTTGTCCCATAAAGAGGGAAATAGGCTCTCTGAGGGGCCTGGAATCTGGGAAGATTATATTTAAGCTTTGTTTTAAATGCAGAACAAATGTTTTTCCATTGGCCTGGCCTTTTAGAATATCTGCAAACATCTTGTGATGAGAAGAGAAGGCTCTGTAGTTGGCAAAAAAAAGGTGGGTGTTGTTACTCTTAGAGTCTTATTTCTGTTTTTTAAATACTCAGTCTGCAAGGCAAGGGCTGCTAATTTCAGTATCTTTATCCCCTCTTTCCTGCAAGCTATTTTCAAAGAATTAGAAAGCAGATTCAATAACAACACTGAGATTATTCTGTATGGTCAACCAGTCCAGTTTGCACTTGTCTTTTTATATTAGGGGGAAGATTTCTTCCTAAAGGGGAAATTAGATTTCTATATTCTGGGGTTTCAGAGTATAATGCAGTGTGTCTTTGGAAGGTCTCTATAAAAGTGTTCTGCAAAGACCTTAGGATGCTCCTCTTCTTTCTGAGCGCATACTTTAACCTTAGACTCATTCGCTTTGGGGAAAAGACATCTACTATTACTTCTTGAATATTGATTTTCAGCTGATCCATTTCCTTGAATATTGGTTTCCAACTGACCATTTCCTAATCATTTGGAGGAGAGGCTGAGAGAAATTCTGACCATCCATTTCCTCTGCTAAGGGAGAAGAGTTTCCCCAGAGAGCTGTGTGGCTTATCTTATAAGGATACTATTTCATAGGTGGGAAGAACACCCTTTAGTAGCCAGTTGAGGCCACTGTGAGTAGGGTTGCAAATGGCCACTCATCTTTCCAACTTTTATCTAAATTTGATAGAATATTTCAAAAGTGGGAGTAAAAGACTATGCAATTTAAAAGACTGTCTGCTGTCCAAAGGACTTGTGTTCTTTGTGGTAGGGGTCCAGTATACATCTGCAGAGGGCATTCTGTTGAAAGGCCTGGAGCTGATGTGATTTGATTATAGACACTGAGAAAGAAGGGGAAATTATAAGAGACAACAAAATGATTCCTGTCGTGTTGCCCCAGGGTATTGACCAAAGTTACTTCCTGACCATTGGCATTTATATAAGTAACCTGTGTACCCACACCTGGAGTGCTTTCTGTGATTTTTGCAGTAAAAGAGAAGAAAATAGTCTTTTGGGTGTTTAGGAATTTTCTAGGGAAGTCAAAGGATTTTCAGAGATTAAAAGAATGTGTTGAGACAGGGCTGGATTTGGGGAGGGAATATGAGCCAGGGGTGCAGAGAACCAAATGATCATCTGAAAAAACAAAGGCAGGGAGTTGGGGGTAAATGACAGTGTATTGTGGGCATTTATTGTGGGTATAGACAGAGGATGCAAAGGTCCTCTGGGAGCTTATGAATGATTCAACTTTCTAATGAAGCAGGTTTATTATCCAATTTATCTCCCTATTTTATTAGACTTGGTGTCTGATTCCCTTTACTTCCTTCTTTATTAATATCTAGCTACCTGTTTCTACTAACTAAAGGATCCATCAGCCAGCCGTTAAAGAGTGGAATCTTCAAAGGATATATCCATTCCAATAGTGACTCAATACAGTAAGGCTTTCCATTGAAAGACCTATAGGTAATGTTCCAGATTTAAAATATATTTTTATCATGAATGAAAAAGACATGCTGAAGTGGGTACAGCCTCCATAATCCAAGAAGACACCCACAAAGACAGCCACAGATAACAAAGACCCTCGCAGTCACCAGTAGTAAGAATGGTATTTGTGAAAACTTGTCCTCTGGTCTCCCACAAAAGTAAGATGGCTCCAATCACAGACCTAATCATCTGTGATACAGGGCACCTGATACTAATATGAGACTTTTCCAGCACTGACAGGACAATAAGGGTAGAGATGACAAAGGCCATTTATGAGCTGACCCTCACTAAGACAAACTCACCCAGAACTGACAAGGTCAGACAAAGAAAATGTTGCCAGTGTACCTTGTGTCTTAGGTTCAGAGTCTGATGTCTCGCCACCCAATACAGGCCCAAAACTTGTGCCCCAGCTGACAGAAGTCAGGTTACAAGCCAAGCACTCAGGATACAAAACAAGGTGAAAGAATCTCATCCAGTCATTTTATTGATGATCCCCTACAAAGTTTATCCAAAAAGACTCCACCCTCCAGTGAGAATTCTAAACTCATCACTCTTTGAAGCCAACTCAAATGGTAGGCTTGTAAGAGTCGTGACTGTGCTCAGCCCTATGATTGTCCTTGTGAAAAAGGGCACAAAATACAGAGACAAAGGAAAATATTTTTAATAATATCTGAAAGAGAAAGGATCAATTAAAATAAAGAATACTTGCCCTGGCTGGTGTGGCTCAGTGGATTGAGTGCTGGCCTATGGACTGAAAGGTTACAGGTTTGATTCAGTGCTTCTCTCCCTCTCCCCATCCTTTCCCCCCTCTCTAACAATAAACAAATAAAATATTTTAAAAAATAAGGACTACACAAAACAAAAAGCACAAGGCTCATATAACTTTACTGGCTTTTTCTCACAAAATTTTCTAGATTTTTTTGCAAAATCTCAATTGTAGCCTCCCAAATGAGGAGGATGTCCCAGCCAATAATATCCTGTTCCCTGTCACTGTAACTGTAGAAAGTAAAAAAAATATCTCCTTTAGGTACTGTGGCTGGGACCTATGAATTAAACTTATAAAAGACAGATAAAGGGGAGAAAAGCAGACAGATCTTAAATATTTACGTGCACACAGGAGATTGTATAAGAAAAATGCAGACATGAAGAAGCAGTTAGTACCAAGAATCATAAAATTGTGAAGAAGTGACAAGATAAAAGGAAAAGAAGCTAAGCTTCTAGAGGTGAGAAGTTATGGCAGAATGACTAAGAAATACATGGGGAAAGTAAAGGAAGATGAGGGTTATTTTAGTAGGTTGTTTTGTTTAGATCCATTTTAGCATCGCCTCCCAGCCTCCAGTCACAAGAATGTTTTTTCCTCCCTAGTGCAGGAAGAGCACCTTTTGCATGGGAAATTCTGTGACTTGCTTTTCTGTAGAAAGAGGGAGGTCTGAGAGTCCTGCTGGCAACCATAGATTTTCAAATGTCTTCAGCTCTTGCCAAAGTGGCATATTTTGGGGTAGCATGTTCTGAACCCCTTGTCAAATACACACATTCTGAGTACTATTGAAGATTTTTTTTTTCAGAGTGAATAACTCAAAAGGTTAATTTGAGTTTCGTAGACAAGATTGCACCTAAAAAGGCAGAAAAGTTTGCTCTGGTTTGTTAGCTTCCAAGCAGATATTTTTGTAAGAAAGGGTAAGTTTTTAAAGAACTGCGAGGGAGTTATGTGCCAAAATTCTGTTCATGTATAACAGGATTTATTCTAATACCTCCTACACACCACTTTTAAAATACACCCCTCTTTGCTTTACAAATTGTTGTTTTGAGAAGGACTGTGACTTGGTAAGAGGTACATATTTGTAAAACAAAAGGGTTGTTAGCAAGAGAAAGCCTTCATAAACATGGCATTTTTAAGATAGATATAGAAATATATACCTTGATAATATAAGGGTTTCTTTGAAACAAATAAACTACACAAAACACTTAAAAAAGAAGATTCCAGATTTGATGTCAAAAAGTCTTATTCACAGTGCCATTCTCTATTCACAGCTCCTGTTTTCCTAATCCCTTTATGATATTATACTGGAATAGACTCTGATATACATAGTTTATAAGAATACCAGTACAATATGCTGAACACTAGAATTTGACCAAGAAAAAGAAACTATTTATATAAGTATGCCCAAGCAATCCTTTTTTTTTTTCAGAAGAATAATGATGTCAGGAACTTTGGGGGTTTTGATGAAGGGCCTTTGGTCAAAAGCTGTGGACATTTGATAGTTAAATCCAAGGAGGAGGCAGAAAGTGAGCGAATACAAACAAGAGGAAATGATTATTTGATTGTGGCTGAAAGACTGGAGCAACAAAGCCGTGCAGATTAGCAAACCGAAACTGCCAGCACTCCTCTGAGCTGTAATTTCCTGAGAACAAAGAGGCATTAACTGGTTACTTTCAATACACAATGCCCACTAATTGCCAGTGATAAAAGTAAGGCTCCTGCTTTTAATCCCCAAACCTCCTACTATATTTCTATGAATACCACATTGAATTTACTCATTCTGTTTCTCCTATGTAAAGGTTCCCCTGGAAGTAGCATAGCTGTTTTGTGTGCTTCTATATTTATACATAGATGGTTATAAACAAAACAAGAAACAAATGAATTAGAAAACTTTTGTCAGTGTAAAGAGTTATTTACATTATAAGTTGTTGACCAATCATTTAAAATTATATACGCATGCATATCCTTTTTATTTTTTTTAAATAAAAGCTTTATGGTTACACACCTGGTAAAATGCCACTATATGATGTAATCACTGCTTAATATTGGAAAACAATAACTACTAAGTTAGGGAGAGGAATTAAATTTTTACATGGAGTTCTACTATGTTTCAGGATTCTGTACCTATGACTTATTCATGTTAATTAAAGAGTACAACTGGTCTAAGTTGATCAATATACTTGGTTTTGGTAATATAATTTGGAACTTAGTGAAGCAATACTAGTAAAAAGAACAATTTTTAAGGACTAAATCTATACTCTAAAACTCTTCATGTGGTTACTACTTGTAAGTTAATATTTTATAATCAGTTCTGTTGTAGTCAGTGAAGTCCATTCTCCCATTTAGGGGAGAAGGTTCACTTTTCCCCTTTATTCCTTCAGATGTCAGATAATCTTTTTGTGTGTGTGTCTCTGATAAGCATCTTACAATGTCTTGTTGGTTTATTTTCCAAACAGACACATCAGTTGTCAAATACTGGAAACCCCCAAATCACCAACCTAATCTGTAGATAAAACAAAGCTGAGTTTGTTGCTTATTGGGTAAGGGAGAATGTCACCTCTGGAAATACTTGTTAGTGTCTGGAAAGGGAGAGAGGAAGGCAAGGTCTGAATTTACTGAGAATTTGAAGGCTGGCCCAAGGGAAGATCTCTCAGTGGGACAAAAAAGGTAGACTTAATTAGGATTGGGCAGGCAATTTTAATCAACAGTGGGAATGGTGGAAGCTACTATACAAGGAGACAATTTTAAAAGTAACAGATTAAAATGATGTAAAGACATGACCTGTCTGTTGATACTTTCCACTGAAGATTTGATGGAGCATTCTGTAAGCTCCTGTGCAGACAGAAAAGTGGGTATGTCTGAGTTCAGTGACTGAAGGTAACATCACAGGGTGATCAGATCATACATTCCCACTAGGTGGTTAGTGCCATCTAGCCCTATAATTTCTTTAGAAAAGGTCTAAGCAAGCCCTGTCCATTGTTCTTGTGCATCTAGGTTAACACACCTTTGAAATGCCAGGAGTAATTCTGTTTTCCAACCCTTCAAAGGTGTAACCACCGTCAAGGGAGCACATAATCTAGTTAACTATCCTGTACTTTCTCCCACATTCACCCAATATTCCTTTTGTTCCCTCCTTAATTCCAAAGATAGAAAAAAAAACCCCGCAAAACTGTCAATCTCAGAGTATTTGAGATCTTGCTTCCTTGTCATGTTATCAGCTTGGCCCAAATAAACTCTTACAAAATTCTCTACAGATTTGGACATTTCTTGCTCTGACACCTGTCATGCACAATTAAGCTATTTCTTGGGCAAGAACCACATAAAAAAGCAAAGCAATGCTAATGAATATGATGGAATTGCAAAGTCATGTATTTTTCAGTACCGATGCTGGTGAGTTGGGTGAAGGTGTAAATGCTTGTGCTTCTTATAGTTAGCTTGTGCTTCCTCAGATTACCACATGTGTGCACACTCATATGCACATACACACATACATAAGAGCCCAATCTGAATCATTCCTAGCTGCGTCTTCCAATTAGAGCTACTATAATCTCAAAAATGATTAAAATTTACAATATGGATTATGTACATTAATGAAGAAGCTCTTGTTCCCCAAGAAGAGGCATTAGGCAAAATTTTATGTTCACTTTAATTGTAATTAACAACAGGAGACCTGTTTGCCTCTTAACCCTATGATACATATATATTCTGTACTGAGAAATTTTACTAAGTGAATCAAAGGCTCAGTGATAATTTAAACTTTTAAACCCCTCCTTCCTATTGGTCCTGTGGCAGGCGTGAGGAGAAATTTTACTGTGCCTTCCTAGGTTCTTTGCACTGGTCTAATAATTAAATCTACATGAAACAGATTAACAAGAGAAAAATACCAAATGTATGGGAACCCCACAAACCTGAGAGGTTCTGGGACAGAGAGTTAAAATGAGGTATGCAAGGCATTCTGAGCTAAGGGTGAGGTAAGTTGCCTTAGGGGCTCCAGAGGAGAGGATGATAAGAAAAGCAGATGTGCCCTAGCCAGGTGGCTCTGTTGGTTGCCCGGAAAAGTTGTGAGTTCAATCCTTGGTTGGGGCACTAACCTAGGTTGCAGGTTTGATCCCTGTCAGGGTGTGTATGAGAGGCAACCAATTGATGTTTCACTCTCAAAATGATGTTTTTCTCTCTGTTCTCTCTCTCTTAAAAAAACCTCAATAAACATATATCCTCAAGTGAGGAAAAATAGTGAATGTTCAGTAATTAGTAGTTTATTTTGCCATGTAGAAAGGTCAAATAAGCTATCTCAAATAATGTCTTATCAGGTGCAAGGCCCCTACTTTAAATCCTTCTAGGTAATTAAGACAGGGTAGGGTCGGGGAGAGGACAGGAAGTTTCCCTTGAGCCCTCAGGGTCTCAGTCCACTTTAGCTCACATTACTCTGCACATCACAGAGGTGTACCGTAGGGGTGAGTTTTTCTGAATTTTTAGAGTTTTTAAGCTCCAGCTTTATATATGGAGTTGAGTTCAGTCTTTCTCCCCTATTACAATATCTTTGATCCCTGTTTCAATTATCTTGAATAAGTTCTTTCTTGCCTGTTTAACTCTGTCCTGTTCAATATTTCTGTGACATAGAAAAATTGCTTTGACATACCAGCGGGAGTGACTGACTTTTTCAGAGATGAGCATGTTCCATCCAAAAGCCCACATTCCCTTTTTTACCTAATATTTCTAGTCTATATAATTATAATATATAATATCATACATCAGTATCACTAAAATTTCCATAGCTGTGTGTGTGTATATATATATATATGATTTCCTTTTTTTATAAAAAGCAACATTCTCTTTCATACTGTCTGCAGATTTGAGGAATGTGACTAGAAACAAACATTTAGAAACCCTAATATTTAAATTAATGTTAAAATGCTTTCCTCCCCTAAAGTCCAGGAACACATTACTTATGAGCATTTCCTAATCAAAACATGTCTTTCATTTTTTCATGATATATTTTAATCTTTGTACTTGAACCTATTCAATTTTTATGATTTCTCATGATAGTCTTAAAAATTATATTCTGTATTTTCAATTGATTCTGATATTTTTATATTTTATCTTAGCCAAAAGGCCAAGAAGCAATATTAATTCTGATATTTTTGCAATTTGTTTTATTTTGTTGTTTTTTTCAAGAATATTTTTGTTTTTCTTGGTTTGTTATTATTTTTATACATTCATGTCCTCAGACTGTTTTTTTAATTGTAACTCTATAAACAAGTGTACAATTAATGACTTTATCTTTGTGTTTGTGTGCTTATGTGTATATATGTCTCTGTGTGTTTTTACATAGTGTTCCATTATTGTATAGGGTGTATGCATATTGCAGATAATTGCATACGTCAGCGAGGAACAAACTTTGCTCCAATCTCAAGGTTATTGTAGCTAGTCTAATAATCAAATAGACATGAGACAGATTAACAACAGAAAATAACCAAATTTAATACATACATATGTATGGGAACCCCACATACAACAGAGAGTCAAAGACTCCACATGCAGGGGATGTTTGGAGATAGAAAGAGGGATCTAGGAATATAAGACATCCTGAGCTAGAGATGAGCTAATGCACCTTGGGGACTTCAAGGGACCATTGCAGAATGATAAGACCTGAGGTTAAGTAAATAAAAGTTTGCCCAGCCATATAGGTGAGTCAAGAAGAGATTATGGCTGATAATTTCTTACTGTGGGCATGTCCGTAATTTAACTTCTAGCTAGTAAAAAGGATGAGCAGAAGTTTCTCTTGAGATTTAATATAAAATTGCCTTCAGCTCAAAACAATCTGCCTACCATACAGGCACATCTTTGGGTGGATTGTTTTGGCTCCCCACACATAGAATATACAGAAAATATGTTGGCTAAGTTAGGACATGGTTTTTAAAATTTTAACTGATTTTGCCATGTTATTTTCCTAGAAAACTGTACCACTTGACACTATCGCTACCACTTTTTTTACCCTTTTTTATCCACATTAACTTTAACATTGGATTTTTACCACTGCAAAGGCAACAACAAACTGAAGTTACTTAATTAGTGGCTTTAAAATAAATCCCAATTTTGCCAGTTTAAATTTTGCCAGCTACTAATGGAAATTATTTACTTTTCCTGTTATTTATGTTAAAATATAATTTCAAAAGGTAAATCTTGAATTTCAGGAAAATGTGTTTTTTTCTATGTGTAGAATTTCTGCATTTCTAGGCATTAACTCTTATTCTGTCATTAATTGTTAAATGCTTTGGCTTTCAGTTTTGTATGACTTGATTTTTTTCATAAAAGGTTTATTTTTATGCATTCAACTATACTTTTTTATGATCTGTAGTTTTAATGTCTTCTTTAAAAATCTTACTCCAAAGTTATAATTTTTTTTAAAATTCACTGTACATTTTCTTTATTTTAATTGGGATTTAATTTTAAATTTCAACCATGATAAATCTCTGAATTTGTTATCTGTTATGTAGAGAAACAATTGTACCAGTAATATCTAGCAATTACATCCACTCAACTCTTTCACTAAGTAAACTTCTCTAATTTTTATTTAGTATGACTATTTATTCCATGCAGTTCTTTATTTTCTACAATTTTTTTAAAGATTTTATTCATCCATTTTTTTGGGGGGTGGGTAGAGAGAGAGAGAAACATCAATGTGTGGTTGCTGGGGGTTATGGCCTGCAACCCAGGAATGTACCCTGGCTGGGAATCGAACCTGGGACACTTTGGTTCCCAGCCCGCGCTCAATCCACTGAGCTACGCCAGCCAGGACTTATTTTCTACAATTTTAATAATTTTTATATTTTAGCCTTTTAATATTTCCTTCAATATTTTCCAAAATAATTTTCTTCTGTATTTGCTTTGTGTCTTAAAACATTCCTTTAATTCTATCAAAACTGGGAAAGTCAGCATTCATGCTGCCTGTCACTACCGGCACCAGTAAGTAGAGACAGGGATTGAATCCTTACGGGTATTTTATTCAGATGCTGGAGATATGAATCGTGGATATGTACCCTAAAAACCATCTTCACATCTCATCTCAAGCTGACATTTTTATAAGGAGACGAGGGTAGATAAGGGGTTTGAAAAAAGATTATTTAGAAAAGAGCTGCAGATGTTCCTTCCCTGGAATACAGTGGCTCAGATACCATCTCAATCACTTGCAGACTCCCCCGGGGCACAAAGGTTGAATTGCCTATCACCTCCTGGAGTCACATAGTCATGTGTTTTAGTTCCTGGAATAACAGCTTTCCACATGCATTAATCACTGAAGCCTATCAACTATAACTACAGTTAAATCTTTAACTCTCTAGTGCTCCTCTTAGCATCTTCTGGGAAACAAGTTTTTCAACAACTGTCATCGACTTTTTCAGTATTTTTATTGAACTTTGTGTTATTATAAAATCATGCATTTTAATTTTAACCCTGTAACAATTTTATTTCTGTAGCTGTGTACCCACATTATGTATTATTTTAACAAGTGTCTCCTTATAATAAGCTTCCTAAGCATTGCTTTCTAGGATCAATACTCAAGTCCACCTGTTAGGCTCTTTCAAATAGCTTCAAATCATCTAGTGAAGCTAACAAAGTTACTTTCTTTTTATGCGATGAATGGACTGAAAGTTATTGGACTTTTTCTTATGTCTTCGAATGAAGCTTTTTTGCCATCTTAAGTTTCTCTAAGTACCAGAGTTACCTTCTCCCAATGCTAAGGACCAGAAATAACTTAGTCCAGCTCTTTTTTTTTTTATTTTATTCACTTATTTTTAGAGAAAGAGGAGGGAAGGAGAAAGAGAGGGAGAGAAACATCCATGTGTGGTTGCCTCTCAAGTGCCCCCTACTGGGGACCTGGCCCACAACCCAGGCATGTGCCTTGACTGCAAATCTAACTGGCAACCTTTTTGTTCTCAGCCCTTGCTCAACCCACTAAACTATACCAGCCAGGGCCCATTTTTCTTAATATATAAAATTAAATACAAAGTTACCTAGTTAACTTTTTTTATTCTCTAATTTAAGTGAATATAGCCATGCAATAACAACATGACAAAACAGAGTAGGAAGTATTGAAGTAGGCTGAAAAAAACCTTTTAAACTTTCCTTTGGTTTCTTTCTTCTGTTATCCCCCTCAATCCTCTATTCTTTCCTTCTCTCACAATAAGTGAGCAAAATGTGCAAAGTATGCAGTTTTGTTATGCTTCTTCCTAATCCATTTGCATTGTTTCTGTCTTTTTCAGATACAATGGCAGAATATTCAGTTCTTGGCTTTATAATTTATTCTATGTTGCCAGGATTGAAATGCTTTAATATTAAAGTAGTTGTGCAATTTTTAAAAAGCTACTTGTATGTGGTAAATATATAGCCATCCTGAAACATGATTTTTAATAATTGCATAGTATAACCCACTCACCAATGCTTAGAGTAAATCAGACCTACCACCTCTGTTGAAAAAGTACACATTCAGTAGGTCAAGTAAGGGGCATCCATTAAATGATGCTTATTTATCTTTTGTAATAACTTATTTTTATTTATTTCTTTTATCTAGAGACTTGGATTTTATTTTCTATAGCAGTGACTATATATCATAAAGATTTTTCAAACAACAAGATTCAGCTAATAAACTTAGTAGACTCTCAATCCTTCCAGACCTATATTAAAATAGGAAATTCGAGCATGGAAAATGTGTACTAATAACACTAAACAAGATTCTTTTGTCCACAGATTCAATGTGTTAAAATAATTTTGTTTATAGCTAAATGAGAGGACATAGAATTTTAGTTCTGGAAGCAACCATTTATATAGTTTAATATTATCATCCTTTCTTATGGCTGAAGAAACTGAAGCCTGGGGAAATATTTTGTCAAAGTGAAAAAGGTCTGGGATTTTGAAAGAAGAATGGAGCACATCTATTAATCTCTGCTCCTTTCTGACATCCAACTGATAAAACGGGAATTTGTAATATAAAACAAAGTCTCAACTATCAGTGGCTTTATACAATACCATTGTACTTTAGATTACATAAAGTCCAACACAGATGTTGCTCATTGGGGGAAAGTTTTCATATAAATATTCATTTATTCTCCTTCTGTCTTGTGGCTCTGTCATTCCTGGAGCCCAGAAGTCATTTGCTCCATCCTCTGCTTCAGGCAGCAGTTAGGGGAAGGAACCATGGGGCGATCCAATCCTCTTGACATCAGTGAGAGCTCTATGAATGTTAGTTTTTGTTCTCTCATGTATTATTATACATATTTTACACACATGTATATATTTAGAGTCCAAGTATTAATACTAAATTACTATTACTTATTTTATTTGTAGGATAAGTTTCTGTCTAGACCTGGCTATGGCCAACACATATTGAAAGAAATATGACCCCGAAAAGGTATATATTATACTTACTAGACGTTCAAATGCATAAAACGAAAAGGGATATGCCTCAACTACCAATTTCCACTATGTTAGGTTACTGTAACATCTCATGTTTCACTGTTTGAGGAGCTAACAAAGGGTGTAACATTTAAATCAACAGAAATAGAGCCTTAAGGTACTATCACAACAATCTTTATGCATACATACAAGATTCCTCACATATCCTTTATGATTAAATTTTTGTTATTTTATTTTTAAACTGAAATAGGATGTGTTTTTATCTAATATGTAAAGTACTGGGTTATTTCTCTTGAAAAAATAATGAAATTTATACATATGATAAGGCCAAATGAAAACAAAATGAACCAGTACTTAAAATTGTGCAAAAATACATTAAACAATCCACTTGCAATCCTTATTTTAAAGGTGAAGTCATGGAGACCCAGACACAGACATCACACAGTGATTAAATAGTAAATTTACCCAGATTTTAGACAAAGTACTACATAATACAATCTTAGAAAAAAATCAGTAGTCGTAATTTATCAGAGTACATTTAGTATCACCTAAAACTAATTTTAATCTACTTTGTCTTTTTGTGAATATTTAAAGTTGGAGGAATTTTTTTTAAAGATTTCATTTACTTATTGTTAGAGAGGGAAGGGAAGGAGAGAGAGAAACATCAATGTGCGGTTGCTGGGGGTTATGGCCTGCAACCCAGGCATGCACCCTGGCGGGGAATCGAACCTGGGACACTGGTTCCCAACCCACGCTCAATCCACTGAGCTATGCCAGCCAGGGCGAGGAATATTTTTTCATAACTGGAATTGCATTAAAATGTAGGTCTTATCAAAAATCCAGGATTTGAGGAAAGCATTCTTTTCCAACCTTCACAAATGTGCATGGTTACAAAGTAATTTTCTATAGTGTTCATTTTTTATGAAAATGTGAAATAGCAACACATGGTTTTGATTTCAGTGCTAGAACATAGTGGCCTATGATATTGTCGTCCAAATACAACTTGAAACTCAGTCCAAAAACTCACTAATACAGACTTGGCCCAAATCAAAGTTGTTGCCATTATTTCCCTTCTAAAATGTTCTAATTGAGTACAGACACGGATTACTTTAAAGTCTACCGATTACTTTTTCAGTGACTAAAGACTCATTTTGTTATTGAGATTAAGACTCAGACTTTTTAACACTAACATCAGTATTTCTTACAATAGTATTCAACTGCATTTACTTACTAATATTCCTCTTGCCAACAATTTTAATCTTAGCCCTATTTTACTGCAGAAGAATGACAAAAAGGAAAATGTACTGCACAAATCTATCTAGACTTTTTCACTTGATCATACATAGTTCAAATATAACTGTAGCCACAAAAATTGAAAATGATATGATTTTAATTATTAAAGGTTCGAAGTGAAATATCACTCTTACCATTTTGTTTTATTTCCTAATACTTAACAATGTTGAAAAGAATAGAGACTTAGCTATTCTCTTACTCCACCTAAAAGGAATCCCTTTTTGCCCAAGCAAAAAGGTACTAGATGAAACCATGTGAAGAAAGTGGATGGATTTTAGTTGAGTCAGCGGACAGCTTTCACTGCTGTAAGAACTCTGTTCTGGCCCTCTGCCTCCCAATTGCTGAATCCAATCATGGCTCTCAGGCACTAAATCCATCTTCTGCAATTTTAAAGATAGAGAACCGCATATATAATTGATAGCTTAACAACAAATGCAGGCCTTACAAACAGGTCCATCAGATGAAGAGATATTCCTGAGATTCTGTCAACAAGCAGTTTATTGCATTCAGATGACTTTGTTTTTTGATGGGTTCTGAGAACCAAGGAAATGTTCAGGATTCAAAATTTAATCTTTTTTTTTAAAGATTTTATTTATTTATTTTTAGAGAGGGAAGGGAGGGAGGGAGGGAGAGGGAGAGAGAGAGAGAGAAACATCAATGTGCAGTTGCTGGGGGTTATGGCCTGCAACCCAGGAATGTACCCTGGCTGGGAATCGAACCTGGGACACTTTGGTTCCCAGCCCACGTTCAATCCACTGAGCTACGCCAGTCAGGGCTAAAATTTAATCTTTTAAAATTATGAGTCAAGAAGGCAGAGTTATAAAAATTCCCTGAGTTATTCAGTGATAGCTAAGAGTTATGTTCAGAAGACAACTGTGGATAAAATTAAACATAGTATTATAAAAACTTGCAAGATTTAGATACGTGAATTTGTCTTAAATAATTGACAAAGAGCTAATAAAATAGAAATATGCCCAAATCATGAGCTTAGAAACTTCTGCAGTCATCTCAGCTACTTAAAAAAGAAAACATTGAATCAAAATATATAGAATTTGGGCAAATTGGAATGCTTTTCATAAATATAATTTCAAGAGGAAAAAACAGAAAAGTTGATCCTTACATGCAGCACTTGCAAAAAAGTTATAAATATTTTTAAATGGATAAGATCTTTCCTTATAGAATGGGAAAAAAAGCATTGTGCAAATGACTTAAAAAGTAACAAATATTTTAACCTTGCATAATGTTTTTGCATGTGAATGTATATAGCTCTTTTAATAAAGGTTTATTAAAATGCTACTTATGTAGTACATACTCCTGGTACATTATGAAATTGAGCTTCAGGGCTAGATGTGGCTCCAGATAATTGCTAATCTTTCTGCTTTCTTCAGAAAAGTTCATTTTTATTATTGCATCCTGAGATGAAGATTATACTGTTCTGAAATTCTAGAATGGAATTGCTACATTCCAAATGTACAATATAATGTTGATATTTTGTAGAAATAGCATGCAGGGAAATGTTTAGGGTAACTAGAAAAATTAATTCCTATTCATTTAAAATGGGAGTAAAACCTAAGCCAATTAGGGAACTGAAAATATATGGGATATTTCTTAATATTGCTATTGTATATCTTACTGGTAAATCTCCTCTATAATTTAAATCCCAGGTTATACAAACATATACTGAACAATTAAGAGAATATGAGCCAGAACAATTAAGAGAATATGAGATGTACAGCTAAGTACATTTTTTCCAGATATGCATTTATAAACTGCCTGCTATTTACAAAATTAAATGAAGTGCTTCAGTACATAACATTGTTAGTTTTCATAATATTTAAAGGTGATAAGAAAGGTGAAAATTATTGGTTCAGTGACATAAAGATACATATATTGGTTAGAAAATAAATAAAAACAATGTTGCTGGTTTTTAGACCTTGCTGGTTTCAGATTCAACTAGAAATTTAGGTTATTTGGAGAGGATAGGTAAATGTTCTTGAGCTATGAACATATTTGAGATCATGAGATGGAAAGTGTGGTATAGAGGGTTAGATGAAAGAGTGCAAGTATTTTAGCCCAGAAATGGATGAACTTTAGGATCAATGATCTGCAGTCTTTAAAAAGGTAAGCAGCACATGGCAATGCTCAGTTATGCAAACATGCAGATCAAAGGTGTGTGGGAGCCTAACTGATTACATTAGGGATTGGCTATAACTTTTCTTTCCTTTTTTCTCTCCCTTCCCTCCCCTTCCCTTCCCTTCCCTCCCCTTCCCTTCCCTTCCCCTCCCTTCTTCCCTTCCCTTCCCTTCCCTTCCCTTCCCTCCCCTCCCCTGCCCTCCCCTCCCCTCCCCTCCCCTCCTCTTCCCTTCCCTTCCTTTCCTACCTTTCTTAGATTCCACTTTATTTGGCGAAACTCAGAAACTAACTACCAATTCACATCCACCCACCTCCCTCTCTCTGAAGAAGGCAGTCCTCCAGAGACAAAGGGGCTGCAGCTTGGGGGTCATTCACCGTCTTCAGGTTTTGTACTCAGGTAGCCCATGGCCTGGTGGTCAGGTCGCCAGACCCAAAGCTCTCAGAGGCAACAGGAGAAAGTAAAAGGGAGCTCTTCTTCAAAGACAATGAACCCTTCCAGCCCCTCTTTCTTCTCTCCACAACCTCCCCACACCCCCAACCTAAATAAAAAGATAGCAGAGGACAATGCATGAATGAGACACATCCACAGAGCTTCCTTTCTGCCAAAGAGCTGCAAAATCCCTCCCTGGAAGGAGAAACTGCAATGCCAGTCAGGGCTTGGTGGCCCAAGGTAATGGTTGGAATCATATGAGACTGGTAAAAACCCAAGGAGAGAATTATTTCACCTTCAGCCCATTCCCAGGTGTCCAGTGTACTGGTTTTAGTTCTAAGAAAACCCCATTTCCACACAGGTGCCTTCTGGGGCAGCTGGTTTAGGGAAAGTATTCCCATGGCCAACAAGTCAGTGGTGGGGAAGAGGAGGCAGGAGGGCAAAGCCTTCCGGGAGGGTCTGGGAAAGGGAATCCCTGCCCTTGGCTAATGGATCTGCATTCTTACTTCACAACCTTGATCAGGCTGTCTGTTGTGGCCTCCCACTTCATTACACTGCCATCATGGTACTGAAGGTTTAGAACATCATACCTCCTGCATCTTGCACCATCTGATGTCTAGGAAACTCAATCCAGTCTCCATTGATGAATCCAGTGGCCAGTTCTGTCTTTTGCTCAGTATGAAAGGATCTCCAGAAAGAGTGCTCAACCTTGCCCACACTTTTGGTGACTTTATTCAGTCAACTCTGCATGTCCAACAGGAGATTCTACCAACTCTCTGACAGTGAGGTCACCAGCCCAATCTATCGTGCCATAGACTGTGCTGAAGAGCACTGAGCCCTGTGGCAGGGTGGAAGTCTGGCCCAACATTTCCACCCAGCCGTAATAGCAGTAGCCTTTAGTGGCATCCCTGCACTGTTGCAGCAGAGTGTGAAACCCCCATAGAGAGGTCAAAGCTTACCCAGTTGCAAAGACATTGACAAAGACCCGGAAATTAGGGTGGAACATTTCTGAAGTAGGGCTGACTGTGTAAGAGCAAAGATGGGGCAGGTGGATGAAATAGAAGCAAAGACCTTTAGATTGGGTCAATAGGATCCTCTTCTCTGTTTTTTATCCTCGAGATTCTGTTACCTAGCAGGGTCTTAGTGCGTTAGTTCTACTCACATGGCTCAGTGCCATAAGCAGATTCACAGTGCAGTTGGATGAATGGTTACTATGAATAAGGGAGCTCCAGAGCAGAAAAACCTTCATTATATAAATGATCGCATGTAAGTACCAGGATACACTTGAAAAAGTTGTCATAACACCAAACTATTCACTAAAAACTGACCACTTATGAAATTAATCACTTCTCAAACATTTCTTCTCTCATGCAACATTGAAATGTACTCTCATTTTCCAAACAATTTATGTGTAGGTCAGTCATTCTCTGTCTGATTTGGATAAACTTTAGAAGCAGGGGAAGAAATATGCCAACAGAAAACAGCTACACAATGAAATTGCAAATGCCTAAAAAGTTTTGGGATACCTAGAAATTTGCTCAAATGGTCTCAGAGAACAGAGATATTGGCAAATGGAAATTTTGATGATGAGACCAATTAAAGTTGAAGTAGAAAAATATAAATATTGTATAAATGAGGATAATTTTTAAAAGAAAAAGGTTTGACCATTGAAAAATCAAAGAATCAAAAAAATCCATTCACAGAATTGTAAAATAATTTTGCAATATTGATCAAATTGATATGAAGCTATAAAAAGTAACTATAAAATTTACCATCTATCATTATACTATCATAAATTTTATGAAAGAAATACTATCTGAAAATTTATTAGTTTATTAAAGTGCCTAGTTATAATTTTGAATTTATATTTACTAAAGATAAATGTCAAATTGTTTTTTTGAATTAGTATTAAGTTGCAACAATTTTAAAAATTTGTTTTACCTTTTTCTTTTCTAACTTTTTTTCTTTTTTTCCCCTTGTCATTTAGGATTCTCTTTGTGGCCTTTAATTCTGATATGAATTATCAATTACAGGACAGTGAGGAAGCATCTTGACAAGGGCCTAATTACTTTTAGTGTAAGTTTACTTGTATTTATTTGGAATGGGATCCTGGGACATTCATTTACCATATTTTTTGGACTATAATACGCACATTCCCCCCAAATTTGGGGGAAAGGGCAGTGCATCTTATAGTCCAAATGTAGCTTACCTGGCTCACTATGAGGAGGGCGGCCTATGTTATTTATGTTGTTAAATATTTTACCACATTTTTTGCTTCAAAATTTTTTTTCCTATTTTCCTCCTCTAAAACCTAGGTGTATCTTATCGTCCAGTGCTTATATGTATTCATCTTTCCAACTTTTTTTTCTTTTTTTGATTAGCATCAATTGGCAGCTTGTTAGAAATCAAGAACATCAGGAACCATCTCAGACATACAAACTCAGATTTTTCATGTTATACATATCTCTAAATGATTTATGTGTTCGCTCAAATTTAAGACACTCCAGACCAGTAGTTCTCAATGCAGCTGGCATGCAAGGCCAATCAGGATTCTTGTTGGTAGATGAGCATCAGCAATTTTTATGAGCTCCTCAGGTGATTCTAGTTATCACCCAGCGTATGAAGCCACTATGGGTAAACCTCTGGAGGGCAAGACCATGTGCTAGTTAATCTTAGGAATTTCTCAGGAGCCCAAAAAATGCCTTTGTGTACATCAATGGGCCTTTGGAAAACTCATAATGGCATTTTCTATACTCCAAAAATATGGTTTGATGTAGCATGAATTACAAGTGGTTAATTAATTTGGGGGATTTCAATTCTGAAATGCCTTCCTCACTTACGTTCTAAGGCAGATGCTATAATGGAAACATAAACCCCAGTGGCCATGAATAAAGCACCTGGAGTTAAAGCTGACAGTGGCCTTTTCTTTGCGAAAATAATAGCTATTGTCACTCACCTTATGAGGTGAAATCAAATGAATAACCAAGAATTCTGCAAGTATAAAATACTTTTTATGTAAGAACAAAGCTACTATTTCATCAATATTATTCCAGCCAACAAAGTATATTCTGACCACAGAAAAAGAAACTAAAATCTACAGAACTGTATATCTGCAAGAGGCCAAAGCTATATATTTGCAAGGTTCTCTTGGTCCTTAATTCATTTGTGTTCTTCATTCCGTAATTTCAACACACACAATGAAAGCCACGTGTGGTTCTTTGTTTCCTCGTTTGGTAACCTTTTGACTAAGGTAAATAAAACATCAGTGTTAACCTAAGATGAAATAAAATGTTAATACTTGAGATTTAAAACTAATGCTTATGAAGAATGCACTGATTTTAATTCAGTTAATTATTTTTGGGAAAAAGTTGTCAGGATCGAACTAGTTAGTACTAGACTGTCACTGCGCTATATAATATACAAATTAATTCGAATAATTTTATATGATAAAGTTAGGTATTTTTTTCTGAGTACTCATACATATAGATAGCATGGATTTAGAAGAAGCTATTTTTTAAAGTGTCTTCCGTAAGTTTTCCCACAAGTATCTCTTCTCTAAAAACTTAGAAAATAGTTAATACAATAATACCGAGGGCCGCTTCACTGACATGATTTATGCTTTGCAATCATAAAATATTGTGTCTAGTCAACTGAATTTTAAGCAGCTGAATGCTAGTCAGAAAATTCTGTCCCACTTAGGAATAAGTTCATAGTGACAGCATATATTTCCCTCATGAGTTCCAACATTGTCAGTGAGAAAAGGCTTTCAGTTGCTCCCAGTCCGGGCTTGAATCTCTGAAGAAAAAGGCACTTACTAAAACTATTATCTGAGTCACATAAAATATATGGCCCTTGCTACCAGTACTTCCTCTATTTTTCAGTTCAAATATGAAGAAATGAGAGCTATTCCTCTCCCAGAAAATCTGGGAATGTTTCTTAAAGGTTGAAAAAGCTTAAGAAAGAAAATCAATAATCACTCAATTTTTGTTGGGGGAGGGTTTATTTCCTCTGTTCTGATGTTTTAAATATCTGCTCTCACTTTAAATATCTGGTCAAACAAGTCAATTTTTTTCCATGCTGTTAGTTTCACAAGGAAATCCTGAAATCTGATGGAAATCAGCAAGTGAACATTATTCCATTTGCATTTCTTTCCAGATAAACACTTTTCCAGTGGTTTATGGAAGAAAACTGATCTTCCATTGAGTAGACCCAAGTGCCTTAAGCCAAATGGATATTTATGAATAAACCTCTTAGGGCTATAGATTCATCATTTTGCTTTGTTTGTCTGAGAAGCTCAGGAGAGTTTTGTGATTTACTAGCTGGGGAGTAATTCATGTATTGCTGACAGGTAGGCCCTGAACAAGGAACTGGCACAAATAACAATGTGGAATGCCACTAAATAAAGATTACTGTAGTATTTGTCTTCCCTTATGATATTTGGGGGCTGATAGTCAAAAACTGATTTGAATTAATGTTTTATATCAGATTATCATGCCAATGACACGGAGTCCTCAGAGTATTCCTAAGGATTTTTATATCATTTGACTTTCAAAGAAGAAAATGAAAAAACATAATATTATATTACTTAGGTCCAAAGCTGTGATAGCTACCAGGATAGAAATGACATTCTTAGAAGATTGAAAAATATCAAGAACATTGACATAGTTACAACATGATGCATGTTTACCCTAAATAAAACAAGTAAATGCAGATAATAGCAGTAGGATAAGAAGAAACATGGACATGCAATTTCAACCTTGGTCTTTATTGCTGGGGTCACAGTCAGGCATGGTTTGAACAGCATGCTGCCTTTTCACTTCTGTGAGCAAGTTGTAATTTAAAACTCACCTGTGTAACAAAATTAAGATTTAATTCCAGGATGACACTGAAGTCATCCTGGCAGAAGTCCTAAATCAAGATATCTATTGTGTAAAGACATCAGGTGAGAAAATATTTTTGATAAAAAGAAATGGCATCAAAATAAAAGTTAGTTGTTTCATATAAAAGACTGCTTTTACACTTTGTGTTGTTTGTTGACATAGTCATAAGTTTTTTTTTCCAATATCCAGTGTAATGGACTTTATTATTCTCAAAGAATGGCTGTAACTCAAAAGGAAATCCATTCTACTGCTTTTTCATTGCTAGTTTTCACCTAAAACTATATAATGTTACATAAAAAAGTGGAAATTTTAGCCCTGGCTGGTGTGGCTCAGTGGATTGAGTGTCAACCAGAGAACCAAAGGATCACCAGTCAGGGCACATGCCTGGGTTACAGGCCAGATCCCCAGTAGGGGGCACATGAGAGGCAACCACACATTGATGTTTCTCTCCCTGTCATTCTCCCTCCCTTCCCCTCTCTAAAAATAAATAAATAAAATCTTTTAAAAATGTGGAAATTTTGTTTAATCAACTCAGTTTCTTTCTAATGTTATCAACAGCCATTTTTGTTAGTACCTTATATTCCAAATTTTTTCTTTTTTAATTGAATTTATTGGGGTGACATTGGTTAATAAAATTATATAGGTTTCTGATATACAATTCTACAATACATCATCTGTATGCATTGTGTATTGTGTGTTTACCACTCCCAATCAAGTCTCCTTCCAGCACTATTTATCCCTCCAAACTTTTTCTTCATAGGGCCTTTTTATTTTTGAAGGTTGTCAAAGCAAGTTTATTTTGCAATATTTAGAATATTTATTTGAGCCCTGGCTGCTGTGGTTCAGTGGATTAAATGCCAGCATGTGAATTAAAAGGTCGCTCGTTTGATTCCCAGATAGGGCACATGCCTGGGTTGTAGGCCAAAGTCCCCAGTGGGGGGTGCAAGAGGGGCAACCACACATTGATGTTTCTCTCCCAGTCTTTCTCCTTCCCTTCCCCTTTCTAAAAATAAATTTAAAAAAATTTTAAATAAAACATTTATTTGAATAACATATATGCTAATTTTCTTATTTAGGCATTATTTAATTTTGACAGTAGTGTATTTGTTCGATTTCTCCCAACAAGTTCTTTATTGTTTGTATTTTTAAACTTTATCAATGAATAATTGACAAATAGTACATATTTAAAGTATACAATAAATACAGTTATTTGATATACTTGTACCGTGGGGCATTATGAATTCACATTTCATGAGTTTGAAAACAAGTAGGTAGAATGGATTTGCAGTTGAATTCTGTTTCATATGTACATGTGTAATGAAATCTCATTTAATTTCCAATACTTCTTTTACACATACATACGCCACCTAAAACAGTTCAACTTCATTGAACTTTATTCCTCTCAGTTACAATGTCACAGATATTTTTTACCATGTTATTAAATATTATCTAAGACATGATTTTATTGACACATACAACACAATTGAATACTTCTTGCCCTTTTATATCGAATTGGTCGCTATTGTTGGTCATGTAATTTATTTTTCACCATTATTTCAAAATGTTACAATAAAGTGAAATTTCATATTTAAATACATGTTATGTAATTTCCATAAGATAAATTTCTAGAAGTTGGTATTACAGAATCAATGGATATAGCTATGGTAAGATTTCATTTATTTAAAATAGAGGCACATTTAAAATAAAATTTGCATACATTTAAATGTTTTGGTTCTAATTGCCAAACTGCCAACATCTCCAACATTCAATGAATTTGGCAAGATAATATATGTCATTTTTTATCCAAGGCACATTTTTATAAAGAATATATATATATACATATATATCCTCCCTTCTTCCTTCCCTCTATCTCTTCCTCGTTCATAATATTTCTAAAGTTTTTATACTTTTACTTTCATAACATTTTATAATATTACTTAATATCTACAATACTTTGAGGTCTTTAGAAGGTTACAAAATTAATAATAACATCTGCCTCCAAACTACAGTATCTTATCTGACCTCTGAAAGAAATAGTTTTATGGACTGAATGTATATGTCTTCCCAACATTCTCCCAGTGTTATAGTTAGGAGCAGAGCCTTCGCACATATTTAGGCCATGAGGGTAGAGCCTCACGAATAGGACTAGTGGCCTTATTACAGGGATCCCAGAGAGCTCGCTATCCCTCTTTCTTTCATGTGAGGATAGAAGAAGCAATTGCCCATCTACAATCTGGAAGAGGGCTCTAATCAGAACCTTGCCCTTCAGGTACCCTGATCTCTGGGACTTCAGCCTTCAGAGTTATTAGAAATGAATTTCTGTTGTCTATAAGCCACCCAGTATGGTATTTTGTTAGAGTACTGTGAACTAAGTCGAATAAGTGATATAGATATTTTAGGGAAGATAATTTTTCTAAAACACAATGCTTTATACTTTTTAAAAAATACAACTGGTACAATAAAAGAAAAAGTAAGGATGTTAATTGTTTGCTGAGATTCTTTAAAATGCCTCGGGCAAAAAGAAGTTGAAAGAAGAATATAAGCAGCCATTTACTTAAAAAATCATATCAAAATAATGTTATAACATCTTTATTTTTTATTATTTTTTATTATTTTTATTTTTTATTATCTTTTTCTTTTTTAAATTTATTGTTGTTCAGTTACAGTTGTCTTGTCTTTTCCCTCCATGCTCACCCCAACCCTGCCCCTCCACTCCCACAGTCAGTCCCCTCCATTGTCCATGCCCATGAGTTCTCTATTCTTATTCCATTGCTTGCCCTTCCCTTTCTTTCCCCCATTATTCCCCTCTGCCTTTCCTTCTGGTCACTGTCAGTTTGTTTTTATTTTCCAAGTCTCTGGTTTCCAAGTCTCTGCGTATCTTTCTGTTTTGTTGATTAGGTTCCACCTGTAGGTGAGATCATATGGTATTTGTCTTTCACCGCCTGGTTTATTTCACTTAGCGCAATGCCCTACAATTCCATCCACGCTGTGGAAAAGGGTAGGAGCTCCTTCTTTCTTTCTGCTGCATAGTATGCCATTGTGTAAATGTACCAGATTTTTTTGATCTGCTCATTTACTGAAGGGCACATAGGCTGTTCCCAGCACTTGACTATTATAAAAAACACAGCTATGAACATAAGGATGCATAGGTTCTTTTGAATTGGTGATTCAGAATCCTTAGGGTATAATCCCAGCAGTGGGATCACTGGATCAAAAGCCAGTTTCATCTTTAGTTTACTGAGGAAACTCCATACTCTGCCCTACAGTGGCTGTACTGGTCTGTATCCCCAAGAGTGCACTAGGGTTCCCTTTTCACCACAACCTCACCAGCACTTGTTGTTTGTTGGTTTGTTAATGATGGCCATTCTGACTGGTATGAAGTGATATTTCCCTGTGGTTTTAATTTGCATCTCTCTAATGGCTAGTGATATCGAGTGTTTCTTCATGGTTCTCTAGGCTCTCTGTATATCCGACTTGGAGAAGTGTCTGTTCATTTTTATCATTGTGAATATTTCTTTATTTCCGCACATCAAGGGAAGTGACACTAATTTTACATATTGTGTGTGAACCCAAACACCCGGACAACCTTCTCAGTGACTAATGAAAGAAACAGAGCGCCACTGTTATGGGTCACCAGAAAACAGTCATGCTTTTCTCTCTTCTCTTTCCCTGCACCCCACTCTTGTTTTATAAAAAACAGTTTTGTTCTGTATAGAAGTTGTTCACATAGAGGAAACATTCATAGAGCTGGGCAGCATCGGTTAATGGTAGATAGAGAATGTATATATTATACTTGGTCCTGGAATATGTTCACACTAATCCTTATTTTTAAGATTTTATTTTTTTTAATTTTTAGAGATAGTAGAAGAGAGGGAGAAAAAGAGAAACACCACTTTGAGAGAGATACATCGATTAGTTGCCTCTGGTATTCCCCCAACTGGGGACCTGACCCACAAGCCAGGAATGTGCCCTGACCTGAAATCAAACAAGTAAGGTTTTGGTTCACAGGCTGGTGCCCGATCTACTTAGACATTTCAGCCAGGAATAATTCTTTATATTATTCACCAAGGAAAAGACAAATATAGGACCTACGTCCACAATCATTTAAACTTTTTATATAATGGAAAGAATACTGTTACTTTGGGTACAACAGAAATAAGTAGAAATCAATAGAATATGATTAGAGGAATTTGAATAAAATAATTATTTCCATATATTGTCTCTACAAAAAGCAATGTCTTGCGTAAAGGCTAGGGTTTGCATCTTTATTTTTCAAGTAACTGTTAATGTAAACTATATGTAGCCAATCTGGGGAAATCGGCAGTGTGCAGCATCAATCAACTGAGACTTTCTGAATATTCACATATTAATAAAATCAGACTAGAAAAACTAAATATAAAACCCAAAGTTCAATGGCAGCAAAATGTAATGTTATCAGCCTTTTCAGGAAGAAGCAGAGAGAAGCAAACTAACATCTGACACACCCAAGAATAGAAGAACCCTAACATAGGCAATAGACCTTAGTTGGCTGTCAAACACGGCAGGTGGACTTAATAACTGCAGTTTCAACTGAGAAGGTTTCACCCACCCTGTTAGAGGGTAAGTGTAAGGGCTTCAGCGATTATAACGGGGCTGGCACAAGCTAATCCTTACAATTGCTTAAACTGAGTTTGTAGGACTCCTTCCAAAATCTGACACAACACTAAGTAGAAAATTCTTTGATTGGAATCAAAACTTCTTTGATTTGAATCAAAACTAATAAGTGATGGATAAACAGAGATAAAAGAGTGTCATAGAGAGAACTCAGGAGATGATTAGAAATAAAGGAAATTTTATTTCATAAGTGAAAATTTAAATAGAAGCAATAGAGGAGTGAATAGATATAAAAACAAAAAAAAAATGCCTTGAGAGGAATAAAAGGTGTAAGGGAGGATATGCAAAAAATTAAGAATACAGTGATAAAAATAATTATAATATGAAATATTGAATATAGAGAATATAGAGATAAAATAAGGCATTAAAGAAGAAATCCAAAATAAAGACCAGAGTTAATACTGTATCTGGTAATTCAAAGAAATAAGCTTCCATGAAATACTAAAGATTTAAATGCAAAAATTGAAAGAGCACATTCTGGACCTGAAAATAAAATTTCAGAATAAAGAACGAGATATATCTAGAAAAACTACTGAATATTAAGAGAAAAGCAAAAAAATCCTTTGTGTCACTAGGCAAAAAAAACAACAAAAAAGTGACATATAAAGACTTAGAAACAATGGCTAACACATAGCAATGGTATTTGTGATTTAAAGATTCTGGTTCACAGTATCATTTCCTTTAAATAAAGATGAGGCTGATGGAGAAATGATTTTAGCTTGTACAGTATAAATCTGGAACTCGGACATACTGGATAGCAAGAGCCTAGCTTCCCAGTTTTTGTTTCAGATGAGAACATTCCTCAGAGCTAAGGGTGAAATATCCTGTTATGTATCTTGATCTCTTTTAGAGGTATTTATTATCACTTTTCACCCAGATTTGAAAAGCAACAGATTTATCACATTTGTAAGTATTCAAACCACAGATCACCATGTTTTAGTATATTTTCTTCCCTTGTCAGTGCCTTTTTTACGCATGCATATGCATTCTGAATATTCATATCATTTTGCCACTAGCATATCATGCAAATGATAGTCTTTGATTTTTGACTATAAAGATTTAATGGTTACATTGGATTTTATTACGTGAATGCATTTTTAAACCCATTTTTAATTGCATATTGTCCTATTATAAACCAGGTTGAGAAGAGTGTTCTTGTCTCTTGTCTTCCAGGGGCATCCAACCCACAGCCCGTGGCCCACATGCAGCCCAGGAGGGCTGTGAATATATCCCAACACACAATCCTCAGTTTACTTGAAATCTTTTTTTTGCTCATCAGTTTTCATTAGTGTTTATATATCTATTACAAACACTAATGTTTGTAGTGTTTGTATTATCTATTAGTATATTTAATGTGTGACGCAAAACAACTCTCTTCCAGTGTGGCCCAGAGACTTCAAAAGGTTGGACACCCCTGAACACCATATGCTTCAAAAAGAATAGGCTATTTTCCTGTCAAACATTTATATGATGCAGTTATTGCAATTTGAGTTGCTTAACCTACCACTAGGTAGGACTGGTAATAATTCAAGATAATCTTGGAGATAATTCAATTAAAATATCTTCTAAAGATCCAATGCTTTCTTTAAAAGCCGGATCATGAACATAAGCATCATGAATATTTTAAACTGAGCCCACCACTATTTCAATAAGGTTGGGGGGAAAAAGCAGAAGAGGATAGGGGAGAGGAGGAGAAAGAAGGGAGGAACTACTGTAAATAAAATTTAAAAAGTAACAGGTGACAGGTGCAGCCACTGTGCAAAACAGCATGGAATTTCCTCAGAAAATTAAAAATGGAACTGCCTTTTGACCCAGCAATTCCACTTTTTTAGAATTATACCCTAAGAGACCTGAAACACCAATCCAAAAGAACCTATGCATCCCAATGTTCATAGCAGCACAATTTACAATACCCAAGTGCTGAAAGCAACCTAAGTGCCCATCAGTAAATGAGTGGATAAAAAAAATATGGTACATTTACACAATGGAATTCTACACAGCAGAGAGAAAGAAAGGGCTCCTACCCTTTGAGACAGCATAGATGGAACTGGAGAGCATTATGCTAAGTGAAATAAGACAGGTGGTAAGGGACAAATACCACTTGATCTCACCTTTAACTGGAACATAACCAACCAAAGAAAAAAAGCAAACAAAATGTAACTAGAGACATTGAAATTAAGAACAATATAACAATAACCAGAGGGGAGGGGGTGGGGACAGTGGGGGGAAGGGTTTTCAGGAACTACTATAAAGGACACATGGACAAAACCAGGGGGGAGGGTGGAAGCAAGGGAAGGAGGTGAGTTTGGCTGGGGTGAGGGGGAGTGGTGGGGAGAAAATGCAGACAACTGTAACTGAACGATAATAATTTAAAAAACTATTGAAAAAGTAACAGGTAAATGGCATAAATAAGAGAAATTAGAAATAGCAAGTTGCTAGAAGATGAACCTGAGCAGAGATAGGTCCAAGTTCCTCAGGAAAAGAAAAACTCCTGATTTATATGTTATTTGTTCCTTGAAACCACATGGAACTCATTTTACCTGTTATTTTTCAATAAGCCAACAGTGGCACTCATTTCACTCCACCTGTGTGCTCTATTATTCAGTGAAGACACACAGGGAAGTGTTTTCTCCCAAGAATAACTACACTAAAGAAACTGAGGGAAACTCCTAATCCTGGTGCATGTTAATTTTAAACTCTACTAATCACCTTATTTAAAAAATGTTTTGTAAATCATTCTGAAACTTTTTTGGTCTCAGGACCCCTTATTGGAGTTGGTCATTGAGAGAACCTGTCTGGTTGACCCCCATGCTGGATCTGGACAGTTTGAAGCTCCTCACCCCCTTTGTTCTAAGAATGTACTTTCCATTCCCACAGTGGAGCTGATGCAAAGAAAGGAACCTCATAAGACTAAGGTGTTGTTGACACCACCTGGGCTGTACACAGGACTGAACCCCATTAACACCTCTATATAAACATTTAAGTTTCCAGTGGGAGGTTGTGGACATTACTTGTCTTACAGCACCCAAGACAAGTTTTGTGAGTTTTCATGGTTGTTAAAACTTCCACCTACCAATCTGGAGTGGTTTTCCTCTTTCTTTGGTCTCTCCTTGCACTCCTTGTATGAGGGCCCAGTTTCAAATTTTACCCAGGAACCTCCTGAGGTGGTGAAACAACACCCCTTAAAACTGGTTAAAAATTATCGAGGACTATAAGGAGATGTTATTCATGTAGGATGTATCTATTAATATTTACCATACTAGAAATTAAAAATGAGGAATATATTTACTGATAAAATAATAAACATTACATTGTAGCATAAGTAATTTTAATAAAAAAGTAACTGTTTCCCAAACAAAAAACTTCATTGAGAAGGGCATTGTATTAAATACTTTAAATATCTGTAATGACGGGCTTAACAGAAGACAGCTATCTCATATTTGCTTCTACGTTCTATCTGTAGAGTATATTGTTTTGGTTTGCAGTAAATAAAGAAAATCCAGCCTCAAACAGATGCTTAATTAAAGATGTGATAATAGTGGAAATATCAGAATTATTTGATATAGCAAAAGTCAACAGTCTAAAAGAATCAGTGCATTTATTTCACTCCATAAAATTGATTGGTCTGTCTTGCACTTTGTATGGATCTTGGCATTATTTCACAAATATTGGTTCACTGAGTTATGCAGATCTAAATGTTTGACATATTTCATTACACAACAACAAAAAGCCATATTTTTAAATATTACAGCCAATCCCATCAGTAAAGTATTTAAGTATCTGGAAGCTTTCAAGCCCTCAGGGACTAGTATGAGTTTTTTGAAACACTAATTTGCATCTGAAGGCCCAAAATTGATCATTGACAAAAAATACTGTGAGATATTTTCCTTGAAGTTATATGCTCTTGCTCATTGTTGAGAAAATGTGTCAAATACTAAACTCCAGTCAACCATAGATTGTCTGCTAGGTTTTATTTTATTTTTTTAATGAAAAAAACAGTTGGATCAGCTGGTAGCCATACAATCAATTGCACAAGTGCTTTTTCTTGAATCAGTCATCACACCATTTTACTGCAGGAATGATTTATGCATATTTCTCATTTTGTCACACAAAATACTAAAAAGGCATGTACTCAAACACAGATTTAGTAAAATTCATAAATTTTATTGCATCTTCAAGGACAATCTTTTTTTTTTAAGATTTTATTTATTTATTTTTAGAGAGGGAAGGGAGGGAGATAGAGAGAGAAACATCAATGTGTGGTTGCTGGGGGTTATGGCCTGCAACCCAGGCATGTACCCTGGCTGGGAATCGAACCTGGGACACTTTGGTTCCCAGCCCGCACTCAATCCACTGAGCTATGCCAGCCAGGGCTAAGGACAATCTTAAGTAAAACTAAGTATTTGATTTTTTTCACAGCAAGTTTGTGGTGATGAAGACTATGATGATATTAGCATAATTCAGGGCCATTGCCTAGTTTTGGGTGAATTTTTCATCAAAAGTTTCCACCATTGCTGTTGCACTATCAGTAAAATGTTACACAACAACAAAGGCATAGAGGAAAGCTAGTATGATGTCACAATGTTACTATAAAAATAATTCTGACCTTACAGACATTCTGAAAGTTTAATAGGAAACCTCTGGGGTCTGCAAATTCTCCTGTGAGGACTGATGCTATAGTGAAATAAAATTATAAAAATACATTAATTCCCAGTGTGCAATCAAATATGATATGTCCTCAGTTATCTTTAAGGAATGCTAATTTGATAAATATTTTTTCTACTGCTAACAAAATTCTGAAGAAAATATATTTGACAGAATAGGACTGAGGTAAAAACAACTATGACTTAGCTTTGCCCTACTGTGAAAGGTGATAAAAGACTGTTTTTAAGAGTCTAGGTGCCAGGTTCAGATTTTTTTCTTTAATTCTAACAGCCTGCATGTCTCATACTAAGCATTTAATAAATATTCATTCCCTACATATGCATTTATCAATAACTATGTTTATTATATATTGATATTTATTATCAATGAATAAAGATGCATACACATGAATAAATACAAAATATTTGAGTCTTGGTTATGTAACTTACCAAATATATCCCTTTGGGGAAATTAGTTAGCCTATTTATTGCCCAGTATCAGTACATGTAAAATAAGCATATTATGAGCATCACCATCATAGAGATAAAGTTTACGCCAGAAGCTCATCTCAGTGTCTAACCCATGCGAATTTCTCAAATTTTAACTCAATATATTCAATTTATTATCTATCAAATTCTTCAATTCATTTGCTTTTTCCTATTTTCTAAATGTTATCACTGAGAAGAATTGTAAATCTATGAGATATGTCATACTAATACATATGTGTATCATAGTTCAATAAAAAAAGAAAAAAATGGGAGGAAGGAAAGTCAGAAGGGTGAGAAGAAAGAAGGAAGAAGGAAAGGAACCTCTCTAAGGTCAAACAGCAGAGAGGATTTAGTGCAAGGATTTAAGTATAAAAGTGATAGCAGGACTAAAACAGTAAATAGGCTACCTGAGAGGTGGCGCGTGGGTGAGTATGCGCAGAAAGCAGCTCTCAGCCTTTCTTATGGGAGGGAAACAAAAGAGAGGAGATGACCTCAAGAGGGTCACTCACCTGTGACAGTATTGATGCCATATTTCTGTTGTGGGAACCATCATGTGATGGAACAGCAGTGAAATATTTGCTTCACTTCCCCCCAAAGTGAACTTTTTCTGACTTTGCTCAGCATTGTCAAATCGTAAACATGTTCTTATTAAGAAATGCTACAAATATATTTATGTGAAACTTGTTTTGAACATGTTGTTTTTGAGGATTACGTTCTGAAAAAAGAAATAGTTTTTAACCCGACATGAGGTAAGGTACACATGCTGTTTGTGTTTGAGAAAAAGTCTATTAAAGTGACCATAAGCATGTTTACCAATACCCATGGCTGATATACTCCCAACCCCCAAATAATAATTTTAGCATGAGAGCCCAGTTTACTATACATCTCTGAGAACTGGTCTCTCTCCATATCTTTGGAAAACACTGAATCGTTTTCTTTCTGGACCACAGTCTGCATTGAGGGCAAGAGCAACTTCTTTGAGCAGACTGGGAGATATCTTGCTGGCAAAGGTCAGAGACATACCAACTGCAAGAAGGAGATGGCTCTGGTGGAGACAGAGAGACTCACTGATCCCAATTAGGTAGTGTGTATTTGTCACTAATTTTTATTGGCAATGCCTATGTTTTTGGCATCCCAGATACTAGGTATTGCTACAGACAGAATGTCTGTGTTTGCCCAAAACTCGTATGTTGAGACCTAATCTCTATGGTGTTTGGAGATAGGGCCTACTGGCTGGAGCCCTTATAAATGGGATTTGTTGCCCTTATAAAAAAGACAACAGAGAGCTCTTGTGCCCTGTCAGCCACATATGGACTCAGATCAAAGACAGCCTTCCACGAACCAGGAAACGAATTCTCACTAGACACCAAACCTGCCAGGGCCTTGGTCTTGGACTTCCTAGCCTCGAGAACTATAAGAAAGATATTTATGTTTTTTTTTTAATGAACCACCCAGTCTGTGGCATTTTGTCATAGCAACCTGAACAGACTAATTCAGGTTTCTACACTGACGCTGAGATAATATCCAGAAGAAGACACCATGTCTCTGACAAAACCACCAGTGCTTCTTCCAGAATCACCAGAAGTCAGTGGAAACCCACAGCCGGCTGGCGCTACACACAGGCCCAAACACTGCCGCCGCCGCATTCCTGGGACTCCTGATGCTGTGCTAGGTAGTCTGCTCTTATCAGAACTGTTGCTAAAACAGAAACATAATAGAAAAAATATTTTTTCTTTAAAAATTAAAATTTCTTGACAGTGATTCCCACTGACAGAACATAAATGAAGTACGCAGAGTGGGAAACAGGCAAATAAAGGGAACAATGGAATGTATTTAAGTGCAACACCTAGGCGTGGTGCAGTGGGATTTAGCAATATCTGGGACGTGCTCCCACCATCACAAATTCTAATCCTTCCACTACAGTGGAATTACTGAGCTCTCTGAAGACTTTAGGAAACTGGAAATTTAAAAGAGAAAGAAAAGAAGAAAAACAAGCCAAGATCCTGACAAAAGTCATCATTTATTTATTTGTCACACTTATCAAGCACTTGCTAGATGCCAGGAGCTGTGCTGTATGTTGCTCAGAGACAGACTGAGGAATAGCAGAGACTGCTTGTCTTCTAAGTCAGAAAGTGAGGTGAAACATGCTCACAAACAGCTGTAATCCAGAGCAGTGTGTGTAAAGCCAGGTAGGTAGTGCCAAGAGTTTTGGCAATAGGATAGGTACAGTTCTGGTAAGTAGATATGAGGGAGAAGATACACAGTGCAGTCTGAGCAAAGAGCAGAGTAGAGAAAGCCCAAAGCTTTTTTGACAAGTACCCACTACCTCAGTTTATTTTTTCTCCACATAACTAAAATAATATTCAATGAATCAGCTGCCTTACCTTTTAGAAATATTAATGTATGTATTATAGAATTTTGTCCAGGAACACCAAAATATGACTTCAATAAATGTATTATAATTAGCAGATAATTCCATTTTCTCCCTATTAACATTATTTACCCTTGGATATAAAGTTATAGTAACTGCAGTGGAAAATATTTAATGCTTTTTCCTACTTATAAAAATTACATACTTCCTAATATATAATTTACCTACTGTTTCTAATCAAAACAGGCTCATTGTAGACAATGTGAAAATTATCCCGCAGGATATCTTGATTGTCTCAAATTTATTGCTAATGTATTATCATTATTATAAATGCATGATGAAAATACTCTTATTTGAAAATTGAGGTCCTCTCTGATTTATTCCAGGAGTGGAGAAACTGCATCATAGAGAAAAACGTATTTAAGATTTATATTGTATATCACCAGATCATTGTGTCTTCCTACCACTGATGATGGTTCTTTTGTGCTGGTGTTGATTTTCATTGTTTTATTGAAAATATTTACATATATATTTAAAAGCAATATTTTGTCTTTAAGTTCTATCAGGATTTGGTATACTTATTATATTCCTAAACTGGAATATCATAATGGGGACTTTTATATTACTCTTTCCCTGGAACAATCTATATGGTATTGAGACTAATGTTTGAAAGATATGAAAATACTGGTAAAACTATCCAGTTCTGGAGGTCTTATGCAGGGATAATTTTCTTTTCTTTGAATTTGATTCTCATTTTGATGGAAACTTTTCTATTTCTTTCTTTACCCTCCCCCCAATTTTAGTGGGGTATAAATGACAAATAAAAATTGTATATATTTAAGTTTTCCAATTTGATGTTTCGATATATGTATATTTCATGAAATAATTACTACAATCAAACTAAATAACACATTAATCATCTCACAGTTACACTTTTTTTTGCTAGAATACTTTACATCTATCCTCTTAGTAAATTTTAAGTAAAAATACATTATTATTAACTCTAGTAACCATGTTGTATATTTGGTCTTTAGCATTTATTCATACTGTAACTGCCCCCAGGCAGAGAGAGTTTGACAAACTGTCCCAACAGGGACAAACCCCCCTTTCTCCCCATCTTCCAGCACCTAGTAACCACCATTCTGCTCTGTTATTAAGAGTTTGACTTTTTTGGGGGTGGGGGTTGGCTTAAACAACAAGTATTTATTTCTCACACTTCTGAAGTCTGGGAAGCCCAAGGTGAAAGCACTGGCAGTTGTGTTGTCTGGTAAGAGCCCTATTTCCTCAACAATTTTTTTATATGTCTTTCTGTCTAGTTTATGTCACTTAGCTTAATGTACTTCAGGTTCCTCTGTGTTGTTGCAAATGGAAGGATTTCCTTCTTTATCATGGCTGACTAATATTCCACTGTGTACATATGTGTGGTGTGTGTGTGTATACACACGCACATGCACAATGTATACCACATCTTTTTTATCCATTGATCTGTTGATGGACACTTAAGCTTGTTTCTATAGTTTGGCTACTGTGAGTAATGCTTCAATGAACACAGGAAGCAGCTTTCTTTTTGATATAGTGATTTTTTGTGGATATATTCCTAGAAGTGAGATAGCTGGATCATATGTTGATTCCAGTTTAAATTTTTTGATGAACCTCTATACTGTTTTCTGTAATGGTTGTACCAATTTCATTCCCAGCAACACTGTACTAGGGTTCCCTTTTCACATCCTGGTTAACCCTAGTTGTATTTTAACTTTTTGATGACAGCCATTCTAACAGGTGCAAGATGATTATCTAATTGTTTTTTGTTTAATTCATTGTTTACATTTTTTAAATTATATTTTATTGATTATACTATTACACTTGTCCTATTTTTCCCTCTTTGTTCCCTCCACCCAGCATCCCCCACTTTCTCATTTGATTCCCCCACCGTTGCTCAGGTACATAGGTCATTCATATAAGTTCTTTGGCTATTCTATTTCCTATACTGTACTTTACATCCTCATGGCTATTCTGTGACTACCTATTTGTACTTCTTAATCCCCTCACCTCCTCACTTATTCCCCCACAACCCCCTTCCATCTGGCAACCAACAAAAGACTCTTCATATCCATGATTCTGACTCTGTTCTTCTTGTTTGCTTAGTTTGTTTTCAGATTCAATTGGTGATACATTTGTATTTTTTGCCATTTAATGGTTCACAATTTTGATGTTCTTTTTCTTAAATAAGTCCCTTTAGCATTTCATATAATGATGGTTTGGTGATGATGATAGTTTTTCCTTGTCTGGGAAGCTCCTTGTCTGCCCTTCAATTCTAAATGATAGCTTTGCCAGGTAGAGCAATCTTGGCTGCAGGTCCTGGCCTTTCATGACTTTGAATATTTCTTGCCAATCCCTTCTAGCCTAGAAAGTTTCTTTTGATAAATCAGCTGACAGTCTTATGGGAAATCCCCTGTAAGTAACATACTCCTATTCTCTTGCTGCTTTTAAGATGTTCTCTTTATCTTTAACCTTTGGTATTGTAATTATGACATGTCTTGAAGTGGGCCTCTTTGCATCCATCTTGTTTGGGATTCTGTGCTATCTAGACTTGCATGTCTATTTCCCTCACCAAATTAGGGAAGTATTCTTTTACTATTTTTTCAAATAGATTCTCAATTTCTTGCTCTTTCTCTTCTCATTCTGCCAACTCTATGATGTGAATGTTTGACCTCTCAAAGTTGTCCCAGAGGCTGCTTATACTATCCTTATTTTTTTGGATTATTTTTTCTTATTGTTCTGATGGTTGTTTTGTGCTTCCTTATGTTCCAAATCAATGATTTGACTTTTGGCTTCATCAACTGTTGTTTCATTATAAATTGTTCTTTATTTTAAATAGTGTATCCTTCATTTATAACTGGATCTTTTTTATGTTGTTGAGGTCCTCACAAAGTTCCTTGAGCATCCTTACAACTAGGATTTTGGATTCTGCATCTGATAGATTGCTTCTATTCATTTTGTTTAGCTCTCTTTTTTTGTTGTTATTTACAATTTAAGTAACTTACTTTAGCATCATTTTTCTTTTTGCTCCTTCACTATGAAGTCTGAGAGAGTATCACAAGTCATTTTCCATATTGATGATTAACTATGCTATAATATTTTAATGTTTTTAAGAATTTAAACTCTCATTTTTTTATTTTTTGCATTCCTATGTCTTGCAAACACCTTTAATGTCAAAAAAGATGAATAAAAATTATAATTCCTATAGTATACCTGACTCATAGATTTTTTTCAAGTTCATATAGTCAACATTCATTGCCAGGTCATATTCATATACATGTAAGTCACTATGTTTTATTCATTTATGTAATTTACTACCAGGATCAGTGTATTCTGTAAGTATTAGAAGGGAAGATTCTGAGATGAAACTTCTATGGCTACTTTATTAAGGAGATCTGATACAATATAGAATGTATTCCATTTCAATGGTCAGTGAAAGCATAGAGTATATTAGGTGAAGGTTTCCATTAGGCAGGAATGATTTAATGGACACCTCTTAAACACTTCCTCTGTAAAACTAAACCATTTTTCCTCAGATGTTCATTGGAAATTTAATAAGGTCTCTCTTGGTGTGTTATAGGTTTGTGTCCATTAATGTAGAAAGCATATATCTCTTTATAACTCTTTTATAAGTATTTTAATACTATTAGTTTTTAAAAAAGCCAACAAAGGTTTTTGTATGTGGGAAATGAAGCAATCTCTCTATTATTTGACCTGTTGGTTTCACAGAGTTATATTTTTTTTACATTTAAAATTTGTTTCTTCAATTACAGTTTACATTTAATATCATTTTATATTAGTTTCAGGTGTATGGCATAGTCTTTGGATAATTATACTCTTTACAAAGAGTTTCCCCCTTATATTTCCAGCACTCAATTGGTATGATACACAATTATTACGATATTATTGCCTATATATCCTAAGCTGCGCTTTACCTAACATTTTTAGCTTACTTTTGCCATTTGGTCAATAGTTCCGTGAAAAAGAAATTACTTAAATAATAGAAGTTAGGTCTATTTTTCTTTCTTTCGTGCAGTGCTCTAGTCAGGGGAAAAGGAATATAGCAAAATTGAACATGTAAAGAACTGTGGCTTTATTACATATAAAAATGGGAAAAAAATTCCATAGTCAATTTCAAAACTCTTAGAAACTACGTGAGCACATTAAAATATGCCCTGCTATGTTATGGCAGTAAATCTGTAGTTATAGTTTATATTTCCTAGGATAGTCCCTATTTCAAATATTCTGCCCCACCCCCTTATCTGCGTACATGTACTGATATATGACTGATCAAATGCTCTCATGTTTCATCTCACACACATGCATACACACCCACACTGGACACTAAACAATGCTTCCACACAAATTCCCAAGGAATCACTGTAAAACAGATAAACCAAAATATCACAGGTACTAAGATTCTTTGTTTATATTAGTCAACTTTTGGAGTTGAGAATTTGAGAGTAGAAAACAGGCAAATGTAGGCAGATGCATGAGTGCACACAATATAATACAATTTTATAATACAATATTTTAGTTACTCATTTTATGTTCCCTTATAAAATTATTGAAATACTAAGAAATAATTATAATTATTTATGGAAACCTGAAGACTTCAAAGTAGCATTTATGTGTTGAAAGAGAAACAGATATTCCATCTTCTGAGAAAGTTGCTGCTAACACAAAGTTGATTGTTTAATTCCATTCGGGATAGATCCTTTAAATATTAACTTTCATTGTCTTATATCTGAGCTTGCAATGCGGTCACAGCTGATTCTGACAAATCTTGTGTGGCATAAACAGCTTTCTCCAACTGTCCACCTTTGGCACCCATTTGCAATGTCACTCTCTAGAAGTGGACCTGACTTAGAGAGACACTACATTCCCCCTCAGTATGACATCAGACAGTCAGAGCCAGAGGACATTAAAATCAGAGTCAAATGGAAACTCCACCACCTAGTTGGTTTAGTTGCAATTGTCTAATGAGTGAGGGATATTTTTTAATAATTAGCCTCTTTAAAATGCATTTTCTTGTAGCTCAGTGGATTGAGCGCGGGCTGGGAACCAAAGTGTCCCAGGTTCGATTCCCAGCCAGGGTACATTCCTGGGTTGCAGGCCATAACCCCCAGCAACCACACATTGATGTTTCTCTCTCTCTCTCTCTCCCTCTCTCCCTCTCTCTCTCCCCTCTCTAAAAATAAATAAATAAAATATTTTAAAAAAATGCATTTTCTTTTCCCAGTTACAGTTGGCATACAATATTATATTATTAATAGTTTCAGGTATACAACATACTGGTTAGACAATTATACGTCTTATTAAGTGATCAATCTGATAAGTCTAGTACCCATGTGAAACCATAGTTATTATGGTTTATTATATTATATGGACCCATACATAGTTATTATAGTATTATTGATGATATTGCTGAGGCTATACTTTATATCCCTTGTGAGTGCTTTTATAACTGACAATTTCTACATTTTAATTCCTACCCTTTTTCACCAGCCTTCAATTTTCTAAACTGGGAGTAAGAAAAGTGATCACATGAGATCCTTCCACAACCTCCTTACCAACAGACTCTACCTGCTAAAACCACAAGGAAGCCAGCTAAATCAAGCAACAGCCACACAAATAACAACAGCAAACAACAATAACCACATGTCATATAATTTTGCTTAAATGTCTTTTTTATTCTATGTAGAATATCACAAATACCTCATAAATCTCAATCTGTCAGGGTTTCCCCACATTTACGAGACATCAGACATCCTGTTGGGCACAGAATATAGATTTTCTAGGGGCATGTCAAAACTTAAAGCAGCAGAAAAACATTTTTTTAACAACTGACTTCACTTATCAAACAGCAGAACCCGAAAAAGGTCTCTGGCACCTGATATCATTTAATGTTTTTATGGCAGTGATAAAAATCACTTCAGGTGTTGCTGCAGCAACAGCTTTGAAAGCAATAGAGTTCTGATGTAGAGAAGATCCATCAAAAATAAATCAAACCTTGTTTCATTGGTGCCAAAGGAAGTGTGTGTAATGGAAAGTTATTAAGACCAAAGCCGTGTGCAGGTGTCCGCCCCAGCACGGGGCCTTCTCGTGTGAGTATTCCCCAATCAACTCTACCCTTCTTATTTCATCCTCTGGGTATTTTCCAGAGATTCACAGGCTGCAGGTTATTGAAGGTAAGTGCCTGAAGGCTGTGGAAGCTTTCCTAGCATGCCATTTTGCCACCATGTTAACACACACTGAGAGAGTGAGGAAAGGTCAAAGGGAGGGCTGGTGGGAGGGAGAGAGAGACTGCACTTAGTTTCATAGTAATTATAAGATTTGCCCAAACAATAATCATTTTTTCATTATCAGGAATCCAACCACATCTACTGAGCATCTGTTAATTTCTGGCCTCTTTAATGTAAGTGATCCCATTTAATATTCACAAAATCCTAGGTGTATAGCCCAGCAGGAAACGTATTCTTAATTTCATATTGCAGACCAAATACTCATAGAAATTAAGTGTTTTATAAAATTTACAAAACTAACAAACTATGGAGGTCAATTGCTACTCAGAATCTTTAGTATCATTTTATTATTACTTCCTTTCTACTTCCCTACCTGTAAACAAATGTTTTTTAATATAAAATCTGTTTTATTTATTTATTTATTTACTTACTTACTTGTTTATTTTTGTTTTAGTCTTATTGTTTATGTTGTCATGGATGTCCTCATTTTTCTCCCTTTCCCCGTCTCCACCCAGCCCCTCTCCCCATCTCAAGCCAATCCCCACATTGTTAACCGTGTCCATGGGCTGTACAAAAATGTTCTCTGGTTAATCCCTTTACCGTCCTTCATCCTGTTCCACCCTCCCTCCGGCCCCCTTTCTGGCAGCTGTCAGTCTGTTATGTGCATCTAAGCTTCTGTTACTGTTTTGTTCATTAGTTTATTGTAGTCATTAGTTTAAAAGCCTGTTATAGATACCAGGTATTTAAAAATTTAAAAACCTGTTAAGTATATTTAAATAAATTCCCTTCCTGAACAGTGATTGTTGATATATTTGCTTTTAAACTATGATATTATATAAAATTAGGCATGCCAAGTGCCATAGCTTTTAAATATTATAAAAACAATGCAAATATGAATATATGCAAAGAAAAATACAAAATTAAAATGGGGTCAAGTTACCATGACTGAGATGTCACTTACTTATGATGATCATAGCTCTCACCATGTGAATACACAGGTGACTTCTAGTAGCACAGATTCATTTGGGTTCTACATACCTAAGTCCATGTTTGACTGTGTGAGGCCTCAATTTTCCTCCCGTCATCTCTTTCAAACCACACAAAACATGTGCATATTTTGACGTTGTGCTGTGCTGTGCCACCATTTCCCCTTAGTCTTAGTACATCTGTCTCTTTTGCTTTTATATTAGCCCATGATAACTGAAATAATTATACATAGCTCCAATATGATTCTAAGTACAGATAATCATGTAATGTTTATTTCCAGAATAGCCATCCAGATGTTAAAAATGCATTTTTCTGTAACTATAACTAAAATGAAAGCACTAAAGTAGAAAACACATCTTCAGGGTTTTCATATTTTGGAAGATGAATTAAGAAACTAAATACAGGATGGGGAAAAATAAGTTTACAGTTGTTTGTGTGGAAAATAATACAATTAATGAATAATAATACAAGAATAAACTGTGTTTTGCATACTCACAAATGCAAATCTACTTTTGCCCCACCCTGTATATGCCAACAGACCCCAACTGGAGAAAATATTGTCATAAAGTAATGAGAAATTTAACATAAGTTAAAATGTTTGATAGCTGATTCTTACTAATTTTATTAAAATAATTATTTTACAATTGAATTAGAATTATCAATCCTAGTAATTTATTTAATGCTCTAGGTATAAGATTGCTAACATCACATTCAGATATTTCATCATACAACACTAGGTTATTTACTATTTATCCTCAACATAGCTTTTTACATTAACTTCCACAAGGTCTCCAATTTATACTGTATTCTAGCCAGTGAGTCACAATGCCATCTCTACATTCAAATCACCTAGAGAGAGGGTCTGTGTGTGTGTGTGTGTACAATTCTGTAGGCTAAATGGAATATCCTGAGACGTTCAGGTCAAAAATCCATGCTTTGTGATACTTTCCTTGAGTAATACAGTCTACACTGATTATTCTCTATTTTTTTTCATGACACCATAAACTTACCAAATAATAAAGCACATATTATAGTATCCTAATCTCTCTTGTACAAGTCTTTATCTAGTAAGCCCATGACTGTAAACTTCTGTATTATAAAGTAGTATATATTAGACATTTTCTAGAGAGTTTTTGAATGAATGAAGAAAATAAGGAAATAATGGGTGAATCAATTAAAAATTACGTATGTTATTTTAATTAAGCATTGTCCTCAGGCTCTACCTGGATGCAGAGTTATTCAGGTCTGCACTAAATAGGCAGTAGCTACTTTATCATTGCCTTTATCATTGCATCCTTACTCTCCATGATCTCTTCTCACTAGATAAGATTTGCACAGGCTTTGCTTCTTTTCTCTAGATTTCTTTTATTTGTTTGTTTTATTGTCCTGTATGCAAAATAAAATTTGTTAAGCTAGCATATAATCCCACTTTATCAGGCTAAATTTCTTTTTATATAAAAATATATATTTTCAGTAACTATTTTTAAATATTACATATTTGATAATTTATTTACATTTTCACTTGCATTCTATTTAATTGAAATGACTTGGAAGTCAAGACAGTACATAAGAAATCTGCCTGTGCTACTGTCTCCTCAAATGACCCTTATCTCTAATGGAAAATAAAATGCCCTTCATACAGCCATGGATGTTTAATGCCCAGTTTTATGAAAACAAATATAATAATTTCACCCAATGTTACCTCATCACTGAGCCCTTTTTGCTACACTGTGTAAAATAGCAGCACTCCCTTAGCCTGGTGTTTTCTAACCACATTCCCTGCTTTGTTTCACTCTGCAGTGCCTGTGACCACTTACATTTGCTTCTTAGGGATGCCTTAACGAAATACAGCAAACTGGGTGCTTAAAGTAAAAAAAAAAAAATTCTCTCACAGTTCTAGAGGCTAGCATTATGAAAACAAGTTGTCAGCAGGGCCCTGCTCTCTCTGAAGGCTCTAAAGGAAAATCCTTTTTTTATTCTTAGTTTCTGGCGGCTCTTGGTGATCCCTGATGTTCTTTAGCTTGTAAATGCAGCACTTCAATCTCTTTCCACATCATTATCAAAGAGAGATGTCACTGGATTTGGGGCCAACCCTAAGTCAATACGTCCTCATCTTTATTTAGTTACATCTGCAATAATTCTATTTCCAAATAAGATCATATCCCAAGGTTCTGAATGAATGTGAATTTTTGGGAGACAGCAAACCATTAATACCACATGATACGCCCAATATTTTATATGCTTATCTGTTTATTGACTATGTTATCACACTAGAACACACTAATTAGGACAGGGACATTTTCCTTCTTCTTAGTTCATTGTCACTGTCACCAGTGCCTACAACAGGGCCTGGCACAGAGTAATCAGTAAATTGTTGTTGCTTTAAACTATTAGGGGTTTTAATCCTATAACTCAAACTGATTTGGGAACTGTATTCTGTTTTTGAATCAGTATCATGACATCAGAATTAATACCCATACAGCTACATACGTCAAGATAAGACTTTATATTATCAACATTTTTAAAAATTACATTGTGCTGGCCAATGTTCATGAATGAGAATCTTAGCTGTTAAATACAATTATTTATAGTATAATAAAGGCTATTGTAACTTTATTATACCAATTCTTCCATCCTTTATTTGTAAGTCTCTCCCTCTTTTTTTTTTTTTTTTTTTTAATTTTCAGTAATCTCTTCTTTCCCATTTTTTCAGTAGAATCAGCCAGGACAAGATTGATCCAAAGAGTAAAAGTAAAGTTGAACTTTTTCTATAAAATCAGCCATGCAAATTTCTACATTTCAAAGTTATGGAGAAAAATACACACAGATTAGTGTGTCTCTTCTCATGCTACTGACCTAAAAAAGATATGTTAAATACAGAAAAATTCTTCATTTTCATCACCATAAATATCATTTTTAGAAATATTTTATTTAGAGAGAAGAGAAAGGAAGGAGAAAAATATCAATGTGTGGTAGCCTGTTAAGTGCCCCACATAGGGGACCTGGCCTGCAACCCAGGCATGTGCCCTGACTTAGAATCAAGCAAGTAATCTTTTGGTTGCTGGCTGGTGTTCAATCCACTGAGCCACACCAACCAGGGCAAATCTCATTTTAATCAATGTGGCTATCAACATCATATGGATTTATACATAAATATTTTAATAGGATAAAGGAAAAAGAGATGTTTTTAAACATAGGTGATAGTTTTTAACCACTTATTTAACACTAAAGAGATAACTTTAAGGTCTATATAAGGTAGAATGGTTTCATACTCAACTTTTCCCTGTCCCACCAACAATTCAATTAGTTTTAAACATCTCATGCATGACAATTATAGCATCAATGAAAACATATTAAATTGAATATTTGGGAAATTGACAATTAACATTTTGAAAATATCTAATAATTAAGCCAGATAGCATACATGAAAGTTAATATTTCAAAAGATATTATATAGTATATATATTTTATAAAATATTGCAGCATGATTAAGAAAAAATGGCCTATAAAATATTCCATGACAACATTTCTAAACTATGCTAAAGATAAGACCACACTGAAAGAATCAAAATTTTATTTGTTAGAATAAAGCATTTTCATTTTTATGTAGACTACAATTAGACTGATTTTTCATATATAGGGATTTTTCAGATCAATGAAATGTTTGCCACCAGACTTTCTCAACAGGAACATTTGTATTAGTTATCTGATGTTGTGTAACAAATTACCTCAACATTTATCAGCTTAAAAAGAAAAATAACCTTTATTATCTCACACAGTTTTTCTAGGTCAGGAATCTGGGAACAGCTTAACAAAAGTGGTTTTGGCTCCAGGCCTCTCATGAAAATGCAATGAAGCGTTGGTCAGGACTACAGTCAGGTGAACGCTCAACTAGAACCAGATGGTAGTCTTCTCAGCTCACTCACACTGCTGATGGTGGACCTTAGCTCTGCATTGGCTGTTGGCTGGAGTCATATCAGTTTCTTGACAATGGACCTCTCCTTAGGCAGCCTGAATACTCTATGACAGGACAACTGGCATCCTCCAAAAAAAGAATATGAAACCAAGACAGAGGGCAGTGTTTTTTATAACTTAATCTTAGAAGTAGGATACCACCTCTTCTATAATATTCTATTAAGCATACAGATCAATCCTGGTGTAATGTGGTATGGGGATATACGAGTGTCTGAATACCATGAGCTGGGGATCTCTGGAGCTCATCTTAGAGGGTGGCTACCACAGACATCATCTACATCTTGGGCAGGACAATTACTTCCTGTGAAGGAATATACTCTTTCTTGTTTGTTTTCTAAATATTTTATTGTTTATGCTACTACAGTTGTCCCACTTTTCTCTCCTTCCCTTCCCTCCACCCAGCCTGCCTCCCTCTTTCATACTCAGTCCCCACACCATTTTTCATGCCCATGGAGCCATTATATATGTTCTTTGACTAGTCCCTTCACCTTCTTTTAATCATTCTTCACCCCCACCCTCCCTTCTTACAGTTGTCAGTACATTCCATAATTCCATGTTTCTGGTTTTGTATTTAGCTGATTTGTTGACTTTGTTCATTAGATTCCTCTGATAAGTGAGATCATATGAAATTTTCCTTCACCAACAGGCTTAATTCACTTAGCATAATATTCTCCAGTTCCATCCATGCTGTCGCAAAAGGTAGGAACTCCCTTTTTCCGCTGGGTAGTGTACCATTGTGGAAATATACCAGTTTTTTTAATCCACTCAGCTATTGGTAGGCACTTAGGCTATTTCCAACTCTTGGCTATTGTAAGCAGCACTGCTATGAACATGGGTTTGAATTAATTCTTTTGAATTGGTGTGTTGGGGTTCTTCAGGTATATTCCCAGCAGTGGAACCACTGGTTTAAAAGGCAGTTCCATTTTTAGTTTTCTGAGGAAATTCCCATACTGTTTTACACAGTGGCTACACCAGTTTGCATTCCTACCAACAATGGATTAGGGTTCCCTTTTCTCCTCCTCCTTGTCAGCACTTGTTGTTTGTTGATTTATAATGACGGCCATTTTGACATGTGTGAGGTGATACCTCATTGTGGTTTTAATTGGCATCTGCCTGTTGGCTAGTGATTTTGTCATGTGTCTCTCGGCCCTCTGTATGTCCTCTTTGGAGAAGTCTCTATTCAGGTTCTTTGCCCATTTTTTAATTGGGTTGTTTGTCTTCCTAGAGGAATATGCTGTTTGTTTGTTCAAGGATCTTAAGCATTTCTACCCACCCCATCTCTGTGCTCCACCCCATGAAAGTAAATGATAGCCACTGTGAAAATAAATTCCTTTCAACATTTTCAAATTCCTCCATTGAAAAGCAATATCTGAAATAAGGGCATGTTTTCAGCAGCTGCTTTTTAAAAAGGAGCCTCTGACCTATTAGAAATGCAAGAGCAGTTTATGTGAATTAGTCAGCAGATTCTTATTTAGAGGCAAGCCAGCCAGCTTGAGCTCTCCATGTCAGGGTGCATCAGGGTGTTCATAAAGGTGATTCATTGTGACAGCAGGGATGTCTAATTATGTGCATAGCTCACTGAATTTTAATAGAATAACTTTTACACGAAAGGCTGAAAGATATACTACTATATTGCAATGTTATGTCTACTTTCCCATTGTTCTTCATCAAACAGCATTAGTGTGGAGACCTTCAATTCCACCTACTGCAACCAAGCTGTAATTATTAAATCAATAAGAACTTAGCCTGTCCAAATTCTATTTGCACATGTCTTTCCCACTGCAGTGTCTACAGACTTCAAATTATTCTTCATTTTTAAAACAAATAGAAGATCAGAGATAGTTTGTTTTTTGATGTCAGAATAATGAAACAAAAATTCAGTTATTTCAGATTTATTATGTAAATAATATACTCTTATTCCTTATCATGACATTGCTTATTAGAATGCTACAGAACAAAAATCAATTTTTAGCCATTCCTTTAGTTACTCATTTATTCAAAACTGAATGAATTGATTGAATTAACTACTTTTAAAAACATCTTAAATACCTACTAGATTACAAAGATGAATTTATTCTGGATCCTGCTTTCAAAATGTTTATACTCTTAGAGTCCATCATTTGTAGTGATTACAAAGGAATTCATTATTTATCTATTTTTATTAAAATGTTTGCTCAGGTAAAATGTAGATAAAAGTCATTGCCAGATACTAAAACACCTTGAAAACTCGGTAGACTTACAATTGACATATTCTTAGAGCTTTAAATAATCATTTATGTGAAATGAAGAAATGATGATTTATTAATATTGGTTAATATTAATACTGGACCAAATTAAATGTCTTGCTCTCAGACGATGTTCTTTATGGCACCAGGTTGATTTAAAATTATGTTATTAAAAATGGACTATTGCATGAAGTCTTAAGTTATGGCAATACAGTAGTGTGCTAGAATTAGTATGTCCTCGATGAGAGCTAATTGCTAAATTTTTAGGAATTTTGCAAGTTGTTTCATTTCAGTTTGGTAACTTGAAATCAACAGTGGTAAGAATATTCAGGACATGAAAATTGACAAGTGCTACAAATTAGAAATTTAAAAAATTCCCACAGAGCGGATTGTTAAACAGTTGCCAAAACACCACTGCAGCAATGCTTCTAGTCTTAAATTTGTGAACAAATAAGACAGGACCATTCTTGTGCTATGCTAAGTATCATGTCACGTTAAGTTGTATGGTAAGACTATAGCCCTGGCCAGTCAAAAAAATAATAGTTTTCACCTCAGGAGAACAAAACATCCCAATGCTACCCAGACTATATATTTGGGGTATATTATAGGCTAGAAAATCAGTCTGGGTTTTCAATAGATAGAATTCTCCATAAAAGTGTCTTTTTTTGTCCTCTTTGAGTCTGATAAATACTTTAGTTCATGTCCATGAAAATTTAAGAAAGAGTAGACAAATTTGGACATGGGTATTTCTGTACATCAAATTTACCACTTTTAGCTAGAGAGTAAGGGTTATAATTTTGCAATTTGAACTCAAAATATTAGAGAACAAGGTACTATTTTCATAAAGAATATAGTTTCATTATCATTTTATTAAAACAAGTTACTAGGCCCCTGACTGAACCTATATGTCTTATGTCAGGCAGGTATAAAATGTAAGTTTATGAATCTGCACTTGTTCAGAACTATCCCATATGTTTATTTCTCTGATAATCCACACCACTATTTTCTTCATATGCTTTGAAAATAGAGGCAAAAAAAGGAAGCATTTGCCAAAACCTATATTGCCATGATTTTAAGACTTTGATTATTAATACACATGGGTCAGAAAATTTCAGTTCATGGTTCCCGGAGCGGAAATATCTCTGGCAGGCTACATACAGCATGCATAAAAAGACATCCATGGTATACTGCACACGCACTGCCAAAATGTTCCATCTGTGCACAGGGGCTGAGTTACAGTTGCTGGGGGAGATATAACTCTCTCATTTACTTACTTTCTTGTCTTTCGGAATTGTACTATACTGAAGACTTTTGTATCTGTTGTTAAATTTTTAAAAAAACTTTGGACATTTTATATGTTATATAGAAATACTCAATCCAGTAAGCTTTTTTAACAAAATTATTAACTCCTAAACATTAACTTGAGAGAAATGGATGATCACAGACAAGATAGATAACTAGGAAACCAAGATTTTGAACTTTTATACTGTATCTTGCCCCAAAGATTTAGAACTTTAATTCACATAAAATAGAGTGTATATAAAATATTGATTTGTTTTCACAACCTAATTAGCAGCACTACAGTTTCCATTCCAGCAAATGGTAGAGTCCTTAAATGTATTATTGCTGTAATTTTACTATTATTGGTTTGTCTGTTTATTTTTAATTAAACTTATTGGGATAATAAGGGTTAATAGAATCAAATAGGTTTCAAGTATACATTTCTATTTTACATGATCAATACTTGCATTGTGTACCCCCACCCCCACCCAAAGTCAAAGGATCTTCTGTCACCATATATTTGGCCCTCTATACTCCCAACAAACTGTCCACCCCCTTCCCTCTGATAACCACCACACTGCTGTGTGTTGTTTCTCTGACTTTCAGTTTTATATCCCATATGTCAGTGAAATCATATGGTTCATAGCTTTTCCTGCTTGATTTATTTCATTTGGCATACATTCTCAAGGTTCATTCAGGTTGTCACAAATGGCTCTATTTCATCTTTTTTTATGGCTGAGTAGTATATCATTGTATATATGCACCACATATTCTTTATCCAGTTCTATCTTGAAAAACATTTTGTTTTTCTCCATGTGTTGGCCACCATGAATAATGCTGTAATGATCATAGGGGTGTATATATCTTTGCAAGTATATGTTTTCAAGTTTTGGGGGCAGATACCAAGAAGACGGATTGCTAGGCCATATGGTAATTCTATTCTTAATTTTTTGAGGAAGCTCCATACTGCTTTCCATAGTGGCTGCACCAGTTTACATTCCCACCAGCAGTGATGAGGGTTCATTTTCCTCCAAAACCCCTCCAACACTTGCCATTGTCTTGTTGATAATACCCATTCCAACAGGTGTGAGGTGATAATGATTTGGATGTCCATAGTAGCTAGTGAAGTGGAGCATCTTTTCATGTATCTGTTGTTCATTTGTATGCCTTCTCGGGAGAAGTGTCTGTTCAGATTCTCTGTCCATTTTTTAATTGGATTGTTTGTTGGTATTGAGTTCTATGAGTTCTTTATTTATTTTGGATATTAACTGCTTCTTGTAGCTGTTGTTTGCAAATATCATCTCCCATTCAGATGGTTACTTTTCTTTCACTGTCAAGTTTCTTTTGTTGTACAGAAGTTTTTTTCAGTTTGATATAGTCTCATTCATTTATTTTTGCCTTTACTCCGCTTGCCTTTGAGGTGAATTTATAATGTGTTCTCAACAACCAACATCCATAAGTTTAGTTTTATATGTTTACTTCTATGCAATTTAATGTTTCAGATATTATATTTAGGTCTTTGATCCATTTAAATTAATTTTTGTATACGGGGACAAACTGTTTCTAGTTTCTTCTTTTTTTAGCATGTGGCTTCCCAATTTTCCCAGCACCATTGAAGATGCTTTCTTTTCTCCATTATGTGTTTTTGGCTTCTTTGTCAAAAATTAATTTCCCATATACATGTGGTTTTATGTCTGGGCTCTGAAATCTGTTCCATTAGTCTGTGTGTCTGGTTTTCTGCTAAGACCATGTTGTTTTGATTATTGTTGCTCTGTAGTATAATTTGAAGCCAGGTAATATGATACAATCAGCTTTCCTTTTTTTTCTCAGTGTTGTTTTGGCTCTTCAGGGTCTTCTGTGGTTCCATACAAATCGGATTATTTTTTTGTTCTATTTCTTTAAAAATGACATTGGGAACTTATGGCCAAGATGGAGGTATAGGTAGATATGCTTTGCTTTCTTGAACAACCAAAAGAAGGATAATAACCAATTTAAAAACAAATAAACAAATGAACAAAAAAAACAATAACCAGAACTGCCAGAAAACTGAACTGTATGTAAGTCTGACAACCAAGGAATTAAAGAAGAAACATTCATCCAGACTGGTAGGAAAGGCAGAGACAGACAACCAGGACAGATAGGACATGTGGCAGATGGCAGTGGGCAGACCATGTGGGTGAGGCGGCAGCTGGTGGACTAGGTAGTCCCACATTCATGTGTGGATAAACAGGAGGAACAACTGGGGAGTGAGACAGACCACACAACCCAGGGTTCTAGCACAGGGAAATAAAACCTCAAAACCTCTGGCTGTAAAATCCTCAGGGAGTTGTGGCAGTGGGAGAAACTCCCAGTCGCACAGGAGAGTCTATTGGAAGGCCCAACAGGATCCTAGAATATACACAAACCAGCCCACCCAGGAATCTGCACCAGAAGGGTCCATTTCACATGTGGGTATCAGGGGAAGTGACTGAAAGTGGAGTGAGAGTCAAGCAAGAGGCAATATTCCCTTTCTGGCCCCTCCTCCACATGCAGTGCCACAACACAGTGAAGTGGGTTGCCCCACCCTGGCAAATACTTAAGACTCCTCTCCTTACAATGTAACAGGTACACTGAGACAAAGATATATGGCCCAAATGAAAGAACAGATCAAAACTCTAGAAGAACAACTAAATGATGAGGAAATAGCCAACCTATCAGATGCAGAGTTCAAAACACTGGTAATTGAGGTGCTCACAGAAATGATTGCGTACAGATGCAAAATGGAGGAAAAAGTGAAGACTATACAAAGTGAAATAAAGAAAAATATATAGGAAACCAACAGTGAAGGGAGGGAAAGCAGGACTCAAATCAACAATTTGTAACAGAAGGAAAAAATAGACACTCAACTGGAACAGAATGAGGAAACAAGAATTAAAAAAAAATGAGAAGAGGCTAAGGAACCTCTGGGACAACTTTAAGCATTCCAACATTTGAATGATAGGGGTGCCAGAAGGAGAAGAGGAAGAGCAAGAAATGGAAAACTTATTTAAACAAATAATGAAGAAGAACTTCCCCAACCTGGCAGAGGAAATGGACTTTCAAGGAGTCCAGAAGACTCACAGAGTCCCAAAGAAGTTGGACCCAAGGAGAGACACACCAAGACACATCATAAGTAAATTATTCAAGATTAAAGACAAAGAGAAAATCTTAAAAGCAGCAAGAGGAAAAGAAAGAGTTACCTACAAAGGAGTGCCCATAAGGCTATCAGCTGATTTCTCAAAAGAAAACCTTACAGGCAAGAAGGGGCTGGAAAGAAGTATTCCAAGTCATGAGGCAAAGACCTACATCCAAGATTGCTCTATCCAGCAAAGCTATCATTTAGAATGGAAGGGCAGAAAAAGTGCTTCCCAGATAAGGTTAAGTTAAAGGGTTTCATCACCACCAAGGCCTTTTTATATGAAATGTTAAAGGGATTTATTTAAGAAAAAGAAGATCAAAACCTGTACAGTAAAATCACAACAAATTCTCAACAACTAAACTTAAAAAACAAAAACAAAAATGAATTAAGCAAACTAGAACAGGAACAGAATTACAGATACGGAGATCACAAGGAGACTTATCAGCAGGGAGGGGGTTGGGGGAGAATGGGAGAAAAGGTACAGGGAATAAGAAGCATAATTTGTAGGTACAAAATATACAGGGGGAGGTTAAAAATAGCATAGAAAATAGAGAAGCCAAAGAATTTATATGTACAATGCATGGACATGAACTAAGGTATATGGAGGGGGGGATGCTGGAGGGATGGGAGGTGCCAGATGGAGGAGGATAAGGAGGAGGAAAAAAATGGGACAACTGTAATAACACTGTCAATACAATATACTTAAAAGTAAAAATTAAAAAAGAGAAACAAAACATATGGAAAGTTTTTAGAAGGCACCTAGAACACAGTAAGTGTTCATTAAGTAGTATCTAGAGTTATAATTGGTACCACCAGCCCAGCCAGCCTCTGGTGTTAGTACCTAACAAATCAAAAAGAAATTGCTCCAGAGGCCACCAATAAATTCCCAGAGTTTGTCACTATTTGTATTGTGTTGATTTCCTCATTTGTTTTCTGGATCTCCAGTTGTCTCTTGAAGGCCAAAGAGACCTGATTTATTGACTTTTGCCCCAACATGCCCACATGGGGGACATGGCGTGGTCTCCCCCATAAGATTCCCCACTAGTGTCAACACAGCTCAATATTAATAAAGCCTCAGTATCCTAAGAGGTTGCCCTGAAAAAAATGATATTGGGGTTTTGATAAGGATTATATTGTCTATATGTTGCTTTGGGTGATATGGCCTTCTAAACTATGTTGACTCTTCCAGTCCATGAACTGGAAATATATTTCCATTTCATTGTATCTTTTTCAATCTCTTTTAATAGTGCTTTGTAGTTTTCAGTATATAGGTCCTTGACACCCTTTATGAAGTTTATTCTTAGGTATTTTATTATTTTGGTTGCAACTGCAAAAAGAATTGTTTTTACCATTTCTTTTTAAAATAATGATATATTTTTATTTTCATTTATTAATTTCTTTTTGTTCAATTGCAGTTGTCCCAATTTTTCTCCTGTTGCTCTCCCCTGCCCCATTCACTCCTCCCACAGTCAATCCCCACCCTGTTGTCCATTACCATGGATCCTTTATACATGTTCCTTGAGGACCCTTCCCCTTCTTTCTCCTATTATCTGGCTCCCTCCTCCCCTCTGGCTGCTGTTGGTCTATTCCTTCTTTCCATGCCTCTAATTTTATTTTGCTCATTTGTTCATTTTGTTTGTGTCATTCCTCTTATAGGTGAGATCAAATGGTATATGTTTCTTGCCACCTGGCTTACTTCATTTAGCATAATGCTCTATAGTTCCATTTATGCTGTCACCAAGGGTAGGAGTTCTTTTTTCTGTTGCATAGTATTTCATTGTGTAAACATTCCACAGTTTTGATCCACTCATTTACTGATAAGCACTTAGGCTGTTTCCAGCACCTGGCTATTGTAAATAATGCTGCTATAAATATAGGGATGCATAGGTTCTTCTGAATTGATGTTTCAGGGTTCTTAGGGTATAGTCCTGGCAGTGGAAGTACTGGAACAAAAGACAGTTCCATTTTTAGATTTGAAGAAGTTCCATACTCTTTTCCACTGTGGCTGCACCAGTCTGCATTCCCATCAACAGTGCACTAGGGTTCCCTTTTCTCCACAACTTCACTAGCACTTGTTGTTTATTGATATGTTTATGATGGCCATTCTGACTGGTGTGAGGTGGTATCTCATTGTGGTTTTAATTTGCATCTCTCTAATGGCTAGTGATGTTGAGCACTTTTTCATGTATCTGTGAGCCCTCTGTATGTCCTTCTTGGACAAATGTCTGTTTAGGTCCATTGCCCATTTTTTTAATTGGATTGTTTATCTTGCTGGAGTGGAGTCATGTGAATTCTTTATATATTCTGGAGATCAAACCCTTGTCCAAAGTATCACTGGCTAATATATTTTCCAGTATGGTTGGTTCCCTTTTTATTTTGCTGATATTTTCTTCCATGCAGAAGCTTTTTAATTTGATGTAGTACCATTTGTGTATTCTTTCCTTTATATCCCTTGCCCTAGGGAACATATCAGTGAAAATATTGCTTCATGGGATATCTGAAATTTTCCTGCCTAATTTTTCATCGAGGACTTTTATGGTGTCACAGTTTATATTTAAGTCTTTCATCCATCTTGAGTTTATTTTGGTATATGGTGTAAGTTGGTGGTTGAGTTTCATTTCTTTTTTGCATGTAGCTTTCCATATCTCCCAACACCATTTAATGAAGAGCCTATTTTTATTCAGTTGTATTCTCCTGCCCCCTTTGTCAAATAGTAATTGACCATAGAGACTTGGGTTTGTTTATGGTCTCTCTATTCTGTTCCATTGATCTATATGTCTATTCTTATGCTAATAGCAGACTGTTTTGATTATAGTGGCCTTGTAATACAGTTTGATATCAAGTATTGTGATCCCTCCAACTTTGTTCTTCTTTTTCAAGATTGCTGATGCTATCGAGGTTGTTTTGGTTCCATACAAATTTTTGAAATATTTGTTGTTTGATCCATTCATTTACTGATGGGCTCTTAGGCTGTATCCAGCACTTGGCTATCATAAATATAATGCTGCTATGAACATTGGGGTGCATATGTTCTTTTGAATCAGTGTTTCAGGATTCTCAGGGTATAGTCCCAGCAATGGGATCACTGGATCAAAGGTAGTTCCATCTTTAGTTTTTCGAGGAAATTCCATAATATTGCTCCCTTTGATAGCTCAGCTGGTAGAGTGGAGGACTATAGTGATTTCCACTTCTTTATTCTAAAGGTCAATTGTTAGTATGTAGGAAAGCAATGGAGTTTTGCCCATTGCCTTTGTGTCCTGTAACTTTGTTGTATTTGGTTATCATTTCTAATAGTCTTTAGGATTTTGTATATACAGAATAATGTCATCTGCAAAAAGTGATGCTTTTCCTTCCTTCTTCCCAATTTTGATGCTTTTTGTCTTTCTCTTGTCTGATTGCTCTGGCTACGACTTCCAGAACTATGTTGAATAAAAGTGGTAAGAGAGGGCAACCTTGCCTTGATCCTGATTTTAGAGGAAAAGCTTTCAATTTTTTGCCATTGAGGATGATATTGGCTGATGGTGTGTCATATATGGCCTGTATTATGTTGAGGTCTTTTCCTTTTATAGCCATTTTATTGAGTGTTTTAATCATAAATGGATGTTTTGTCTTATCAAATATTTTTCTGCATGTATTGATAAGATCATATGATTTTTATCCTTTTTTATTAATGTGATATATTGCATTAATAAATTCATATATAAAAATGAAACTGGTTCCTGGATATTTATTTTGTATCCTGATACTTTACTAAATTAATTTATCAAGTTCTAGTAGTTTTTTGATGGAATCTTTAGGGTTCTCTATATGCAGTATCTTGTCATCTGCAAATAATGACAATTTTACTTTTTCCTTTCCAGTTGTGATGCCTTTTATTTCTTCTTCTGTATGATTGCTGTGACTAGAACTGCTAGTGCTATGCTGAATAAGTGTGGTTAAAGTAGGCATTCTGTCTTGTTCCCAGTCTTAAAGGAAATGCTTGTAGCTTTTGCTGATTGAGTATGATGTTGACTGTGGGTTTGTCACATATGATCTTTATTATGTTGAAATATGTTCCCTCTATTCCCAATTTGGTAAGAGTTTTCTTCATAAACTATTGCTGAATTTTATCAAGTGCTTCAAGTATGCTTTTTAATCCTTCATTTTGTATATGGTGCATCACATTTATTGATTTGTGAATGTTGTATCAACTTGCATCCCCAGAATAAATCCCACTTGATCATGGAAGGGAGGGGCTTGAGGGGCTGGGTAAAAAAAATGTGAAGGGATTAACAAAAAAAACCTCATGGACACACACAACAGTATGGTGATTGCCAGAGGAAAAGTGGAATGGAGAGAGCAGAAGAGGGTAAATAGTGATGGAAGGAGACTTGATTTTGGGTGATGAACACACAATACAATCTATAAATGATGTAGTATAAAATTGTACACCTAAAATTCTACATAATTTTATTAACCAATGTCACTTCAATAAATTCAATAGTTGGTGAAAATAAAGTGAGTGATAAAAATGTTTAAATTTTATATTTATTTTAAAAGTTTGCATATTTTGGTTAAAACTCAAAACAAAGTATTCATTTTTTTATGTTAACAAATGGCATCAGACATCTGAACAATCCAAAGGTTATTTAGATTTTTTTCAGTAGTTTTATTTTTCAGTAGGTTTTTCAGTAGGTTTATTTGTATAATGATATATTTTATATTAATATTAATCAGAATTGCCAAGGCCTTGATATATATTGTCTGAGAGGAGGGAAATAGTTGGAAAATATCTGAAATAAGACATGAGTTAAAATTTCACAACTTTTACTCTTCCACATAGATGATCCCAAGTCAGCAGCCTTAACTTACTTTCTACTGTGTGCAGGGTTCCTTCTGCATCTAAACACCACTAGGAGTTTTCAACATTTGGAAGAGTAGTCATTTCTTTATTCATTCAACATTTTTTATTGAAATACTTTAGGCATAGGCTTGGGAGATTCAGTTAAATAACAGACTTCATTCAAGGAGCTTTTATATAATCTAATATAATGAATATATAAAGGAAAAATTATAACACAATAAGCCAAATGCTATAAACACAAGAAACAAGTGTGTTTATAGTTCACAGTGGAGTGGCTTATGAGCTATGCTTGGAAACATGCTATTACAAAGTCAGTTTTGAGATAGAGCTTAAAAAATAAGTGGGTTGTTTTCCAAGACAAGAAAGAAGAAATAACATAGACAAGTAGTCATAATAGTCAAGGGAATGGCTTTATTCAACAAAGTTTGAGAAGTCTGGAAAGACTGAAGGATAGATCAATGATAGGAAACTGGGCTGGAGAGAGAGGCTGGGTCAGAGTGAGAAGAATCTTGCCCTGGCTGGCATAGCTCAGTGGATTGAGCATGGGCTGCGAACCAAAGTGTTGCAGGTTCGATTCCCAGTCAGTGCATATGCCTGGGTTGCAGGCCATGACCACCAGCAACCGCACATTGATGTTTCTCTCTCTCTCTCTTTCTCTCTCCCTTCCCTCTCTAAAAAAAAAAATAAATAAAATATTTTTTTAAAAAAGAAGAAGAATCTTGTATGGATCACTAAATTGTCTGGTAGTCTAGGAAAAATTATTTAATACATCCTAAGTAATAGTTGAATTTTGCCAAAAAATTTTACCTTCTTGAATTTCAGGTAAATCTATAAATGCGATTCTCAGCTCAGCTCTTCCATTCAATACAGAAGTTTTAAGGGAGTATTTAGCAATGTGATTATTATTCCTTTAGGATTTGGAAGAAAAAATAAAGTGAAGGAAGGACTGTAGATGAATGGTGAAAGTTAGTTAATGAGACAGATGAGTAATCCTGCCATCAGCCCTACAGTGATTTTTACTGGACCTGGGGCATTCTTCTGCACATACTGTGGGTTCTCTTCCTAAGGAAAGATTCTATATCTACCCCATGCAAGAGCACCTACAATCTTATCATTGGTCTATAAACATATTTCTTTGCACGAACCATTTGCCAAGAGTTAATAGGTAAGCCAACTGCCAAACAGCTGTAGAACTTGGGGTCAGCAGAAAGTTAGAATCAGATTCAACTTATTTTTCCTTTTGGGGGAATAAATCCATGAGTCTAGTGGGAAGCTATGTTTAAATGAAACCCACCCTAGAGAAGCAGAATTCCTAGTCCCAAGCAGTTTACCATTGAGCTAAATCAGAGTGAGATTCTCAGGTCACTTCTAATCTACTCGTTGCATGACAATGCATACTCCAGTGCTCAACACTTATCAAATACACTCAATTTCATCAGAGGAATTATCTTGTCCATATATGAAATAGTAAAGAGAGAGTAATTATTGATGAGTGATCATTTGTACCCAATTCTTTCTTGAAGTTCTGACATGGTGTCTGTAGATAATGAACAGAATTTTTTTTTCATTTTCAAAGGGAGATTTAAATAAGTTGTTTCTATTTTAGAATGGTAACTGACCTACTAGAGCTGTCTGTCTGCATGGAGAAAGGGCAAGGATGCTTCAAATTTGACCTCTTGATTTTTCCTTATGATTTTGATAGGGGTTTAAGGCTTGGGAAAATTTAACTTAAGGTAAATAGTCATAAATCTAGCAAGTAATGTGTATGTTAAGTTTTTGTTTCAGCAACTACAGCTAAGGCCCATCCTGGTGCCTAAGTTTTAAGCAGTTGACCTCCTGGGGCACTGACTGGGGATGACCTTGTCTGGAGACTTCTGTACCAGGAAGAAGCAAGCGACTACCCTTCCCCCTTGGCAGCAACTGTTGAATTTCAAAGGCTTTTGCTGACTCCTTGTTTGCTTTCCCCCAACCCCCTTATAAAAGATCTGGCTGGGAAAGAAAGAACAAGATGGTTTGTTAGGGTATGAACCTGTCATCTTCTAGGATCTCCAGCCATCTGAATAAAGCACCTATAAAAGATTCAATCACTGTCATTGCTTATTGGATTTGGTAGTGACAGGCAGCCCGAACTAAACAAATGGTTCTGGTGTCTTTTCCGGTTACAATTCCACAGGTTTTGCTGTGCACTAATAACTAAAACTATAAAGGACGTTAATGAGCATTCCATGGTATGGTGTGGACCCCGGCTCATGGGGCCTGCGACATTGTGGATGGGGGAGAGATATTCACATGGACTACTGAGTCCTGTGGAGGAAAAGGGTGAGCAGCTTCGCTCTCAAGGGAAGCCCAAAGCTGTGGCTCCCGCAGTGACAAGCCTTTATTTCTTTTTCTGGTCACATTACATGATGGTCCTCATTTACTATGCACAGGTTCACTTTAGGGGGTTACCTTTTACAGAAAACCAAGGAGCAGATGCTGCTAATCACATCACCGAAGAAGGATATCTGCAAATGAAAAGGGTAAAGTGGTTGGACCGGTTACACTGGTCTTTGCAAGGTTTAGCATGGATTTTAGGAAGTTACAGTAAGCACTTGCTGTCTCAATTCAGGGTGAGGGAGTTTTTAGCAAAAAGCAAGACAAAGCAGCCTAGGCACATTGCAGGCCTGATTCCCCACAGGAGAACCTATCTGTGGGCGTGGGTCCTGTGCATCTCTGAGTGGGAGCTGGGCCCACAGCACACAGAATGGTCTCCTACAATGGTATAGTCATCAGATAGGAACTTTAAAAAGAAATCAGGTAGATATACAATATCACAATATCTGGAGAGGGAATCAGTTTCAATCTACAGATACTTCCTTGTTTGGAGAAATTATAAGAAACTTAGCTTTTGTTTGTTTGTTTGTTTGTTTCCCTCCATTTAGCCAAGCGAGGCCTAATATAAGGCATTGAGGAAAGGTAGTGTAGGGCCTCTTATTTCACAATATTGTACTGGTTAATCTGACAATGAAGACATGTATAACACATTCATAAAATGGGTGTGTGGATTATAGCTAAATTCAAAATACAACATTACTATGGAGGCTACAACCTGTTCTAATAGGAAAATCCCTCTTTCAACTAAGGATTTTTTAGAGAAATTAATAAGCCATATTTTTAGGAACTTTGCCAGCAGCGACAGAAGGCTAATACGCTGACAGACCTGAGAGCATATCCAGAAAGATAATTTCTTAGATGTGGGAAATAGGGATAGGTAATGGAGAAAAAAATGATCAATTATTTGGGAAAAATATTAAAAGAGAGATAAGGAAGGAAAATTATAGCATCAGGAAGATAATGAGTAAAGATTATGTTCTCGTGTGGAAGAGGAACCAGTTTCCCTGAGAGAACAGGCTATTGTGGCTATCAATATCCCCAGGTGCTGAGAATCTTTATTTCCCAAGAAAATCCAGTATGCCATTTCTACACCAAATCCTGATAACTAGGCGCTAAGTTGTTTGCTTATTTCTTTACTGTCACAGATAGCCCCACTTTGTAAACGTGAGAGGTGTGGGTGATAAGAGTCCTATCAGTGGAAGACAAAACCACAACAAATGTACTACAGAGACACTTGGCTTCTCTGCAAGGGCAGTGAAGATTTAGAAAACATGAACCTTTCCAGTTTACTTGCTGACATTTTATTTGTAAAATTTGTAGTTAACAGCATGTTTAACCCTTTGCCATATAGACATTTTTAGTTCATGTAGTCCCATTTGTTTAGTTTTGCTTTTGTTGCTATTGTTTTTGGTGTCAGATCCAAAAATTCATCAGCAAGACCAATGCAAGAAGCTTACTTCTCTATTTTATTCTAGGAGTTTTATACTTTCAGGTCTTGTGTACAATTCTTTAATCCATTTTGAGTTGACATTTGTGTATGGTGTAAAAAAGGGTCCAGTTTCATATTTTTGCATGTGACTCATTTTCTCGGCATCATTTATTAAAGAGACTACCCTTTCCCACTGAATATTCTTGGTTTCTTTGTAAAAATTGATTGATCATACATTCATGGGTGTGTTTCTGGGATCTGTATTCTGTTTCCCTGATTATTGTGTCTGTTGTTATGCATATACCATACTATTTTGATCATAATCAGCTTTGTAATATAGTATGAAGGGAGCCCCCCATAAAACTGGAATTATCTTCTGGAGGGTGGGCCCTTTGTGTGGCAGAAAAAGAGAGCCCCCATATTAAGCTTCTGTGCTCTGTAACACCCACCCCCATGATAAGCTCCTGTGCTCTGCAACCTCTGCAAATTCCTCCCGTACTTTGTTCCTTTGTCTCCCATATAAGGTAGCTAGACCTAACTTCCTCATTTAGCTTCTGTAACCTTGCTTCACCACGTAGGTAGGTAGCCCAGGGCTATTTAAACCCCGGGGGAATACAGTTGACTGGGGCGTGGGGGCTCAGAATTTGGAATTTCCCCTCTGAGCCCACATGTAATAAAGGATCATGCTCCGCCATCTCTCCTGAGTGTGAGTTATTTTCCGCAACATTTGTAGTACAGGCTTCCCCTATTAGGTGAGTATTCTAGGATCCATCTGTAATCAGTGTACCAGCTGGCACTGTTGTGAGATGCTGTGTTTGGCTTCAGTGAATTTCTTTTGAAGAATCTTTCAATGCATTTGCTCATTACATGATGGGTGATTAATGAGCCCAACTGCCAACATAGCAGAGTGTTCAGCAGTTTTTGACCAAAAATGGCATGACCCCCATGGCTTACTCTCCCTATTCACCTGATCTTGCCCTGAGTGGTTTTTTGTTTGTTTGTTTCCCCAGATGAGAAAAGTCCTCAAAGAGAAACATTTTGCTAATCTGGAAGAGATGAAACAAAAAATGACAGAAGCATGAAAAGGCATCAAAATCAATGAATTCAAAAACTGAGCAGTGGAAAAGATATTTTCATAAGTGTATTACATAATATGGAGAGTACTTTGCAGGTGACTGAAGTTTAAACATGTAAGAATAAATACACAATTTTTAAAATAAATTCTGTTTTGTGGGGTCCCCCCTCCTATAAAGTTAAGAAAATGATGCCTCCACCTTTGTTCCTATTTTTCAAGATTGCATTGGTATTCAGGGTCATTTGTGGTTTCATATAAGTGTTCAGATTTTTTTCTGTTTCTGTGCATAATGCCCTTGTAATTTTGATAAGAACTGTACTGTATCTGTAGATCAATTTTTAAATTATTTATTGATTTTAGAGAGAGAGAGGAAGGGGGAGAGAGAAATGGAGGGAGAGAGAGAGAGAACCATCAATTTGTTATGCCACTTATGCATTCATCCTTTGATTTTTGTATGTACCCTGACCAGGGATCGAATCTGCTACCTTGGTGAATCAAGACAATGTTCTAACCAACTAAGTTACCTGGCCAGGTAGATCAATTTTTTATGGATGTCCTAATGTGGACATTTTAACAATATTAATTTTCTAATCCATAGCACAATTATCTTTTCATATTTTGTGTTCTCCAATACTTTTTCATCACTGTCCTATAATTCTTAGTGTACATGTCTTTCACCTCCTTGATTAGTTATATTCCTAGATGTATTATTCTCTTGATGTGGTTGTAAATGATTTGTTTTCTGATTTCCTTTTTTGATTGCTCAATATTATACAAAACAATTAAATTTTGTGCATTGCTTTTGTATCCTTTAACTTTAATTTGTTAGTTCTAATAGTTTATTGGTGGAGTCTTTAGAGTTTTCTTTACATAAGATCATGTCACCTGCAAATAGAGTTTTGTATCTTCATTTCCAATTTGAATGCTTTTTATTTCTTTCCCTTATCTAATTGTTCTGGTTGGTTCTTCCTGTACTATTTGAATAAAAAGTGTTAAGAGTTGGCATTTTTTCCCTGTTCCTGATCTTAGAAGGAAAGCTTTTTTTACCTTCATATATGATGTTAGCAGTGGAGAAGTCACATATGGCTTTATTATGTTAAGGTACATTTTTCTGTACTCAATTTTTTGAGTTTTTATAATGAATCAGTGTTGAATTTCATTAAATGCTTTTTCTATATCTATTGAGATAACCATATGATTTTTATCGTTCATTTCATTAAAGTGATGTACCATTGATTAATTCATGGAAGTTAAACCATTCTTGAATCTGGGAATAAATCCCACTGGATCAAGGTATATGATTTTTTAAAGTGTATTATTGAATTCAGTTTGCTAATATCTTGTTGAGGACTTTTGTATCTGTGTTCATCAGGGTTATTGACCTTTAATTTTCTTTTCTTGTGTTGTCCTCATCTGCTTTGTTTTTTAAATATTTTATTTATTTTTTTAGAGAGGAGAAGTGAGGGAGAAAGAGAGGGAGAGAATCAATGTGTGGTTGCCTCTAGCATGCCCCCTACTTGGGACCTGGCCAGCAACCCAGGCATGTGCCCTGACTGGGAATTGAACTGGCAATGCTTTGGTTCATAGGCCTGCACTGAATCCGCTGAGCTACACCAGCCAGGGCCTCATCTGCTTTTAATATTAGGATAATGCTGACCTTGTAAAATATGTTTGTGAGTGTTCCCTCTTCTTCAATTAATTAGAAGAGTTTAAGAATGATTGACATCAGTTCATCTGTTAATGTTTGGTAGACTTCACTTGTAAAGCCATCTGGTTCTAGCTTTTTCTTTTTTGGAAAAAGGCTTCTGAATAGCAAAATATATTAAGAAAATGAAAGTGCTACATATAGAACAAGAGAAAATATTTCCAAATCATAAATATGGTAAGGAATTACTGTCCAGAATATGCAATAACTCATATATAATTCAGTAGGAAAAAAAAAGCAAACAATCTGATTTAAAAAGGGGCCAAGGAACTAAACAGACATTTTTCCAAAGAAGACATACAAATGGCCAACAGGTTTATGAAAATGTGTTCAATATCACTAATCATCAGGGAAATGCAAATCAAAGCCACGAAGAGATATCACTTCATACTGTTAGAATGGCTATCATGAAAAAGGTAAAAAATAACAGCTAAATGTTAATGAGAATGTATAGATAAGGCATACCTTATGCCCTATGTTCATGTCTGTAATTATAGGTATTTTGTATATGACAAATAGTGTGAAATTTTTGTAAATTCTATAATGGCAGAATTATATTATCTATACTTTTGTTTGTATTATAGTTTTATTATATACCTATATTAGAAACTTAATATGTTTTTGTTTAAATTATAGTGATCATAGTATTTTTTAATTTTCGTAACTTTATTATTGTTCAATTACAGTTTTCTGTATTTTCTCCCCACCCCTGTCCCCCACCCCAACTAAATCCCCCTCCCTCCCTTGCTTCCACCCTCTCCCTCGGTTTTGTCCATGTATCCTTCATGGTAGTTCCTGAAAACCCTTCTCTCCACTGTCCCCTCCCCTGTCTCCTCTGGCTATTGTTAGATTTTTCTTTTCTTTTTTTAAAGATTTTATTTATTTATTTTTAAAGAGGGAAAGGGAGGGAGAAAGAGAGAGAGAGAAACATCAATGTGTGGTTGCCTCTCATGTGGTCCCCACTGGGGACCTGGCCTGCAACCCAGGCATGTGCCCTGACTGGGAATCAAACCTGTGACCCTTTGGTTCGCAGCCTGTGCTCAATCCACTGAGCTACACCAGCCAGGGCCTGTTAGATTTTTCTTAATTTCAATGCCTCTGGTTATATTTTGTTTGCTTTTTTGTTGTTGATTATGTTCCAGTTAAAGGTGAGATCATATGGTATTTGTCCCTCACCTCCTGGCTTAATGCTCATAGCATAATGCTCATAGTATGTAAAAAATAATCTTCATATGGTTTCAGTTAATAGAATCAAAGAGAAATGGAAAAGCCATTTCTTCCATTCCTTGGCTACATTTACATTCCTTCAAAGACAATTTTTATAGTCACTCAGTGACAGGGATTTCCCTTTAAGGTTGCACTGGCATAACAAAAAATATTTGATGGAAGTATTTTTTGATCCTTTGTATGTAGGGGGTTGCAGAATTTGAGAAAGTATAGTCCATGAAATTACCCTCTTTTCTGACACCAGTTGAAAGCTCAGTGGATTTCCAAAATCTCAGCTTCCATAATTTACTATAAGGACTCACAAAACTTATTGAAAACTATTATATTCACAGTTATAGACAATGGAATACCATTCTGCCATAAGAAAAGATAAAATACTGCCATTTGTGACAACTTAGATGGATCTTGAGAATATCATGCTGAGAAAAAATGATTTATGCAGAAAAAGTTAAGAACCATATAATTTCACTCATATATGTGCTACATAACTGAAAGCAACAAATCAACAAATAAGAAAAGCAAACAAACAAAAACTCATAGACACAAACAACAGTATGGCTACCAGAGGGAAGAGGGTAGAGGATAGTAAAGGGTAAAAGAGGTCAAATATATTGTGACACAAGATTTGACTTTAGGTGGTGGGGACACAGTGCAATATACAGATTATGTATCATAGAATTGTACACTTGAAACCTATATAATTTTATTAACTAATTTCAACCCAATAAATTTAATTTTTAAATATACTAGAAAGAAAAAAAAGACAGGAAACAGATTAAAATGAGCCAAGAGAAGGGATATGTGGGCAGAGTCTAGAAAAGTTCCAATTGTGGAGTTTCCAGTTGTCCTCTCACCATTGAATCACACAGCATTGCATTCCCAGCATTGATGTATAATAATGTTCATGGAAGTTTTCCAAACAGGGAAGTTCATCTCAGTCTGGGTTTCCAGAGTCCTTACTGGGGTTGGATCTCATAAACCTGGTTGATTGGCCATGTAGTCGTCAACTTCAGGCTCTAACCCCTCCGGAAGTTTAGTTGATATCATGTAACTTCAAGTCTCCCTCCTAAACCACATTGTTATTTTCTGGCTTGTTCAGAGCTACCCTATAAATAAGACTCTTCCCAGGCCTTGGAACATGCCTTTTAGGAGCCAAGGGTTAAGGACAGACTCTCTTTGGATAAGGTTAAATTATAACACAGATGCCATAATAGAGCTTTTTCTAAGTATTTGCTGTATATTATTGTTGTTAGAGCACATTGTCATAACAGTATACTTAACAATAAATTGTCAACAAAACAGAACTCCTTCCCCTTGTATACTCAATTAAAAGTGGATTATTTTGTGTAGAAGTGGTGAAAGTGGACACCCTTGTCTTGTTCCTGATCTTAAAGGGAAAGCTTTTAGCATTTGCCCATTGAGTATGATGTTGGCTGTAGATCTCTTATATATGGCCTTTATTAGGTTGAGGTATGCTCCCTCTATTCCCACTTTGCTGAGTGTTTTTTATCACAAATGGGTGCTGTTCCTTATCAAATGCTTTTTCAGCATCTATTGATATGATCACATGATTTTTGTTTTTCATTTTGTTTATGTGATGTATTACATTTATTAATTTGTGAATATTGTACCATCCTTGCATGCCAGGGATGAATCCCACTTGATCTTTCTGATGTATTGCTGTATGATCTTTTTAATGTATTGCTGGATCCAGTTTGCCAATATTGTGTTGAGGATGTTAGCATCTATGTTCATCAGCAATAGTGACACCAATTCTAAAGAACTTATGCACCCCTGTGTTCATAGCAGCATTATTTACAATACCCAAGTGCTGGAAACAGCCTGTTTCCATCAGTAAATGAATGGATCAAAAAGCTGTGGTACATTTACACAATGGAATACTGCACAGTAGAAAGAAAGAAGAAACTCCTACCCTTCATTACATCATGGATGGATCTGGTGAGTGTTAGTTATGCTAAGTGAAATAAGCTAGGCAGTGAAAGACAAATACCATATGATCTCACCTATAAGTGGAACCTAATAAACACATCAAACAAATGAGCAAACTAGAGCCAGAGACATGAAAATAAAGAACAAACTGACAGTGACCCAAGGGGAGGGAGGAAGGGGATAATGGGGTAAAGAGGGGAAGGGGAAAGTTAAAGAACATGTACAAAGGACCCATAGTTAAGGACAATGGGGTACAGATTGTCTTTGGGATCAGGGATTGTATGGGGCATGGAGAGGAACAGGAGGAAAAATGGGGACAACTATAACTGAACAATAATGAAGAGTTATTGTGAATGTATGCTTCAAAAGTTCAAGGATGCACTCTTTGATTTAAGAACACCTCACTCTGTCAAAGAAAAAAGTAGTAGTTGTTGAAGTAAGAGTCAATTAGTCAAAGCTATACTAGTAATATGACTATGAACAGCAAATAAAGGTGGATAGAGGGAATTTTTGAGTTGGGTGTTAATAATATCTTGTTAATTTTCTACACTCTACAAAATGAAAATACTGCAAAACTTTTCAGACATCTGTTCAAATATTGAATGACACCCAAATGGTATTAACTTTAAGATACATCAGCTATCATGGGAGATTTATTTCTCTTATTTAGATTTCCATTTAAAATGTAAATTCTTCTTTTATTATTGTTCATATATACTCACTCATGCTCTTCTCAAATTCCTCTAATGTCTAAATCAATTAAACATGTTCAGCTCTTTTATTTTTTATGTTCAAAAAATAAGTAATTTGTTAAAACTTATGGCTCCAAAATCCATTGTTTTATAGTTTTTTAAAGCAAATATTCTCTGTAGCAAAATAAAAAAAAAAAGGTTTTGGTTTCTAAGAGTTAAAATAATCACTACTACACATTTCATTTAATTATTACTGAAATTTGGGATTTCAATTGCTAATTCCCTAAAGGAATTTTAGATAATATGGGAGGAATGAATAAAGATAGATTATATAGGAGTATTTTTACTTATCCTATTCTAAGGTGCTAAATTCATATTTACACTCCATTTTCTTTTCATTTCTTTTTCTTTTCTTTATTTTTTTTACAGAAGAACAAGTTTATTTTTTGATGAGCATTACCATACCTACAATGCTGACAGAGAAGAGGAACTTTTTTTAACCTTTTCCACTCAACTTTTGATTTTTATTTTTAATTATATTTTATTGATTATGCTATTACAGTTATCCTGATTTGTCCCCATTTGCTCTCTTCTACTTGGTAGCCCCCTTCCCTCCAGCCATCCCCCACTTACTTCATATCCATGGATTGTGCATGTAAGTTCTTTGGCTTCTCCATTTCCTATGCTATTCTTAATCTCCCCTTGTCTATTTTGTTCCTACTGATTATGCTTCTTAATCCCTGCATCATTTCCCCCATTCTCCCCTCCCACTTGATAATCCTCCAAATGATCTCCATACCTATGATTCTGTTCCTATTCTGGTTGTTTGCTTAGTTCATTTTTATTTTTTAAGATTGAGTCGTTGATAGCTGTGAATTTGTTGCCTTCTTTTTTTTCCGAGGGAAATACATATTTTCTTTATTGCTTTCTTTATAATTTCTTTTTTTTTAAGATTTTATTTATTTATTTTTTAGAGAGGGAAGGGAGGGAAAAAGAGAGAGAGAGAGAGAAGCATCAATGTGCAATTGCTGGGGGTCGTGGCCTGCAACCCAGGCATGTACCCTGACTGGGAATGGAACCTGCGATACTTTGGTTCGCAGTCCACGCTCAATCCACTGAGCTACACCAACCAGGGTGTTGTTGCCTTCTTAATGTTCATAGTTTTGATCGTTTTTTTCTTAAATAAGTTCCTTTAACATTTCCTATAATAATGGCTTGGTGATGATGAACTCTTTTAGCTTTACCTTGTCTCAGAGGCGCTTTATTGGTCCTGTGATTCTAAATGATAGGTTTGCTAGATAGAGTAATCTAGGTTGTAGGTCCTTGCTTTTCAACACTTGGAATACTTCTTGTCAGTCCCTTCTAGCCTGCAAAGTTTCTTTTGAGGAGTCAGCTGACAGTCTTATGGGAGTTCCTTTGTGGGTAACTCTCTGCTTTTCTCTTGCTGCTTTTAAGATTCTCTCTTTATCTTTAACCTTTGGCATTTTAATTATGATGTGTCTTGATGTGGTCCTCTTTGCATCCATCTTGTTTGGGACTCTGTGCTTTTTGGACTTGTATGCCTATTTCCTTCACCAATTTAGGGAAATTTTCTTTCATTATTTTTTCAAATGAGTTTTCAATTTCTTGCTCTTCCTCTCCTCCTTCTGTCATCCCTATGATTTGGATGTTGGCACATTTGGGGATATCCCAGAGATTCCTAAGCCTATTCTCATGTTTTTGAATTCTTGTTTCATCTTTCTATTCTGTTTGAATGTTCTCTTCTTTATATTCCAAATCATTGGTTTGAATCCCTGGATCCTTCCCATCTCTGTTTGTTCCTTGTGGATTTTTCTTTATTTTATTTCTTCCTTTATTTTTTAGCTGTATTCAAAGGGTTCTCTGAGCATCCTGACCTCCAATGTTTTAAACTCTGCATCTGACAGGTTGGCTATCTCCATTTCATTTAGTTCTTTTACTGGGGGTTAGCTCTATTCTTTCATTTGGGCCATATTTCTTTTGTGTTCTCAATTTGGCAGCCTCCCTTTGTTTGTTTCTGTGTATTGGGTAGAGCTGCTTTTACTTCTTTAGTAGCATGCCCTATTGTAGAAAAGGCACCTGTAAATTTCATGGGGCAGAGCCTTAGGTAGGCCCCACACAATTGCCAGGGTGGGGCAACCTGCTTCACCAGTTTGTGGCTGTGTGACAAGCACCAGGGCTCTGAGAGGGGAGAACACCACCATCTGGCATCTGGAAGTTCTCCCAGAATTCCCCCCATTTCCAGTCACTTCACCCCCTTCCTGTGTGCAACTGGCACCCTTCTTCCTGCTGCTCTGGTGGTGAATCCCAGAGTGGGTGGGTTTGCATATGTTCTAAGACCATGTGGGCCCTTTAAGCATGAAAATCTGGCAGTTTCTTCTGCCTCGCCAATACCTACTGGTTTTTATAGCCAAAGGTAACAGGGATCAATATTCTCAGTGCTGGAACCCTGGGCTGGGTAGTCTGTCCTGGGACTGGGATCACTAGTTCCAAAGGTATCCCTACTGATTTTCATTCACATGTGAATGTGGGACTATCCGTTTCACTGCCACCACTTTGCCACGCCATACTGCTTCTCTGTTTCTTCCACACTTCCTACCCATCTGGATGAATGTGGCTCCTTTAAATTCTTGATTGTTGGACTTTCATACACCTCAATTTTCTGATGGTTCTGGGTGTTCATACTGTATTTTACTGTGTATAATGCACATCCATATTTTTGATTCAAACTTTCAGAAAACAAATCTTTTTTTTTACTTTTTTAATTTAATTTTTATTTATTTATACTTTTTGTACTATAAAGGAATTTTACCATTTATTTTTGATCATATTATAGTACAGATAATTTTATGTAACAAATAATTACAAAACATAATAATAGATACAAGGTTTTCTGGTACTATCCATGTATAATACACATCATTATTTCTCCCTCAAATACTTGGGCAACAAAGTGTGCATTATACATGGCAAAGTATGCTAGTTTTGAGATCTGGTTGTAATTCTTTCTATGGTTGTGTGAAGAGGTGAAGCTTGTCTACCTATGCCTCTATCTTGACCAGAAGTCCTAAACTCCATTTTCATAACAAATGCCTTTTTTTATTCTGTGCCACTGGGAGAAATCTTTGTATTTTCAATTTTTAACTACTACTTTATCCTACTATCATTATTTTTGGCCACTCTGACCTGCTGAAATGATTTATTATTGTGCAACCCTATGTCTACTGTACCATTAGAATAAACGTTTTAATGTCCTTATACAATTACAGAGTAGCTGAATACTATGAATGAACATTCATAGTTCACAGAACTATGTGGATTCACATCCCTATCCTAGATATTTTGTGGTTGTAATTAATTTGGGAACCTGTTCTCTGTACCCTAAAGTAATTATACAATTGCGCAGGCAGCTATACCATCAAGGAGAAATACTAATATCATTATATTAGCAGTCTTAAATTTATAAACTTGGCTGGACACATATTTTAAGCTAATTTTTTCTCACTGTAGTCATCTATTTAGAGAGACCTAAGATTAACCTTGAGCCTAAAAGGAAACTGGAAGACTTCAGATAAAGAAGGCATGTGAATTGATCCAATAAGAATGCTCCCTAGTTAGTCATTAGGTGAGATTTCTACAATGTGTACTGATGAAGCACACTGTGAAGCAGTTCACAGTCAAGTGCAATGCACCATGTTAGCCATCTCCAAATTTATCAGGAGTGATTCTTTCACTAATTTGTGCTTCAAAGGAGACACTGGAAGACTGCAAAAAAACCCTTCTCATTTGTGTTCATTCCTGAGGATTTCTGTTCTGTCTGGGAGTAATTAATTATATAATGATTCAGAGAATGAACTAGAGCTATATGGTTTGGACTTGCAACATATACCTCACTTATGAACTTTGTGATATTAGTACATTACTTAACACATGTGGGTTTCCATTTCCTCATCTATAAATTTTGAATAAGCATTGTAACCTACCTCATAAAGTTGTACTAAAATGAGTTAAAACAAACAATACTAGCCCTGGCTGGCATAGCTCAGTGGATTGAGCGCGGGCTGCGAACCAAAGTGTTGCAGGTTCGATTCCCAGTCAGGGTACATGCCTGGGTTGCAGGCCACGACCCCCAGCAACCGCACATTGATGTTTCTCTCTCTCTCTATCTCCCTCCCTTCCCTATCTAAAAATAAGTAAATAAAATATTTTTTTATTTTTTATTGTTTTTTTTTTATGAAAAACAATACTCTTGTAATAATGCTGAAACAGGGTAACACAAAAAATGTTCAATGATTGTTAGCTATTGTTGTTTTTGTTACCGGGACTCATCTCTATGTGGTTTTGCTCTAGTTAGTCTTGCCCAAATAACTCAAAGGTTGTCAAATTTATTGATCACTTGGCTTGACCAATTATATTGTGTTATATGGAGTGCATATATTTTAATGATGCTAAAAACTAGTGTATTCCTAAAATGCTCCATTTATGATTTATATCCCATTCCCAGCCCTATTATGATTTTGTTGGGATATAATTGACACACAGCATTATATGTTAACATATTATCCTCCTAATGATATGTATGTTTAAGGTGTACAATATGTAGATGTGTAAGATTTACATATTGCAATATAATGGCCACCATAGCTTGAGCTAACAACTCCATCACATTACATAATTATCATTTCTTTTTTAGTGGTGAGAAGATTTAGGGTCCAGTCTCTTAGTGATTTTGACACATGTAATACAGTGTTGATTATAATCCCTATGCTGTGCACTAGAGCTCCAGAACTTACTCACCTTCTGGTTGCAAGTTTGTCCCCTTAACGTCTCCCCAATTCTCCCTGCCCTATTATTATGGTACCAAATTACAAATAGTGTTACTAGAGTCTAAGAACTTCAGTTTTAAAGTGAACAAACAAGGAAACACATTAAAAATCCCATTTATTACTGACTCTTACAATCAGTCTCTACATTATGCAGGTCACGTTATTTAATCTGTCTGAGTCTAATTTATTAAATTCATATATAATGATCCATTATCATGAAGCTTGGATTTCTCATTGTAAATTTAGACAACTGTTACTTGATATTATTTTTAGACTGACATGCATCATGTTCACAAACATTCTATGAGAAACTTTTATTCACAATTTGCAAATGAGCACATTTCGGCCTACTGAGAGTAGATAAATTTTTCAAGATTAAACAAATAGAAAAGGTAGAGCTAAACTGAGGGTCTTTTTCTTATAATAGTATATAAATTTACTCTAATTCAAGATTTTTTCACTGTGCCTTCTGTAGTGTTTTTTATATGCAGAACAGTAAAGAATACTTGACAAATTTTACTGTATTTTATTCAGAATGAAAATAATATCAGATATTGTATTGAAACTGTAAACACCCTTTCTGCTTTGAGGAGAAAATGTGAGGAAGGCCAAACAAACCCCAAAAAGGAGACCTCCTGGAGATTTCCCTATACTACATGAAGTCAACAGAGAGAGGGAGAGGGAGAGAGAGAGAAAGAGAGAGAGATCTAGATAGCTTTTGAACACCTCAGCTATCAGTTGTAGCTGATATCTAATCACAACCATATGAAAAACCCAAACTAAAACCACCCAAAGAAACTCTGCCTATATTGCTGACTCGGAGAAGCCATGAAACAATAAAATGACTCATTGTCATAAGCTACCAAGTTTGTGGTATGTTACAATACAATAGGTCATTGTAATGTCAAGTTTGCCAGGAAATATGTAATTTATAACCTATTTCAAATAACCCATTTAATTGTATCTTTTCACCAAAAAAGTGAACTAAAAGTAACATTTTAAGAAGCAGGTTGTTTTCAGAGATGATCTTTTTGTGGAAGCAGTTTTAAGCTACACGAAGATGTTTGGTATAGAAGAGTCATCTCTACCAGTACACTTTGACATGATGGGGAAATTCAAGCAAGTTAGTATCCAAAGTGTTACACAAGTGCTTAATTTCAGTTTGTTGGGAATTGTTATTGTATAATAGCATAAGCATATTTACAAGTGCTCCCAACTATTTTAAAATCAATATGTCTATATGAGGATTCCTGCCCCGGGAAGGTAAACATATGGACTTGACAACACAAAGACAAAGCAAAGATTGATTGAACATCCTTTTTCAAGGCATGGTTTTGTTACTAAGTAAACTAGACTTGATTGAACACACTAAACAAGTACTTACAAATCAAGTACTAACTATTTTTTGTATAATACAACATCACAACATGGAGGCATGGTAACTTGAGAGCTCCAAAATGAATTAAAGGGCCACCCAATTGTGCAGAGATATCAGCACTAAAAGTGGAGGAATTGAGGAAGCTAAAAAATTTCAAAAACAACAACAAAAATAGGTAACACCATTAGCTAGTGATGTAAATATTTTACTATATTTATATCTGTTTTCTTTTTCTACCCAGCAGTTCTTTGTTCCCTGACCCATTCCCTTCTTCTTTCTTAGAAGTAAATACAAATGTTTCTCAGGAGTCAATAGAAGCTCTTATATTCTCATGAAGACAGTTGTGGGAAGGGGGCAAGGCTTAGATTCTCATCTTCAACATCTCGTCTACTACCTCAAATTATTTGAGCATTTTTCCAAACAAAGGCCATTTCTTTCTTAAGAGGTTTTCTCTTTACCCGCTTATGTTCCCCACATTTCTACAACCTTGGGAAGTTGATTTTATTATGCTACTTATTAGAAGAGAAAATAAAATGAAGAAGTGTTAATTTTCTGAGTTTTTACTGACTAAATAATAAAAATGAAAGTATATAATGTTTCTAATATTTCACATTATCCTGAATTTTTCTTTGTCTTCATTTATTATTCTTCATTTGAGAAGAGTGCTCCTTTTTATAAAGGAGAACAAAGATTAACTATGTGCTTGACATAATATAAAAATAATAACTACCATTTATCAAATACTTAGTGTATGTCAAATACTGTATAAAGCACTTCACATCTCTTACCTCATTTAATTTTGACAACTCTTTACGATATATATTGTTATTATTATTCTCCTTTGACATCTGTGTTTATCCTCCATTTAGAAGAATCTAAATCTTACAGAGATGAAATGACCTGCCAGAGATTGTGCCTAATCTATTACCAAGCTAGGACTGTTCAGCCCTCTTTTGTCTGCATGCTAAACTCTGATCATAACCAGTGTATCCTATTGCCAAGGTTTGAACTTAGTTGACTGACATAAAAATCTGGTCTGGGCCCTGGCAGATATAGCTCAGTGGACTGAGCACTGGACTGCAAAGCAAAGGGCTACTGGTTCGATTCCCAGTCAGGACACATGCCTGGGTTGTGGACCAGATCCCCAGTGGGGGCACACAGGGGCAACCACACATTGATGTTTCTCTCCTTCTCTTTCTCCCTACCTTCCCCTCTCTCTAAAAATAAGTAAATAACAGTTCTAAAAACATATGGTTTGGTTTACAAACTCCTGGATAGCAAGAAATATTCTTAACTTTATATTGGGTTTCATTTACCTACTAACACAGGTTTACAATAAATATTCATTTAATGAATAAAAGAATAAATGAATGTGTTGAAAAATGTTTCTGGTATCTAAATGTTCTCACATATTCAAACCATAGTGTTGCATAAAATATGAAATTTTTCTTTTGTAATCATAAGAACAAAGAGAAAATAGATCATTTAAAATTTTTATTGTTCTCATTTTTTTATGAACCTTTTTGCCTTTATGAGCCATAAAATATGGAAACGCCCTTCCAAAAATTAGCAGAAGCATAAACTGTCCCTCACTCTTTATAAAGGGAAAAGATAAAATTTTGATCAAACAAATTATGAATCCAAGCCAGCCAACATGCATCTCTATTCATTTGTAAAATATCATACTATCTATATACAGTATATTTTGAGTTTAAACATGTTATGAATTCTACCAATTTCTGTAATCAAGTGAGATAGATAGGGCCAATATGATTTTTCCTCACCTTACAGATAGAAGCTAAGGATTATCAAATTATCAGTGATTTGCTTACCTACCTCCAATTAAGATGTAGATCTTTCTTCTATTCTCCCTTTCCCCCTTTTTCTCCTGCTTCTCTTCTTCCTCTTTTTAACTAAACATTACTATGCCAGGAATGGGATATTGCTCCCACTCTAGACATCACTAATTATTTTTGGCATATGAAATATAATCCCCTTTAAGCTTTGTGTTGAACCACAAGCAGTGCAAGGATCTGGCTCATGTTCCATTCACTGTTGCGTCTTCTGTGTTTTACACAGGGCTTAGCATGCAATAGCTTCTCCACACATCATATTAAAAGAAATGATGAATTGTGCCTGCTGGAAAAGTATCCCTAATGTCATTGAATAATAGTGAAGCTGTGCATAATTAGTGTGTATCTTTACTGAAATATTGGCTGATTTTTTTTTGTAAATAAGTCATTCCTTTTATCAACAATATATCTGTGTATGTATACAATATATTTCAATATACAGGGTCTGGCAGAATTAGCACCTGCTTGAGCATGGTTGGTAGGGTAGTAATATGGGTGTAATAATTTATAGTTTTAATTTGAACATTTCATCTAAAATTTCATATGGTATGCTTGTGTGATATTGTTATGTTACAGAATTACATGTTTTTGATTTTGTAATAAAAGATTTTGAAATAAAAAGCTGTTATTTGTGCTGGATCCCATATATTTGAATTACATTAGCCACTACTATAAATGTGATGGGAAGAAACTAATCGTGTTATTTTCTTTGTGTGTGTATAAAATGTGCCACTGTCTTAGGATCTGTCTGTGAATGAAAGTTTTATGTGCTTGAGACTAAGGTAATAAATGAGTGGGGTCTCATGTTTCCTCCTTTGACTGAGCTTTGCATCTTTCACAGTTGCTTTAAACTGCCTCGTATGTGCTTTTCTTAATACCTTGCTGCCAGTTTTGCAGCAATATATGTTTCCAGATGACAAACTCTGGTAAATGCTATAAAAACCAAACAAAGCAATGGTACTGAGGTTGGTTGAAACCAACATTTTTCTTTAAAACTGAGCACATGGTAAGACCTCTAATAATTCACCATGGACAGCATGAGCTTAGCTATACTGAAATGGTTCAAGAAGCTGAGAAATAGTCTCTTGGTTCCAGCTGTCAAAGTATAATCAACCCAAACTCACTTTATTTAATATTTTTGGAAGTTTGTGGAGATGACTTCTAGTAATATAATTTGACCATTGTAACATAAAATTCCATTTTAGAAATACTGAGATGTTTTTCATTTTAAACAAGTATAGTGGTGATGCTATAATTAATGCTAAATAGGACAAATTAAGTTATCTGCTTTGTGGTACCCCAGAAGCTTGTAAGTTCTTGAACATGTTTTTCTGCTCTAAGCTGCTTCAGAGAATAAGCTCCAGGTAGCACAGCTAAGCTTCCTTGATCAAAACCCACCAAACTCTCAATACAACCTCTTCCAAAAAAGTCAGTGGTATTTGCAAGAATATTCATGGTTATTTTTACCCCCAAATGTACCATATTCTAATTATACATGACCAGATTTCTCTTCAGTACAACTTTACTAAAAGGTCTTGAAGGCTTCAAAGGACTTCTTAAAATGTACATATTTATGAAAATAAATGCATTTATACTAAAATATAATAAACACATTAAATAAAATAACTAATTTGCTATACTGGATAATTTTTCATTTTATTCTAGCCTTTTGATAAGAACATATTTTGCCTGCAATATACTGACTACTCTTTGTGGCATGAAAAATTCCCTTGATATTTTTTAATTAAATTCAATTTTAACTTTTAAGAAAAATTCATTGACCTTACATTTGAATAGAGAGCTTAGATTTGCCCCAACCTACCATGATAAATTTATCACTGGTCAAGATTTAATTCAAATATTATTTTCATTTGACCTCTAATTAAAATAGTACTAATTAAAGAAAGCCACCCTCTACCTGTCAAATTAAGACAAGGTGCTATCATACAATTCAGATTATACTACTGATAATGAGCATTTTAGGCTTCAATAAAGAATAGAGATGTAAAATGGTGACCTTCTGTATTAATTACCCTAACATCGCTGGGGGTTAGAAAGAGGCTATTGCAGAACACAGCAATGAGGTAATTTGAAAAGGAGCATCTCTTTGTAATAGAATCATGCTGAGCATGAAGAAGAGGATCTGAGTAGCATTGAAATATTCTCTTAGCTATGTAAGATAAGAGTTCACTTTGGTGCAACATATATGGGGACAGATAAAAATGTGCTTTTATATAAGTAGGTATATAAATATTAATGGAATCACACATACAAACACATGCATAGAGATGTTTATAGGGTGGTAGGATGATGTTCATAATACACACAGCACCTATAGTAACTAAATACTATTAAAGAATGAGAACTATTTTTTTGCAAACCTTTTTCATCTTTATAAAGTTTGTGGTTGAGAAAAACCACCACAGATAGTATTATACAGCAGGGGTGTCAAACTCATTTTCATTGGGGGCCACATCAGCCTCGCGGTTGCCTTCAAAGAACTGAATATAATTTTAAGGCTGTATAAATGTAACTACTCCTTAACTAAGGGCAAGGAGTTCAGCACTGCTGCTGGGTAGAAACAAGGTGCTGGGCAGGATAAAACAAGGTGGAGGGCTTGATTCAGCCCTCGGGCCTTGTGTTTGCCACCTTTGTTATATAGGGACATAAAGGCAAAATAGCAGTAACAATAACTAAGATAGATTGAGTCATTGGTTACTAGTTTATAAGCATTATGTTAAGTACTATATAGGTTATATGTTTCTACATATAATATATAACATGTTACTATATTATGTAACCTACTTTGTTGGTATTTAACAAAGTCCTCAAACTTTTTTAGCTTAAAAAAGCAATTGTACACTAGCTCAGTTTTCTGTGGTTCAGCACTGGGGCCCAGGTTCAGGTGGAAAACTCCTCTGATGGTCTCAACTGGGCTCACGGATGCAGCTGAGGTCAGCTTGTGGGTCAGTTGGGGGCTGATGCATTCATTGAGTGTGGCTCCATTCACACCTCTGTTGGTTAGTGTTCTTAAATGTTCCTGGCCCTCCTTTGAGTTGATAGAGGTGATTGAACTACATATCTACAAGACTGTTTGAGCTTATTCATACAAGAACAGTTGCAGTGTTTCCAGGAGCAGGAGAGAGCAAGACCCAAAGCATATGCACTTTTCAAGTCTTTTCTTGCAACATATTTGCTGTTAGCCAATTGATCCAAGCAAGTCCTTGGAGAATTCAAGAGTCAGTATAAACTTAGGGTACAGGTCTATTCAAATATTTTACCACTTTAAAAATCAGATTATTTATTTGTTATTGAGGTGCAACATTTATTTATATATTTTGGACACTAGCCCTTTATTAGATATATAATTGGCAAATATTTTCTCCCTTTCCATAGGCTGCTTTTTCATTCTGTTGGTTGTGCAGTAGCATTTATACAGAGTATTCTCTGTGCAGTAGCATTTAAGTTTTTGGCCATTTTGTATGTTGTTGTAGGCTTCCCATGCACAGTCTTCATTATCTTGAGGTACATGCCTTCTCCACACAATTTGTTCAGAGCTTTTTATTATGAAATTGTTTTGACTTTTTTTTTCAAAAATAAGTTTGCATCTATTGAGATGATTGCAAAATTGTTTTCCTTTATTCTGTTAATGCAGTGTACCACCACAGTGGATTTGCATGTGTTGAACCATCCTTGCATCCCAGGGATAAACCCCACTTAATCATATCAATAATCCTTTAAATGTGCTGTTTAATTTATTTGCTAATATTTTATTGAGTATTTTTGACATTTATGTTTATCAGAGATATTGGCCTATAGTTTTTCTTTCTTGTATTTCTTTTTTAATTTACTTTTTAATTGTACTTTTTTCCATTACCATTTATCTCCCTTATTGCCTCTCCCACTGCAGCCATCACCCTGTTGTCCATGAGCCCTTTTTCCTTTTTGATCAATCCCTTCACCCTCTAACCCACCCCCCCAGAGCTGTCAGCCTGCTTCTATCTATGAGTCTGTCTTTATTTTGCGTATTAGTTTAGTTGGTTCATTAGATTCCACAGATGAGTGAAATCATATGGCATTTGTCTTTATCTGACTGGCTTATTAAACTTAGCATAATGTTCCCAGATCCATCCACGTCCATGTTGTGACAAAGAGTAAAATTTTCTCCTTTTTTTACTGCCAAGTAATATTCCACAGTGTAAATGCCCCATAGTTGTTTTATCCATTCATCTCCTGAGGGGTACTTGGGCTGATTCCATATCTTGGTGATTATAAATAACACTACAATAAACATAGGGACGCTTTTGTTCTTTCAAGTCAATGTTTTGGGTTTCTTTGGATAAACTCCTAGAAGTAGAATCGCAAAGTCATAAAGCAGTTCCATTTTTAGTGTTTTGAGGTATTTCCATACTGCCTTCCACAGTGGCTGCACCAGTCTGCATTCTCACCAACAGTGCAAAAGTGTTCCCCTTTCTCCACATCCTCATCAGCACTTGTTTGTTGATTTATTGATGATAGCCATTCTGACAGGTGTGAGGTGATATATGTCTACTAGCCATCTGTATATATTCTTTGGAGAAATGTCTATTCAAGTCCTTTGCCTGCTTTTTAACTGTATTGTTTGTTTTTTTGGTATTGAGTCATGTAAGTTGTTCTTTTTTTAATTTTAGTTATTAACCTCTGATCAGATGTATCAATGAATATATTCTCCCATTCTGTGGATTGTCTTTTTATTTTGTTGATGTTTTCCTTTTCTGTGCAAAAACTTTTTAGTTTGATGTAATTCCCTTTGTTTATTTTTTCTTTTGTTTCCCTTGCTTGAGGAGATATATCAGAAAAAATATTACTATAGGCAATGTTTGAGATTTACTGCTTATGTTTTCTTCTAGGATTCTTATGTTTTGGGTCTAACAGTTAAGTCTTTAATCCATTTTGAATTTATTCTTGTGTGTGGTATAAGAAGGTGGTCTAGCTTCATTTTTCTGCATGAATCTGTCTAACTTTCCCAATACCACTTATTGAATAAACTACTTTTAGCCCATTGTTTGTGCTTGCTTCCTCTGTCAAATATTAATTGACTATATTTAAAGTTGTGAGTTCATTTCTGATGCTCAACATCACTAATCATCTTGTATTCTCTTTCTCTGACTTTGATATCAGGTTAATGCTAGCCTTGTAAAATTAGTTTGGAAGTATTCTTTCCTTTTAAATTCTTTGGAATAATTTGAGAATATTGGCTTAATTTTTCTGTATTTATTTGGTAGAATTCATCAGTGAAGACATCTTGTCCTGGGCTTGTCTTTGTTGGGTGGTTTTATGAAAACATGGTCAACATCATTAATCATCAAGGAAATACAATTCAAAATCACAGTAAAATATCATCTCACACCTGTTAGGATGGCTGTTATAAAAAAACAAAGACAACAAATGGTCATGAGGATGTGGAAAAACTGGAACCCTTGTACACTGTTGGTGGGATGCAAAATGGTGCAGCTGATATTGAAAACTGCATGGAGTTTCCTCAAATAAATTAAAAATCATACTATCACATGACCTAGAAATCCAACTTCTGTGTATATATCCAAAGAAATTTTTTTTAAAAACCTAGCTGTTGAAGAAATATCTGCATTCTCATTTTCATTACAGCATCAGTTGCAGTAGACAATCTATAAAAGCTTTCCAAATGTTCACTGACAGACCAAAGGATAAAGAATGAATGAGATAAGCCTATGATCAACCTGATATTCAGCCTTAAAAGGAAGGTTATCCTGCCACTCATGACAACATGGATAAATTTTATACATATTTTATACATATTTATAAATATACATACATGTATATTTATTTATACGTATATTCATTCATCCAACAAACAGTTATTTTGCAGATACTTTTCCATGTTCTGGAAATTTTAAGATGAGTAAGACAAGTTATATATAAGTTATATACATAATTCCCTTGATGAGTTCATTCACTAGTGGGGAATCAGATGAAAAAATAAATACATTATAAAACAATTATAGCAATCTATTATACAATGTTAATTTATATAATAGAGTCTCAAATAAAATGTTTATAAATTTTCTAGATGTTTCTAAAGTATTTAAATTTGATACTTGTTTCTGGCCTTAAAATAAATTGGAGTTTATCAGAGAGAGATCAGTTTTATAGATGGAACATATAGCTCTGAATGTCAGGATTCTATAATTCTAGGATTTAGGAATATTGAAGCCTATTACAAAGTATCTTTCACCTCATTATTTCATTCTATACAGAATTTTTTTTAAAAAATCTCCACTTTTAATTTGTTTATTTACCCAAAGACTATTAGTAAACACTAAAACTAGATCATAAAATTATGTGAAGAATATACTAAATTATTATAATTTTTATTGTTAATAATTCAATTTAAAATTTTCTAAACCTCTGTATTTAAAAAATGTTTAAACACTTGAGGTGTTAAGATGTTCAAGTTTTTCTTAATATATGTGTTTTATGATAACATTAAAGTGATAAATAAAGTAAAAATTATAAGAATATGATTTTAAATTGTCTTTATATAATAAAGTTATCTTTTCAAAAGTTGTTAGTAGCAATTCTTTATTTGCCACTCATTTTCCTTTTTTGTAAGAAATAATTGAGTAGTACCTTAGGGTCCATATAGTTTTTAATACAGTTTCCCATGAGATAATTAAAATCAGTTTGGTATAAAATTGTTAATATTCACTTTGCATATTGTTACAAAATATTGAAAACATTCCATTATATTTTAAAGATTACATTTCTCATTTTTTATGAATAAACACATCGTGGAACCTGGCCATAGAGACTGTTGATGGGGACCTGGATTCCATCTCTCCCCTTCAGGGAATAGGCATTCCAACTAGTGAGTGAGGGAAGATGACAGGCGGAGCACACTGGGGACAAGTATTTATCCATTTGCACTCCAGGTCCTGGGAAGAACTGTAACTGAACTAGGTATGAACTAACCATAGTTAGCTGTGTGGAAGTTTGAAAAGTGAACTGCAGCGTGGAATGCTGCCCACTAGTGAATAAACTTCTCAAGGGAGTTGTGTATGTAACTTGTATATAACGTCTTACTCATCTTAAAATTTTCAGAACGTAGAAAAGTGTCTGCAAAATAACTGTTTGTCGGGTGAATAAATGAATACATAAACAAGTCACTCCACGTTGTCATGAATGGCAGGATTACCTTCTTGGCCCTTGGGTGATACACTGTCAGGGAAGACCAGAATAGCACAGTAAAGGCTTTGAAAATTAAATTGCAGTTTGAAATATAGCACATAAAAGAGGAGCAGGGCATGCTTTCTAAACCTAAACAGATTTACTGCCTATCAAAATAGAAGATTTAAACAGAACAAGGGTCTTATAACATAATACCTAAAATTTTCAGCATAGAATTGAAAATTATTCATTGTACCAGTAACCAGAAAAATCACAACTCAGATGAGAAATGACAATTAACAGATGCCAAGCCTGAGATGGCACAGATGTTAGAATTTTTTAACATGGATTTTAAGGCAGCTATCATAAATATACTTCCAGGAACAGTTACCAAAACTCTTGGAAAAAAAAAAAGAAATTATCAACCAAGAAATAGGAGATATAAGAAAAAGCAAATGCAAATTTTAGAAATGTAAAAAAAAATGCAATACCCAAAATAACAAAATACACGATATACACTGAATATTAAAATGTATATAACAGGTGAAAAATAATCAAAAGTATTTGATGCTAAATCAATATATATTATCTGATTTAAAAATAAGATAAAATACAGGGTCTAGCACAAATAATGCCCTTTTTATTATAAAATCATAAGCATGTATTCTGTATCATAACAATGTCACACTCAAGCACACCATATGATAATTTAGGTGAAATGTTTAAATTAAAACTATGAATTATTATGTCCATATTATTACCCTACCACCACACTTAAGCAAGTGTTACTTCTGCCAAACCCTGTATATTAAAAAATGAACACAGGCTCAGAAATATGTGGGACAGTAATAAAGGATTTATTATGTCCTAGGGGAAGAGAAAGATTATGATTCTGAAAAAGCATTCAAAGAAATAACTAAAAGTTTCCCAAATTTGGCAGAAGACATGAGCTTACAGGTTCAAGAAGGCGAGCACTCCTAAGAAGATCGATCTGAAGAAATATATACTGAGAAACATTATAATCAAATTTCTGAAGGCTAAATTAGAGGAAAAATGATTGAAAGCATCCAGAGAAAAATGATCATTAACTATGGGAGGGGAGAGAAGTCATTGAAGGACAGCAAAGATCTACTTAGAAGCCATGGAATACAGAAAACAGTGGCATCACATTTTTCAAGTGCTGAAAGAAATATACACGAACATTCTGTATCTCATGAAAATATACTTCAAGAATAAAGATGACATAAAGTAATTCTCAGAATAAAGAAAACTGGAGGAATTTGTCACTAGCACACATGCCTTAATTTAGTTGATAAAGGAAATTCTTCTAACAGAAAGGATAAGAAGAGGAAGCTAAAAACAGGATGAAGGAAGAAAAAAAAAGGTAAATACATGGGCGATAGACTGTTTTCTTTTTGAGCTTAAAAAAATTTTTCACCACTGAAAGTAATTCTGACCTTGTTTAATGTTATCAGTGTTTGTAAACAAAAAAAAAATGACCCAATTATATACTTATAAAAGAAACTCAGTTTAAAAATCAATATATTGATGCTGTAAGTTAAATGAAAGAACAGATATACTGTTGGGAACCACCCTTCCTGGTTTCAGAAGCTGTAACCACCCCCATGACTAAGGCTGGGTGAGCAACTTTGGGACCATAAGCCACTGAGGAGACAAAGCTTATCTCCCTGGCAGGAGTGCCACCTTTGCTCCTTTTACTTCATCCATAACTGGCCCCCAATGCTTGTTCAGTTAGCCAATGACGGGTAAGATTCCCCAAAGGGGGAAATGACCTAAGACAGGCACGATCATGTAGGAGGCCCCCAAGGAAGGACTTGGGGGCTACAGCAAAAGGGGGTGATGGACCCTCGCCCCTCAGCTTTGACAAAGCCTGAGTCCTCATTCTGTCTGCAAGAAGTCTCCTAATCTCTTGGCTGCCTTACTTCCCCTACCTGACTTAAGCCTGAAATAATGACAGAGGGTGGTGCAGCCCTGTGCTGGAAAGGACAGCTTCTCTGGGCAATCAGGCCTAAGAAAGAATATGTGAAATCCTGTGAAAGCTGCTTTGTTTAGAATGTTCTCGATTAAATTATAAGGGTCCAAGCAAGAAGTGAGTTTGTTCCTCAAAGTTTTACAGCTCTTTAGTTATTTAACCCTGACTCAAAATATGCCCTCAGAGTTCTTTGTTATCTATTGTTTGATCCCTACTGCGTGACAATGATTAATGAGTTTTACCTGTATTCCTGTGCAAAGGAACCCAATAAAAGCCCATCAAGGAACAGGCTCCTGGCCCTTCTCCTTTGAGAGATTGGCCACCTTTCCTTCCCAAGCAGATCATGTCTTGGTAGACTTATTCTCATCTGTGGCAGCCATTGTGGGGGGGGGGGGCTGTGGGCAGAGCCCCCCTCCCCACAATATACCATGGAAATGCCAGGAAATGATGCCATGGAAATACCATTGAAAACAATGCTGCAATAAACATATGAATGTACACATCCCCTCAAGTTTAGTGTTTTGGTTTTCTTTGGGTACATACTCAGAAGTGGATTTTCTGTGTCCTTCTTTATCTCCTGTTAAAGCATTTGTTTTAAAATCTGGTTTTTCTTTTATAGATATTGCTGACCCAGCTTGTTTGGTTTTGTTTCCATTTTCATGAAATCTCTTTTCCAATCCCTTTACTTTCAGTTTGTGTGTATCTGTAGATTTGAAGTGAATCTCTTGTAGGGAGAATATGGGTCTTGTTTTGTTGTCCATTCAGTCACTGGTTGCCTTTTGATTAGAGCATTTTACCCATTTGCATTTAAAGTAATTGTTGATAGATATATATTTACTGCCATTTTATTATTCATATTTTTATCTTTTCTTCTTCTTCTTAAAGAAGACCCTTTAACATTTTTTGTAGTACTGGTTTCATGGTGATGAACTCCTTAGATTTTTCTTGTCCGGGAAAAAACTTTATCTGCCCTTCCATTCTAAATGATAGCTTTGATTTTATATTAGTTTCAGATATAAACCCAGTGATTAGATACTATATAATTTACTACATGATTATTCTGATAAATCTCTTACCAATCTGACACCATACATAGTTAATAGATTATAATTGAGTATATTCCCTGAGCTATACATTACATCCCAATGACTATTCTGTAACAATTAACTGAAAAATAAAAAATAATTTAAAAAAAGAAATAAGCTGATAGTCTTATGAGAGCCCCCCTTGTAAGTAACTAATTGCTTTTCTCACGCTGCTTATAAGAGTCTCTATTTTTAACCTTTGGCATTTTAATTATGATGTGTCTTGGTGTAGGTCTCTAGGTTCACCTTGTTTGGGGTTCTCTGCACTTCTAGAACTTGTATGTCTATCTCCTTCCCCAAGATAAGGAAGCTTCCTGTCATTATTTTTTCAAACAGGTTTTTAATTTCTTGCCCTCTCTCTTCTCCTGTTACCCCCCTCTACCATGACACAAATGTTGGTAGCCTTGAAGTTGTCCCAGAGGCTCCTTACACTGTCTTTGTTTTTTGGATTACTTGTTTTTTGATGTTCTGATTGGCTGTTTTCTGCCTTCTTATATTCCAAATCATTGATTTGATTCACTGCTTCATCTACTCTACTGCTGACTCCCTGTAATTTGGTCTTCATTTCAGTTAGTGTGTCCTTTATTTCTGACTGGTTCTGCTTTACCATTCCCATGTCCTTTTTTATATTGTTGAAACTATCATGGATTTCCTTAAGCATCCTTATAACCATTGTTTTGAACACTATATCTGATAGTTCACCTGTATCTCTTTCATTTGTTTCTTTTTTTGGAGATTCCTCCTGTTCTTTCATTTGGGATCTGTTTTTTGTCTCCACATGTTGGCTTTATCCTCATGTTAGTTTCTTTCTATTAAGTAGAACTGCTGCATCTCTTGGACTTGATAGAATGACCTTGGGTAGTAGGTATACTATAGGGCCGGCCCAGTGGCTTATCCTCCCTGGTCACCCATGCTGCACTCTAAGTGCACTTGTGCACTTACTTAGTCTGTGTGCACTATCCTTTTGTAGCTGAGTTTTGATTGCTGTTGGCACATCACCAGGGGAGACTGACCTACAGGCCAGTTAGCTACAAAGACCAACTGCGACTACAGCAGAGGAGCTAATGTGAAGGAGTTGCTTCAGTGGTGCTTTAATACCATTTGAATTTTCCACTTGAATGTGTGACTCATGGAGGTGGTAGGGTTGTAATTAGGGAAGGTCTGAAGCTGTCCACAAGATGTACTGGCTCTGAGACCTCCCAGGAGGTTCAAGTTCAGATACTGCCTATGCCCTGCCTGTGGCCACTCAGCATGAGCTCCAGAGAGATTGCAGATGGTTACTACTTGTGCTGGGCTTGGAGATACCCTGGAGAGACCAACCTACAAACCAAGACTGGCTACCACTAGTGGTGGGCCTGGGGCTACTTAGCCATAGGTATAGGTTATGCAGGGGTCATGTACTTCATGTTTCAGAGATTTGAAAAACATCCCCAGCATGAGCCAAGATAAGTCATTTGTATGTAAAGGTCACTGGAAATGGCATGGTTGGGCCTGCAAGTTGGATGGGGCCGGGTCTCTAGAAATTACCAGGGCAGGGTGAAGAGTGTTATCCAGGTTGATGGAAGCTCACATATGGTGCTAGCCTGCCCACTCTGTATGGAGAGGGCTCAGCATGGAACAATGGTCTCTGCCCATACTTCATTTGGGAAGAAAGTTGTCCCTCCAGCCTTTGTCCTGATACCAGAGAATTCACTTCCTCCCCATTTGTCGCTGATATTTTTAGAGCTCCTGCCTCAACATAGGAACTCAAAGTGAATGAGTCCAAGTAAGTTCTGGAACTCTAGAAGCCTCCAACTCACTTAGCCACAAACCCCACTGGTTTTTACAGACAGAAGTTATAAAGGTTGCTTGTACTGGCATTGGAACCCTGAGCTGGTGGTTCTGGTGTGGAGCTGGAATCACCTTGCTCCTTAGGAGGGAACCGCTGCAGCTGAGATATCCCTTCCAATTTTTATCTGCTATATGTGGGTGTAGGCCCAGAATTTCCACACCTCTTCCCCACCTACCAGTCTCAATGGTGGCTTCTTCTTTATACCTTAGTTACAGGGCTTCTGTTCAGCTGGATTTCAGGCATTTTGAATGATGAAAAGTGTGTGGGAAATATGTCAAAGATTGGCCCAGAAGGATATGTTATTCTCCCTTTACAGGAAGAAATCAGAATTACATAAAATTCTTACAATGTAAAATTAAGTGAAATAAATAGAAAGTAATTGTTTTTTAATTCCTCACCCAAGAATATGTTTACTGATTTTTTACCAGAGAGAGGAAGGGAAAGAGAGAAAGAAAGAGAGAACAAAGAGGGAGAAAGAGGGAGATTGATGTGAGAGAAACATCAGTCGGCTGCCCCCCACCCCCATATGTATCCCAAACAAGGATTGAACCCACAACCTAAGTACATGCCCTGACCAGGGATTGAAACCACAAACTTTTGGTGTATAGGACAACACTCCAACCAACTGAGCTGCCTGTCCAGGGTAATAGAAGGTAATTATTTATACATGATGATGATGAATATATCAAATATATATCACATGTATGTGCAAGTAACTTGAAAAATTAAGTTATCTTATTCTTACATTAGTATGTAACACACTGCTTGCCACAGGTGACACATCCAGTGAAGAATCTTTGAATAAAGGATTAATGAGGTTTTATTACAGGATAGATACTAGAGATCCGGAATCTTCATAGAATGCCATTTCAAGTTGCTCTGTGCTGTCTACATATTTATCTTTTAAGATTAAATTTTCACACCTTTAATATCTCCCTGAAAAGCAATTATAAAATTTGAGGAAATGAGTTCACATTTGCATAGTGTCCTTAGCAATCCTTCATCAAGTGTGAGGAAATTGGAAAAGTAGGGGGTATTGTATTCAAGTGATTTTCAATTAAGTTAGTGAATAATCATGTAGATCACATCTAAGCTAATTTGAAATGACAGTAAAAATAAATGACACAAAACAATTGGCAGGGAAAAAAAGACATAGAAACGTGAAAAGCAAAACAAATTCTTCAGAAGATGTTTCTACTAGTCTTTCCATCTTCTTATTTTCCCTTAAGTTTGAAATGTAATGATAACTTTCTAATTATATCAATAAGGGATCTCAGTAATTGAGGCATAACTGAATTTGATTGTACTTTGGGAATACTGTATCTTTCAGTGACTCATTTTCATGTGTACATTGTCAGCTACTGATCCAAGTTCATTCAACAAACATTTGTGGGTTGCTTTTATATGTGATGCAAGGCTAGTCATTGGCACACAAACAGAATATGTTTGTTGCCCAAATAAAGGAATGGTTTTATAAAAGAAATTGAAACAAAGTACTAAATATGTGTTTATATGCTTTTGACCACATATTCTTTATTAACATTCTCATGCAAACAGCATGATTTCTTTTATAAATTTGAAGTACAGGGCAAAAGCAAGGACTATAGCAACCTGTTAAAATATATACTTATGAATATACTTAACTTCACTTAAGTTACTAGAATATATACTGTTTAGTTTGTTATATTTCCCATTCTAAAACAAGACTTACACAAGGCAATAATCACATTTTTTTATTCTTTTCCTCTGTATATAACAGAATCATTGCATGACAAAAGTTTAATAAGTATTTGCTACATTTTGGGCAAATTAATATACTATTAATTACCTAAAATATAAGAGAAAGAGGTATAAAAGATGAAAGGAAGTGATATCTCATAGTTGAATTAGTGATGTTGAACATCTTTTCATATGTCTGCTTGCCATCTGTATGTCTTTTTTGAGAATATGATGATTTTTCAGTTTTTGGTATTTTTATTTAAAATTTGTTTATTGGAGAAATACTTATTGAGCACCTACACAACATTTATGGGAAGGGAATACAAACATTGGCTAGTGAAGCTAAAAATAAATAGTCAAGAAGCTAGAAAGAAAAGGTTTTATGATGTAATAGGTGTCAAAAGAGAACCTTAATGGAGATGAAAATGGAATTATCTCATTTGTAGCAAAGGGGTATAATTCCAATAATTTGGAATCTAACAATTAGATGAGCAAGTAATTATCATACCTGTTTTAATCAAAATCCCTTGCTATTGTTATTTTTGTTCACAATTAATCACAATTCAAAATTAAAAACAGCTACTTAGGGAATTTGTTTATTTCTAGTTGAAGAGACAAAAGTTATTGAAAATGAGTACAGTAAAACTGGCAGTGGATTGAGTTTATTTGAAAATCACAATGAAAAGTTTTTGAAAACTATGTTATTCTTCTAATTTTCCTGATAAAGAAATGTCTTATCCTTAAAAATATATAAAATCATGTGCCTGCTATCTCTTTTACCTCATTTTAAACTAGAACTGTAGAAGGCATAGTTAGATACACTTTGCCTCCTTGCACAACCAAAAGAAGGACAGGAAATTTAAAAATAAAAAAATAACCAGAACTTCCAGAAAATTGAACTATGTGGAAGTCCAACAACCAAGGAGTTAAAGAAGAAATATTCATCCAGACCGGTAGGAAGAGCAGAGATGGGTAGCCATGGTGGAGACTCACAGCAAGGTGGTGGCTGGAAGACCAGGGTGGGCCAGGCTGCAGCTGGCGGAGTGGGCTAGGTGGTGGCTGGTGCACTGAGCAGTCCCACATTTCCTTGCAGATAAACTGGGAGAAACAACTGGGGAGCAAGACAGACCACACAACCCAGGGTTCCAGCACGGGGAATCAAAAGCATCAAAACCTCTGACTGTAAAAATCTGTAGGGGTTGAGGCAGCAGGTGAAACTCCCAGCCTCACAGGAGAGTTCATTGGAAAGACCCACATGATCCCAGAGCATACACAAAACCACCCACCAGGGAGTTAGCCCTAGAAGGGCCCAATTTGCTATGCGTAGTAGGAGAAGTGACTGAAAGCCAGCTGAAAGCCAAGCAAATGGCATTGTTCCATCTCTGACTCCTCTCCTACAGAGAGTGCCACAACACAGCAATGTGGGTTTCCCACCCTGGAAATTACATAAGGCTTTGCCTCTTACAAAGTAACAGGCAAGCCAAGACTAAATAAATACATAAATATATAGTACAAATAAAAGAACAGATCAAGATCCAAAAATAGAACTAAACAATAAAGAGACAGCCAACCTATCAGATGCAGAGTTCAAAACACTGGTAATCAGGATGCTCATAGAAATGGTTGAGTATGGTCACAAAATAAAGTAAGAAATGAAGGTTAGGCAAAGTGAAATAAAAGAAAATGTACAACAAACCAACAGTGACAGCAAGGAAACCAGGACTCAAATCAATGATTTGGAGCAGAAGAAAGAAAGAAATATTCAACTAGAACAGAATGAAGAAACAAGAATTCAAAAAAAAATGAGGACAAACTTATGAATCTCTGGGACAACTTTAAACATTCCAGCATCCAAATCATAGGGGTGCCAGAAGGAGAGGAGGAAAAGCTAGAAGTTGAGAACATATTTGAACAAATAATGAAGGAGAACTTCCCCAATCTGGCAAAAGAAATAAACTTTCAGGAAGTCCAGGAAGCTCAGAGAACCACAAAGAAGTTGGACCCAGGGAAGCATACACGAAGGCACATCATAATTATATTATCCAATATTAAAGATAAGGAGAGAATCTTAAAAGCAGCAAGAGAAAAGGAGATAGTTATCTACCAAGGAGTCCCCATAAGACTGTCAGCTGATTTCTCAAAAGAAACCTTGCAGGCAAGAAGGGGTTGGAAAGAACTATTCAAAGTCATGAAAGGCAAGGACTTACATCTAAGATTACAGTATCCAGCAAAGCTATCATTTAGAATGGAAGGGCAGATAAAGTGCTTCCCAGATAAGGTCAAGTTAAAGGACTTCATTGTCACCAGCCCTTATTATATGAAATATTAAAGTGACTTATATAAGAAAAAGAAGAAGATAAAAAATATGAACAGTAAAATGATAACAAACTCACAACTATCAACAACTGAACCTAAAACAAACAAACAAAAAAAAATCTAAGCAAACAACTAGAACAGGAACAGAATTACAGAAATGGAGATCACAAGGATGGTTACCTGCAGTGACAGGAGAGGGGAGAATGGGGAAAAGATGCAGGAAATAAGAAGCATAAATGGTAGGTACCAAATGGAAATGGAGAAGCCAAATAACATATACACAACCCATGGACTTGAACTAAGGTAGGGGAATGCTGGAGGGAGGGGGCATGCAGAGTGGAGAGGAATAAAGGGGAGAAAAAAAAATGGGACAACTGTAATAGCACAATCAATAAAATATATTTTAAAAAATAAAATATAACTGTAATCTAGAACTATTTCTCTTTCAAAGATTTCCTTGGTCTAAATATGTGTGTGTGTATATATATATATATATATATATATATATATATATATATATACACATATATTCAGATATATATTAGAATAGAATATATATTAGATTATATATATACAGAATAGATAGATAGATAGATAGATAGATAGATAGATAGATGTTGCTCTGCATTCCATGGATTCTATTCTGTGTTCTAGAGACAACTCAGAACCCATTTGAGACTATGTTAATACAATGTAATAAATGCATATGTACTGTGTACATATAATTTAACAGCCACAAGCTGAAAAAGTTAAGATTTAATTTAATTTAAAGTTACATAGATATTTATGAAGATATTTCATTTAAATGTTACAAGGACAATCTAACAATAACCAGAGGGGAGGGGGGAGGGGACAGTGGAGAGAAGGTTTTTCAGTAACTACTATAAAGGACACATGGACAAAACCAAGGGGGAGGGTGGAAGCAAGGGAGGGAGTTGGGTTTGGCTGGGGTGAGGGAGAGTGGTGGGGGGGAATGCAGACAACTGTAATTGAACAAAAATAAAGTAATTAAAAAATGTTACAAGTTAGAAAAACCTAAATTTTGAAGACAATGAAAACTATATAAAATATTTCAACAAACCAGATAGTTTAAGTCAAACAAATGGAAGTTATTGTATTAAATCTATCTCAAATAAAAATGAAGGTAAAGTAGTTATATAAGTATAGGTATGAATATAAATAAATGGGTATAGTATAGATATAGACATAGATACACAGTAATTCTCACAATAGAGATAATTTATAGCTAATCAACCAAATGATTTAAACACCATAATATTCATAGGATTCCAATAATATATTTAGCCACATAAAATATTTACATATGACTATCCTCTTCTAATCTCATATAAACCATACAAAACCTGCATGGGCCAAGACCCATTTAATTATCTCTCTTACAGACAACAAAATTGAGGTATATTAATTTAAAATCTTTTTTCTTAGGTTTTTCTACATAATTTTAATTAAAAAACTCATTTTCTGGTTTGGTTTATTCATATTACATCATAACTTCAGGTTAAATTTTTTGCAATCGGAATCAACCTTTCTAAATAAACATTTTAATATAATATTTTTATATTTACAATTTTAGATTTTTATACTTACAATAGAGACTGCTACCTCTATATTTTCTAAATCAATTTTTCTCACTCAGAAATCCTAAGTGCCTATTTAGTTTTATTTACTAATTGTTAATTTTTTAGCAAGATGGGAATAGGGGATAATATGAAACGTGCATGTTCTGAGAATCTAACTCTTTTAAATCTTAGCAAGATTCTATATGTGTTTAAGAAAACTTGTTGTTTTTGAACACTAAACCAATATAGACCATAGATACGGTTGAGGTCTCCTATCATTTGTCATCCATTTTCTCTGTTTTCTCTCTAATGTACCTGGCATGTAATGTCTGTATTTATCATTCTCATGAATTTTTTTATATATTTTTCAAATATTCATGAATCTATACATGAATTTTTATGCAGAGTTAGCAATTTATTTGAATACTACCATGATGCTCACACTACCCTGCAGCAGCTTTTTTTTTTTAAATTAAGCTCTCTCTTTTCAAAACATATTTTTTATATATGTAGCTATTATTCATTTGTGACAATACCATAAATTATCTATTCTTTTGCTGAGGCCACTTAATTTCTTTCTAATTGCTTGCTTGAAAGCAACAATGTTGCAATAAATGTAGTTATATATGCCTTCTCATGCACATATGAAGTAGTTTCTCCAGGTCATCAGTCTTAGTTTTGTGTATTTAGAGACAAATAAATTTTACAATGATGATTTTCTGCCTTATCTGTGTTGGGAAATTTTATGAAACTTGAAAATATATAAAAGAAATTAATATTCTTTCAGTTGTTAGGCATGTACCTTTTATGGATTGTATATTGAATGGGCTGTTTTGCAATTCTGTGGAGCCACAATCTGACTTGTAGATTTCAATCTGGTAGAGATACAAAGAATTTGTCTTGTGGGAAAGATAAAGTTTACAGTTTATGTCCTATGAGACAATTACCAGAATCTTATACTAAAGTCCCTATATTAAATTGTCTATATATACATAGCTTCTCAAAACACTTTGAAAAGTTTCAATATCCTAGTGACTCCCTTGTTAATTAGTGATTTGCATAAAATATTTACACATATTCAATTTATATTTGTATTAAAGTAATGGTTTTAGATTTTAGAAGATTATACATTAGTATCTCAGTTTTCATGAAACAATTTTCTACTTTACTGAACAAACTTCTGCAAATAACCAACCTTTAATTTTGTTGAATATCACTGCATTGTATTTTTCTTCTTTTATTGATATTATTTCCTCCTACCTTCTCACTTGAATTTAACTTTCTGTTTATCTTGAAACTTCTTATATTGGCTACATCAATATTTCTCATTAACTTTCAAACTTCATTATTTCTAAGTTAAACTTTTAAGTTTATAAATTTGAATCCTACAAGTGTTGGTTTGTATGATTTTTAATGTTATTCAGTTTGATTTATTTTAGTGAATTATGATGTCTTACACTTATCTGTTGCTTAGTATATAGTAGCATATTTTATGTATTTTATTTATTTTATAGTAGCATACTTTAATTTTTAAAATCTAAAGCATTTCCAAGACACTGACAGCTTCTTAGTTCTTTATTTTATTAATTTTAACTATTTTTCTGTTATGTTTATAGATGAGTTCTGCCTCCACCTTTTCATTCTTTTTTTTCCTAACATAATTGTTGCAACTGACAACCTGACATAATTCCCAAGAGATGGGCTTTAAGCATTTAGAAATGCTCGCTGTCACAGGAACTGAGGATTGCCTAACCCTCAAAGAACACTCAGTTGCTCTCTTGAGGGTTCTTTACCTCCTTTGGGTTGCCAGATGCTTCTGTTCTCTGAAAATAATAGTAATTGGAAAATAACCACATACATTTAGGATAAAAAGACAGTGTCTATATATTTGGTATGAGTAAAAAATTACAGCAGATAATCTGCTGACTAACAGTGTACTATATACAACTGAGTTGATATAATGCTTGGCTCTTCATAGCTTAATTTATAAAATAAACTCATTACACTTAACTGTTTCTTCTATAGATTTAATAACAGAATAGGTTGTTAAACCCATTTTTAAAGTAGTAACAGTCACTTTATAGGAACATTGATTTATGCCAGTAGATGATAGAGGTGATGCATTCATTTTTTCCACCATCTTTGACAGTTTACAAGACAGAGGGAAGTTCAGAAAGAAGTTCAAATGTTAATAACAAAACAATCCCCATTGCCCATTCATAATTGGATCAGCAAGGAGACTTATGAAACCTCAGTTAAATAAAATAATATTAAAAGAAGTAAAAAGATTTCCAAAATTTAAATCTATTTCTTTTAATAAGATAATAATTGAAAGGCTTTAACACTACAGAAAGGTGAATTAAGCATGTAATGTTCTCATTTAACCACGATGTAGAAAATGCAATGGGAGAATCCAATTTTTGACAAATGTATGCATCTGTAACACATACATAAAATACTCTAAAGTCTCACTATTAGAGACAATATGTAAATGAAAAATTATGCAGCCTTTGACTGAAATGCTAATTTGTTGAACAGTTTGCTTTAAAAAGTACTTTCTTATTTTAACTAATTCATTTTTATTGTTTCTACTCCTATTTTCTATTCTATTATTTATATCAAAGATTGATACACTTGAGGCAAGATGTTGGAAAGGGAGATATTCCTGCCTTCTACTCTTCTTAACATCTTTTGGCTAGACCAATAATGAAATTGACACAAAACCAAATTAACAGGAAAAAATAACTTAATATGTGCACATGGGAGAATCATAAATGATGCCGAGAGAAATGAAACCAGACAGCATTTTATAGTTGTTCAGAATATAAAAAAAAATTAATTTGTGAAGAAATTGACAGGACAAAAGAAGTTAGTGTTCCTTAGAAAAAAATCTAAGCAAAGTTTGAGTATTCATTAGTGAGGAATCTAAACAAAATTTGGGCTTGGGTTGTAAATTGACAAAGACACTAAGGGAGCTTATGCAAAATTTCCAACTGGGTTCTTTAAAACTGATGATAAGGGGGTGTCTCCAGGTACAAGGAGAATACCTTTCACATGGGAGATTTATGTCCTGTTTTTATGTGGATAGAGCAGTCAGAGTATTCTTTTTTGCACTGGCAGTTTTTTTAAAGTAATTTTAATTCTCAATAATCAATATGCCATTGTGGGATGTATTGGGGTAAACTGCTCTAAGCCTGACAGTTTTCTCTTTTGAAGCTTCCCTGAAGTTTCACATGTTAAAAGCTGGGCAGAGAGAGAGAAAGCTGGTTAGAAGCTGAGTGGAAAGATATCTGCAAGGAGAAAAAAGAACATAGATTAGAATGAGGATGAACAAACATATAAATAAAACCAGAGCACATTCCTCATACCTCCTTAAACCAGTCTCTCATCCCTTGGGAATAGGTCAATCCAATAAAAAAAACCCTCTTTTGATGAAAATATTAATCCTTTATTTTAATATATTTTTCCATTTTTATTTAAAACATTTTTTAATTTTTCAGTTATAGTTCATATACAATATTATATTACTTTCAGGTGCACTCCTCACTGATTAGATATATAATTTACTAAGTGATCATCCAATAAATTTTACACACATCTGATACCATACATAGCTATTCACACATTATTGACTACATTAACCTATGCTGTACTTTACATCCCCATGACTATTCTGTAATAACTAATTTGTACTTCTTAATCCCTTCAACTATTTCACTCGAGCCCTCTCCCATCTGTGAACCATCAAAATATTTTCCATATATACAAGTCTGTTTCTCTTCTGCATGTTCATTTTATTTTTTAGATTCAATTGTTGACAGATATGTATTATTGTCATTTCATTGTTCACATTTTTAAAATCTTTCTTCTTATTAAAGAAAATCCCTTAACATTTCATATAATACTGGTTTGGTAGTGGTGAACTCCTTTGGCTTTTTTTTTTTTTGGTCTGGGAAGCTCTCTATCTATCCATTAATTATAAAGAATAGCTTTTCAGCGTAATCTTTATCATAGGTCTTTATTTTTCATCACTATGAATATTTCTTGCTAATCTCTTCTGGCCTGCAAAGTTTCTGTTGAGAAATCAGCTGACAGTCTTCTGGGAACTCACTTGTAGGTAACTAACTGCTCCCTCTAGTGCTGTTAAGATTCCCTCTTCATCTTTAACCTTTGCAATTTACTTATGATGTGTCTTGGTGTGGGCCTCTTTGGGTTCATCTAGTTTGGGACCCCCTGCACCTCCTGAATTTTTATGTTTATTTCCTTCACCAGGTTAAGAAAGCTTTCTGTCATTATTTGTTTCAAATAGGCTTTCAGTTTCTTTCTTGCTTGCTTCTCATTTCAGCAATCTTACAGTGCAAATGTTGATATACTTGAAGTTATCCCAGAGGCTTTTTACACTATCATCATTTTTTGGATTCTTCATTCTCTTTGCTCTTCTGATGGGATGTTTTATGCTTCCTTATATTCCAAAGACCTGATCTGATTCTTGGCTTCATCTACTATACTATTGATTCTTTGAAAATTATTCTTCATTTCTGTTGCTGTACCCTTCATTTCTGACTAGTCCTTGTTTATATTGTTGAGGTTCTCATGGAGTTCCCTGAGCATCCTTATAACCAGTGTTTTGAACTCTGTATTTAGTAAATTGCTTGTCTCCATTTTGTTTAGCTCATTTTCTGGAGTTTTATTCTGTTCTTTCATTTGGGGGATATTTCTTTGTCTCATTTTGGCAGCTTCCTTAATAGATTTAATTTAAATCCCACTTGTCCTGTTTTGTTTACATGGAAGCAACATTTTCACTGATGATTGTGTAAGCTCTTACTAGGTGTGAAACCAGTGTTTCTAAGTATAAGTTTGGATTACAACAGAGGCTTAGCTGTTACCTTCTGCCTGCAATATTCTCAAAGTTTGCATAGTGGTATTGAGCTATTTTTCTATTACCATGGAGAGATTTAGGATCACTCTTCCCAATTCATAATCTCCAGTGCTCATTAATAAGACTCTCAATGTTGAAAAGAACTTGAAGTTTTGATACACAGTAGGATTCTATAAGTTCTTGACTGGCATGTTTATGTAGCAGAACTTTATGAACAATTATGTAATTTGTAATTTGACTCATACTTAGTTGGAGTGTTTTGGTAATAGAAGGAGGTAAGTATACGGATCCGTACCATAGGGTTTCCAAAGGGTTTCCACCTAAATGGTCAGAATACTATGGATCTGTATACTTACCTCCTTCTATTTTATATATATATATATATATATATATATATATATATATATATATATATCATATACAGTGAAAGACCAGTGTGATTTGCAGACAAGGTCAAAGTAGAATCTGTATTTCCCAGGATCTGAAGCATCTCATGTTTATATTATTAGTATCTATATGCCTCCAATTTCTATATGCTTCTGTCAGGCAGATTGCAAACACCCGGTATAGAAGTCTTGTACTCTGGTTGGTTTTGACAGCTATAAACTTGGTTCTATAGCCTGGCCACATAAGTTCCATCCTTATGTAATCTATGGTATTGGTCTGCATAGCTAGGGGAGCAGCTGCAATATCCCACATCATATAAAGATAGCTTTTAATCCATCCAAAATATTTGGTAATTTGGCAGATGTTTGTGCCAAGAAAAGGGTAGCACTTGAGTCATTTTTAATCTCCTTAAGATGTCTGAAGGTGTCCCCTGAGGAATCAAACCATAAAATTTGATTGGAATATTGTCCTGGTAAATTCCTGTGTTGTATCTGTTACAATATAAAGGGAGAGATTTTTACCTGTCTTATATGTGTAAAGAGCAGTCATTGAGCCTCTGTACAGTTTTCTACAGGCTCGGATGACTCACTAGAATAGGAGACAAAGTGGCATTTGTCTTGTGGGGAATATCATACCCTGTCATTCACTTATTTTCTGTACCTAGTCCACCAGGTGTTCACATCATCAGAAATGAAGACTAATTCATGTTCTGCTGCATTCATAACCAACAATCAGCTTGATTGGTTAATGTAGCCAGGATTTGGTAAATTGACCCAAGAGGGTATTTGATTTGTACCCAACCTCTTGAAAAAGACAAGGTTAATTAGAGCAGGACTCGGGTTGAAAAAAGAGACCATAGTAGAAATTTATAGAGAGAAAGTAGGACAGAAAGAGACAATCAATCTCTAGTCATCCTTCTAATAACTGATTAATATATTAGGGGAAAGGTCTTCATATATAACATATGTAAAAAGCCCTTCTAGGTCCACACTACTCCTTGAGGCAATCCAGATGGATTTCATAGGCTTGCCCCTAGCTTTAGGCTATTCTCACTGTTTGGATATTGTCTGCATGTTCAATGGGTGGGCTGAATGCTTTCTGACAAGATGTGCTGGTAACACGATTATGGCAAATAAATAAATAATTGAGATTATTCCGCATTCCTGATCAATGATTTTTGGGAAAAAATGGTCTACATTGTGGTGCTGCCTACTTCTGGGGCCTGGGAATGGCTCTAGAAATCCTAAGTTTAAGGTCCCCTGTGGGGACCGCCTCCCACCTGACTTTAGAGTGATGGTCTGGGTCCATGGCTTGCTTGGATCCAAGAGGGCTTTTTAAAATTTTTCATGGCAGTATAAGTGATTAGCAATATCTTAAATGGTCCTTTCTAGTGAGGTAACAGCACATGTGGTCTTTTAAAAACATCAAAGACATCAGTCTTCTGGTTGAAAAGGGTGGCAAAGCTTGTCAATTGGTGGAGGCTATACTTCTTTTGCCTGTTGGCAGTATGCTTCAGTTATACTTGTTATTTCTTGTATATAGTTAGTCATAGTGTTACAGGGTGCAGCCAAGAGGGGGGACCCCAAATGGGCATTTAAAATGGGGTCCAGAACTCAAGGTGTCTAGGAAATTTTAGGATGTCTTCGCCCCCCTCCCCCAGGGTGTAGGTTGGGGGAAGGGACAAATGGAGAAGGGCCTTTGAGAGCTGTTTCACATAGCAACAGCCTTGTAGCTAAGCTCTGACATGGTCATTTAACATATCTATAGCCTTTGGCTGGTCGCTTAGATGTGTTAAATAGCTGTGGCCAGGCTCTGAGCCAGGGGAATGGAAGTAACTACCCCACCAAGGTGTAACTGGGGGTCACGTCCCCCAAGTTACAGCACCTACGTGGGAGCTTGGAGAAGATTGGCTCCATGACATGGGGTCACACCTGCCCAGACTCATGATGGCAGTCCAGTAAAGCTGGAAGGGTATGAGTTCTGGCATGTGAAGCCGAATGTAGGAGGGGTCGGAAATGGGGCTGCAAAGGAAGACTGGCGCGGGGATTAAAACCCAGACACAGCAGCCATTGAGAAGGAGAGCCATGCACAGCCATTGAAGAGAGAACCACACAGCTTTAGCAGAGTGAAGACTCCTGCAGCCCTGAGGGTGAGAACCACGCGGCCTTGACAGAGTGGAGACTCCCACAGCCCTGAGAGAGAGAATCACCATGCGGCTTTCGCAGAGAACCACCACTTGGCTTTGGCTGAGTGGCGACCCTCCCCCGCCACTTGCAGCCATTGCGCAGGGGGAGAAGCACTCGGTTTTGACAGAGTGGGGACTCCTGTGGCCCTGGGAGAGAGGACCATGTGCCTTTGCCAGAGTGGGGACCCCCGCAGCTTTAGAAGGGGGAACCACCACCTGGTTTTAGCAGAGATCCCGGCGACTCAGCTGAGGGTGCCAGGAACCCAGGGAGGTCTCCTAGTCGAGATGGAGTACTAACTGGGAAGAACCAGAGGACTGCCTGAGCCATGGACTTCTATTTCCTTTCCTGAGATATGGTACTCTGGACTAGGAAAAGGGGGAAGGAAGGAAGGACTGTGTCTGTTTGTGGGTGTTTTAAAAGGGACTTTAGGATTTTTGATAAAGACATTAGGTCACTACTTTAATTTTGTATAGCATTAAATAAACATTTCCTTTCCTTTTCATGAATCTTTGGCATTGAGAGACGTCTTTCCTCTGGTGGCAGACATAACAGACCCGGGGGCTTCTTTCAGTAATAGTATATAATCCCAAGCCCCCCTTGTTTGTTCTGTAACTATAGTGCCAAATTGTTCACTTAAGTTCCCCTAATTTTTATCTTATCCAGGAATGGAAAGCTTAGAGATGCCAGTAAGCATGGGTTGATCTATATCTCCTTTTTGGAGTGTTCTATATGTTTAGAAGAACCAACATCAAAGTTTCTGGCCATTTATGTATAGTTTCTTGAAAGCTCTTTAACAAAATGTTCCATTTGCTCTAATTATTGAGGATGGTATGGGGTATGATATTTTAATAAGCAGCTTGTTTATCTCTTCTATAAAAATCAGTTCCTAGTCTGATTTAGTCCATAAAGGAATACTAAAATGTGGAATATGCTCAGCTATTAATTTTTATACCACATTTCTGGCATCAGCACATCAGGTTGGATAAATTCAGTCTACTCGGTAAACATTCAGCCAATAACCAAATAGTGAGAATAGCCAAAATCAGTGGGCAAGTCTATGAAACCTATTTGGAGTGCCACAAGGGACAATGTGGGCCTAGGAAAACTTACTGGGGTATATTTATTTTTTTCCAAAATTTTGGTGAGATCACCAGTAGTACACTAGGGAAAAAATGGTCAGAAATTTTGTGAATGCCAGAAGAAAAAAACAATTTTCTTTTAGTTTCTTAACTATCTTCCATCTGTATAAACCTATCACTTGTTCAGATAGAAGTAGAAGCTAAAACGTCAAAAGAAAAGGAGCTACAAGAAGTCCATTTAGCCCAATGTATAATTCATCTGATAATTATTTGTCACAATTCTGTATCCTTTTGTTTTTTGTGGATTTTGGACATTTCCTGGTAGTTAATAATATTGGTCAGGGACAATAAAGCAGGTTTAAAAATTGGGTACAGAAATGGATAAGAGCTAAATGGATTTTGAGCTTTATTAGCATTGTTGTTTTCTAAAGATATGTTATCAGTCTACTTAGTAGGGACTGAACAGTGAATAATAACAATTTTAGGAGGGGAGTAAATAGCTTGAATGAGGGCATCATTTATATGCCCATTAGCAATTGGAGTACCTGCAAAAGTAAAAAATCCATGGGAGTTTTAATTTGTGCCAACATCAGGACAGACTCCAAAAGCATATTTAGAGTCTATGTAAATAATGGCAGTTATTAATTCATTTTTTCTTAGTTTTATGAATTTTTACCCAGTTTAATTTTACAGTCTTAAAGTTACCAAAAACTTATATTCAGATTTCATTTTATGAGTCATTGAAGATGAATCATTTTGTTAAGAGTGTCAAAGCAAAAAAATAACTGTAAGTGACAAAAGACTTAAAATAGCATGGTTAGCAATCTGACTCTGTACAATTAACAAAGGAAAGTAGTTATTTCTGCAGTATACATTTTAAGATAGTGACCATAATTATGACTGATACCCTTATTAGCATATATCAAAATTTTAGGATTTAATATAATTTCAGAACATTTATTTCTCTATATAGACATGACACAAAGAAGGCTTAATATTACTTTATTTGACAAATTGTCCCATATAATTTAATGTGTAAATAAGCCTAATATGCAATAGTCAAGTGCTGGAAGCAACCTAAGTGCCCATCAATAAATGAATGAATCAAAAAACTATGGTACATTTACACAATGGAATACTACACAGCAGAAAGAAAGAAGGAGCTCCTACCCTTTGTGACAGCATTGATGGAACTGGAGACCATTATGCTAAGTGAAATAAGCCAGTTGATAAAAGACAAATAACATATGATCTCACCTTTAAGTGGAACCTAATCAACAAAACAAACACACAAGCAAAATATAACCAGAGACATTGAAATTAAGAACAATGTGATACTAACCAGAGGGGAGGTGAGAGGAGATTATGGGAGGAAAGAGGGAAAGGGTTTTCAGGAACAATTATAAATGACACGTGGACAAAACCAAGGCAGAGTTTATCCCTGGAATCTGGGGAGGGAGGTGGGGATGGCTGGGGCGGTGGGGAGTAGTAGAGGGTAAATGCAGACCAACTGTACTTGAACGACAATAAAATAATTTTAAAATAAGCCTAATATGTTTAGTATTTCTCTTTGATAGGGTGAGATAACAAATTTTTTGAGGTGTTCCAGGGGCCCTCTGAAAGATCACAAAGTTATTTTCAGGTCAATAATACTTCATTTAGAATTTGATTTGGGGAAATTTGTCAAAAATATCAAGTTTTAAAACACTTGGTCATATAGAATCATAGGTTAATGTGAAACAGCACTTAGTTATGCACTTAACCATGGTGACAACTAAAGGCTTTTAGGCAAAACAAGGTTTAATGTCTGTAAATAAAATTTAGCTTTTTCAAATATTAATATCTAATGCAGACAGTGTGAAGTACAAGCAGTAAGACAAAATCTTTATTTTCTAGGAAGATTACTTTAATAGGTAAAGCCTTTAATAATCCATTATCAAAAGTAGACAAAACTCTAATATAATTTTGTAACTTCAGCAAATGAATAAAATAAGCTTTGGTTTTAATAAGTATATCATTGATATTAAATCTTAATTTTATAGTGATTATAATAACAATTCAATTTTTAGCCCTTTGTGTACATATATTTAGTTTGTCCTTCATAACCAGGAGTTCTAGTTTAGATAAAATTACTTTCATTGTCATTAACAAAACGCATTTTTGTCTTATATATCTTTTTTAAACTAAAACATATCTTTCTTCTCCCCCCCCCTTTTATTTTTCAGTAGCTTCAAATACATACATGAAAGCTTTTAATTTCTAGTGAAATTATTCTGGGAGGAAAAGTATTTCTGAGTAAGGAAAAAACAAGAATACTCTTACCAAATTTACATCAGCGTTGCTAGGCCCAAGTAGCTAGCTTCACAGATATTTTTCCTGCTAATCTAAATTTGGAGAAAGATAATAAAATTTTCACTTTATTTTTATACCATACTCTGCAGAGAGAGATTTTGGGAGGCTGACAAGGTAAGAAAGCTCACCTGTTTGCTGACTATTTGGTCAGATGTCCCTAGATCTCTTAGCTGTGGTCAGCTCAGGAAAAGCTGTTGCCAGCTGGTGAATCCTCCTGGTTGGCTCACCAAAACTGTCAGAGAGGAAGGAAAGTTCTACCCACTGTACTCTTAAGTTCATTTGGCTGAGCTGATAATAAAATAGACACAAAACCTGAAAAGACAAATAATTTGATGTTTGTGCATGGAAGAATCATAAATGATACTCAGAGAAATGATAAACCCACTGCATTTCATACTTTTTAGATAATGAAATAATACATTTGTGATAAAATTAACAGAACAAAAAAATGTTAATGCTTGCTGGAATGGGAGTAAAGGGCAGAAAACTGTACTTAAACAATGATTAAAATGAAGAAAAAAGCAAAAAAAAAGTTAATGCTCATTAGAAAGGAATATAAGCAAGGTTTGGGTTTTCATTAGCTAGGGAGCTAAACAAAGACTTGGTTTGAATAGTAAATTAACAGAAAGCAACATGGTTTGTTTACACAGACTTGTTGGTCTGGTTTCTTCAACTCTAATGATATGGGGTGTCTCCAAGCACAAGAAGGGCACCTTTCACCTGGAATATTTATCTCTTGCTGTTAGAAAGACAGGGAGGTCAGAGTGTTCCTTTTGCATTGAAAGGTTCTCAAGTAACTAATTCAAAATAGTCAAAATGCCATTGTAATATATCTTTAAGTAGCCTACCATGGGCCCTGACAATGTGAAGTAATGTTTTCCCACAATTCCCATTAGATTTTACTTATTAAGTACATTAAGCCAACAGAACCAATACTATTAACTGGTTTCTTTTCCTTCCTGAAACATATAACTTTGCATTGCTTATGGCATCTCATATAATATTGAAAAGAAGCAGGGATCAGGATATGTCTTTCTTGTTTTGTTGCTGTGTTAATTTGCTAAGGCTGTCTTAACAAACTAATACAGACCAGGTGGCTTAAACAACAGAAATCTCTGTTTCTCACAATTTGAAAGCTAGAAGTCCAATATCAAGATGTCAGCATGTTTTGTTTCTTCTGAGGCCACTCTTCTCGGCTTGCAGATGGCTGCCTGCTCCTTGTTTCCACTTAGTCTTTCACCAGCATCTCCACATGTTTGTGTCTTCTTCAAATTTTCAATGTCTTACAGTTTTCAGTGTACAAGTTTTCTACCCCCTTAGTGGAATTTACTACTAAGTATTATATTGTTATTAATGATATTGTAAATGGAATTGTTTTCATACTTTCTATTTGCAATAGTTTGTTGTTAGTGTATAGAAATGTAACTGACCTGTATATCAATGAGGTATCCTGAAAGTTTACTGAATTTGTTGATTCATTCCACTGTTGGGAACCACCCTGTCTGGTTTCAGAAGCTGTAACACCACATGGCTAAGGCTGAGTAAAAGATCTTGGGACTGTAAGCCACTAAGGAGACAAAGATTATCTTCCCTGCAGGCGTGTTGCCTCTGCCCCATTTACTTCACCCTGCTTGGCCCAGGGCAGATGACTGGTTAGCCAATGATGGGTGAGATTCCTCAAGGGAGGGACAACTTAAGACAGGCACTGTCATGAAGGGACCCTCAGGGAAGGACTTGGGGGCTATAGAAAAAGGGGGTGATGAACCCTCAACTTTGACATAGCCTGAGTCCTCACTCTGTCTGCAAGAAGTCTCCTAATCTCTTGGCTGCTTTACTTGCCCTGCCTGACTTAAGTCTGAAACAATGCCAGAGGTGGGTGACAATGATTGATGAGCTTTACCTGTATTCCTGTGCAAACTGAACCCAATAAAAGCCCACTGAGGAACAGGCTCCAGGCCCTTTGCCTCTGAGAGATTGACCATCTTTCCTCCCCAAACAGATCATGTCTTCATAAACTTATTCTCATTCATGGTGGACAGCAGAGCTCTGTGTGTGGAGATCCCCCACATTCTACCAGAATTTTATGGAATGTTTAGGGTTTTCTATATATGGGTTGTGTCATCTGCAGAGAGTGTTTTATTTCTTCATTTTCAATCAATTTGGAGATCTTTCCCCCAACCTGCCTAAATGCTCTGGCTGGAACTTCCAGTACTATACTGAAAAGAAGTATCAACATGGGCATTGTGTACTGTTTCTGATCTTAAAGAAAAATCTTCCACCTTTTTACCATTGAACATGATGTTAGCTGTGGCGTAATTTTAATACATTGAGGTACTTTTCTTCAATGACAGTTTCTTCAACTGATAGTTTTTATGACAAAAGGTATTGAATTCTGTCAAATACTTTTTCTGTATCTGTTAAGATGATCACATGATTTTTATTTTTATTATGTTAATGTGGTATTTCACATTTATTGATATGCATATGTAGAATCATTCTTGCATCTGAGGGATAAATACAATTTGATCATGGTATATGATCCTTTTAATGTGCTGTTTAATTCTGTTTGCTAGTAGTTTTTTGAGGATTTTTTTATGTCTATATTTTTCATGGAAATTAGCTTATAATTTTCTTTTCATATAGTGTTCTTGTTCAGCTTTGGTATCACAGTAATGCTGGCCTTCTAAAACCAGTTTGGAAATATTCCTTCCTCTTCAGATACATGAAGAATTTTGAGAAGAATTGGTAATACTTCTTTAAATGTTTGAATGGAGCTACCAGGTCTTTGGCTTTACTTTATTTGGAAATTTTTGTTTACAGATTCAATCTCTTTTCTCATTATTAATATGTTCAGATTTTCTAATTATTCAAGATTCAGTCTTGCTAGCTCATATGCAAACTTCCTGCTGCAGTCCATGAAATAATTACTAGGATCTGCATCCTGCTAATGCTCTCCAAGAGCCCTGGGTGCTATTCTCCCTGCCTCTCCTTACCCCTCAGTCATAAAGCACATCGCAGTATTCTAGATGGCGTAAGAAATAAGTTTGCCTTTTTGCAGTGTCCTACACAGCTAGAGAAGTCAGGCACTCACTCAAATACTTTCACTTCTCACCTGAGAAATCGTGGGCTGAGAAAGTCTTTCTTGGCCCTGATAGGCTGCCCTGGGGAAGGGGTGATATAAGTAGAGCAAAATTATTTCTCTTACTCTATGAAATTTATCCACTCTCAGATTTGATTTTTTTTCCTCTAATAATGTGCTAGAACTTCTCTGCTGGACTCCTGGACTTCTACAGAGGTACTCTCATCTGGGAGTGATTGTCAAAATTAATGTTCTTTGAGGTGAAGGCAGTAGAAAACTATTCCACTCTTCAGTGACATCATTCACTAAACTGTGGTTTTTAGGTTTCTAAATGTATGAGTATGTGTGGCCACTTTTAAAAGATATTATTTATTTATATTTAGAGATAAAGGAAAGAAAGGAGAAAGAGTGGAAGAGAAACATTGTTACAGAACAAACAAGGGGGGCCTGGGTCGATATACTATTTGAAAGAAGCCCCCAGGTCCGTTATGTCCGCCGCCCGAGGAAAGACATCTCTCAATGCTAGAGATTCGTGAAAAGGAAAGGAAATGTTTATTTAATGCTATACAAACTTAAAGTAGTGACCTAATGTCTTTATCAAAAATCCTAAAGTCCCTTTTAAAACACCCACAAACAGACACAGTCCTTCCTTCCTTCCCCCTTTTCCTAGTCCAGAGTACCGTATCTCAGGAAAGGAAATAGAAGTCCATGGCTCAGGCAGTCCTCTGGTTCTTCCCAGTTAGTACTCCATCTCGACTAGGAGACCTCCCTGGGTTCCTGGCACCCTCAGCTGAGTCGCCGGGATCTCTGCTAAAACCAGGTGGTGGTTCCCCCTTCTAAAGCTGCGGGGGTCCCCACTCTGGCAAAGGCACGTGGTCCTCTCTCCCAGGGCCACAGGAGTCCCCACTCAGCCAAAACCACGTGGTTCTCTCCTCTCAGGGCTGTGGGAGTCTCCACTCTGTCAAGGCCACGTGGTTCTCTCCTCAATGGCTGCCGTGTCTGGGTTTAAATCCCCACGCCAATCTTCCTCTGTAGCCCCATTTCTGACTCCTCCTACACTCGGGCACACTTGCCCTCAATCTGCTGTCTTCTCCAGCTTTTCTGGTCACCATCGTGGGTCTGGGCAGGTGTGACCCCATGTCATGGAGCCAATCTTCTCCGAGCTCCCATGCAGGCGTTGTAACTCGGGGGACCTGCTCCCCAGTCACATCTTGGGGGGAGGTCCCTTTCCATCCCCCTGGCCTTGAGCATGGCCATAGCTATTTAGCATATCTAAGTGACCAGCCAAAGGCTATAGGTATGTTAAATGACCATGCCATGGATTAGCTGCAAAGCTGCACTGCATGTTCTTGCTCTGTGTGCCACTTCCCCCAACTCACACCTGTCGGGGAAGGGGTGGAGACATCTTAAAATCTCCTGGACACCTTGAGTTCTGGACCCCATTTCAAATGCCTATTTGGGGTCCCCCCTCTTGGCTGTACCCTATAACAACATCAGTGTGTGGTTGCCTCTCACATGCCCCCTACTAGGGACTGGCCCACAACTGAGGCATGTGCCCTGGCTAGGGACCAAGCCAGCAACTCTGTGGTTTGCAGACCAGCACTCAATCCACTGAGCCACACCAGCCAGGGCAGTTAGTTTTATTATTGCTTCCCTATGATGGTATGTTCCAAGAGGGTGGCAGTATGTAATTGATTCATTGGAATTTCATGAAACTTCTTTAGTAGTCAATATTATCACTTAATACAACTGTTCCACATTGTAGTTAAATAAATATCAGTAGGCTTTTGGAGATGAGATGAAAAGTATGTGTGTACCTATTAATATGTAAAATCAAGTCTTCTTTTTTCTCTTTGTTTGGAGATGCCTTACTTAACAGTTTCACACAGTGAATCTAGCTCTAACCCTCCTGTGTACCTGGAGTGCTAATGACTTTTCACTCTGTAGCAGTTATGATGTTTTTGGATTGCTTTTTACCTGGTTTCTAGAATCTGAGGCTAAAGATTCCTTGAGTGCTGTGTGTGTCTTTTCTATTTGCCTCCCACTGAGCTATTTTTTAGGGGTGAAGTGTATCTTTGTTATAGGGATAGATATATTGATAGTTTGTTTTTCCTATTATTAGTATGTATTACAAGTGTCAGGATGGGCAAGGTAGGACAAGTGGGAATCTAGTTACAATTAGCATTTTGGACTACAAATATGGCCACCATTTGGACTACAAGTAATATGGCAACTGAACTCTGACCCAGAAGAGGTGACTGACATCAGACCAGGAGCCACCAATGCTAAATTGCTTCTTTGTTCACCAAGACCCAATCCTTGGCTCCCGCATGAAGTCCAGCCACATAAAACTCCCAGCCTTTCCCTTCTCGCGCGCGGTCTTTTCTCAGCCCCTTCTCCGGGCGGGAAAATGTCGCCCGGGAGCACGCTTCCACAATAAAGCTCATCTGCCTCTTTCCATGGCTGATTGGCTGTTTATATCCTTGGCGGGGTCTAAGAAAACCTTACAACAAGGTCAGTCATGACATTAATGAAGTTATTCTTAAATTTGTACCATCAGTCAGACTGACAGTTGAGTGTCCTTTTGTTGTTTTTGTTAGCTTGCTTGCTTTTGTTTTTTATATATTACTACATTCATGGGTCTCAGGCTCAGGCAATATGTATCAATAAGTCAGTGTCTGAATATAGGATACTGTATTCCTAAAACATCACTTCTGGTACTTCTGGTGATGATCCATGTTTAGGAACCACTGGCTTAAAATTTAAATATTGATTATTTTTTACTTTCATTTTTGCAAGTTATTTAATTCATCTTGGATCCTAGCCACATGTGTGGGAGGCCGCTCTGTGTGGCGTGGGCCCAGCTCCCACTGGGAGATGCACAGGACCCATGCCCATGGATAGGTTCTCCCATGGGGAATCAGGCCTGCAATGTACCTGGGCCACCATGAGTCTTGCTTTTTGCTAAAATTCCCTCACCCTGAATTGAGGACTTTTACTGCAAAGCAACTTCCTAAAAACCATGCTAAACTTTCCAAGGATGAGTGTAACCGGTCCAACTACTTTGCCTTTTCATTTGCAAATATCCCTTTTCTGTGATGTGATTACCAGCATCCTCTTCTTTGTTTTCTGTAAAAGGTAACCCCTAAAGGGAACCTGTGCATAGTTAATGAGGACCTTCTTGTAATGTATCCAGTAAGACAAAGGCTCATTTGAGTGAGGGTCAAAGCTTTTGCTCCCCTTAAGAGAAAAACCGTGCCATCCCTTTTCCTCCACAGGACTCGGTAGTCCATGTAAATTTGTCTCATATTTCATCCATAATGACATGGACCCCACAAGTGTCAGGTCTGCATCACACATGAAAAACTCTTCAGTTTTAGAAACAACCTTTTAAAATTCATATTTTATACAACTTGTCTTTCTGTTGCTATATTTATTTATTCCATTGATAACATTTTATGAATATATATTGGGTTGGCCATGAAGTTTGTTTTTTTTCTGTGAGGTGACTCCAGGAGTGCTTAGTTGTCTTTTACTTCATTTGAAATAATTTTGTTATTTGTATTGTGACAGCTGTCATATTAGTGTGCATTAAAAAAAACTTAACAAAGTTCACCACTTTAATAGTGAAGATGGAAGAAAATATGCAACATTTTCAGCATATTGTGCATTATTATTTCAAGAAAAGTAAAATGTAATCAAACACAAGAAAAGAAATTTGTGCAGTATATGGGTAGAGAAAGTGCTGTGACTGATTGAATGTGTCAAAAGTAGTTTGTGAAGTTTCATGCTGGCAATTTCTCACTGGACAATGCTCCACAGTCAAGTAGACAAGTTGAAGTTGATAGCGATGAAATCGAAACATTACGAACAGTCAATGTTACCACATGGGAGATAGCCAACATACTCAAAATATCCAAATCAATAGTTGTTGATAAAAATGAAAAATGTGTTCTTTATTTCATGGAAGAAACAATGTGAAGTTTTGGCTAACCCAACATTAACACCTTCTATGTGCCAGGACCCACTTATATGTACTAAAATAACAGTAGCTGACCATTATGAAAAGGCAGTCTAGTCGTAGAGTGATTAGCATGTGGATCCTGGAAACAGACTGCTCGGTTCAGAACCCAGATCTGCTGTTCGCTAGCAGTGTCATGCTGAGAACTTTTAATGTTTTCATGTCTTAATTCACTTATCTCTAAAATGTGTACAATGATGACATCTCTGACATGGTGATTTATTATGTGTTTACTGTTCTTTGATGTCTGGAACATAGAAATGCTTATTAAGTGCTTGCTGTTATATTATTGAGTGCTTATCCTGTATTAAACACTGTTCTAAGCATGTTAACATACATTGATTAATTTAATATTCACAACAAAGCAACCATTTGAGATATATTACATAAGACACTATCATAAATAATGAGAAATATTGTCAACCTCAGCACAAGTAATCTTTTGAGGACATGGGACACACCTGTTATAAGTATTCCTAGTTAAACTGTTGAGCACAGTAGCTATAACACAGTGGTCCATTATGGACATGCTGAATGAATAAGCTCACAGCAAGCCAAGGATACATGGAAGACAGGCATTTATCATGGTTCATGGGAGGAAGGAAAAACGCAAAAGCAGGTTTCATTGAATAAGGATTAGAAAGACAAGGCTGTGCTGTAAGCATATGAAAAGTGAGAAGATGGAGAGAATCCTGGATAACAGGTGTATGAAAATTATTTCTGACCTGCAGAGCATGAGAATATTGGAATACACACTTTCTGTATGACATCAGAACATTGTGTTTATGAGAGTGGACATAACATCAAATTGTAACTAGATCATGACAAGTCATGTAAGCCAAGCCAGGGGGTTTGACTTTGTATTCTAAGACTGAGAGTCAGCAACTTTGTTCTATAAAATACCAGAGAGTGAATGTTTTAGGCTTTGAGGGACTAATGAACTTTGTTATGTTTACTCAGCTCTGCTGGGGTAGTATGAAAACAGACACTGATGTATTAAATGAACAGGAGTGACTGAATTCTAAAAACTATTAAAAGACATGAAGGTTCAATTTTTATCAGAGAATTATAGTTTGCTGTCACCTGCTTTGAAAGTTAAAAATAGAAATACCATATGATCTGGCAAGTCCACTTCTAGGTATGTATCCAAAGGAAATGAAGACAAGATGTCCTAAGAGACCTGCACTCCACTGTCCATTGCAGCATTATTCACAATGGCAGGATATGGAAACAGCCTGGTGTCCATCAGTGCCTTGATGGGTAAAGAAGATGTGTCAATAGATGATAGATGATAGATAGATAGATGATAGATAGATAGATAGATAGATAGATAGGTGTAAATTAGATTATTCAGCCATAAAAAGAGAAACCCTGCCATTATGACAACACAGATGAATCTTCAGGGCATTATGCTGAGTGAGATAAGTTAAACAAAGATAAACACTGCATGACACTACTTATATGCAAAATATAAAAGCCAGATGAAGAAACAGAGTGTGGAGTGGTGGTTACCAGGGGCTGGGAAGTGAGTGAATGGGGATATGTGGGTTAAAGAGCACAAAACTTGCAACTAAAGGATGAATAAGTGCTGGAGATCAGATGTACAGATGGGGATTATAGTCAGCAATACTGTTTTATGTGCCTCAAAGCTGCTACAGATTTGATCTTAAATATGCACACCATAGTGTTGCAGGTTCGATTCCCAGTCAGGGTATATGCCTGGGTTGCAGGCCATGACCCCCAGCAACCGCACATTGATGTTTCTCTCTCTCTCTCTCTATCTCCCTCCCTTCCCTCTCTAAAAATAAATAAATAAAATCTTTAAAAAATTAAAAAACAATATTCACACCACAAACAAGCAATGGTAATTATGTAACACAATAGAGGTGTTAGCTAACCCTGAAGTGGTAGTCATATTGCAATATATAATTGTATGAAATCAATACACTGTATACCTTAAAATTACACTATGTTATGTCTCAATTATACCTGAATTTTTTAAAAAAGAGAGCTATAAAACTATATATCAGTAAGTAATCTTGATGGTTATAATTATCTGAATCCTTATACCTGACACTGTGCTTTATACATAATGCATATCTCATTTATTCTGTCTCACTCAACTGTACTTCTATGTTAGGTCAGTATGTTCATTTTACTAATTTTTCTGTTTAACAAAGCAAACATGCTAAGAGGAATTGAGTAATTTACCTAAGGCAACCCAGCTGGTGAATATCTACTTCAGGCAATAGATCCGGAATGTTAAGATCTTTTGGAAAATAAATTAGAAGTGCCATATCATAATTCTTTGGATTCAAGAAATTTATAATCTATTGCAGGAGAAATATTATATCATGCAAAATAAGTTCATATTTACTAGAATAATATATAACATTTATAAAAAATAATATAATAATATAATAAAGTAGGTACTTTCTTTATCTGGGGCCCACCAAACTTCTAAACACATGATGGTATATTGTATAGTTTATTTCAAAACCTATTCAAAATAATGGGATGATTTAAAAAAATTTAATAGTAAAATTCTGGCTTTTATAAGTGAAAATGTTATATGTTTACATAATGGATTTTCTGTTTACAAATATAATGATATATGCACAGTGTAGAATAATTTCAAACACCAAAATATACAATAACAAGTAAAACTATATATAATTATATCTAAGCTTCTAATATATCTGTGATTTTAAGTCTGTGCTTTTCAAAATCCATATATACTTTTCTTAAAAGAAAAGGACTCCATCTATATATTTTTCCAGTAATCATCTTTGGAATATTTCCAAAAAATATATATTTTTGTTTGTATTAAAATAATATTGCTATCTTAGGTGAACTTTAGAATGAATATTTAATAAAAACTAAAGGGCTGATTACAAGGTGATACCAGGGTCTCCTTCCTGTTGCTCTGGATTGGAGGCCGCCTCATCCTTTTGAATAGCCCCTTCATCCAAAAGCCATCAGATGAAATACAGCCCACAAAAATACAGTACAAAACTAGTAAATCATTGATCTAGCAAAAAAATAAAACTGTATCTTCATTAAACTGTTACATATTAACAGTAAAATGTAGCATGAGAAGAATGTGGCTTTGTTCATAAAACCAACTTCAGTGTAGGCTCTTGTTATGGCTTGAGAAAGATATATGAACAGTTTGAAATAAATTATAGGAATAAATCTTTCTTGACTGCCCCTAAAGCTCTGCAGATAGTTAAAAACAAGAACACATGAGGAAGGAAAAGTATAAATTGCTTTGGGTCACTTAATCCTCCAAGTGACAGTCCTGTGAATTTCACTGATATCATACCACTGTCATTAACATTTTTCTTCCTCAGCTACTATATTGTGATTGACATTCTATACAACACAAGGGTCATGTTTAAAACTGTTGGAAAACCAAGTGCAGGATTTACATTTTAGTAGTCATTCCTACAGGAGTGAATAAATGGAAGTTCTGAAGAAAAGGCATATGAATCAAACCAATGTTTCTGGAATATTTCTATAGGGCAAGTCATGGAATTGTCTGGTCTAGAAAACTGTTTCCTTAAAACTCTCATGATCACTGTCCTTTCAATTTCTAGGAAATGGAATTACTGAAATTTTATTTTATACTATTTTCTTACACTGTTAATTTAAATAAGGAGCAGAAGGCATGTTTAATCCTCTGCAGTTAAAACATCTAACTTACCCAATATCTAGCTTCTTTAAACTCATTTCTGCCTCAGATCTGAACTCTGACTACTAGCTTTGAACTTAGTGAGTTGTAAAGGTCCACTGATTTTTTCCTCACACTCTTACTCACCTTATTTCTCATGTGGACTCTGGCTAATTGTGATTTAACCTGTATATTAAACTCTGACCCACTATCAGCTATTTCTGGAATCAGCTCTATGAACCTCCTAATGCTCTACCCTCCTTACAACTTCAAAAGAAAAGTGGATGAGGGAATATAAGGCTAGTAAAGAAGTACATTTTTTTCTGGATTTCTCTTGGTATTTTCAGACAACAATGTAGAGTTAATTCTCACTCCAGCTCTAGTTATATCTCAGATGTGGTTAATGCTGACTCAAGGTAGACACAGTCCTTCTACCATTCAAAAGTAGGTGATAATGGTGATTGTTAGAATAATTAAAAATTAAAAATCTCTGGAAATGAAGAACAAACTGACAGTGACTAGAGGAGAGAGGGAAGAGAGATAACAGGGGAAAGGAGAGGAAGGGTTAAGTAAAGGAACATGTATAAAGGACCCATGGACAAAGACAAAAGAAGGAATATAACTAAGCTGGGGTGAGAATTTGAATGTGGGAGGTGGGGGGTGGATAGGGCAGGGGAGAAAAATGGGGGAGGGGGAATGGGAGCAACTATAACTGAACGATAATAAAAAAATTAAGCCCTGGCTGGCGTAGCTCAGTGGATTGAGCACGGGCTGGGAACCAAAGTGTCCCAGGTTCGATTCCCAGCCAGGGTACATTCCTGGGTTGCAGGCCATAACCCCCAGCAACCGCACATTGATGTTTCTCTCTCTTTCTCTCTCTCTCTCTCTCTCTCCCCCTCCCTCCCTTCCCTCTCTAAAAATAAATAAATAAAATATTTTAAAAAACATTTAAAAAAATTTGAATGCCTCTTTTATCCTGAAATATATTAAAACCCTTGAGAATATGATTTGTGTTACTATAAGGCACAAATTTAAAATAGGGACAGATCTTAGAATGGAATCACAGGTCTTGATGGGTGGTGTCTTAATATAATGCATACAAAAATTGATGCATGTTATGAGATTTATTTAGGTTTATATAACCCAGGCATCCATTGTTTGATTTATAAAAATAAGCAAACAAGAAGGATCAGATTCAAAGCAAAAATGATGGTATCATGGGAAAATCAGGCCAGTTTTCTGAGTCTCAGTTGATTCATCTATAAAATGGAGATAACATTATATGACCTATCTAGATCAATAAGTCATTACTAGGAAAGCAAAAAATAGGTTTTGTAGGTATTAGGTGAAAAAGAATTGTTTGGCATGCGTTAGCCATCAGACCTACTCTCCAAACATGTCTGTAGATAAATTTTCACTTGCTTTCCATCATAACTGCAAGAGATCCTTTACATGAAGTAGCATTATTAGATGCATCCCTGTTTATTTAGAATAAGGGCATAAAGAATAAACCATTATGTATCTTGACTACATATCTCCAGAAAAGTTACAATAGTGAGGTAGAGAAATAAAGGTATTATAAGGAAGAAATAAAAGCAAATCTCACCAGCCATAACATTAATTGTATAAAAATGTCATCAAAAACTCTTCATATGACATTTGGCATTAATGTCACCTTGCCATAAGAATAAATAAAGTAGTTGTGGGAGGTAGAGGGTAGAGGGATTGAGGAAAAAGGACTCTTGGGCATGGAAAATGGCGTGGTGATTGTGGGTTGAGAGGTATAAGGGGGATAAATGGTAATGGGGAAATATGATTAAAAATAATTAAGTAAATAAATAAAATAAAAAATAACATATACCAACATGTTACCCAGTTATTCTCAAATACATCCATGTACACAGATATACACTGATTTTTAAGCCAAAAGAGAAGCCAACCTTCCCATGGCCATGACAGTCTCCTGTAACCCACCACAGATTTCTTCTTCCCAGGAACACAGATTGCATCTTTCCCTTTCCACTGTCCAAATGTCTTTCCTGTCTGCTGGGAAACAAACCATTGCAGTGTCCTAGTTCAAGCTCACGATGCATATTTCTTTGGAGGCAATAAGAGTACTTCATAAATACAATTTCTTGGTCATTTCCTAGCAATCTCAATTTGTCTGTAATTTGTTTTCAATAAAAATGATATAAACTTATGTCACGAGGTTGATATAACTTCTCACAGGTTTTTTAGAAAAATTCCTTTGTGTAATGGTTTGTAATACATGTGCTCAGATAGTCATTAGTTTTACACTTGATCAAAAATACTCTCCACATACTGCTTACTGGAAAATAAGTTTACAAAAACTATAACCCATGACTCACTGGAATATTAGTAAAGTGTTTCAGTTATCCATTGCCACTTAAAATGTCCATGTGGGCTTGTCAGTATAGCTTTTGGAATATAACAAATTAATATCCTTACTCTGACTTAATTTGTGGACAGATGGCATGAATAGGACCAAGTGATGCATTGGGCTCTCTCTCAGCTTGTCAAGACTTATTTACAGAGTAGGAACCATCCTCCAATGTCTGATTATCTGCTTCATTTAGTAGGAAGGAAATTAACCCCTGGGTTCTGTGCTGATGACTCAGCAGGTAGCATACCACCCAGCAAAAATGTGTATATTCCAAAAAGTCACTGATCTTCAAATCTAACAAGACCCATTAAAGAGCTAAATTGTTTTATTGGACCCAAGGGATTGAAGCAATTATTTCAGTCCACTAGTTAGAATAATGAAGTTTGGGAAAAGAAAGTATTTAATTTCCTGGCATAACCAAATTCAAGGTGGTATTTTCAGTAACACTTTTCATATAATTCTATACATTTACATGTCTTATAATGTACCCAATTGAGGAATAAAAAAAGGTTCAGTGCAGTAAAGAACGCATTTCAACTCCACGTTAGACACCACTAAATACTTAATTGAAGATGAGCCCCCACGAAAACACTATTAGCTAGGAAGTACAATTTGAAATACAGAAGGCATATTTTTTGCAACATAAAATTTACTGCAACTCACAGATTAAACTATTTTATAGTTTGAATAACTTTAATTAAAACTTTTCTTGAGGTGATTACATATCTCAATGGTTTCAAAAATGTAAAAGGAGAAATATGCTTAGTACTACAATTCTCCAAATAAACTATTTAAAAGCATTAATATGATAGTTATTTGTAGAAAATGTATATTTATAGATCACAAATGCTGCTGGAAAAACTGGACATCAACAATGCAAAAAATGAATCTAGGCACAGAACTTTCATCTTTCATAAAATTTATTTCAAAATAGATCCCAGACCTAAAAGTAAATGACAGAACAGTAAAACTTCTAGAAGGTAACTTAGGAGAAAAATCTAAGTGACTTTGGGTTTAGTAATGAATTTTCAGATGTAACATCCAAAGCACAATCTATGAAAGAAAAAAAATGATAGGTAGGGCTTCATTAAATATAAATGCTTTGGCTATGCCAAAGACACTAGTCAGAAAATGAGAAAACAAGCCAAAAACTGGGAAGAAATTTTGCAAATGACACATTTGATAAAGTACATTTAGCCAAAAACTCAACAATTAGAAAACAAACAACCTATTTAAAAATAAACAAAAGATAACCCTCTCACCAAATAAAATATACAGATGGCATATCAGCATATGAAAAGATGTTCTTTATCATCTCCTTAGGGAACTGCAAAGTGAAGCCATGAGATACCGCTACACACCTATTAGAATTAGTAAAACAGAAAACACTGACACCAAATGCTGGTGAGGATACGGAGCTACACAATCCACAATAAAGTCAATTAGTTTAAAGTGGATTGAACTATCACAAAATTGAATTTAAACAAAATAGCTTTCAATATAGACCAATATATGACTAGTAATAAAAGCTCTTTCAAAAGTCATGGAAAAACACAGGGATTCTGTCACAGTTAAAAGAAACAGTTAGAAATTCAAGTGCAGTAAAATCTATTTAATCTCATTTAATGCTTTGGGTGAGTCAGTAACAGAATTTCAGTGACCAATAAGTATCAATATAGGGGAGATAAACCATGTGGCTTATTATACGAATTCCTTTATGTATCTACTCAAACACGAATAAGCCACATGTTGTTAAATGATCTAGTAAAAAAAACAAAGTGAAAGAGCAATTATAAGGTAATTAGCACACTGAATAGATTTACAAACCTTCCATTAGAGGGAAATGGGACAAAAATGATCATTCATTTTAATTTATTGCTGAGTTCTAAGGATTTAAGGAGAATCATTAAGATCATTCCCCCATTAAAATCATCGGGAAATAAAAAATGGAGTGCAGTGATTTATAAGCATTTCCAAAAGGTGGGGATGCCGACGGAAAATCCTTATAAATGCTGGAGAGATGGTTAAACTGTGCTCAGAATATAGTGTCCCTGGCCCTTAACAAACACAAAGGATGAAGGAACCAGCAGAATATCTGCTAAAAAAAAAAAGCTAAGTACAAGCTTAAAATAAAAAATAACGAGAACATTTAGTCGTAGATTGTTATAGTCTTTAGATATTCTAATAATATTACAAAAATGAGTAGGGAATTCATTTAAATAACAAATAAGTAAAATCACAAAAAAATGAGCAGGTCAAACAAAATCCAGGAAGTGACTCTGAGAACAAGCGGTGAAACTGTGAGCAGCTGGATTACTGTGACCTGGGGCTGATGCAGAAAAGACTGTAGGGGCACAACCAGAGTCCTGGTAGTAGAATGGCTTCAGAAAAACTCACCAAAATACATTTTCAGACTGAGGACTGTATTGAAAAAAATCTGCTAGAGGCAGAATCCAACTTCAGTAGGCAGATTCAATGGTGGTTAAAAAAAAAAAGATGAAGACTGTGTCAGAGGACACACACCTGGAACAGTGGACAAGGCTGCACCAGCACCAGTGTTTAAAATGCTGTGATGTGTGAATAGTCACAGCCATGGACACGCCCCTCACCTCCCACCCAGCAAACTCATTTAAACAGGAATAACATAAAAGAATTGCCAATACCAAAATGTTGTAAGAAAAAAGAAGAAAATTATCTAAATGATAGAGGCTTACCAGAAAAATAGGAAAGAAATGTAATTTTTCCTAATTACAATAATTAGGAAAGAAATGTAAACTAATATTACAAAACAAGCTACAGTGAAATCAGCTTTATATAACCAAAAATCACAGGAAGAGCTGTGGCATAGAGATAGATGGTAAATGTGGAGTAGAAGTAAGGGTGACATTAGAACTAAGTAATAGGAGGTAAATGTGCTGTTAGGGTGGTATGTAAATGTTGTACACAGCTGTGTAGATGTAATTCAGCTATAAAGAATTAGGAAAGAAAATGGAAACAAAGATATCTCATTATCTATTAAGGTAACTCAGAGGCAAAGATAAATGTTTCATGTTGTGAAGCTGTTCCTTTCCTTCCACAAATCCCCAAAACTTATTCTCTCATCCTTCCCTCCTTACTCTCACCAGACAACTTCCCAGTCACAACTTTTCTTTTAAATCTCTATTATTTTGTTAACAGCTCCTTGAAGAAATTTACTTTGTGCACTATACATTTTCTGTTTGCCAGATATGACTAACAAGTGTGTCTGAAGAGACCTACTCCTGGCTCCACCCCTAACCTCTCCTCCCCCACTCGGCTGCCCCCACCCCCTCACATTCTCTCGGGCATTCTCTTGTTATTTATAATGTATCACAGAAGTACTCAGTCATTACAGTCCTCAGTTATGTCTTTTTGAGTTTTTATTATATATGTATATATATATCTATATGTATCTTTGTTAAGCTTTTTTACAGTATAAGAATCTTTATGAAATTACTTTATTGATGGGGGGAGAGAGAGAGAGGGAGGGAGAGAGAGAGAGAGAGATTGATTGACTCATGGTTCCACTTATTTATGTATGTATTGGTTCCTTCTTGTATGTTCCCTGACTGAAGATCCAATGCAACTTTGCAACTTTGGTGCATATACACATATATGTGTGAGTATATATATCTTTGTTAAGCTTTTTTATTATATATACACATACACACACACACACATATATCTTTGTTAAGCTTTTTTGCAGTACAAGAATCTTTATAAAATTATTTTATTGATGAGGGGAGAGAGAGAGAGAGAGAGATTCGTGGTTCCACTCATTTATGCATTCATTGGTTGCTTCATGTATGTGCCCTGACTGAAGATCCAATTGATGCAGACACCCTCCCACAGTGTCCAAGTCATTATGGATGAAATGAGACATTCACATGGACTCCCGAGTCCAATGGAGGAAAAGGGACAGCATGGCTTTTCTCTCAAGGGGAGCAAAAGACTTGGCCCTTGCCATGGCCAGCCTTTATTGTTTTTTCAGCACATTACATGATGGTCCTCATTTACTATGCACAGGTTCACTTTAGGTGGTTACCTTTTATAGAAAACAAAGGAGCCAATGCTGCTAATCACATCACAGAAGAGGGGTATTTGCAAATGAAAAGGCAAGAGTGGTTGAACCAGTTACACCCATCCTTGGAAGGTTTAGCATGGATTTAAGAAGTTACTTTGCAGAAAATATCCTCAATTCAAGGTGAGGGAGATTTTTAGCAAGAGCAAGGCTCAAAGCAGCCTAGGCACACTGCAGGCCTGATTCCCCATGGAAGAACCTATCTGTGGTCATGGGTCCTGTGCATCTCCCAGTGGGAGCTGGGCCCACACCACACAGAACAGTTTCCTACACCAACTTGCAAACTAGGGGCACCCTGACAATGCTCTGACCAGCTGAGCTACCTGGCCAGGGCCTGTACAAGAGCCTTAAGAGTTAAAACTATTATCTGTATTATATGATGGGGGGCATGTTTGTAACAAAATTATTAATAAAGAAAAATATTTTTTTGTTACTAGTATGCCTCATAATTATTTTTAAGTTGATATCATATTGTAAGATTTACGCAAAAATGTTATGTGATGGGTTTTTGTTTAAGAATGTGATGTATGTAATAAACAGTCCAGTGCTTTTGACCTTAGACAAAAAGTAGTCTGACTCTCAGAGATTGATGGTTATGGACAGTTGATCATAGTATCCCCAAAAGAGAAGTAGTCTAAAGTTTTACTTGATCTTTTTAAGTGGAAAAGTTTGAGGCCATGTGAACAGAAGTCTACTTGAACCACCCACAGGGAGCCGTGCCCTATCACCGAGTCCCAGTGTGCACCTGTTACAGACCCAGAGCCTCTTGACAGGAGCGTAGCTCTGTCCCCTTGTGTGTGTGCATATCACACTGTAGAACACACATATGTGATCTCAAATGTGTTTATGAAGTAAACCAATATGCATGCATGTTTTATTTCTGATCTTTTAAGTTGCCTTTGTGTATATGAGATAAAAATCAGATGAGAAAAATTATGGAATGCATGAAGCCTTATGTTATGTGAGTTGTAAATCCAAAGGTATTTCAGTTTGTCAGTCACTGAGCAGATAAAAAATGTGATGCAGGGCAAGGCCCTAAGTATTCAAATCTCCACCTTTCTCACTGAAAATTAATATGTAAGGGATGAAGCAAAATAAATATACAGTTGCACAAAATGAAATATTTCAGAATTATCTGCCATTGAGTGTACTACATAGACTGTTAACTAAAAAGTGCTTTATATTTTAATTAGTCAAATACTAAGCCTCAAACACATGTTATACACATCATGCTTATTCACAAAGTGATTAATTCTAGCTATAAGGTAAAACTGTTGCTCATGAATTTTCCATGAAACATGTAAGTTAAGTGAGTTGCAAATGATATATCATCCTTAATAAGTAATGGAAATATCCTTTTAATCACTGTTGTATTTGATATAGTTTAGATCACATAAACAAGTTCAGAGCAATGTTATTCTTTGACATTATTTCCTGCAGCAAACTGTTTGCTTGAAATAATTTTTATTTTAAGATATTACTCCTATATTTATGGTGGATTTACTCTGATTATTTGTCTAGCCACATGTTCATCTCTGGTTCCCTCTATTGTAACTATTGCATAAAAGCAAATTATGCTGCTGAAGATACAAGTCTCTGTAGTTACCTTTGGCATGAATTCTTATGAAGCTGACCCATTTGGGATATTCAGCCTGTGATGATGAATTAAAGGGGCTTCACCTGCCATGCTCAAGGGACCAAATCTTTGCCCACAGCTCCTTCAGTGTAATGCAGTATGCGATTAAGTAGGACTACTGTTATTGCTATGACATTGTTTGTGTGCCTAAGGGTAATGAATGCTCTGTGTATAAAAAGGTACAGAGAAGCATATGTAAGCAGATGCAAAATTTAGCAATATTACCAAAATATAAAACTTGCCAGCTGTGGACTCAATCTGAAAACAAAAATTCAATGAAAATTATTTCCTTCTACAGATTGCTTTATTTGCTTATTTGTTTATTTTTGTCATGTGGTAAGCTTGTTGGAGTGAGCTGCATTGGAAGAAATGATTACTCTTCTCAGGCTCAGCACAGGGAATGCAGTTTGCACTATATCTTTCACTCGATGGTGTATTGAGGGTAATTGATTCTCAAGTGTTTGCTGTGAATATTTACATTTCAAATTAAAGTATAAAGTCTAGAATGACATGAATCATGCCTTACATTTATTTAGGTTTCCAGTCATTCTTGATATAGTATAGTTTTGATTTATGGCTTTCATTTAAATAAATATAATTCTCCAAATATTTATTGAGAAAATAACTTGCTCACTGACAATTCCTGAAAAAGCAGAAAAAAGAATAAATATATGCTGAATGAATAAATAAATGCTAAGCACTTATTCAGGTACTGGGTGCACACAGGTGAAGTACATAGACTTGGCCTTGCTCTTTACTACATTACAATGTAATAATTCAGAGGATATCATTCCATAAATCACACAAAAATAATTTTGATCAGAGTTATAAATGTAAGCTTTAACATTCTCCTATACGGAGAGTACACACTGAGGGCATAGCAATTTTAATGTTTCTATATGTAATGTGCAAATTTAGGAGATGGATGGGAAAGTCAAGATCAGGGTTCCACCTACAGGCTATTATGATGAGTGAAAAAAGTTAGTCAGAGAAAAACAAATGCCACATGATATTACTGTATGTGAAATCTGAAGAACAAAATACATGAATAAATAAAATTGAAGCGAATTCATAGGCACAGTGACTAAAATGGTGATTGACAGATGGGAAGGGGGCTGGGGGACTCGGTGAAAGAGGTGAAGGGATCAGGAAGTACAATTCGGTAGTTGGAGAATAGTCACGTGGTTGTAAAGCACAGACAGGGTATATAGTCAATAATATTGTGGTAACTATGTATGGTGCCTGGGGCACACTTTGTAAAGTATGTGATTGTCTAATCACTGTGCTGTACACCTGAAACCAATATAATGTAATACTGGAAGTAAACTATAATTGAAAAATTAAAATAATAATAAAAACATTAAGGTCCCAGATGAGAGCATTTTCCTGGATGACAGTTTCTGACCCAGACTAAACAGGGTTTGCGGGTGTCTAACCCTAGGCCCTTCTTGTGTTTGCCTGGCGTGTGCTTGCCTGATAGTTCAGAGGCTTCACAGATTTCTATAAAAATGACCCAGAGTTACTTAGCTACCTTTTCTATGCTTCTACCTACCATTTGTTCTCAAGAATGTTAGCATGCTGTGTTATTGTTTGCTTGTTTGTTTTTGTTTTTTACTTTTGGAAAGGATGAGGACAAAGTCCCAAACTAGTATGTAAATAAACCAATAATAATTCTCAATGTTGAAGATAATATCAGTTTTCCTTGTTAAAACTGAGTAAGCAACAATAAAAATTTACTTGATTGTTGTGTGAAATAGGAAACAGGGGCTAAAAAAACATTCCTCAGTACAAGGAAAGGATGGTGTTCCTATCTCTGGTACTGTATTTTATTTATTTATTATTATTGAAGTAACATTATATTAGTTTCAAGCATACAACATAATGATTCGATATTTGTATACACTGAGAAATGATTAGCACAATAAGTCTACATACCATTCATCACCCTCTCTATAGTTTTCTTTTAAACATCTAGTAAAACAGAACTGTGTTTTGTTATTTTATTAGGGGCTGAAGAAATGAAGAAACTTATTTCCTTTCTCTAGAAAATCTGATTACAAGGTAAGAGTTTTTTCTACAGACATTCCCTCTTTTACAAATTATTTTTAAAAATCTCTTCTTCATAGCATCTCTTTGATTACTGGTTTTCTTCTCCACTAAAATGCTAGATCCATAAGGACAGGATAGTCATCTTTCTTGTTCCTTGCTGCATTCCTGCATTTATAGTAGTTCTTGGAACCTGTAGTGTAATATGTATACACACACACACACACACACACACAAGCAGATAGATATAGATATTGATACATAACATATGTGTATATGCTTGTATATATATGTAGTGTACTATATATATACACATATGCATGCATGCATATGTGTATATATATATAAAATGAGCAATTCATGCCTTTTCTATTGTTAATGAGTGAATGAATTAGAATTAAAGGATGTGGTATGGACTTGAAAACATTCCCAAAGTTGTGCACAAATCAATTGACAAATGGTAGAAGCCTTTTTCTGCCAAGTAGTTGGAGCACAACCTCTGACCACTAGCTAGGCAATAATTGACTCTAACCCAGAAGAAACTCCAAAAAGTCATCTTAAAAAATAAAACTACATAGATCCCTAGAAGTCTGGAAGACTGTGTGCATGCCAAGGGAAGGCATAAGGCTTCTAAATAGTGATCAAAAAGGAAAAGTCCAAACTACTAGGAGCTAGCTGAATAAGAAGGTGGCGAAACGCCTTCCTTGAACTGCGACAGCAGCCTGTGAAACAAACAGACACATACTCACGCACACACACACCTAATGGTAGAAAGCTAAACACGCACTTACTAAGAGTGTTTAAGTGCAAACTGACCAATAAGTAGCTTTAAAAAAAAACCATGAGGCAACCATTTCACAGTTAGGTAAAAACATAACATTAAGACAAAACAACTAAGCAGACACATTGGAGGCTGCACACTGCTGGGAACTCGACTTTACAGATTTAGTTCAGCCAGGTCACTTAACAAATAATAACCAAGCAAATAACACCTGCAATATTAATACCTTTGGAGAGAGGAGGAAGAAACCAGCATCTACTGTTTACTTCAAATATTTCCAAAATAGCCAATTTTCACAAAAAAAATATAAAACATGCAAAGAAACAATAAAGAATGGCCCATACACAGGAAAAAGAGCAAGTGATAAAAACTGATTTATCAGGGAGCTAGATGTTTGTTGTACTTCACAAAGATTTCAATGCAATCATTATATATATGTTTTTAGCACTAAAGAAGACCATGTCTAAAGAATTTAAGGGTCCTAGCTGGTGTGGCTCAGTGGATTGAGTGCAGGCCTGTGAACCAAAGGATCACTGGTTCAATTACGAATCAGGGCACATGCCTGGGTTGTGGGCCAATCCCCAGTTGGGGGCTCTAGAGAGGCAACCACACATTGGTGTTTCTCTCCTTCTGTTCCTCACTCCCTTCCCCTCTGTCTAAAAAATAAATAAATAAAATCCTAAAAAAAGTAAAATAGTTTAAGAAAGGTATGATGCCATCAAATATGAAATATCAATAAAATATATAAACAACTTAAAAAGCAAAAGGAATGTGTGAAGTTAAAGTACAATAATTAAAACGAAAAGTTACTAGAGGGGCTAAATAATACATTTGAGGTGTTAGAAGATCACTGAAATTTAAAATAGATCAATTAGGATTATATAATCCAAAGAAACAAAGAAAATTTTAAGAAAACTGAAGAAAGACTCAGAGAAATGTGAGCTATCATAATCAATATCAGCGTACATTAATATGAATATCAGAAAGAAAGTGAAAGGGACAGAATAAAAGTTCAAATAATTATTAGCTCAATTTTGCCAAATTTGCTGAAAAGCATTAATCTACACATCCAAGATGCTCAACAAACTCTAAATAGCATAAACACAAAAAGAAAGTTATTTCTAATTAAGATCAGGAACAAAACAAAATAACCAACTCTCACTGCTTCTTTTAACATTGTCAATTTACAGCTTATAACTCCATAACAAAAAGATGAATAACCCAGTTTTAAAACAAGCAAGAGACTTTGAATAGAAATTTCTCTAAAGTAGATATTCAAATTGCCAATGAACACATATATGATGCTGGACATCATTAAACATTAAAGAATGATAAGCCATGATGAGATGTCATTTCATACAACCAGGATGGTACAATTGTAAACACAGATAATGGCAAGTGTTTGTGTGGATGCGGAGAAATTTGAACACTCACGTATGGCTGCTGAGAGCGTATGTGGTAAAACTGCTTCAGGAAACAGCCTGGGAGTTTTCAACTGTGAAACACCGAGGTTCCATAAGATCCAGCAATTCTACTTCTGCTTCTACTCATATATCCCAGAGAAACACACACATGCACACACAAACACACAAAAACATGTATAAGGTTGATAATGGCCAAAAACTAAAATAATATGTGGCTAAGTATACTCATAATGGCCAAAAATTAAAAACAACCAAAATGTCTATGAACTGATAAATGGATAATCAAAATGTGGCATGTTGATATAATTGAATAATTCAGCACATTAAGCCAAGCAAGGAAGTCACAAAACACTACATGTTGCATTTCTCCATTTATATGAACTATCCCAAATAGGCACATTTGTAGAGACCACAAGTAGATTAGTGTTTCCTGAGGCAGAGAGGAGAGGGAAGGAGAATGACTGCTGAGGGACATAGGGCTGCTTATCGGGGTGATGAAAATATTCTAAATTTAGACTGCAGGTATGGTTGTACCACTCCACGGATAAATAAATGTTTCTATTCACATACACACTAGAACTGACAAGTGAATAATGAAACCTAATATAAGAATAAACTGTGATAAATACATAAGAATGAAGAATAAATGAGTAAATGTGTATAATCTTAAAATGTTGAAGGCCTTTCCAAACTGAGAAACTTGAAAGAATATGACTAAGATAAGTAACTAGGGGAGTATTATAATTTTTGTACAACATAGAAGAAAAGCCAAAAAGAGATTATATTTTAAATAACTGGGAGAGAACAAATTAATTGGCCTTAATAACTTACTAATGAAATAGTTTATTCCCTAACAACTGTGACATCTACAAAACAAATATTAATGTTCCTAAAATACAGCTTATATATATATGTATAAAACAATAGTGTCCTTTATATAAGTATAATTTTGTGTAGTTTTTACAATTAGGTTTAAGCAAAGTAATGTTTCCTATAGATAACAATATTCCACTTTGGAAACATCAATATATGCATCTTCAGTTACCATGTAAGTTAAATCAATAGTTTCTTCATTTAAGTAAATTTAACATTTTATTCCCCCTACCCCCACCCACAAAATGTGAATCAGTTTCAAAAGCACAGACTATACTGAAACAAATGGACAGACTTTCTGAAGAGCCTTAGAGTATTTTCAAATATGCTGTTTATGGAAGAAAAGATGTAAAGTGAAAGGTGCCTAAAGGCATAGAGATTATGATACTTGACCCTAATTCAAATTAAGCAAAGTCTGAGGAAAAAATCATTAGAGAAATTAGAAAATGTAAACAAGAAAGTATAATTCAAATAATTATAATTTCCTATGAAATAAATTTGCTTTCAGAAGTATGAATACTTAAGCGTGCCAATGCCCTTGAAAGTGTTATTCAAACATTCAGAGTGATAGGCTGTGACCTATTGCTCTGGACATTTACGCTAACAACTCTACCTAGTAAGGTTTGATGCCGTAGCACACCTAGCTAGTTTTTATGAAAATAGAAAATGCTTCTGTTTAATGAAGACTTAAACTATGCTTATACTAGAGTATATTATGTGCATAGTTGGTGTGTGAGAAATTTTTTAAAAATTATTTTTAATGGACTTGCCTAATTTCCATCCATCTGGATTTGCCCATTTATGCTTTCACCTTCTATTTTTAGGTGATGGATGGCCATAAAGTTGCTCAGACATGTAACAGTGCTATACTCAAATTCAAAATTCCTTAGGAAATTGAATACCCCAGACAGAGGATTCGTATTCATCCATTCATTATTGTGCTTAAAATCTCTAGGTTGTTTTAATTTATTCATTACTGTGAACCCCTTATATATGGTAATATTCTGTAATTATTTCTTTATTATTCTCACTAAAAAAGAGATTAAGACCATATTTTAGTAACAGAATAGAGCAATGTCTGAGGCAAGGCTGAATAATTTATAAAATCATGAACCTGAATTTGATTTAATTTCTGTTTGATTCTCTTGCAAAGGTTAAACACCATTTGTTAGCCTAAGAATCTTTGCCTTAATTAAAGCATTATTATGTAACAGTATTCAGAGTTTCTAGTCTCTACTGAGAACAATAATATAAAATATTTAATATAATAATTTCAGCTTAAATTATCATTGCCTCCTACCTATAAGAACTATAATGAAAAAAAAAGTCAATAGACAATTAGAAATAAGTGACAGGCAGATAAACAGGGCCTTAATAAAAATGAAAAATCTTTTTTCTTAGTACTGGCTTTCAGGTAAACTTGGCTTTCATCTGAAAAATTATAGTCAGAGAAGAGTATTTCTAATGAAGTGGGTTATTCAACAATGTAGGGACTATTATAATGAATCATAGTAATCTTTCTTTTGATTCAGATATTCGTGTATTAAATAGGCAAGTTTAATGGATGCATATGAGTAGATGCAGGATATTTAACAAGGTCGAGTAAGGAATTATGAAAAATGAGAAGCCATAAATGTTTACTGTATTTTAAAGATGCCACAGGAAGAAATCAATATTGTTGTGATCCATGGATATCTGCCAAGGTACCCAAGCTGGTCAGAGTGCAAAGCCAGGAGCATGGAACCCCAGAGACTGAGAGGGAAAGGCAGGAATGGGAGTGTGGGGGGAGGGTTTGGAAAGATCATGAGTGCCCTGGAGAATGAGAACATACAAGCCACAGTGAACTCCCACAGCAGGCCAGAAAGAGTAAGGGGAAAGCATAGGACACAAAAGTAACCTGTGTAAAACCCAAGTTATAAGTTTAGGGAACAGAAGTGTAAAGGGCTGAAATTGTTTTTCGAATACCTAGGTGTGGATCTGGCTACCTGTAATTCTCATTTAGTATTATATGGCTTAGTTTCTTTTTTCTGTGGTTTATTTTTCTTATTTAGAAAATGGGAGAGATAATAACACCTACTTCATGGGTAGTTGCAAGAATTAAATGAGAATTGAATTATGGTAAAATATTTATATTAGTGCCTGGAACATAGTATTTATGTGTCAAATAAATGTTGCTTATGATTATTCATTATAATTTTGTTATTAAAAGAGTAGTGATTTAAGATAGAAACTTAGAATGTATTTATACTACACGTTGTAAAGCAATACAAGTTGAAAATCAACATATAAGCTCAACATAGCTGAAAATCACTGAAAGTCAAAATTACTCTTGGAATTCTCTTACAGAGACAATAAAGACTAATGCTAAACCTTTTAATAAATACAGTAACCCCAGTTTATCCTCTTGTTAAAACAGAAGACTATTCAGCTAAGCACCTGATACAGTACTTTAATAACCAAATGCCAGCCTAGTCCTCCCACTAAATTAGATTTTAGATAAAAATAGATGTTCCTTATAGTCAATGTTTATCATACCAAAGGGTACTGTCTCTGCTATATAGTACTCTATTTTCAACAACAAAGTACTATTTAGAAAAGCCATATGTCCTGAAACAAGTCATGGAATAGGTAAAAACAAAACAAAACAAACAAAAAAACCTCAGTAGATTGAAAAATTTAACACTTAAATCGCTACACCTAAAAATACTGACTTATTTTAAGTGTTGTATACTATTATAAACACGTCCTATAAACAGTCATTGTTTGAAAATACAGTAATTGGTTATGATTTAGAGAGTACAGGAAGAACGAAAACACACACAGACACACAAACGAAAACCCACTATGTTAATGTATATGAGTGGGCTATATGTGCAGTTCTCGGTCTCACAGATTTTCTCTCCTCAAGCATACTGCATCCAATCAGAGCTGCAGGACTATGATTAACTAAGCATGCTGCCTGGAGTCATGGTAGACCTAAACTAACAAGTTTGGCCTCAAATTTTGTAACTAGCACGGCTCTGCCAAACCCTAGGCAATACCTTAGGGTCCAGGGAGATTTGTACTGTTCTGGGGAAATAGACTCAAAAAGGGACTAAGGTTTAGTTTTCTATTAGCTCTCCAGATTTGAGTTGAAAGTCAGAATTATTCTGATGTAAGAGATTTTTTAATAGAATGTTCCTTGCATCCCTAAACATATGGACTGAATACCTGGCTCATCCACACTTCTTTTGAGGTCTGACAGGATTGTGTTTAATAACACACTTCAATAAGGCCTTGACTGAAACTTTATTCTGATATCTGTCAAAACTGCATATGTCTGGAAGAATGTGAAATAAACAGAGCCCATTACAAAAATAAACAAATAAGCAAACAGAAAAGGAAACCAACTGGGTTATGACAAAACTGTGAATTGTTGCTTCAATAGAGATGCTACTGGCATTTTCGTCATTGTGTGAGACCATTCAAAACATTATAGGGAGTGTGAGTTCCCTTCTGTTCTCATCTTGTCATCACATGCCAGGAGCCCTGAGATTCTTGATCCCATCTCAATTACCAGCCCAATTAAAACAAGCACCATCACATTCATTAAGCCCACAGTATGAATGGAGCCGATAAGGCCATATCAAGAATTTCTGTATCTTCCCCATGACGTGGAAGACAGAAAAGTACCTCTTCATACCATGTTTTCTTTAGAGAAATATTTGTTTTATAAGAATTGATTTGGACTTTACTGAGCCTGCAAAGCACTGTTTACTCTTGTGAAGACAGAAATTTTTGTTTAAGCCATTTCTCACAGGGGATGAGAATCCAGAGACAGATAGAAGTATATAAGGACCTCTGTACATCAAAGATCTGTTGAATAGAAATAGAAGCTTCTGGTTTAAAACAAATTAGAACACCTGATCCAAATTCCCTCCCACGATGTTATTAATGTGAGGATATAAATATAAAAATAAGAATAGTAATAGTTATAGTATATCAAGTGTTCAAATTTCAAATGAACAAAAAGAACAAAACAAAACTAAAGGAACTAAGAATCAATTAATAGAGTAAAAGATCTAAATTTATTTTGAAATGTATATTCTGACCTCGGTATGCTGCAGAGAATTGTAGAAAAATTTCTGTTTCAGCTTGGGTTACTAAAAGATCCAGAAGCACTCTGAGACCAGATGAGTAGCAACACAATCTGGTATCTCAAATTAGAGTACATGGTTTTAGTACCTCTGTTGGTGGAGTGGAGATCAGAATGGGGCAGAACAGGTAGAAGCACTTGGAATGGAAGTGGAGGTGAATGCAGAAGACAACTTTCAACAGAAACAACTAGGTGAGACTTAATAACAGCAGGGGTAATTGGGAAAACTGAGATTTTGAAACCAAGAAACTGGGAACTCAAAGTATCAATATTTAAAGTATGAAAACTTACTTAGAGTATGAAAATAAGTATAGCTTCACCTATATTTATTGGCCAACTATAAAAAGACTTGTGGTGAGGGAAACTGAAGTTAATTGGCTAAAATAAGAATATTATGCCTCAAACAGAATGAGGTCAAACAGAGGATGAGACAGAACCTTTGGTTGGGAAGGATCAGTAGATCCAAATAGGAGGAACTGGTGATATAGATTTGGGGAAAACTAATGGCCAAGGAGGAACAGGAAGCTGATAGAATGTCCATTTGTCAATCTGAAATGTTTGGGTAGTTTACCTACAAAGTAATATATGCAATCAACAAGTTAAAATGATTGTTCACATATATGAAAATTTGGTCTTTTTTGGAGATACTTTTATCACATACAGTCATGGCTTCTGAGAGTGTAAACGCAATACATTTTCTCTGGATATATTAAAGGACAGATACGCAGCCTGGACTAGAACAGGCAGTAAATGCATTCAGAAAGTTCAATTTTCTGAATGCACTGAAATACACACACACAGAAAAAGGGTGTAGTAAATTAACAATACAAATTATGCTATTTGCTCACTTTAACATATATGTTAAAAGTGGGCAATTTCCATACCATACCCAACCAAATATTAATATAAAGTCATTTTCTAGTTTTTGTTTCAAGTGAAATCTCTTTGTCTTACATTCTCTAGATATAATTTTATTTTAAAACTAATTTTTAAATATTTGAGTGTGCTTTTGTTCTAGAAAATCCTTTAAAATCTTGTTTTTTAATCCTGTATCCAGTAACGATGGGTTTTTTTACCCTGAGAAATGGACATAATTAAATGTGTCAGGGTTAATAATCAAAGACATATCAGGAGAAATGCACTAGGGTTTACTAACTAAAAACCTAGCAGCAACTCTATGCTTGTTTTGTTTGTCATTTTAGCTCATATATAAGAATATTCAGGGATAACCTACATTTTGCAAGGCAAAAATAATTATCCAGATATGTCTCAGAAAGTCTTCTTTCTCATTTACAATATAACATGAAGTAAGTAGTAAAAGCACAGAAATTCATCAAATCCCAGGAAAAGGACACTGGAATGTAAGTTTCTTCAGGATCCATTGTCCATATATTTTTAGGATATACACATATATCAAGAACTGCCTTCCTTTGAGTTAGCAATAACCCTGTCTTTATTTTCTGCAAATAATAATTCATTTGTATGACTCATCTTATCTTATATTTATATTTAGTGATCTATTTGGTTTTCACTCTAAGCATTAAATTGTGATACTGCTCACTCACTATACTGAAATCCAATAGAACAAGAAGGAAATGGGGAGAAGTTGCTTAGCAGCAGTATGTGTAAACACAAAAGAAAAAAGTCACCTTTGGGATTTTAGGAAACAGTAAATTTAGTGATTAGACGTGGTGATATATTCCTTCCAAACCTTCTAATGTTGCCCTGGACTACATTAAGAGAATTATAATTTTTAGAGTAGGGAGGTGATAGACTAACCCATCCTATTTATTTACCTTCATATGTGAACAATTTAAATGCATGTCCCTACAGCTTAGGAAACCAGGAGATAAGTGCACTTTTATATTCTGACAGCATGGCTTTGCAATCATGTTGTAGAAATAGCCTCATGAAATGGCTAAAGCTGTTGTTCAATTTCATCTGGAAAACAATTAAATTGTTAACTCCTCAAGGGCATAAAGTTTATAGTATTTACATTTTCGTGCTTTAGTAGTCTATTATGGTATAATACATAGTATGTATTCAGTAAATCTTTACAGAAATAATTAATGTGAAATAAGAAACAATAAATATCGATTATGCTAAGGTTCAAAATATCATATATAGAGCCACGTTTTCCAACTTATTTAACAATTTTTCATATTGTTATTTGTATTTAATCTTAAAGATCTGTTTTTCTAAAGGACTGAAAGCTGGGAAGTAATGCTCAACATTAAATGATATAACAGCTAGTATAAGTGGGCATTGGGTATATTTGGGCATAACTTTAATGCCTTTGACATTGAAATTTGCCCTTGAAAATGTCCAGACTTACTTCTGAAAAAGAATGGGGCCTTTCTATATGCAATCTCACAAGCTACAGTTGGACTGAGTAAAAGGGAAATGTAAGTTTAGTTTACACATCTTATATGCCAAATACCACAGCAAGTAATTTTTCATATAATTTCTATGAAGGTAAATATCATTGATCCAATTTTTTTGGTAGATAAAGAAATATATTTCAAATCAATAAGTAACTTGCTAACTTACACACCTAGTAAGTGGCAGATCTGGAATGCAAAATATTGGGCATGGGATTCACTCGGGCTTTCTAGGAAGTCTTTCAGATGTTCCACCAGAAGGGATCAGTCCTGAGGCACTTGAGCTCATGATTACTCTTCCCAGAACAAAGCCAATGAGTGCACTGGGTCTTTTATTTTTATTTTGTATTGAATTTGTTGGAGTTGCATTGGTAGCATACCAGGTCTTAGATTGTCTCCAGGCCTTCCACAGCTATCCACTGGTGTAGAGAAAAGATGTAGTCACTGGATCTCAGAACTTCACTTCCCCCAAGTTTTCTCTCCTTATCATCATGGATGAGAGAGAAAACTCCCAACACTCAGTCTTGTCACCGATTTCTTCATTGAATCCTTAGGATTAATCTGATTATTCTCTTTATCTTGGTTCACATAAGACATTTAAAAGGAAAAAATATACTCTATGTATCTCCTCATTGTCTATATGTTTTAAACTCTAATACTCTGCCCCCTACCCTATCCCCTTCTCCCTTTCCTGTCTAACCTGAAACCCTAATTCAAGGCTTACCATCTGCAGAATCTTCTACAGCCCCAGCCTCATCCTGAAACTTTCCGTCCTCTTGCTCTACATTTTGTTCTTGAAGACATTCCTTCCTCTGAAGTATTCTCAAGGAGTGATTTTTTTAAACTACATTCTTGGTACTAAGGGCCCTGAAGTGGACGTAAGTGGTCTCCTTGCTTTTCACTGAAAATAATGTACCATTCTCCCCGTTCATCTCTAAATCTCCCCAAGCTTTGAAGAGAATACTTCCACATTACTTCTGGCTCATGGCTGTTCTCTCCAACACCACAGTGGCATAATTCTTAACATTTCAAGACATACATTTAAGATTTGTTCATCATTCTGGTTTCTAAATTCATAAACTTTTTTCAAAAGAACTTGTTTGACTTCTACCTCTTCTGCTCATCTAATGAGCACGGCTTGTTACGCAAAGCTGCAATCCTGTTATTATTTTGATTTGATTAAACTGATCAATCAAGCTTATTCTATCTGGTGCCTGTCTTCATTTCTCTTTCAATTATGATAGAACATCAATTTACCTTGTCAACTTTTATGGTACTTCATCCTCTTGCTATCCTCCCCTTTTTTCTATCCATCTTATATTTTATAATTAATTATTACTTCCTTGACTACTATTTCATCTTATTTAAGAAACTCCAGATCCCTGATAAACCCACCTCTGCTTCTTTCATGCCCACACCTATGCAGCTGAATATTGCTGAAAAATATGTACCCATGCTGGTTAGACTTACTTTGAATTCATTACCCATAAGACTTCCAAGTAATCCTATTTTATTAGTACACTTACACTTCTTATTCTTGGGAGAATACCTCATAGCTTCTCTCCATTCAAACTTCCATAGCTCCCAACTGAAGAGGTTACTTTATACCTCACTAAGAATTCCATCAATCAATCGGAAAAAGTTGTCAACTACAGATCTTCTCACTTGCCAGTATCCTCATGTGCATACTCCAGCTCCTTGCATGGCATTTGATCCCATCCAAAATATCCACTGAGACATTTTGTCCATGCCAAAAGTTCCCTGATATTTGGTCCTGTCCAAAATATCTATGGGGGCATTTGGTCTATGCCAAAATGTCCTTGAAATTTGGTCCTATCAGAAACACCCGTGAACACATTTGGTTCATGTCAAGTGGTCCTCGATATCTGATATTATGAAATTATTTATATATGGTGCATTATTAAATACTTTTAGGCTTCCTATTCATTGGCTTTAGCTATTGTTTTAAAAATGCACTTAGTGATACACCTTGATATTATGGTTAGAAAATTTTTTTAGTGTAAATAAATAAGTGTAAATAACATAGGCAAAATAATAGAGTGTAAAGACCATGCCTCAAAGAGCTGTAGTGGCCCTTGTACAGGAGCTGCATAGTAAGACAGAGCTTGTTTGGTGCCTGGCTCTTCTATTTACTCTCTGTGTGACTTACAAAATTTTATCTCTTTCTTTAGATATGTATGTTCTTTATCCAAAATAAGAAAAATAGCCCTAGCTGGTGTGTCTCAGTGGATTGAGTGCCAGTTTGCAAACCAAAAGGTCGCCAGTTTGATTCCCAGTCAGAGCACATGCCTGGGTAGCAGGCCAGGACCCCAGTAGGGGCGTGTGAGAGGCAACCACACATTAATGTTTCTCTCCTCTTTCTCCTTCCCTTTCCCTCTCTCTAAAAATAAATAAATAAAATCTTTAAAAAATAAAGTAAAAGAGAAAAATAATAGTATCTTCTGCAGCAGGCACAATTGATATCCTACTTCAGCATTTTTTGGTCGACCTGAGTTTACCAGCAAATATAAACATTTCTAGCAACATTCAGGGCTTTTTACCTCAATGTCCATTTCTGACTATATTCTTTTTTTAAAAAAAAATTATTTTCTGCCCTGGCTGGTGTGGCTTAGTGGACTGGGTGCTGGCCTGCCAAACAAAGGGTCACTGGTTTGATTCCCAGTCAGTGCATATGCCTGGGTTGCAGGACAGGTCCCCAGTGGGGGCTGCGTGACAGGCAACTGCACATTGATGTTCCTTTCCCTCTCTCTCTCCCTCTCTTCTCCATCTCTAAAAATAAATAAATAAATAAATAAATAAATAAAGTTTTTTCTGCCTAAGGATTGTCTCCAGTATCATGGGTGCTTGCTCAGCTTCTAGCAGCAAATCTCACAAGTATGAGAGTGTTGAAGCATGTTAGGGCATCACTGTCAACTAATAAGTAATGGGAATTAGTGAATGAATGTCCTGATCTCTATTGCATCTGATTTAGAATTGCTCATGAACTACAGAACTCCCAAATTTGAATTCCGATAAACAACAAATAATATTTGGTATAAATGTGTTCCATTAAATATTTTTTGTCTACAATTCAAATTTAGTTGGGCATCCTCAATACTTGCTAATTCTGGCAACCCTCAGTTGATGGTTCTGAGTATTTTCTGTGTGAGTATCGCCAGTATCTCAGAGGGTCTTTCATGAGACTGAGCTTCCAGCTCAGCAGTACAGTAACTGCTCAGTGACACACAGACATTACAGGATTTGGTGTCTTCGTTCATGACATCTGCTCCATGGGATCACTGCCCAAATCAACAATCTGAAACCAAGTCTTTGTCTTAGGGTTAACTTTGAGTAGAACCTAAATTTATGAAACTCCATAGAGTTTTTGTGAGGAATAAATTAGATATACATTGTATCCATACAACATATAAGTACCTGAGAATTCACGGTGCTGAAATCTTTTAACTGGCATTATTATTATGAGGGTAAAAGGATAATAGGCTAGGACTACTCATGTTTTCAAAGACCCATTGTTTTTAGTTGTAGAAAATTGTTTCAGTTTTATATCTGTGTTGAAGCTTATCTGTATGGTATAAAAATATTAAGAAATATTTTCCCAATATACAGAGGGAAGCCAGCAGAGTCCAAAGGACCTTAACTGAGTTTCCTAAATATATAGCTGGCAAATTTGGAAAACAGTACAGATCTGGATGGCATGGAATAAGAATCAGGCTTTCCAATTGAGAGGAATAAGAAATGTTTCCTTTTCCGAGTTCAATTTATCAATCTATTAGCTCTGCCATACCTTCCTTTCTCTTTATATTTACCCTTAGGAAATCAAATTTATCTCTTGAATGGAAATCAAATGTTCTCTTTTTTTCATTGCATTTAGTATTTATGTCCTCTGGCACTAGAAAAATAACAAGGAAAATATAGCTATTATCATTTTGTGTTTAATTAATGAATAAGAATGCATTGAATATATTGTTGCACAGATTTTGACAGATTATGTTCTTTCACAATCTGGACATGTGAATTAAGTATCCAAAAATAGGAGGGTAGTGGTTAGTTGTACCAAAAGTAGAAATATCTAGAGTTGATTTATGTGGCTCTTAATTTTATTACATATGTGACAATAACAGATGTTGGGTAATATATAGAAAAAGTCTATGCTTTTGTAATTAAAAAAACTGAGTTATACTTTTCATTAGCTTTCCATTACTGTGTAATAAGTAACAAAAAATTAGTTGCTTAAAATAATACACATATGTTATCTCACTGCTGTTACAATTAGGAGTCTAGGGAGAGGTCAGCAGGGTCCTCTACCCAGGCAGGGTCTCACCAGGCAAAATGTCAGTCATTGCTGCAATCTCATCCGAGGCTTAGGGTTACCTTCCAAACTCACTGGTTGTTGGCAGAATTCAATTTCTCTTAGGAGTGGATTCCCCATTTCATTGCTATCTATGGGCTGGGCGCTACTCTCAGCTCCCGGAGAGGCCACCTTCAGGTTCTGGCCATGTAGACACCTCCACAAGCAACTTACAACATGGCTGTTGTTCTTCAGGGCTGGTGGGAGTATTTCCATTGCTTCTAATCTCTCTGATTTATTTTACCTCTGACCTTCAGCTGTTTTTTTTTTCTTTAAGAGTTCATCTGATTTAGTCAGGCTCATCAAGGCTAATCTTCCATTTGATTCACTTAGGGACAATTTACTAGGGGTCTGAATTCTATCTCTGAAAATCCTACTACTTTTGCCATATATTGTAACCTAATTATGAGATTAATAGCCCATTATTTTACTTGCTGGCACTGGAATGACGGAGATCATGCAAGGCATGGACACCAGGAAATGGGATCTTAGAAGTCACTTTAAAATTCTGCTTATCACAGAGGTCTATATCCATCATGTTTATGTAACCCTGAGCAATTTACTTCTCCTGCCTCTGTATTTCCATCTGTAAAACTGCATAATTGTTCTAAGTAATCCCACTAGGAAACGTACAAGTTTGACATTCTAAAATCTGATGAAGTGGAGAGGGTCTAAATCTATCAACAGTGATAAGGAACAGGCACATAGACTTCTGATAGTTTACAGTGCCCTCTGATTGTCTGGCAACAGTTTCAGGGCCTTGCTTTAGATTCAGAAAGTTGTGAGTAAGCAAGTAAATGAAGAAGCCACTCCTGGCTGGTGTAGTTCAATGGACTGACTGTGGGTTTGTGAAACAAAGAGTTGCTTGTTCAATTCCCATTTAGGTAATGTGCCTGGGTTTCAGGCCAGGTCCCCAGGAGGGGGCGCATGAGGCAACCACACATTGATGTTTCTCTCCCTGTCTTTCTCCTTCCCTTCCCCTCTCTCTAAAAAGAAATAAATAAAATCTTTTAAAAAAAGAAATCAAGAGCAAGTATTAAATAAATTCAGGGCAAGCATTTATTGACTATTACTTCCTCATTCAACTGATATGGGATTCAAATAATATGCAACACTAAAGTATTCATTGAACTGTAATCATTATGGAAATTTAGCAGTTTGAGAGGTTTACCATAGCAGGTAGTAAAACTAACTAAAACTCTAAAAGTTGAGGTATTTTTAATGGCATATCATATAAAATGACAAGTTTATGTTGCTATATAATCCATAAAATTACAAAATTATATTTCCGAGTTAATAAAATTATTTATAAAACTTGACTTGAAATATATTAGTAGTAGGATATTAATATTAGGAAGATGCAAGAATACATAAAGCATAGATACAACAAACTTCTCTAGAGAAAGTTTAGCAGTTGTGCCAAAAAACAGATACTTCTTTATAAATTTCAGAAAGCACAAGCTCTCTCAGGGGAAAAAAATAGAATCGGGTAGTAAGGTTTTCTTTTCCATCGTAACCCCATTCAGAGTATCCACAACTTGGTTTGAAAGACCAGCTGGTCTTAAGCAGTGCCTGTGACAGCATGACAACGTGCCCTTTCTTTTTACATGGCATTCCAAGTAACTGTTCTTCAAATGGCTTTCTGAAAGTGCTTTATGGGATTAACTCAAGACAATGTGACACTGCATGGTACTTGAAAAAAATCACAGAAGTGATCCTGGGCCAACAGATCTTATTCAATTTGGAAAGATTCATGGCCAAAAAGAAAGTACAAATCCCTCAATAACATAAAGGAAACAGCAGTAATAATCAGCTGGGTGATCTCCGAGGGGCTTGAGCAGCTAGCTCCCCGGCAAAGCTCTGGTCAGAGTAAAAAGTTAATCCTCCTGGGTTGAATTAGAGTTGCTAGAAAAATTCTGAGCCACTTGCAAACATTGTATTATTTATAAAGAAATGATAAGGAGGGTTGGAGAAGTGGACAGAAAGGTGATGTAGGTTGCCAGGTAAATAGTCATAATAGTGAACTTCCTTTATTCATGCTCCACCAGGCTGACTTTCAAAAAGGATTTGCTGCCTGGCTTGCTGCCTGGCTGCCGGATGCATTGGTTTTACTGCCAGATGTGTTTTGACTCACAGGGAGCTAGAAAGCCTGAAATGCCTTACAATGTGCTCTGCTGTGCTTCAAAAAGGCAGGCAGTCACGAAATGTCAGAAGCACAGTGCTACACTCAGACTTCCAAAAGTCACCCTAACATCAGTCATTGAACTGAGTGGCATACTTCAGAAAAAGTGTCCATATGAGCTCTTGCTCAAGTGCTATCTGAGATCTCTAGGTTTTCCTTTGTTGATAGGAAAGTCATTTCACAAAGTTATTCTTCTTTTCAATCTAGTTGATGACAGCATATTTGGGGAAGAAGAAAATTATGTTTTAAAAAAGAAATTCTATGTAACATTGCAATAGTGGCAAGAAGACGCACTCGGGAGGTGATAACCTGGATTGACAATAATAGGTAATCATGAAAATAGGCAGTGCGAACTTAAATCTGGGTTCTTCTACATCCTGTGCAACCTTCAGCAAATTAACTTACCTGTTCTGAATCTTAGCTTCTATACGTAATGATAGTAAAAGTCCAATAAGTTATTAAATATTACACAGCAAAAAATATTCCTATTCACCCTGCTAAAACTGTAACCACTCAACACCTTTGATCGCTTTTCTCATGTTTTATTTCTTCATAGCTGTTATCATCATTACATTCAATATATAGTTTTCTTATTATTTTGTTTAATTTTGGTTTCTCCTTCCCAAAGAGATACAAGCTCCATGAAGAGAGAAAAGGTATTTTTGTCTGCTTTGCCAACAGCTTTTATGCCTAGGACCTAGAATATTACTTAACACAGAGTAATGGATCATATTTATATTTGTTGAACAAATAAATCAATTCCAGTTTCACGGTTCCTTCTGGAAATAAAATGAAATGACATATGTAAAGAATTAAGCCCATAGTACTTAATAAATATAAGTCCCCTTTTTCATACTGCTAATAGATCTTTGTGAGCATGTGGAAGGTTCTACTTCCCTGTCAGGTCCTCAGTTCTGAGATGCAGGTACTTATTTTCTTTCTCTGTCTACCCATACTCATCATCTGGCATAGGATGTGGCACACTATTCAGTAATTATTTATGAATTATGAGTGCATAATATTGCATAAGCATATAATCAACAAATAATTGAAGGAAAAAAAAACCCTGAGCCATACCTGAAGGCATGAAGTCCATCCTTTTGGTGAAGGTAATAAAATCATCATTCAGTTTTCTGGCAAAATAATCTACAGCTTTCTTTAGCTAGATCCAGAGTCAGAGGTTTTGGCATTTCACAAAGCAAAGCAGAATATATTAGAAGTCATTTAACCTATTTTTTCCCAAAAAGGGCATGTTTTACATTCAATTTGTGTTGACTGCAAAAATATTTATCATGATCCCTTATATAAGTAGGTGTTTTCCTTGTAGGAAATGGATCAAGATATGTTTGTTTGTTTGTTTGTTTGTTTGTTTTTAACGTGGGAATCTAGTCTTTCTTCCCTTGAAACCATTCTGCTAGAAATAAGAGTACAAGAAACAACATTGTTTTATTAATCACCATAATCCACCTGCAGATACTCAACTTTAATGAAGCCAGGAAAAGCTGAAAAGCACCAGTTCCAACTAGATTTGTCTCTTTGGTTAAGACATATGTTAGGGGAGTTTCACATACTCAGCTGCAGTTGCTGAGAGAAAATTCAAAACAGATGAAATCATAGTCCCTAAAGAGCATGGCAACATTGCTGATCTTCCAGATTGTCTTAAAATATGAAAGTACATATATTAACATAATGAGAAAAGCATTAAGATTAGCCCAAGGCTAGTTTCCTCAGAGGTTCTAAGATTTGGAGATGTGCGATCAGCGAAGGCTAATGAGAGTTAGAGACTAGGGTGTTCAGGAGCAGAAATCGAATCTGGATGGAGTATGAAGTTAAAAGGCTATAGTATGTTGGAGAGGTAATTAGCAAGATAAGAACAAGATCTCAGATGTTGAAGTACGGAAATCCTAGAAAGTTCTCTAAGAAAGGAAATGGGTACAGGAAAATTAAGTAAAATTAATGTATCAGGACAGAAACTCCAAGTCAATTAGCAACAAGACTGATGATACTGATTCCAAAGTGCTTTTCAGTTCTTATGAATATTTTATACTGAGTTTGCTACTAGGACGAGTCTTTGCTGGGAGTAAACGGTCATAGCTTTTGTACAGACTTAATATAAGTCTAGACTTCAAAAATGTGAGGTCCAGCAAGTTGAAAAGATATTGCCAATCATATATAGTGACAGACAGAACGGGAGTTGAGTCTTTGAAGAATCTCTACAAGAAACAATTATTTTATTAATCTGAGAATCGCATTTGTAGAAATCACATACTTTTAAAGTCAAAGATAATTTTTATTTAGAAATAATTTCAAATGAAAAAAGTCACAAAATTAATACAAGTACCTCCCCCCACCCCCACAACATTTGAAGGCAACTTGCTGAAATGATGGCCAATTCTACAAACAAGGATATTGTTCTATGTGAAGACAATAATACAAGAAAATCAGAAAATTAACTCTGATCTACTGTATCTAATTTTAGACCTTATGCAAGTGTTCCCAATAGTCTTAATAATGTTGACTGAGAAATTCACCGATCTCAGGTCATGTGTATTTATTTATGTCTCCTTGTTAGACTCCAGTCTAGAACACTTCTTCAGTCTTTGTTAGACTTTCATGACCTTGAGACATTTGCATATTGCATCTGACCAATCATCATTGGTTTCAGAGTGTGCATTTCAGCCATATTTGTCACAGGGATAATGGCTTGTTTTTTTCTGTGCATCTTGTCAGCTCCCATGTGATTTTAAGTTTGTCATTGGTTGAGACCTTAACTTTGTTCACTTGATTAAGTCAATGCACACCTATTTTTTCCCCTCATGAGAGTACTAGAATTTCTCCATTAGAGTAATAATTTTGATAAAAGATAAATTAAGGCTATATAAATATTCTTCTCCTTAAAAATTTTCATCTCTAATTTTTCGCAATTGAATTAATCATTATTATGAAGTTTACCTAATAGTACTATTATAATTCCATTATTTTTCCACATTACTTGTTGCTTTTAAAATTTTTTAATATGTTTATTGATTTTAGAGAGAGAGGAAGGGAGAGAGAGAAACAATGACGTGACAGAGAAACATCAATTGTTTGCCTCCCATACATGACCCTGACTGGGGATCAAACCCAGGACTCAGCCTACATGTGTTCCCTGACTGGGAATTGAACCCCTAAACTTTGGGTGTATAGGATGACATTCCAACTAACTGAGACACACTGGCAAGGACACTTGTTATATTTTTATTTTAAGGAGTATTTTTCTCTTCTCTTTATTCATTTATTAATTCATTTATATCAATAAGAGCTCATAAATAGCTATTAGGTTATTTTGATACACAAATTTTTCTAGGTTTTATTCAGTAAACACCTATTCAAGATGGATTCTATATGTTTTTGACATATTTCTATCATTCTTTGACCTGTCATTTTAGTAGCCCTGTGTCCTTTTAGTAGACAACCATCTTTAAAAAATAAATATTGTGCTAAGTAGTCATTAGTTTTGGACAGAGGTAGATAATTATATCTATGTTTATTTCTCTCTACATATTGGTATGTTCACACCAAATGTTCTAATTCTTATCTAAACCATAGGTTTCATCCTAGTTGTCTTCTTTTTTTTATTTGTATCTCCTTTCTTTGACAAAGATAAAGCTGTTTTTATTATTTTCAATATTACTACTTATTAAATTAGTCTGTAGAGTATGGAACCAATCTCTAACTGACATCGCTACCCCTCTCCTGTTAGTACCTCCACTCACTGCATAAACTCCAGTATCTCATACTGTGCTTGGCCCACCCTTTTCCTTGCCACCTCCCCACCTGACTCCCATTACCTAGGTGGATGCCTATCTTTCTCAGTCTACACCTAACTGTTTTGTTTTTGGGGGTACTCTTTACTAAATTATTAAGAAAGAAGGATGAGGGGAGAAAAGGAGGGGAAGGAACAAGGAAGTAGGGAAGGGAAGAGAGGAAGAAAGGAAAAAAAAGAAACATAAGAAAGACCTTTTAAAATATAATACAATCTTTCTCACTAAATCTATTCCACCCTAAATTAATGTTAAACTGTTAACAATTCAAACACACAATCTGTAATTCTTTTTTACCTAAAATTGTTCTTTACCTAGCCAAAATGTGCAGCCAAGAGAAACCTTGGCTAACCTTGTAAGTATTTCATCATTTCTTTAGCTTACATTCTTACATCAGCAATAGTTTTACTCATAATCAGGACAATATCATTATTCCATATTGATTAAAGTGTTATATCTCTCTTGGACTACACAAATGAAAACCAAACACACATGTCACAGTGTCGTATGCATGGTCACCCTTCACGAAGACTGCCATTCCATCTTGTCTATAAAAACATAGTCATTCTTCTATGCTGGTCTTCTTTATAGTGTGACTTCTTTATTTAACTGTTAATCTGCCTTTTCCCCATCTTGCTTGGTATTTAACTCAGAAGAAGTTACAATCTGACATTCAAACAGGAGGTTACAAACTGAGACTGTAATTCTTCAACTCTACAGATGAGTTTACTGGAAAGAGGATATAATTACAAAGAGCCATATAATCCAAATACAGTAAAACTGTCCCTCAAGCATTGAGCAACAATCTACTCTCAAGCATTTATAATCCTGGCCACCACACCCAGAGAGTGTTTCACTAAGAACAATTAAAGCTCTATATGCAGACACACACCCACATACACACCCTTATTTTCAAATGCATATGCAAGGTGGAGCAAAAGTAGATTTACAGTTGTTTGTATGGAAAATAATATAATAATTAGTAAATAATAATACAAGAATAAATTCAGTGCCTCACATATTCACAACTGTAAACCTACTTTTGCCCCATGCTGTACATTACAAAGAAGCTCTTGTTCATGTCTCATAGTTTGCACCTTTCTTAGAATGTTACTTGCAACACTTTGGCACTGCTAAAAGCCAATGCTTTGGAATATTAGTGTATGCCATCTATTCTCAAGTGGGATGTTTTGTCCCAAAGATGAAAAAAGTACACTTTTTAATGTGAAAAATATTTACCCTTTTTATGTGTAAAACCTAACTGTGTTCATGGTATTAACACACTATATCTATGGTATTAAAATTTCATGGAAATAGGCAATTAGGAAAAATAAATGTGTAATAAAAGGATCCTTAGGAGGGCAATAATGAAAATGATTTTAGACACATTGCTATATGTCTATAACTTTGAGGAAAAATCTCTGTCATCATCAAAGAAATGAAATACTGCCTTGGTTAGAGTTGAATTTCACCTGTGCCCTGTGGCCTCCTGGCTTTGCTCTCATGTCACTTGAGGTGGCTTGAAATGTGTATGAGAGTTATAGGTCACTTAATTATTTCACAGCTAATTGACTAACATTTAGGTTTCATAGGTATTAAAGACACACTCCTTTTGGGTAATCCTGTAGCATGGTGACTCTTAAACATATAGTTCTGTATTGAATGTTAATGGTTCCCTAACTAAGTGGATCAAAAGTTAGTTAGTTAGTTTGTTTATTCATGTGTTTATATATTTGTTGAATAGAGGTTTGATGGGAGAGGCAAGTTAAGCATTATAATTAAATCTGGAATCTCAGATTCTCCTAAAAACTATGATATGGTTACCAAAAGTTAATACCATACCAGGTGATCATCTTATCAACATTCTAATACTCACTCCTTCATTACAGAACACCTACCAGGCACTGAGTCAGGCTATGAGATCATGGCTTTAAATAACACAAAGTTCCTACTCTGGGGATTTTTACTGTGTAACAGCAGATACTCTTCAAAGGGAACAAGCAATCACTCATCACCTACATGAGTTGGCCAACAGATTGATGCATGATGTATACAATAATGAAATGTAACCTGATTGCTGTCTCATCCTTATTGTAATTAATTCCCATTACCTTATTTTCCTATAATATTATACCTATTACATTCAGGAAATGGAATGGAATTTATTAAGGAAATAATTCAAGTGCACACTGTGTCTTTGTTTACAAGCAGCTGTGCTGTACTACCTATGGTAAATGTATCATAGAAACTTACAGTAGGCAAGGACACTGGTTAGTTTATTCACAGTGTGAAGCATTTTGTGTTTAGAAGTATTTCCTGCCTGGCTGGGGTAGCTCAGTGGATTGAGCACTGGCTGTGAATCAAAGTGTCACAGGTTCGATTCCCAGTCAGGGTACATGCCTGGCTTGCAGGCTGTGACCCCCAGCAACCACACATTGATGTTTTTTTTTTTCTCTCTCTCTATCTTCCTCCCTTCCCTCTCTAAAAATAAATAAAAATAAAATCTTTAAGAAATATTTCCTCATAACACTATCAGGAGTTATTTGCTTAAAATATCCATCAAACCAGCTTTGATGGTACCATAGCAAAAAAAAAAAAAAAAGGAACATGGACAGAGAGCAGTTATCTGTGCTCATTTAAAAAAAAAATAGAAAGTTGTGTATTATGCCAAGATTAAAGTAATATACAATAACCAAATAAACTCTGGACCTGAAGCAATGCTGGACTGAAGTTTAAACATATTTTTGTCATTTTTCAGAGTTTAAAAAATTATGGTAAACACAGGGCTCACAAATCCAAAATTTGTTGCACTTTTGGTGACTAAAACAAAATTTTCAAAGTACAATGTGAAAATATAAAAGTCAGAAGAAGACTTGAGGCATATAGTTCCTTCAGTTAATAGGATTTAGAAAATGGTTTTGCCTCCAGATTTATTGTCTGGGGACACTCTAGGAAATACAGGAATAACTGATATGCATGAAATGTCAACTTTTCCTGGGTACTTTCTCCTTGTCTGTGCTTGCTAAAAAAAACTTACATTTCTATTGGTAATTGAAAATTGTATAACATTAAGCAGAAGAATTAGGATCTGTAAGTCTATTAAATGGAGGGGATGGCATGATATAAAAACTGAATATTGCACACTGAATGGATCTGAGAATGCATCACCATAAGCAGTTCAAGCAGATGTGAGTGGAATCTGGTTTCATCAGGGCTTATAGCACTGAGTATGTAAAACACCTAATAATGATAGAAGTTGAATAATAGAAACTAGTATATTTTTTAAAGTTAAAATTAAATGTTAACTTTTCACTCTGTCCCGTGAAATTTCACCCAGTTTTAGTTAAATAATTATGCCTAGATATTAAAGATATTAATGAATTCACATAAAACCTTTAAATACTACATAATAATCTCTATTTACCTAAAAACCTTCCTTAAAATGATGGACATGAATAAATGCATTAACAAAATAAGTAATTGACTCAAAATAGGCAAAAGAGAGTAGAGTTATAATCCCCAAAACTTTATAATTTCCTTTTATTTATTACATATTATGAAATCATACATTATATAATTATATATGTGTATACACACACATACACATATACAAAGAGACAGAGACAGATGCAGAAGATCATCCTAACATAAATAGACAGGTCTGTCTAGAAAATGTCCAGCCATTGTTAATATAACAAGAATGATTTGTGTGGCATCTATGTAACCTGGCAGCCAAGGACAGTGGACTGGAATGCTCATGTGTGAACAATGACAACTTCACTGTACTAGTCAGTGGGGGTGGTAGACATCATTGAGTGAGCATGTGTACTGTGTGGCTATGGCATTCAAAATGACTGAGTGAGTAGAGCAACAAATCTGCATCAAATTTTTCATTAAGCTTGAACATTCTTCTGTGGGAACTATTGAGATGATTCAGAAGGCTTTCAGGGAAGATGCAATGAGGTCAGTGCAAATAAAAGCATAGCACAAATACTTCAAAGACGGTCAAAAATCAGTTGAAAGTGATCCACGTTCTGGAAGGCCCAAGACCAGCAGAACATTTGAGAGTGTTGAACGTGTACAGGCTGCAACCAACAAAGATCAGCAACTAACAGTACAAGAGCTAGAAACTGATCTGGGGATTCCAAAACCTACTGTGTCCCAGATTTTGTCTCAGGATCTTGGCATAAAACACATTGTGGCAAAATTTTTCCATAGCTTCAGCTACAATCAACTACCAATGAATAAGGTTTTCTCAGGAAGTTGATAACCGGGGAAGAATCATCACTCTATGGCTATGATCCAGAAAGAAAAGCTCTCTCACCCCAATGGAAGTTTCCTGGTTCTCCACATCAGAAGTTGCAGCAAAGTTGAAGCAAGATCAAGATCATATTAACTCTTTTTTACTTAGGAATGTGTGGTCCATCATGAGTACACCCCTCTAGGATAAAAATTAGTAAGGAGTACTACCTCAATGTTCTTGGTCAGTAGAGAGATGCAATATGATGAAAACCATCAACAGTTATGGGCAACTGGTGACTGGCAGCTTCATCACAACAATGCACCCCCTGTGGAGTTCTTTAGCAAAATATCAAATCACCTGGGTGACTCAACTCCCCCATGCCTAGATTTGGCACCCTGTGACTTCTGACTTTTTCCAAAACTAAAATCACATTTGAAAGGGAAGATATTTTAGACTGTTAATGAGATTCAGGAAGCATGACAGGGCAGCTGATGGAAATTCCAGCAAAGGATTTTGCAGAGTGTTTTGAACAGTGGAAGAGACACTGGGAGAACTGTGCCAGGTCCTAGCTGCCTACTTTGAAGGAGACTAAGGCGTCATTGTCCTATGTACAATGTTTCTTGTATCTTGTATCTTCAATAAATGTCCCTATTTCTCATATTATATAGCTGGATAGTTTCTACACAGACCTTATTGACTTCTGAAGTTAGTCACTGTGAAAGAGATGAGATTCTGCACATTTCTGAAGGAGAAAGACTTCATTTTCATAGAACTCTTCAATCGATATCAAGTTCATTTCCTGAGCCCTAAAAATAAAGTCTTCTTGAAGCCTTGACAACAGGTAGTTTAAATAAGTGCTTAAATTGCCACTGTAAATTCCATTTCCACAACTCTTACAAACATTTAACGTTATAATAAGCAACCATAAAAATTGGCTTAGAACTCCAGTCAATATAATGAAGTGAGCTGATCTGGAGGAACACACATTATGCTTTAAACATATATGAAGATTAGATAAAATAACATTTTAAAAGTATATATACATAACTGAGTTGAAATAAAGAGAGCAATTATCCTTGTGTTAGAAGCAAAGAGGAGATTAATAAACACAACTTAATCATCTTCCACTGTCACAAAAGACCAATAGAGAAGGGAAAAAATCAGGCCTTTACATTACAGACACTTGGCTGAGCTGGAGCTTAATTGTCTGCATAATAACAAAAGTGATGAAGAATAGGGACTTTAAAAAGAAAAAAAAATCAATCCCGATCTACCACCTTAAAAAAACAGCAAGAACTGTTGACATATTTTTTACTTTTAGTGAAAACTGTCTTTGAAAATTGGAACCTCATGCTAGCACCTGGCTGCATGATCCAAATTCACACTACAGAAGAAGTGAGGGACTACCAGCTGCGAAGTTAGTATAAACACTGGTCCGACTCAAAAGAGGGCTGGTAGTGGTGAATGCTAAGCTATCTGCAGATCATGTCCCAGTCCTGAGCACACAGCGATCTCATGGGAAGCAATTCCTGCTGAGAATAAGCTCAGAATAAAAGATGGGAAGGAAATGAACCATCACAGAAATGAAGGATGAAAAAGTGGGTAACTTGAACCTCAAGAGCTAAACTTTGGAAAATATCTGAAGGGGACTTCAAATTGCAGGCAATTTGGAAAAATAAACAAGTACAAATTGTAGAACTGAAAACTGCAGTCATTGAAATGGACAACAAAATAAAACCTCAAGGTTGGTTTTAAATTGTTGGCTAGCCATAGTTGTATAAAGAATTAGTGAACTATAAAAACAATTTGAGCTCACAATTTGAGCACTGAATAATATTATAAAAGATAATTCAGATGTGGAAAAAAAAGGAAAAAGTAGAAAAAGAGAGAGAATAAAAAAGATGGAGTAAAAATGTATTTCCAGTGTTCAAGGGCTTGAATTTGAGGTCATTTTGGTAAGATGAAAGTGGTGATTTCTGAGATATAGGTCAAAGTATTATTTTAAGGTAATTCAAATTGAATTCAAGGAAAAGCAAAATGCTTTCTATCTGCTATGAATATTTTAATTGACTTTGCCTTTAATTAAAATGTTATTAAAATAACCATATCTACTACTTCTAAATATCTTACTATATGGCAAACATTTCACCAAGCATTTTATGCTTAATCTCTTCCAATTCCAAAAATACCCACATGAGATAGGTACCATTTTTTTTCTACTTTTACTGCTAAGGAAACTAGGTTTAGAAGGTGTTAAGTACCATATTTTCCAGGCTATACGATGCACCCCCCCACACACCAAATTTGGGAGGAATAATGGTTGTTAATGCTGCTGTTGAGTTCTGTTTACATTTATATTAGTGAAATATTATGTTATTTATGTTATTAAATATTTTACCACATTTTTTGCTTCGAAATTTTTTTTCCTATTTTCCTCCTCTAAAACCTAGGTGCATCTTATAGTCCAAAAAGTATAGTAACTTGCAAAAAGCTTTAGACAATTCCTGGGTGATTATCTGGCTCAGTCCATGCTCTTAAGCACTATCCAGTACTGCACGTTTTAAAGAAGGAAATTGCAGGTTTGAATATTCTCAAGAAAAAGATTTTGAAGCAAACCAAAAAGAAAAAAAGAAAAACCTTCCTACTCAAAATTTTCTATTTGACAAAAAATGTTTAAATTAACGCTCTTTAGAACTCAGATATACTCCCTAAATTACTTCGGTTTAAATGTGTCTTGCTTACTAGACCCCTGAATCTGTGCAGCTAGCTCTAAGTGATCCTAAGAGTCAAATGGTCCCTGGGGATCTCTCTGATCCCCTTGACGATGGAACAGACGAATGTCTTTATTGAGACAGACCTAACGGCCTTTCAAGTTCTCTTAGAAAATGCTGTGCCTTCTACCTCATCTCAGCACCCAAAATACGCTTGTCTCAATGACTTCTTCCCATTTTCAAGATTACAATGTTTGCTTACTTGAAGGATAAAATACATAGGGATAGCAATGGATTTTAAACTATTACTAAAATAACTATTCATGAGTCCAAATAATATAAATAAATAAATGAATAAATCTATAAATGTATGAGAATAGCTCTTCTTTATAGCAGATTTCCCTAATCACCCCAGGCCAACAGCATAGTGCTAATTACCATAGGCAAGAATTATCAATGAATTAGTGGGTTAAATAATTAAAAATGGGATATTTGCCTAATCTCAAAATATTTCTCCACATTTATGAATTCCAAAGAGGTAAAAAAAATGAAAAACCTTAAAAAACACTGCTTTAACCAAGTCACCAATGTTAACATGTTAACATTACCAGTAATAAAACATTTTCTCTTTCTTTCTCTGTCTCTCTCTCCCCAACTGTCCTTACGTATCTTTTCTGAGGTAAATGTCATTAAACTTGACTAAATACATAAGTAATCACTGTTACTCACCTTAGATCTTGCCTATATAGAATTGCCTAAGTGGGAAGCAGTTGGACTTAAATCTGTGTATAGATGCTCCAGGTGGGTGATTTCCAACTGGGGGAGATTTTGTCCTTGAGGGGACAATTGGCCATTTCGGGAGACATTTGGTTATGACTGGGGTTGGGGGCTGGGAGAAACTGGCATCTGCGGATGGTGTTCAAAATCCTGCAGTTTCCAGGAATGCCCCACAACAAAGGATTATCCTATCCTAATGTCAGCAGTGCCAGGGATGAGAAACTGCTGCAGTGAAGTCAGTGATCATTTAGCTCTTCGAGGTGCCCCATGTGGCCCCAAAATTGATTATATGTGCAATATGCATTCTATATTGCATGTCATCTCAAATGTATTTACCAAATTTGATGAAAAGCAGCACAACTTCTTTGTGTGGTATGAAATAGAAAATAGGCAGAAATTTCATTGAATTTGTGTTTTAAAAGAATACAATAAATAACTTAGCACACATGGACACTTGTTTTTTCCTTGTTATTGGCTTTCCCTTTTTTGGTGTTTTAAATTTTTTTCCAAGTAGTCTCTTTGCATTTTAGTGAACATTGTGCTATAATCCAACATCCTGACAGAAATATTAGGAACATAAAAGGATGAAAATACTGGACACAACTTTATTGTTTCTATTTCAGTGATTCTAGAAACTTTGCTCACTGACTAGCAAGAGTCAATCTCTTTCAGGATTTTTGGATTCTTCTGTTGTTCGATAGGCTTGTCTGGGCCGTCTTCCAATGCAAGTCCAAGTAGTTCCTTAAAATCAGAATTAGAAACCTGAAAAATATGGTCACTGTGTCTATGATTTTGGGATGCAGACCACTGGGTTCACATTCTGCCCCAACTATGCCTTAGCTGTATGTATGTCTGTGGGCAAATTAACTTTCATGCTATGTTTTCCTCATATGTAAAATGGAAACAGTTATTCCTGCCTCCTCAAGTTGTGAAGATTTGCTATAAATCACTTAGAATCACCCACTGGCACATTAAAAGCTCTATGTAAGCATCTGCTTTATTATTATTATTCCAAAAAAAAGAGGCTACTCCTTGCAGAATAGCCAGGATTCAACTAAATGCATAAGGACTCTTTCAAATCTGTTTCACGCATAATGTCCTTCTGGAGCTTCCCCAGGCAAACATGTAGAACTGGTATGTTTTTCTTCAGGCTATCAGGGTCAATCTGTATCTCTTAATGGAGATTTTTTTTCCCATTAAAATGTTTAATCAGTCTTCCCGTTTCTCTCTAGACTCTTGAGGAGACCTAGTTCTGGACTTCCCAGGGCTTTTCTCACAGATGGATACACTTAATCCCTAATATTAGATAGTGCCATTTCATGGCTATAGCTAAAATGTACTATAACCATGAAAATATTTTGGACTTAATACCCTCCATTTACCTGTTTCTAAATTGAGAAATTTGCTAAAACCTTTACTTGGGGAACCTGAGTCTCTAAAATGTGATCTTTTTTAAATGCTATAATTAAAATGCAATTATTCTTGTCTAAAATGGGACATATTAACTAAATGCATGCACTTTTGTTCTATATGTTACATCCAGAATGAAATCAAAATTGTCTTTTTAAAGTCAAGCCTCTTTCTATATTTATAACTCTAAATACCTTGTGTCTTTACATTTTGACTTGGTTTTGGTACATAAATTGATAGACTATAATAACCATAATTTCCTTTTTTTTTCATTTGGAGGAATTTAAATGTTCTTAAGTTAGTCATAAGTTTCTAAAGTTCATTCTAAGTTTTTTTCACATTTTTTGCTTCTTAGTCTCACTGTATATACCAAAGAATAAAGCAGAAAGATAATAATGTAGTATATATTAAACCAATATCACATTTATTACCACTTTTATAGGGTAGAAGTGAAGGAGATAATCTGTTTAATGATACTTTATCAAAAGAATCTTAAAAATACCACAAGTGTTGGTAATGAATATGTTATGCAAAATAGTTAAGAAAGTATGGAGTAATTAATGTTGTGCAAAGAAATATTGTTTTAGTCCATTCAGGCTACTATAACAAAGTATCACAGAGGGTGGCTTATAAACAACAGAAATTTATCTCTCACAGTTCTGGTGGCTGGAAGTTGGAGATCAGGGAGCCAGCACCACGCTGGTTCTGACGAGAGATCCCTCCTCCAGGTTGCAGACTACCAACTTCTCGCTGTATGCTCACATGGTGACAAGAGAATGAGCCAGCGCTCAGGACTCCTATACAAGAGCCAAACCCATTTATTAGAGCTCCACCTTCAAAACCATTACATTCAGATGACGCTTTCCACATATGAATTGGAGGTGGGTGCACAAACATTCATTCCATCTCAAATATATCATATAAAATGGCATAGTTTGTATAAGGCATAGTTTGTTTGTTTTACCATAAACTTTGATGGGGGGAAGAAAAAGAGTCCATCAGAATTTTAATAAGTAAAAGCAGGTTACCTTGGGATTTAATATTTTTTTTCTGCAGTGCACAGGTTAGAAACAGACAGGCCATCACCAAAAGTACAATTTTACTGTACCTTAGTATAGTGTTCTTTAACATTTTACTCTCTTCACCCAGATTCCCAGATAAGTAATTTGCTTGGACTACATAAACTTTCTTTTTGAAACTACCTCTAAAAGTATTGAGTAACAGAGAAAGAAAAACAAAGCCAAACTATTCATCAATCCATCTATTTGTCTCTCTATCTATCCCTATATCAGTCCATCTAATCTACCTAATTTGATTTTGTAACCCACTCTTTAGAATACTTTGTAGCCATTTCTTTTTTCTTTATGCACAATTGGCTCTCTGATAGTTTTAAGGAGTCTGCACTGCATTTACATAATACATAGCTGTCCTGTTCATCTTATTCATGGGTCCAGATGTATATTCTGATTTGCTGTGCTCAAATATAGTAGTTAGGTCACACACATGAACCTTGATATCACTTTTTAAATACTGTCTAACTAACATATATTGAGTTCTTATTACTTGTCAGACACTGTTTTAAGGGTTTTAGAGGATGAAATTAATTCTCAAAACATTCTAAGACAGATATTTCTTTTTAGTCCTCTTTGACACGGAGGAGTTAAATAAGTTGCCAATAACTAGTAACTGGCAGGACCAAGTACTAAGCCCAGGAATACAGCCCCGATTACTCACTTTTATGGTTATAAAGTGGATTCTTTCCCAGGGCTGGGTAATTAGATCCAAGACAGCAGTCCTCCCCACCCCCATGTATACATTGAGGCAATGGCTATTTTGAGTACATAACATGGGGGGGGATGTCAGAATTATTCTTCAACACATTCCCCCTATTCAGCTTGTGAGGGGAAGGAATTTATGGAAGAGCCCAATAGATGAACATATCTGCCATTATTTTATACAAAGCAGAGTCCTCCATCAATGTCACTAATAAAGTTTAAGAATGAAGAGAAGGGACTCTAATGATTTCAAAAAAAAAAGAAAAGTAGTATGTAGAAATCAAAAACTTATGGTTATAAAAAAGCCAACAACATCTCTGAATGTAGACACAAAGTCTGTACTATGAGTGAATCTCCACCACCTCTTCCTATAAAGCAAGCATCAGAGAACAGATCCTGAGAGGGCCTTGGAGGGGCAGGTGCTGGGGCAGCTGGTGTTGCAGAGTGAGGAAATCATCCCAGTGACAAGGAAGTTAATAGATAAACTAATGTCAGTGAGATTTGTTACTCTTCTGCATGATACATTACATCCTATTGATTCAATTATGACTAATGTGCTACCTAAAATCATATTTTAACAGAATCAAACACTTTGACTTTTTTTAGGTATACTTTTAATTTTACTTTTTAATTAGAATGTGTGCTATATACATATTTTACTCTATTCCCTATAAACATTAAATCATAAAAGATTATAAGAGCATTTGAAAAGAATTCACATAATCTCCCAATAGAGACTAGAGTTTGTGAAATGCCCAGAGAAATATTTTCAGCAATTTGTTTTATTATTCAAATTCCAATTTTAATAAAAATTTGTGAAGGAAAGACATGGTTGTCTTATTAAGACAAGCTCCAACAATTTTCAAATATTAGAATAAATGTATATTCATATATTTTATCACAAATTAAAGAGTGTTAAGGAAAAAAGAAAAGATGTAAGAAAAAAATAAAGAAAAAGTAAATTGTATTGAAGCTTATGGGGTAAGAAAAAACACATATAATTAATAAATACATGTAATGTGCACGCTATAATACAATCTATGAGTCAAAAACTTTTTAGACAGTAAGCATCTAAAAAAAGTATTCTAAAAAGTGGAAAAATATAAACTCAAGCATGAAATAACATATAGGCCTGCTCAAGAAACACTTTAAGACAAAACAAAAAGACTACAGCTACAATGGAGGGGAAAATACCATTCAATCTTTGTTGAATTTTCTAGCGGTCAATTTGGTAGAAGAGTGCTTCAAAGCTATATTCTCTGTTGAAATAAAGTAAGCTTATGTTCATCTGGTTTATTTTTATGAAAATTAAAAACAACCTCCATTCCAACCACTCTTTCTGAAGACAGCTCTTTCTAGAGACAGCTATCAAGTAGTACCTTCGTCATTTTTTTTTGTCAAACAACCATTTCCTGTCCTCAAATATTTCTTGTATGACAATTTTCTAACAAAAATGAGAAAAAAGTTACTACTAACTATTTGTAATAGTAATGGGCTTTGTGTGTTGTTTTATGTTGTAACTTCAATAGAAATTTGTCCAAAGGTAGACTGATATGTTTAATATAATTGAAAATCATTTATATTTTCTATGTACAGTGGTGAGCAAAAGCTGGTTTATAGCTGTGAATACAGAAAACATTTTATTCTTACATTATTATTTATTAATTATTGTATTATTTGTATTACAACTGTAAACCTACTTTCGCTCACTCCTGTATTTGACACACAATAAAATGATCATATTTAAATGTTAGACTATATTTAACTTTAATTCAATAAATATTGGCTTTCTGAAAAAAGTCACAGAGGTGCTTATTGCTTAGGATAAAGAAAAGAAATCAGCAGTTTATACCACTCATGAAGTCATAATCTAATGCAAAAAGACAGCTACAATGAAGGCTAAAATTATGATAGAAGTAGGATCAGGTTGCTTTAGAGACAAAAATGAAGGCAGTGCAAAGGAGTAAGGAAAAAGGGGATACTAGGAAATTTTTGAGCCATGAATACAAGCTTTCTAAGTAAATAGAGATGAAATGGGAGCTAAGGGTTGTTCAAGTAAAAAGTAGTATTACATGTAAAGGTCAGAAATATATATATAATAGACATACAGGAAATGTTGCAATAAATTCTAAGCAGTTTGTTTTGTAAAACTGAATAGCAACTTTCATAAGCAACAAGTAGCAAGAAATAATGTCTAAACAAAGATCAAATAATGAATTACCAGATGTGGCATAATAAAATATTTGGAATTTCATCAGGGAACTATGGAGGGATATAGAAATAAATGTAGCTGAAAAGAAATATTGTCATATTTGTGTTTTTAAAATTTTATATTTAGAGCATCTCACATGATAGGGATTGGTTAGAGGCTAGTCCTCCCAGAGGCATGAAAACAACAGCAAAACAAAATCATTTTGAGGTAATTCATATTAATAGAAAATATAACTAGACAGGGACCATAGAAATACACAGGAAAATAACTACTGAAGAATAATTAAAAATTGATGAAATTATAAGCATAATTGGATAGGAAGATAATGCAAAAGATGATTCCATGTTTTCTCATTTGGTCAGTAGTGTGTTTCCTTGGAATGGAATATATTGTAGGACGACAAAGTTTACAAGGGTATTGGTAAATTGTAATTTAGCTGTTTGGGATTTTCTATATTGATGGTAAGAGCAATTTTAGTGAAACTGCAGTTTTATAGATCTGGTGTTCAGGCCACAAGTCTGGACTAGGAATGAAAATCAGGGAAACATCATTATGTAGGCAAGGCTTGAGCCATAAGAGAACATGAGCTTTTTTCCACCAATATCTTATAGATTAAGAGAAGAGGGTAAAGCTAGAAATCTGTAAAACACAGATAATTTAAAAATGGTAGAGTAAAAGAAGGTCAGTGAAAGGAAGTAATTAGAGAGAAAGGAGAGAAACTAGGAAATAATAATGGGTATTATGGAATCCAAAGGAGATGTGTGTGTCCAAAGGAGGTGTAAGCAATAAAGTGTCTCAAAGAAGACAAATAAAACTACTGAATAATCTCTATTGACCAAGATAAATATTGAAGGATGGGTGATGGTATTGTCAGAAACAATTCTAGTAGAAAATGTGTAGTCAGCTTTGAGACAATTTAGAGAACTAAAGAAATAAAATAGTGTGTACCTACATTCAATAGTGTTTAAGGGCAAGTGGTAGGTTAAACGTGATACCAGATAAAGGTTCAGCTTCTCTAGGGCCTCACATGGTTGCATAAACTGGGCAAAGTTGTCATAATCAATTGGTTGACCATCAGTTTTATTTCGGTACCAGAAAATAGATTTTGACCAAGCAAGGCTAAATCATTCAATTCAAACTCTTAACAGATTGGAATATATTTATATACACACAAACACCTACATATCAAATATATTTTTAATAAATGTGCCAGAGATTTTTCATATTTTTGTTATACTTTCACGACTATGATTTAGATAACTTCTTCTTGAACCTTTACTCCCACCAGACCCTATATTTCTATCACTTACATGCATTGATCACAACTATTTTTTTAATTTAATTTTTTTGTATTTTTTTCCATTACCATTTAGTCCCCTTACACTCCTCACCCCCCTCCCCCAGCAATCATCACACTGGTTTTATGCAGATTTTTCTTTGTCATGAAATATATCAGACAAATATAAGAATATACAATATAATACAGAAAACATTTGTGTATATAGCACCAGTTTTTAAAATCTTAATTTTTATGTAATTTTGCTAGGAGAGTAGAATATCCATGTCCTTTGGCCTAAATTTTCTGGTTTTGATAAAATATTAACAGTAAAATTCTACCTCTCTCATTTCTCCCTTTTTCTATCTTTTTGTTGGTGATCAGCCTTCCTAGTTGATAAAATCACTCTAAAGACACATTTTAGGTAAGTCTCACTCTGATTTAGTAACAGGTATCCATATAAAGTAAGTTTACATATCTCTCCTATCATCTTTTCATTAATTGAATTGCATCCCCAAAGAAGATAACTCAGAAATCCTAATCCCCATTGTACCAGAATGTGATCTAATTTGGAAACTGAGTCACTGTAGGTATAATTAGCTAATTTAAAAGGAGGTCATAATAGAATAGGGTGTGCTTTTAATTTAGTACATCCAGTGTCCTTATAAGAAGATGAGGTAAAGACAGGAGATGGCTCTGTGACAAGAGAGTCAGAAAGTGAAATGTGCATCTAGAAGCCAAGGATTGCCAATAAACACCAATAGCTGTGAAGATGCAAAAGATCTTCCCTTACACATTTTAAAGAGATCATGGCCTTATTGACAGCTTAATTTTATATTTATAGCCTCCAGAACTGTGAGACAATAAATTTCTGTTTTAAGCCTCCCAGTTTATGGTATATTGTTATGGTAGTCTTAAGAAACAAATATATTTATTCATTCTAAAGTATTTTTTAGTGCTACCTGCCTACTAGACATAAAACTTACTAGACATAAGAGCCAAGAATAATGAAAATAGACATAGTTCCCATTATTATGAAGCTTACAAGGAACAAGAAAAGGTACTAGATACATGCTATTACAAATTATGGTAAGCACTTTGAAGAAACACTAAAGTACAGTGGGTGATAATAATAGAATGGACCTTATGCAGACAGTGATAAAAAATAACCTACCTGAAAAGCTAGAATGAAGGTTAAGACAGAAGAATATGGGAAAGATCAATTCAGCCTGAAGCATTCACAGAGTCCAAGTGCAGAGGCAACAATAAAACTTTATGACATAGAACTTAAGAAATTATTAAAATGCCTAAATGTCACAATGTGTAGAATGATATGAGTTTGTAGAGGTCCATTCAATGCCTTATAGGTGATATTAAGAAATCTGGATTCTAATTTGAATGAAATTTTAAGATATTAAAGAGTTTTGAGAAGGAACATAATCCAGTTTGATATCAGGTATTGTGATTCCTCCTACTTTGTCCTTCTTTCTCAAAATTGCTGTGGCATCTCAAAATTCAGGGTCACTTATGGTTCCATATAAATTTTTGAAATGCATGTTCTATATCTGTGAAATATGTTATTGGTATTTTAATAGGGATTGTGTAGAATCAATAAATTGCTTTGGGTTTGGGTAGTCTGGGCATTTTGATGATGTTAATTCTTCCAATCCATGAATATGGTATATGCTTCCATTTGTTTGTATCTTCTTTAATTTCTTTCTTCAGTGTTGTGTAGTTTTCTGAGTACAATGTTCATAGAGGCACATTTTACAATAGCCAAGTGCTGGAAGCAACCTAAATGCCCACAAGTAAATGAGTGGTTAAAAAATCTATGGTACATTTACACAATGGAATACTGCACAGCAGAAAGAAGGAGCTCCTACCCTTCATGACAGCATGGATGGAACTGGAGAGCATTATGCTAAATTAAATAAGCCAGGCCATATGCGATACAATATGATACAAGACATATATGATAAAATCTCACCTATAAGTGTAACCTAATCAACAAAACAAACAAGCAAGCACAATATGACCAGAAGCATTGAATTAAAGAACATCTGACAGTAACCAGATGGGAGGGGGAAGAGAGATAACTGGAGAAAATAGGGCAAGGCCCATCAATGAACATGTATGAAGGACACATGGACAAAGCCAAGGGGATAGGTTCAAGGGTGGGAGGCAGGGATGGGTGGAATGGGGGGGGCATGGTGGGGTGAAAATGGAGACAACTGTACTTGAGCAACAACTACAAAAAAGAAGGAATATAATCCATTTTAGATTTTCACAAGTACATACTTAAACCTGGTGGAGAATCAATTGAGAGATTTAAGTAAGCAGGGAAGAAATTAGTTAGAAGGCCACTGTAGTTGACTAGCCGAAAAATATGGTGACTTGAAATAACAATCAAGACCCCAAAACAACAGGAGAGCCTGGTAATCCACACGAGGGACATTCCTAGAGCATCTAACTCAGGAAATGAAGGAGGCTGCACCACTGAATCCCACAAGATTCCTACCACATAAGGTCACTCCATGTAGAAAGGGAGTTGAAGCAGATCTATCTAATATATAGAAAAAAAAAAAGAGACAGTTAAAGTGGGGATGGAAAAAAACAACCCCCAAACAAAAAAAAAAAAGAAGGGTCCCTAGAATAAGCTAAATGAAATTGGGACAAGCACTCTATCAGACATAGAGTTCAAAGTAATGCTTATAAGGATGCTCAAGGGACATAGTGAATACTACAAGGAACTTATAACTACATCACCATGAAAATGGACATAGGCAATATGAATAAGAACCAATTAGAAATGAAGAAAGCTATATCTAAAATGGAGAATACATTAGAAAAAATTAAAAGCACACTAGATTAAGCAGAAGATTAAACTGGCAATTTGAAATACAACATAAAAAATACACCCAATCAGACTTTTGATTCAAGTGAATGGATCAAAAAACTGTGGTACATTTACGCAATGGAATTCTACACAGCAGAAAGAAAAAGGGATCTACTTTTTGAGACAGCATGGATGGAACTGGAGACCGTTATGCTAAGTAAAATAAGCTAGGTGGTGAGGAACAAATACCATATGATCTCACCTTTAACTGAAACCTAATCAACAAAACAAGCAAGCAAGAAAAATAAAACCAAAGATGTTGAAATTGAAAACAGGCTGACAGTGACCAGAGGAGAAAGGAGAGGGGATAATAGGGGAAAAGGTTGAAGAGTTTACAGGAAAAATTATAAAGAACACATGGGCAATAACAAGGGTGGGTGGAAATGGGGAGGAGGTGCGGAGGGCTGGGGTGGGGGAGAAGTAAGGGGGAAAGGCAGAAAACTGTACTTGAACAACAGTAAAAAATGAAAAAAGATAATAAAAAGTAAATAAAGTGTTTTCCTTAAGATCAGGAACAAGACAGGGATATCTACTTTCACTACTCTTCTTCAACATAGTAGAAGAAGTCCCACCCACAGTGATCAGACAACAAGAAGAAATAAAAGGCATGCAAACAGGAAAGAAGGAAGTAAAACTGCCATGTTTTACAGATGACATGATATGGTACATAGTAAACACTATAGGCTCCACCAAAAGAACTACTATAGACCTAATAAATGAATTTGACAAAATAGCAGGATACAAAATCAATACTCAGAAATCAATTATATTTTATACACCAATAATGAACTATTAGAAGGAGAAACTAAGAAAACAAACCTATTTACTATTGCTACAAAAAATAACAAAGTACCTAGGAATAAATTTAACCAAAGAGGCTAAAGACCTGTACTACAGGACAATGAAGAGAGAAATTGAGTAAGATACAAATCAGTGGGAGCATACACTGTGTTCATGGATTGGAAGAATTAGCATCATTAAAATGTTCATACTACCAAAGCAATCTATAGATTCAATGCAATTCATATTAAAATGACAATGGCATATTTCACAGATCTAGAACAAATATTACAAAAACTTATATGGAATCATAAAAGACCCCGAATAACCTCAGAAATATTAAGAAAGAAGATCAAAGTTGGAGGGATCACAGTACCTGATGTCAAATGATACTACAAGGCCATTGTAATCAAAATGGTCTGGTACTAGCATAAGAACAGACACATAGATCAATGAAACAGAATAGAGAGGCCAGAAATAAACCAATGTCTCTATGGCCAATTAATATTTGACAAATGGAGCAGGAGCATAAAATGGAGTAAAAATAGTCTTTTCAATAATTGTTTTTGGGAAAACTTTACTGGTACATGGAAAAAAATATGAAACCAGAACACCAACTTACACCATACACTCAAATAAACTCAAAATGGATAAAAAAAACAAATATAAGTGACGATACCATAAAAATCCTAGAGAAAAATACAGGCAGTAAAATTGTAGATAACTTGTGTAGCAATATTTTTACTGATATATCGCCTAGAACAGGGGACACAATGGAAAAAAATAAACCAATGGACTACATAAAATTAAAAATCATCTGCAAAACTAAAGTAACCATCAGCAGCCCTGGCTGGTGTAGCTAGTGGATTGGGCACAGGCCTGTGAACCAAAGGGCCACCGGTTCAATTCCCAGTCAAGGCACATGCCTGGGTTATGGGCCAGGTCCTCAGCAGGTGTTATGTAAGAGGTGACCACACATTGATGTTTCTCTCCCTCTCTTTCTCCTTCCCTTCCCTGCTCTCTAAAAATAAATAAATTCTTTAAGAACATTTTTAAAAAGAAACCATTAGCAAAATGAAAAGGGAACTGAGTGTATGGGAGGACATATTTGCCAGTGATACATCATACAGTGGTTTGATCTACAAAATATATAAAAAACTCAAACAACTCAACACCGACAAGACAAATGATCTAATTAAAAAATGGGCAAAGGACCTGAAAAGACACTTCTCCAAGGAGGACATACAGAGGGCCCATAAACACATGAAAAAATGCTCAACATCACTAGCCATCAGAGAGATGCAAATTAAAAACACAATGAGATATCACTTCCCACACACCAAAATGGCCATCATTAATAAATCAACAAAGAATAAGTGCTGATGAGGATGTGGAGAAAGGAAACCATAGTGCAGTGTTGGTGGGAATGCAGACTGGTGCAGCCACTGTGAAAAACAGTATGCTGTTTCCTCACAAAATTAAAAATGAAAATCCCTTTTGACTCAGCAGTTCCACCTCTGGGAATGTACCCTAAGAATCCCAAAACACCAATTCAAAAGAACATATGCACCCCTATGTTCATAGAAGCATTATTAACAATCTCCAACATCTTGAAACAGCGTAAGTGCCCATCAGTAGATAAGTGGATAAAAAACTGTGGCACAATTACACAATGGAACAGTATGAAGCAGTAATAGGGAAGGAATTTCTCACCATTTGCCACAGCATGGATGGAACTAGAGACTATTATGCTAAGTGAAATAAGCCAGTCAGTAAAAGGCAATTACCACATCATCTCATTTACAAGTGGTATCTAAACAACCAAATAAAGCAATGAGAAAAATAGAACCAGAGGCATGGACAATGGAACAGACTGACAACTTTAAGAGGGAAGAGAGTAGGTGAGGACTGGTTGAAAGAATGCAAAGGCATTAATCAAAAAACATATATACATGCATGATCCATGGACAATGGTGTGGGAATTGTCTGAGGGAATAGGGGATAGACTGGGTGGAGGGGAGTAAAGTGGGAAAATTGTAAGAGCATAAACAATAAAATAATTCTTTTTGAATTTTTATGGGTGCTTTATTCAGATTGCTGGTGATCTGAGAAGACTGCTGATTGGCACCCTAACACACCATCTTAAATTCCATTTTAAAATGGCCCTTTTTATAAGCAGTCAAACTGTAGGTAAGAGGTTTGGAATTCAGGGAAAAGTTAATTGGATTTAAAAAAAAAAACTGCAGCTTTCTCGCCCTGGGCAGTGGTCTTTAGTTGTGCTCCAGAAGGTAGTCTTTAGCTGTGTCAAAAAATATATGGTGCCTTGAAATGGGAATAGAGAAAAATGGATTGTTTTGAGTTATAATATAGAATTAGACTCAAGAGAATAAAATGCTAAATTGAAGTTTTATAGTAGATAGTATATTTTGTGATCTTGCAGAATCCATCCCTGTTTTTTAACAGCATCCAAATTTCCTTTTACAGTATCCCACAATGCATAGTACTGATAGAACAATAAAACTGTACATTCCATCTTTACCGAAAAACTGAATGTAACCCTGTAGGCTCTTTTGTCACATCCCTTTTCCCTAATTTAAACCAGGGCTTAGGTACATGAAGCATAGCTAATTGGGCACAATCTCCCAGGCGTTTCCATCTTGAGGGAGCGATGAAAGTTGGAGCACTTACAGTTCACTGGCTGGAGAGTGCTCTAACCATGCAGTTTCTGCCACAAGACCATTGTTCGAGTTTTCATTTCCTGGTTGGATCAAAGCCTGGTTTTCTATTATTGGTTGATTTGTGGAATCTAAATTTACTAAGGATAATTTCACATTTATGTTAGTCAGAGTCAGGTTCTATGGTTTGTACATAAAGAATTCAAGAATTTTTTACTTTTCAGTTTATGTATGCATTTGAGTGATGTTCAAACCATACCACCAGGTGGAACAACCTGCTGAGTGAGGAGAAAATGAGGCAGACATGGTTTATGAGTAAGAGTGAAGAATGAATCTTTAGATGTGTTAGTTTGAGATGCCTCTGGGATGTTTGAGACATTGAGAAGCAGTTGGAAAGAAGTGTCTCGTGGCTAAAAAGAGCACCTTAATTAAAAGTTTAGGGGCATTGTGATATATATGTACGTAAGATATTTTAAAACCATGGAAATTGAAGGGAGCCATTAAAAAGAGACAAGTTGAGAAAGAAAATTTGGAGAGTTAGAACAAACCCTGGGAATTTCAACATTTATCAATGGGTTAGAAGAGGAAAAAAGTCAAATTAGACTAAGATGACATAGCAGAACAACAATGGCCTACTACCTGATTAATTTAGTAGCAAACCATGGTCTCATAAAACATATAAAAGTATATCTCAAGAGGAGAATGATCAGCATTATGCAGCTGAAAAAATATGTAAGGTGAGGGCTTAAACTTGTATACTTATTTGGCACCAGGAAGTTTGTTGATAACTTTACAAGAATAGGAGGAAAGCCTTGGCCAGTTTGCTCAGTTGGCTGGAGCATTGTCCTGTGCACCAAAAAGTTAAACGTTGGATCCCTGATCAGGACACTTACCTGGGTTGCAGGTTCAATCCCTGGTCCAGGAACATACAGGAGGCAACTGATTGATGGTTTCTCTCTCACATCAATCTCTCTCTCTCTCTTTCTCTCTCTCTCTCTCTCCCCCCACCCCTTTCTTCTCTCTCTAAAATCAGTAAAAAAACATACTCAAGTAAGGATAGAAAAGAATAAGAGGAAAGATTATTCAGAGGCTAAATTGGACATATATTTGGGGGGGGGGGTTTATTAGAATTAAAACAGCCTTTTTGTGGGGGAGAATGTTAAGAACAACAGAAGGCAAGAATTTCATTCTCACTAATGTTTTCATACAAGGTTGTCACAGATTCATTTTCCCAGTGCTCTGGCAACTACAGATGGAAATTTGATGTGGATTCAGCCAAAATGATGCTTCCATGTGCTCTTTCAACCATGAGAGCATAATAAAGGACAGATAGAAATGATTCCGCAGGTTCAGTGGTGCTATTATGACAAGTTTGGGGAAGTTATTGAGCAAGCTTTAGCACCCTAAGTAAATACCTCCTGTGATTGGATTGTGACTATATGTATGATGCCCCTCTCTGTTCCTATAACAATTTCCAATTGCTACTGTAAAATATTACCACTAGCTTATGGCTTAACACAACATAACAATCGTCTCACAATTATCTTAAATTCTGGAGGTCATAAGTCTAAATTTAAGGTGTTGGCAGGACTGTGTTAGGGAAGAATCTGTCTGCTTTCCTTTTCTCCTTTTATCTCTCTCTTGCTTGACTCCCTCTCTTCCGCTATTACCTTTGCTTCCATGATCACACCCCCTTCTCTGACTTTGATCTTCTTGTAAGCATCCTGTGATTACATTGGACCTACCCAGATAATCCAAAATAATCACCTCTGGAAAGTCCCTTTCACCATTAAAGTAACATATATTTACAAGTTCTTGGATTAAGACTAGGACATCTTTGGTGAGGGCACGTTATTCTGTCTACCACAATTCCTGAAGGATTTTCAAATCTGAATCTCTAGGATGATGGAAACACTCTCTCCAGAACCTACTTCTCCCCTCTTTTGTATGTGCTTATGTTAAGCATTGGATATTTCTCTTGTTTGAGACCAAGAATGTTGAATGGCAGAGAGTGGAGGGCGCCCCCCCCCCAAAACTTGAGTAATCGATGCAGAACATGAAATAACAAGCTTATATATAAAAGATTATAAGTTAACTTGAAGTGCCTATTTAAAGGTTTGAAGTTGAAAACAATGATGTAGAAGGACACTAAGTGACTTGACAGTTTTATTTTGGGGGTAATATTTAACTGCTTTGGTATATATTTGAAATAAACAGGTAAATTCACTCAGGTTACAATAAAATGAATAGTTTAACTCTTAGAAGAAAGATCAGTTTTTAAATGTAACAGGTTTTCAAGTACAATTATTATTGATACTCCAGGATTTGCATCTAGATTTTATAGTTGGGGACCACAAGGTATTCATTATGCCAGATTCTAAAGAGTTAATGATAATTCCACTTCAATAGTGCGGGAAATTAGGTGTTCTAAAATAATTGTATTATCTCAAATGAATGGAGGCTGAATAAAATAGGTGTTTCAGTGCAAAAATTTTTGTGTGTCTATAAATAAAGACATTAATAGATATGTTGAAAAGTAGAAATCATTCTGAGTAAAAGCAATTAGAAAATGAAATGAATGTCATTCACAATACCATAAAAACATTAAGTAGCTAACACAGAAAAGAAGAATGGGGGAAAAAACATAGTTAACTGGATCTGATTGTAAACCTCACTTTGCTTCTGCACCTCTTAACTAGTGGGCAGCCCTCTTGGGTGGATACTGGGAAGAGAGTCAACTTAACCCATGGAAAACTCAGGTTCTCTGGCTCCTCCAGTGACTGCTCATAGGCCCTCAATCTATTTGATCTATCACACATCTTGCAGTCCCATCTGGGATATTCAGTGGGGCAGATGGAAGATGAACAAGCTCATAAACACTGAGCTTCCAGACAGGGGTCATGGCAGATTCACTTGCTCATGCCCTGGCAACTAAGGAATGGCAGTCCCACGAGGACCAGGCCACCCGTTGTGCTCGCTCTCTCCAGTGGCTGGTGGTGTTTAGGTAGCTCTGGGGAGAAACAGTCCTAGTCTTGCTTGGCTTTCCTCTCTGTTTTACTTTATTTTAATATAATATTTGATAAATAGAAGAAGAATACATAGGTATCCAGTCTGGCCAGGAAATAGTAGTATATGGCAGGCCAATGCTCTCACTGTAGCAGCTGCTAAAATACATACATACATACATACATACATACATTTTAAGGATTATGTTTTTTATTATATTAGTAACCTATGGAATCAAAAAAAAGGACTAAAATGCAACTATAATAGCAAAAAGGTGAGAACCTTTATTTTTCCAATGTGAGTAGACAAATGCAGAGATATCTATTAAAAGACAGGTAAGCTCATGTCTGAATCTTGGATTATGTGACTATTTCTCAGTTGGTAAAACATGTGGAGGATTAGGATATTGTGATTCACAATGAACAGAATTTGAGGTGGTTCCTCAAGGGAACAGAACTGGACAAATATCATATGTCCATTGAAATAGATGAAGAACTACAATAAACCAAAATTTGAGTCATATTAAAAGTCAACTTTGTACAGAGAATAAGTAGCATAAATGGTAGGTAGAAAATGGACAGGTAGGGGGTTAAGAATAGTATAAGAAATGTAGAAGCCAAAGAACTTACATGTACGACCCATGGACATGAGCTAGGGAGGGGAGAATGTGTGTGGGAGGGGGTGTGCAGGGTGGAGGGGAATAAAGGAGGGAAAATGGGACAACTGTAATAGTGTAATGAATAAAATATATATTTAAAAAATAAAAGTCAAATTTGAACTATGCACAATCATAAATGATATATAGGATATATTCATAAAACATTAATTTGTTTTGTGAATCTATTTTTATAAGTGCAGAATACTGAGAAATTTACTTATTTTTTACTGCCTTCTGGTTTCTCATCTGTAATTATAACTAACTCTAGCCATAATTAATTCTGATGTGTTAGGATTATAATGTATTTATAAAAGATATCCAACATTATATGAGTTTTTATGAGGGCTTAAATAAGATACATGTAAAATATTACAGAATAATTTAAACATTTGAGATTTTTCATTTTTAATAATAAATTATTAATATAATAAAAATAATCATATTGAGCCCTGGTTAATGATATTATGCTGAACACTTACATGCTTTATCTCACTTTATTCAGAAAATCCATGAATCCCTTATTACATATGAGGTTTAAAGAGTTTGAAAGAACTTGATACAGTTAAATAATTAGCAAGTGGCAGATCTGAAATTTGGACCCAAGTATTCTAAATCTAGAGCCCCACTGTCTTATTCTACAAAAACAGAAACCAAATACCTGCCAAATTCAGAAGGTAAATTTTAACTATACCAGATTTAATCCAAACAAGGAAATAAACCTAAAACACATATCTAAAGATAGAGGAAGTTGCATTTATGAAGCAATGGCCATGCATTCATACAAAACCACTATGTATAAAAATATTTGTATAAAATATAATAACATTTTATGAAGTTTTCAAATATTTGATAGAGGCATCATGTTTCTCCCACCAAATGAAAACTGTAAAGTTGTAAGTTGAGAATTTCACTGGATAACTCTGGCCAAAATAAGTAACTAACTAAATAAAATAGCTACACCAAGTCCTTACACTTTGTTTTAGTGTTCAAGATACTTCTTAAAACAGACACACTTACATAACTTTGGAATTAACCTTTTTTTTGCTAAACCATACCTACTTTCAAATAAATAAATATATATATATATATATATCTAATCAAAATACTCTGTATCGATGTGTCATAGTTGAACAAATAAGGACAGCCAACAGACCATTTTCTCTGTGAAGTGTGTAATAATAAACTAACACATTATGCTTTTTAAAGCAAATAGCAATGGTTTGCCATTCTATATTAGATCTGGTGTCAGAAGGATTTCCTAGATTGCTATGTAGCAATTAGCTGAGATTTAAACCTTCACAAAGCAGCATCTGGGCACTTCACTAACTTGACCTTTTTCCAGGTTTATTTATCAGAGAAACAAATGTCCCTTCTGGCCAATAGACTCTTGGGGAGAAACACAACAATCAGATGGTCAACAACCATCTTAATTCGATCAGATCGACCACTCAGCAATTCCATCCATTGTTCCATTCTAAACTTTTGAACAATGTTATGGAGCTAAATTTCCTTTCATTAAGGTTGATTTGGTACATTTTGTTTTCATAGAAAGATGAAATTTTTTAAATTAAATTTGTCTTAATGTTTTTTCTTCAGCAAATAGTTAACAGCTTTTAAAGTGCTTTTTTGGGGGGATGTTTGACATATTGCAAAATTATCTCAACCCTTATGCAGAAATAAATGTAAATAATGTCACTTAGCTATCAGGAAAATACAGGCTGAAACATTAATGACAAAAGTCTTTTGTAAATGTCCTCACAGCTAATTTCTCTCTCTCTGGAAAGAGTTGCTACTGTGGTAATCACTCAACAATCTGTGTCAGTAATTAGATCAGGTGAGGGAGACAGAGAGTGTTCTTTCTCCTCTGCAGGCCTTGTTTAAAGGAAGAGAGAGTCACAGGCTTTCTGAAAGGGCTGTAGGTGTTAAAAAAAATTTAGTTACATAGTTTATTGTCAAACTCAATCTTTCTTTCTTTCATATACTCACTGCTCTATTTACATTTGCATTCATGATTTGAGGAAGAAATTCTGAATAAAACAAGAAATCAGTCAATAAAAATGCTGCAGTCTTGACGTTGTTATTTCTCATATAATATATAATCAAATTCAGTAACATGGGGAGGTATAACCTAAGTAAATATGACAGTACACTAAATATAATGCACAACTTTACTACCTTTAAAAACATGTCAAGCTTATGTATTTTTTATTCTTATTAATAAATAACAGATAACTTGAGGCTTGTTTTTACATTTTCACCATAAACAGATTCAACATGACATATTTTAAATATTAAAGTTACATTTGTCAATATACTGTAATTTGAAAGAATCAGACATAGAAACAAGTAAGCTTTCTAGACAGATATAACACATTGTTAGTGTAACAAAAATACTTTCATCTCTGGTTTTTTGTTTATTGGCAACAATTTTGGGGACCAGAGACCATGAAACAGTAATGATTTGTGGACAATGTAAGAACATTGACTTGAAGCTGATTAATATTTAAAAGTAAGTTTTTTAAAAAAGATTTTGCTTATTCGTAGACCACTTTAAATCTCATGTGAGACTGGGAGTTTCTACTGCCACAGCAACCACCATAGCCCACAGCCACCTCTGAGTCTCAGTTTCCCCTTAAGTCAGCCCTGCCTGCACAGCCCACTGCCTCCCTCGGTTTCTCTCCATCTGTCTGCCCTCATACTGGTCTGGTTGTTCAGTTTGACTATTTCTTTAATTCCATGGTTGTCGGAGTTCCATGCAGTTTGATTTTCTGGAACTTCTAGTTGTTTATTGATTTTACATTGGTTGTTATCCTCCCTTTGATTGTGCAAAGAAACAAAGGGTTTCTACCTACATCTCCAACTTGGCCAGAACTAGCAAAATATGAATCTTTATTTAGTGGGGAAAGTGAAATCAGTTAGGTAAATAGAAAGGATACCTAATCACAATTGGCTTAACTAATTCTCATAAGGTCAAGGTCCTTGAACAATTAAGTATCCAAGGAATCAGAACTCATCACTGGGATGGAAACACTGATCAATATTTCAGTATGAATTAGACTTCTATTAAACAAGTTTGCAGAGCAAGCTATCTAGAATCCTGGATTCTTTGTCTTAATCTGCCTCTAACCCTAATGATTAGGGCTGCTTCACCCTATTTCTTCCCTTTCTAGCTGTGAATATAACTTATATGAACTTCCTGACCTAATCTGTGCTCAGTTCTAAGCATTGCCTAGCTTGATTATTTGTCCAGTCTGACTTAAACCTATTTATTTCTGTTACCCAAACTTATTTCATCAAAGACCAGTATTATAATTCTCAAGAAATGGGAAAACTAGAGCATGTTTCTGTTTTCAATGTCATTCATTTCCAGGCAATAATTTTTCATTTGTATGAAATCCTATGCCACAATTTTCCTTAACTATTCTATAAGTGATATTTCATTATGTTATACCATTTAAAATTGCACAGGAAAAGTCGAAGGCAAATAGAATTTTGCTCCTTTTTAAATCTACTATAGCTTTTAATTCCTCTGATTATTGTGGAATATTTTTTATCTGTAGAGTTTGAAAACTCCACCCAAGTTTATTTGCTTGCTTTTTAGTGTGGATTTGTTTTCACTAGGATTTCCTGAACCATGACTCATGCTCTATATTTTCATGCTATGGTCATTATTTTCATCAGTAATATTTTATTTTGTTATTTATTAATAATCATTTCTTCTCAATTTATGCCTAGTCTGTCTTCCAGGGCAGTCATCTTTTCTCTTATTGGGAACACTACTATATCCTTTTTGTCTAAGTTCTTAGACTATTTTTTCTAATATCTCTTTTTACTATAATTTGATCTCTATACCTTTTGAACTCTTATATAATGCTGTGATTGTGATTCTTAATCCATACATCATCGTTTTTCTCTACTTGAAAATTTTTGTGACCTCAAAATATTTCATATTTATAATGTGTTTTAATACACTTATGTAACATCTTGTTGAATAGTGTTGAGTTTTAAGGGAAATTTACTTCAAATGGAAACTTTTACAATTTCCTAAAGTGGTTCCCTTTTTCTTGAGCCTCAGGATATTTCCTAGGAAACTATGATTTTCCTCTCTGTTTTCACATTCTTTAAAGAACTTTATTGGTTCACCCTATATTTCCTATATATTTTGACCTAAGTTAAACTGGAGGTGAGCTCTGGAAGAGGCCACTGACTCAGATCACTTCATCAGTTTTTGTAAAAAGAGTTGTAAAAATTCTTTAGCTATGTTATATTTTGATTTTTTGTTTATTTTTAATGCAATAGCCTGGTAGAGTGAGGGGACAGGGATAGGAAGAAGGATGAAAAAATATCTATTCAAGGTAAGGAATTTCATCTCTGTGATATAGACCTGAAAAGACATCAATTGAAAAACATCCACTTTTCAATCCCTAGATTATAGAATTAGGACATATTGGGCAGCTAGAGCCAAAATGATGACATTATTGGATCCACATGAGATGTCAGGAGTTGAGTTTTGTTTGTTTACATTTGCTTTAGACTTCAACCTTGGGAGTGAGGTTTCGCCTGTCTAGACCCTCTCCTACCCAATGTTTTGTGGCTGGAGTGGGGGTGAGGAAGCAGTGCCAAACAGAGGAAATGGGAGTTCATGTCACCAAGAATGAACTTCTAGGAGAGTACAGAAGCTAATTGTTGATGTTGAAAATCAAAATAATGAGAAACATCAAATTCATTTCAAGGCTTCGAATAACTAGGAAGTTAGAGGGGGGAATACCAGAACTGAAGGTGGCCAAATGAAGTACTCTGAGTTTGGGAGCCAGTGATTAAGAAACAGGCTTGTGAGGAAGTTGGATGCCGCTCATCAAAGAGGGAGGGGAAAGACTTGAATGACTCCAGCAAGGGGAATTTTATATTATCGTACATAAACTAACCAGAAGAGGGTATAGAGTGATTCAGCCTGATTTTAAGAACAAGGAGAAGAATGGACTTAGCTGAATACTAGATGCCAGCTTTTGTCAGCTAGTTTGCTTTGAAAAGCTACCATATTTCTATCCCCAAAGCATGAGACAACTGGTACCGCAGTTTACACTTAAGTTCACAAATGGAGGCGAAGTTGTTTTACAGGTGATGAAAGGCAAACTAATTTGATTGCAGTCTCTTCAATAATGAAATATTATTACTGAAAATACTAGTTAACTTTGCTGTAGGTTAATGTTTCTTATTAGTTCACATAATTTCTCTGATAATACAGTGCTAATTATAATTACACTGAGACTTTAGTTCTCACATATTTGGGAAATCAAATCTAAAATCTAAGCGTATGTGACCATATCAATAGTTTTCTTTTCTCTGAACAATTATAGTTTTAGATTTTATAGAATGCATGAAAAACTTGTTTCCATAAATTGAAAAAACATTTTTTGAGGCGGTGGTTTTATTTAGCCATTTAGAATGAGATACATTAATACTTCCCATGATTATTATTCATGAGAATTTATTCCTATGTAATTATAAAATCCTACAGTAAATTCCTGTGTAAAGTAGGTTAAGGCATAGATCTTATTCACTTAAATCTATTTTAGAGTTTACTTTTGTAACTACAGAGCATAGAAATTAATACCAAGGACCAAATTCATAAGATATTGGCACAGAAGGAAGAAAACATTTTAAAGAGTAAATGCCTGCAGCTTGTTGGTGTAGAACTCAGATATTCAAAATAACTTTGCTCTATGAATATGCTCTATCAATTTTGGGATAATGAACTGTAGCAAAGCTCAAATTTATAAAAGATGGGCTGCAAGAAATGATGATGCTACAACTACCCTATTTTCCTCCCTCAGCTTTAATTTCATTTTATTGAGTTTAACAATATGAGGGTGAAAGGGTAACTGCATTCTTTTTGCAAACACCCATGTAGCTCCAACCCCAGAGCAGGGCATTGCATTTACAAGCTATAGGAATTGTATTAGTGATGTAAGTGCACTGCCCAACTCATCATCGCCCTGCCTTATATATTGCGGACATCAGCTAAAATTGTTAGGACTAATCCTTTAACTCCTTCAGATTCTGTGTGTTATTTTTGGCTATACCTTCCTAATAAACTAAATGTTTTATTTTCTTCTTTACATCTCATCTTTTAAAATCTGTATGTGAAGTGTTTTATGTGATGAATATTATTATAAGATAAAATGTAAGAATCAGAAGAAAGGAAAAAATAGAGAAAATATCAGATGAAGCTAGTATTTAATGGTTAAAAATTCACACTATATAAATTTTTCACAGATTGAATTTTTGACCAAATTTTGAAGTAGTGTGAAAGAAGAAAACAAGCAGTTTCATCATTGTGCCTTGTAGTTCTCCATTGAAGAGTGATCACACAGTTTCAGGGATACTAACAGGCAGAAGCAAAAAAAAAAATTATTCTTAAGTCTCCTGTTTATCTTGAAGATTCCTAGAATGTTTGTTTTGTCTTTTATAGCATATAAAGTTTTATATATTTTACCTTTATTTATTTATTTTAATATTTGTTTTAACATTTTATATTTTTCAAATTATTACCCTGAGAAAAATAAACTAAAATGCAAATCATGTTATCTATGATTTTGCCTGTCTCCTGCTACATTATAACATATTTTACTTTTATAAAATCAATACATGATCCAAATGTCCATTAATTTTTTTTAAAAAGCTAGTTACATAGGAGGTGTACTATCTCCTTTTCAGTCACAAGACCCAAGGTAAATTTTTTATGAGTTTTTAATTTTTTAAATGCATATTATAAGAGACTTTCCAAATAATCCTGTGCTGCAAATTAAAAATATTATTATAATGATCTGCATCAAAGTTAATATACAGCCTAATTTGCTTATACAAAGTCTCTCTAGAAAAAGTTCAGCCTTTGTTTATATAATGAGAATGGTTTATCGATATCGATATAACCTGACAACCAATGAGAGTGGACTGGAATGCACATGTGTGAACAATGAGGACTTCACTATACTAGTGGCGGGGTCAGGGTAGTTGGTAGAAACTATTGAGTGAGCATATGTATTGTATAGTGTCACATTCAAAATGACTGACTGAGGAAAGCAACAAATCTGCATCAAATCTTATGTTAAGCTTGAACATGCCTCCACCAAAACTATTCAGATGATTCAGAAGGCTGCAGCTATGAACAACTGGGAATTGGCAGCTTCATCACAACAACCCTCATGCATCACATCTCCTGTAGTTTTTTGGTGAAACATCAAATCACCCAGGTAACTCAGCTCCTCTACAGCTCAGATTTGGTGTGCTGTGACTTTTGGCTTTTCCTGAAACTATAATCACCTTTGGAAGAGAAGAGATTTCAGACTATTCATGAGATTCAGGAAAATACAACGGGGCAGCTGATGGCTATTGGGAGAACTTTGGGAAGTCCCAAGGTGACTACTTCGAAGGGGACTGAGACATCATTGTCCTATCTACAATGTTTCTTGTGTCTTGTATGTTCTTTAATAAATGTCTCTATTTTTCATATTACATGACTGGATACCTTCTTGACAGACCTCATATAATCCTTATGCTGCTTGGCACAATATTGGTTCCTATTCAAAAACAGGTTAATAAAGTTTGCAAATTGTTTTACATAACCACTGAAAAGTTATTCTTTCAGAAAAATTATGTAATGTATATATTTCACACTAACCAACAGACAAACAGTGGAAGTTAACATAATCTCAATATACAACATTGCAAAGTAACAAGTAGGGAATTTAAGTAGCAATCCAGATGAACCAAATCTTCATAGTTGGTTTTGAATAGAATTTGTACATATGTCCATTTGGGTTATTAGATTGTATTGCTAATAAAGCCAAAATATTAGATCCATTATTTATTTAGACCTGCTTCATGCAGATGGAAATAATTTAATAATTACAGGCAGTTCCCCTATATTTTAACCAACTTGATTATTCACCAAATGCCTGCATTTTTAAGACAACTAGATGCGAGGGTTTACATCTCTCAAAAGCACATCACTACTAGAAAAAGAAAATGCTGTTGGCATGTAAAAGCGTGTTCATAATGATTGCTTTCATAATCATAATGACAGCACTGTAATTGTATTGTCAATAATAATAATAAATTAATAATAATGAAGACAGTTACCATTAAATCATTCTTTACCTATGGCAAATAATAAATCATTCATTTCCCATGGCGAATAATCATTAAATCATTTATTACTTATGGCAAATATGTTTTACCTTATGCTATTTAGACATTCTTATGTTTAGAAAGGATGTGTATTCTTCTTTTTAAAGAGCTTCAATGAGTAATTAGCAAAAAAAAAGGGATAAATTATACATTGGCAACATTAGATACAGCACTTAGAGAGTGTTACCAAAATAAATCATTTCCTGGAAATTTTTGACTACAGTTTATAGAGAAACCTCATGAATGCATTTATGATGTTTATTTCAGTGTGGTATACAAGAATATCTGAACATATAATACTCAGTGATGCAACTTGTGATCAAATTTTCAAATTAACAGTAAAATAAATATCACCACACTTTGATTAGAGGGATGCAAGCAAGGTCCAGACCTTAGATCATTTGTCAGATTAAAATATTTCAGTCACTATCACTTTGATTGACTTGTTAAGTTTTTAAGAATATTAAGTCATCCAGAGTCTAATAAAAGGCTGATACATATGTAATGTAATGCTCTACTGAAGAAAAAATACATTCCCTCTCCACTTACTGAATGTTTTACTTTCTCTCTAACATATTTTGCCACCTCACGTTAAATTATATGTTTTATTCATTTTGTTTTGCATCACTAAAACAAAGTAAGGGAATTTAGTGTTGTACACTATTCCCAGCACTTAAAACACTGTTTGGCACATAATATGTGTTCAGTTTATATCTTTTATTGAAAAACTATTTAGTAGACACAGATATACCTTAAAAGCTTTGTTTGAAGCTAAATTTAGAGGTGTGAGATGACCAAAACTCTAAACCTTTTCCCTAACCCTTGGTTGGTAGATGTGGCAGTAAATATGTATGTAGCACATTGTATAAAACATATATGAACTCTGCCTCAATCAAAGAAGTGAAAATGCTCGCTTGTAGGTCATCACTAACTTTTAAATCAATGTCCTTTGTAATTAATCCATACCCTCCTGTGTCACTATTAAGCCAGGTCTCTTTCAGGATATTTTATATCTTGCTTTCTTTTTTCTGTCTTTTGTGCCACTCACCAAGTTTGAATGTATCCATTGATTCTGCACAACATCTTCTTTTTCCATTCTTGTCATAACTCCAGGCGACACCTCTCTATAGATGACTCCTAAATTACATCATCCAGAACTCTCAAGCACAAGCTTTACCTTTCTACCTACCTGCTGGCCACACACACAAATTATTTCCTCATCTGCTTCTTAGACTCAGCCTGTCTAGAACTAATTCAGTTACCTTCCTCTTTAAGCACTTACCTTCTTCCTCTTCCTCTATCAAATCTATTTCTATTTCTTCATTCTCCAGATCTACACCTTGGAGTAACAGAGTGTTCTTCCCACCTCTCTGCTTGCATAGAATAAAGCCTCTATTCCTGTTCACCAGAGCTTCATCGTGTCCCCTCTTCCACACCCCATCTGGCACTTCTTGCCACTGTGCTGCCACAGGAGCCATTTTTCTCAAATTCTGACTTTCTCATAGTCTGCAAATTGGCTTCCATGTCTCAAATCTCTCTACCTTTAAAATTAAGAGATCAGTGTCATTTTCATACATGCTGATCATTCACACATCATTTCTCCCTCCTCCTAACAGAGTTAAGTTTTCCTAAAATTTGCCCCAATCTATCTTTCCAAGGCTTACATTCCATTATTTCCATATGATGCAAAAAAATGTTCCAGGTACTCCCTAAGACTTCCATTTCTTTCCCCATCTCTTTATATTTATGCATAACACTTAATTTTTCTACTAGTACGCTAATGAACACCCTATTCATTCTTTGACACTATAATCTGTGTTGACTACCAAAGCTTCTGATGCCAAACTTCTGGGCTTTCTGCACCAAGAAATTCTCCATTTCTCTGAAGACACCAACTGGGTATCACAATTCAATTCAATTCAATTCAATTCAATTCTGCCACTATATGGAGTTAGCACAGACCCCACAAGTTAACGGTCCAGTCCCACAAGCTGCTTCTACTTCAGAGAGCAGGCTCAGGTCCCAGGTTGTCTCCTCTATTTCTGACCAGCCAGCTATAAATTGGGGTTTCCCACAACCCTCTTCTCAGGTATGATAATTTGATGTAACACCTCACAGAACTGAGGGAAAGAGTTTACTTACATTTTTCTGTTTATTTAAAAAGGATACTGTGGAGGCTACAAAGTATTAATACTTGACTCTCACCTTCTAAATTCTTCTGGCTGGGCTAATAACCAAATTAACAGAGAGACATATTAACAGGAGAAAATAAAAGTTTTATGTATGAACATGGGGAATTCATATAGGCTTGAAAAATTTCAAAGACAGTAAGGTAACATTGTATATATAAGACATTTTGGATAAAGGAAAAAGTGGGGGGAACTGGGTATTAGATTTCAAAAGTGAGCATGGGTGATTTATAGGTAGATGAGTAGAAGCTGAACATAAATGGCAGGAAATTTCTTGTTAGGAAATTCAAAAATAATGGGCTACAGGAGGTATCTACCCACCAGGCCCCTGCCTGAAGCTGTCTTAGGTACCATACTTAATTCAAATTACATTGAGTTGACATCCTAAAATCTTTTTCATGAAACACGTTTTTCTGTCTGAATCTCATATGCAGGAAAGGGGGATTATCAGTGGTTGTTTCTGAGTTTTGCTTCTTAATAAACAGCTTAAAAACAATATCCCCAAAATGCAGCTTCACAGTGGCAAAATTTTGATTCCTTCAATAAAATGAACAACCTGATGAAAAGGTGCATAAGGCAAGGTTCAGAAGGGTCTGAAGCATAAATGCCTCTATCATCTTGGAAATGGGGTGTATTACTCCCCTAGTACATGAGTAAGTTCAGTTCAGAATCTCTCTGAACCCTGTAATTTAAGAGTTTTTTAAGAAGGTCTCATAACATAGCCACAATTGATTGAATCATTGACAATTGGTGATTAACTCAGTCCCCAGTCCTTCTCTCCTCCCCAAGGTCAGGGGCTAGGTCTGAAAGTTCCAACCCTCTAGTCATGCTTGGGTCTTTTGGGTGACTATCCTCCCACTCTAAAGCTACCTAGGGGCCTCCAGCCCCCATTCATCTTATTAGCATATAACTAAAAAACATTCATGTTCCAGAGATCCCAAGAGTTGCAGAAGCTCTTGTGTCAGAAGGCAGGGACTAAGGTCAAACATTATTACAAAAGATACTTTTGTAACCCCTATCTCTCAAGAAATTTTATAGCTTTTTAAAGCTTGTGTGCCAAGAACCAGTGATAAAGACCAAATATATATTTCTTATTATATCTTCATATCACAATGACTCACTCAAATGTCACTTTTTCAATGATAGCCTCTGATTTTTCCAAACCAAACATATTCATGCTCCTCAAAGTCATTTTCTTACATTACTAAAGCATTTTGCATATGCTTTAGAACAGTTATTTGTTTGTATCTTGCCTCTCCTACTGAAGTACAAGCTCTCCAATGACAATATGGTGTGTTACATGTATCACAGTCATCCCCAATGTCCTTCATAAGATGTCAACAGATATTTGTCAGATAAATAAATGATTGATGCAAACAATATGAGTTGCTCAAAATAAAAATCAAACCAGAAAAAAAAATCTGTGAAATAAGTTTGTGAAGACAAAAAAGAAAACAAGCAAAAAAAAAAGTCAAATACTGGAGATTATACAAACCTGAACAAGTCCCTTTTTGATTCTGAATGCAAGCTATTTTCCTTGAAAGGAAGAAGTTGGTCTAGGTGATCTCTAAGGTTGTTCCTAGCTCTAACATTCTATAATTTCACGATTCACTAGAGACTATCATAACTCAATGCAGGCAGTAGGACATGCCTCCAGCTCCTGGCTGCACTGTCCACTTTTTTCAGTCCTCTCCAGCTATGCTCCTAGAGACAGAAAGTCAAAGTGATAAAGTGGTTTAATTCAGCATGCAAATTACCACAGCTCACAGCCTGAAAGAAATCATGCTGTGGGCAGGTAAAGAAAATTGGAAAGATGATCCACAACTTTACAATATGTTGGTTTAGAATAAGTAATTTTCTCATATATTAGATGTATAATCTCTATTAGTTGAAGTGAAGAAAAATGGGCCAGCTATGAAGTTATTTTAATATATATATGTGTATATTATATAAACAAATATATTCATATGCCCTCATTGTGATTTTATCGTTCACTATATGCTTTTATAAGTAACTAAGGATAAGAGTTTTGCTACCAGTTTTCACATATGCATTTACAATAATTGACATCTGTCATTTTATATGAAAGCTTAGTTTCATTACATTCAAGCAAAATGCCTATATGGTGGGGGTGGTGATTTGTTGTTATTCTATTCCAATAAGACCTCAATTAATCATCATTCAGAGCAGAACAGGGCTCCTTAGTCATTAGGCTGGAACAAATCTCCAAACTGCCTTCCGTTTCTTATAAAGGCATTTGAAATTTTTATTGCTAGATACATTAAAATATCACAAAGCAAAGCTCATATGCATTTAATTTTTCTTAGGACATTTTCTCTTTTACTGTAAGGGGGTTCTGGCCAAATCACTGGGGAGCAGGGGGGACCTCTAATTAGGCATGAGAGGCTGTTCTATCTGCAGAAAGCAGAGGGTATGGAAAAAAACCCCAGGTTGTGGATTGAAACAGCAGCTAGGGAGAGCCAGCCTTCTGTAAAGGGTGGGGCTGGAGGAGAGGTTACCTCAGGCAACTCTGAACAATCAGCCTGAGTGTCCCTGTCAGTCAGGCAGCTTGTAATCCACCCAGAGGGAGCTTACACTGAAGCTGGGGGTGGAGGTCAAAACACACACTTATGGTTGAAGTCAGCAAGCTGCAGCAGGGGCCACATGCACAGCCCTAGGCCAAGATGTTGCATCCTTGTACATGACTAGGAGCTCTTCCCTCTTGTGAGATATGGTGGCCAGAAGAAGAGCACAGGCACACTTGGCCAACATTGGTCCACATTGGTTGAAAAACTGGACACTCCTACAGCACATGGAGTTTTGGGAGGGGACTTTAAAACAGAACATGAACAGAAGTCTCCCTCTTTCTTTGCACTGCAAGGGTAGGAGCAGTCACAGGACCAGCAAATACTAAACATGCTTAGGGCTAGGGCTTGCATGGTCAGGAGTCAGCTTAGAGAGGCAGAGTCCTGCATTGGGGCGTGCCTCAATGGGCACCAACCCTTGGGACACTGCGACCTTGTACAGGAGCTCAGGTCCTGGACTTCTTCCATTCTCTTGCCCTGAGAGCAATGCACAGAGGCATGAACTGGCCAAAGGGATGCAGGCAACCTCAGGAACTAGGGCTCCACAAATGGAGCTTCCCTGCATGACCATCTGGAGTGATATGGCAGTGCACCCAAGACACGAGGAGAAGGAGAGAACTGCAGGAGGCAATGGTGATGCTGAAACCCATAAGTGCACACCAGAGAGAGAGAGAGAGAGAGACTGAGAATGGAGACCTGCTCATGTAGCTGCCATGGGACTCAAAAGGACAGATAAGATGGGACAAGGTGCCTGGATGCTGACTGTGGTCCTGGGAGTGGCTGGCTTTCTTTACTTGGCTGAAGAGGTTGGCTCAGAACAGGAATGCTCCCAGCCCTCTCAAATTGGGAATCCTGTTTTAAAAAAAACATCTTTTCTTCCCAACAAATCTTTGTGTGATGCTTATACATGGCAGCAAGCAACAGGACTCCAGGCTGCCTTCATTGTTTTACATTTCCTTGTACACACACATAACTGGAACATTTTTTTCTACTTTGGGTTTGTATTTCATGTCCAAAATGATCACCTCTCACCATTCACTTAGTTGTACAAGCCAGAATTATAGATTTATCTTTGACTTCTTTCCTCTGTTTAATACTTGCAGTAAATTACTATCTCTTGCCAACTGTATTTTGTAAACACTTCTTGAATTCATATATATTGATATATATGTGTGTGTATGTATATATATTTATATATAATATTCCCTTTGCTTTTATTCTAGTTTAGGCTGACATAACCTCTTGCCTACAGTAGTGTTTACTAAATCTTTATTAATCATGAGCCTTTATCAGTAAAATATTAAGCAACTACTTCTAAGATATGAATATTTATTTTGTTTCTAAATTATACAGGCAACTTTATATTACTCTAATTTTAAAAATTAGAAATATAGAAAGTATACAAGGATAAGTTAAAAACAAATAGTGTAAATATTCTTTCTGTGTAGTGGCATGGAATTTGTTTGTGCCCTTGGGAACATGTGTTGTACTTGAGGAACCAATAGCCTCGGGTCCTCCAACAGCCACCAGCCTGGTTAAATAGCTCGGGTCTTATCTTCCTCATATAATAATCTTTCTAAAATGTAAGCATGTTCATATTTTCTCCCAATTAAAGCACTCCTGTATCTTCTTCTTTTCCTTAGGATGAGACACAAAGTCTTAAGATGCTTTAGGAGAACCCTTTTTAAGCTGGGTACTCACTGCTAATTTCTCTAGTTTCATCTCCTGCTGTTCCTGTTCTGCTTCTCCTCCATATCCCCATAAATAGGCACCTTGTCCACACTGAACTTTTTTCAAATCCTCTAATAAGCAGCCACTATTATTTTCACAGAAAGGCTTTACATATCCATTTCATGTTGCTTAGGACATCTTCTTTTTTCTTCTATCTTCTTCATCTGGCTAAATCCTACCCATCCTTGATATATCATTTTATATCTCATATCATCTGGATCAAATGAGATACGCTACTTTGGCATATGAAATTAGTTCTTATCTTGACCCATGTCATTGAAGTTTTTCACATTGGCTCAGCGATTATTATACTTTGGAGCAACAGGAATCGTGTAGAAAACTTAAGTGCAATTTTTTCAACTTCCTTCCAAGATATTTTGATTTCATAGGTCTAAAATGGACTCTGGAATGTGTATCTTAAAATGTCTTGGGTAATTCTAATGTAGGTGTCTGCACTGGAAGAGATGTTTATTTACTGTTGCAATTTCATAGTGTTTCAGGAGGGTTGGTTCATAGTAGGTAGTCCAAAAATAATTGTTGAATAACTAAATGAGAGGAATCTGGTTGATAAGAAAAACATTTGTTTCTAGATAGAGATAATGGTAAAAGTAGGAAAATGGATATGGAAATCTCAGTGTTTGCTGAGAAACCTTCAAAAGTAATTCCTGAGCTCCACCCCCAAAATATGTGTCTGTCAAAATTCTGTGCCAGTGAACTAGCACGCTTATAATGAATGGGCTAGCCTAAAGGTATCCTATCTGCACAATTACCAATAGGGAAGTTTCTGGCGGGTATAAATTATCTTCCATATAAGTTTTGATAAAGGACAACACAGTTAGTTGGGTTAGGGCCTGTGGCTGGGTAGCAGAGAGGAAGAGGAAAAATTGAGGCTACCTACAGAGAGTTTTATAGAATATATTAAAGGGTTTGAACTTTATTTTAAAGATTCAACCCTGCTCCCTAGGAGTACTGACTTAGCTTAGAACATTAACTAGGTATGTAATGTTAACAGATAGCAAACCTTCAGAAGCTGGGGATCACTTTTATTTGACTGCCTGCCTTTTGGAGAACCACGAGGTCCACACTCAGTTGCTCCCTCTGGCCCATTCACACTACTAATACATAAGGTCCACTGGCAAGTACTACCATTACTGCAGATCAAAAGAAAAGGAAAGCCTGACTCCTCAGCCACATTGCTGCCTAATTGTCCTAAGTCTGCATTTAATTCTGTGAGATACTTCTAGGAATATTCTCTCTTTCAGTCACCTTTCACCTCCCATAAACTCACCCTGACAATATACTTGTTTGCATTTTCCTGAACCCACTCAGTCTTTTACCATCCTTCAGAAGGCACTTGTTGGTTTGTCTTCAGTTACTGTTTTTCCTTAGTCCTTGTGCTTCTTCGTAAAGCTTGCCTCATTTGTTTCTCTTCTCTTTAATATCACAGTCCTGCACTTTCTGATGTCCAAATCCAAGAACATTTGTCTCATGTATTCTAACAACTTTTCAGGTTGTTAATGGTGGGAGAGTAAGTGTGGCCTGTATAACAACACCCTTTTAAAAGAAAGCAGAATTCAGAATTCAACCGTATACTTCTTTTATTCCTTTAGTTAATCATCTAAATAATTATGTAAGCTGGAATTTCTCAACCCCTTTTTATGGTTAAGGGAAACCAGGCTCATGAATTTATATAACTTGAATAAAGAAAATGTAGTGAATTGATAAGAAGCCAGAATTTGAAACCATGTTGCTATGCTGAAAACATTTATTATTTAAATATTTAGTTTTATTATCTTAACGATTTCACAGCACAGAAGGTGAGGGATACTGAAATAGGCACTACATATACAATATTTTTAGTCCTTTACAAATAAAAATAAGAGTAAAAAATATCTTTTAAATAATTATATTTTCTTAATTGTACTGATTTTTAGTGAACATTTATTCAAATTCTTCCATTTATAACCTATATGTACTATAGTCAACCTCTCGTTATAAACAGGTTCTGCAACAACTTGTAAGTTTCATCCTGGTTTTAATTTGTGTCTTGATATATGTCATAAGGTATTTGATTGACCCCAATTGAAAAAGCTGGAGGACACTAATGCATTTATTTAAAAAATGTAATATTCAACATTTGAGATAAACTCTTCAGTTCCTATGTTTTAAAGATTTTTATCATTATTCTAGTAAACATAGAATTCAATATTTTTTTATGAAAAAAAGGTTTCAGTCTGGTTAGAGACTACTATGACAACATTCCATCTCCAGATTTTTAATGTCTCCTCAGTGGAGGTGTGTTAATTAAATCTTCCTTGTCATTTGTGTACATGATTGATTAAAAAGAGAAAGAATTATCTTCCTCTCATGCATAGTAAAATCCCCTAAGTAGAAATTTGTTTATTTTATTTAATCATTATATATTTCTTGGCTTTAAATTGTCAAATATACTTGAATATCTGCTCCACCCCCAAATTAAACCCATCTACCATGACAATAATAGATTATAGTATGTGTTATTACATTCACCAATCAAAAATAACAACTGTATACCTTTAGTGCCTTATATCAAAATGAATACAGATGAGATTAGAAAACCATGATACTCAAGAGAGACATAAAATTCTGGAGCTAGCAGATCTTGGAAGACGCACCTGGGGAATAATCACAAGAAGACTGAACAAAGTACAGAACACCTAACGAGTATTTTAGAATTCTCTATTGTAGTATACTATTATTTTCACATAAATAAATCCATTATAATTCTGATTTATAGTACAATCACAGAATATATCCTTGACACAGTTAATATCTACAAACTAAAAATGACAAAATGATGATGATAAAAATGATGATCGATTCTACTAATGTTAACAGTAGCACTTATAAATTATTAAATGACAGCTATGCCCTAGACCCTGAGTTTAATACTTAAGTTTTCCATTATTAAAGTCAGTCTTTGCAGACCATTAAAGTGCTGCACATTAAAACTACTTATGGGATTTTGTTTACTAAAATCTAGATCTCATGGATCAAAGATTCTGACTCAATGGTATGAGAGCTGACTCCAGTAATTTACTAAAATGTTTCTATCTTCATAAGTGGTTTTATATATAATGAGTAATAAGAACTTCTACTCTAAATTGTGCTGCTTTGAAATAGAATTTTAATGGCTATATAATTCTTTCTTTTGCAATATGAATGGCTTGAATGTGGTGATGGATCCTGATAATATGCAGATATTCCTCATCTTTGTGGTTGTATTATTTATAATTTTATTGTTTTTAAAAATTATGTTTAATATTCACAAAGTCATAGTTCATGCTATAAAAAAATCAAATAAAAAATCTTATTTTGCAAATATAACAATGTTGAGGTTATATTTGAGCATGCATTGAAAATTAAAAGTAAAGGAGAGTTCCAGCCAAGATAGAGGCATATGTAGAAACCCTTCTCTTCCTCACACAACTAAAAAGAAGATAACGACAGATCTAAAAACAATAAACAACCAGAAGTGCCAGAAAAATCAAAATGCATGGAATTCCAACAACAAAGGAGTTAAAGCATGCACCAGACCAGTAGGAAGGACAGAGATGGGCAGCCAAGCAGGTGGAAAGGACTCCCAACAAGGTGGGGCTGGATGAACAGGAAACTGAAGATTCAAGCTAGCTGTAGCAAACCCCAGGGGTTGCCATGGTGGGAGAAACTCCCAGTCTCACATGACATAGTTCATGGGAAAGTGGGGCTAGAGCTGAGGAAGCAAATGGGATTATTCCCCCTCTGACCCCTCCCCCACAGTCAGCACCACAATGTAGCAAAGAGGGTTACCTCACCTGGGTGAGTACCTAAGGCCCCACCTTTTTACAACACAAGAGGTGCACTGAGACAAAGAAGTATGGCCCAAATGAAAGAAGAGATCAAAACTCCAGAAAAAGAGCTAAGTGACAAGAAGTCAACCTATCTGATACAGAGTGGAAAACACTGGTAATCAGGATGCTCACAGAACTGATTGAGCTTGGTTGCAAAATGAAGGAAGAAATGAAGGCTATCCAAAGTGAAATAAAGCAACATATACAGGGAACCAAGAGTGAAGGGAAGGAAATGGAGACTCAAATCAATAATCTGGAACAAAAGGAAAAAATAAATATCCAACCAGAACAGAATGAAGAAACAAGAATTCAAACAAATGAGAAGAGGCTTAAGAACCTCTGGGACAACTTTAAACATCCCAATATACAAATCATAGGGGTGCCAGAAGAAGAACAAGAGCAAGAAGTTGAAAACTTATTTGAACAAACAATGAAGGAAAACTTCCCTAATCTGGCAAAGGAAATAGACTCCCAAGAAATCCAGGAAGCTCATAGAGTCCCAGAGAAATTGGACCCAAAGAGGAACACACCAGGGCACAGCATAATTACATTTCCCAAGATTAAAGATAAAGAGAGAATCTTAAAAGCAGCAAGAGGAAAGGAGACAGTTATCTACAACAGAGTGACCATAAGGCTGTTAGCTGTTTTCTTAAGTTAAAAGAAACCTTGCAGGCAAGAAGGGGCTGGAAAGAAGTATTTGAAGTCATGAAAGACAAAGACCTACATCCAAGATTACTCTCTCCAGCAAAGCTATCATTTAGAATGGAAGGGCAGATAAAGTGCTTCCCAGATAAGGTCAAGTTAAAGGAGTTCATCATCACCAAGCCCTTATTATATGAAATATTAAAGGGACTTACCTAGGAAAGAGAAGAAAATAAAAAATATGGACAGCAAAATGACAACAAACTCACAACTATCAACAACTGAACCTAAAAAAAAAACCTAAGTAAACAACCAGAGCAGGAACAGAATCAGAGAAATAGACATCACATGGAGGGTTTTCAGTGGAGAGGGGAAAGGGAAGAATGGAGGGAAAGGTATGGGGAATAAAAAGCATAATTGGTAGGCATAAAATTGATGGGGAGAGTCTTAGAATGGTATAGGAAACAGAGAAGTCAAAGAACTTATATGTACAATCCATGGACATGAACTAAGGGGGAAGAAGGCTGGACGGTTGGGAGTGTAGGGCAGAAGGAGTATAAGAGGGAAAAATTAGGAAAACCGTAATAGCATAATCAATAAAATATACTTAAAAATTAAAAGTAAAGGAGTAAAGCACAGAACACTAGGATGCACTCAAAATATAAACTATCAAAAGCAAATAGTTATGGAAAAGTGATAAGGAATACATTTTTTGCATATTTTAAATCAAAGAATTATCATTTCTGAAGTAAAATTAGCCCCCCTTTCAAATAGTGATAAATGGAGTTCTTGTGTTTTTTTCAAAAATACACTTGCAATTTGCTTTGGAATGGAGACACAACCTTTTTTATCTTACTGCACAGACTTAATACTCATGAGTAAAATAAAAAGAAATGATCACGCATTCTGCATGATACACTCTTCAAAGACAAACTACTGCAAGGAGAAAGTAGCAATCACTCTGCAGGGAACGACTGCTGAATTCCATAACACTCCAGTGTCATCAACTTCAAATAATGTACACTTAACCATGAAGCACAACAATAACCAGCTACTTTCAAACCATTAATCCAAGCAAAATTTAATTTTACATAAATGTCTCTATCGAGATAATGAAAATGAACATTAGTTGCCATAATAACCCAGAGCTACTTCATAAGCATGTATTATTTTAAGCCTGTTACTAAACTCATCCTCATCCTTATTAGTAAATGCTGACTTATAATTTTATGTAGCATCCATTATTTTCAAAATATGCTAATACCAGTATCTGCCTAATGTAATCTGAATAAGTTTTGAATGTTCTTACTGATTCTGTTAACTTCCACACAAGGTGGCAGTGTAAATACAGGGCTCTAATGTTGACCCTTTCAAATTTTAATTAAGATATCCAACTGAATGGGAAAATTGAACATTTTCTGTAAATATATGGGTCTGAAAGGCAGGTCTCTCCTGCGTTTCTCTTTGGGCAGGAAAAGCAAAGTTGGCAGTCATTAGCATTTAATGGAACGAAAACCAAAGGAGTGGAGTTATGAGTTGGTTCAGACATGTCAGGTAAGATACGTGCCCACTGGATTTAGCAACAACAGTGTTAGGAGTGACATTGCAAACAGCTTAGCAAAGTGGCAGGGGCAAAAGATAGAGGAGAGTGTTGAAATGGAGAATTACGGCAGCAAAGGAAAGAGAACTCATTTAGTAGTGGGAAGAGGATGTGGGATCATTGAAAGGAATTTATTTTTAACTTTTGAGGACAAGAAAAATTTGAAACATGTTTAGGTGCTAATGCAAAGAGAGGACATTTGAGCTAAAGAAAAGAGGGATGTTGGGTGGAGGTCCCTGAGGAAACATAAAGAGATGGTAAGAATGCAGAGCATTGGGACAGTCATTAGGACAGAATAGCTCTCACTGCTTCTGGGCTAGAAGCATAATCTCAAAATATTTAAAATAAAAATTTTGAAAGTACCAAGAAAATTTTAGAAATCTTACCTCCATTTCTAAAGAAGATTGTAAAATATGGTAATGTAGAATATTTCTATCAATTCTACTTGTAGAATTGTAAATGTAGAAGATTGTAAAATATTTCTATCAGTTCTGAAGTAATCAAATAGATGAAATAAACAAGTACACAGAGAATCTGAAAAATGTCACCTAAGGAGAGATGATTGACTTCTCTTCTCTTACCCCCAACTGTGTTCACAGAGAAGCAGAGTATTGCTAATGTTTTCTTAAATTGGAGACATCCGATCCCTCGGACATTTTTAGGTAGGGTGGAAGGATAACATAAACCTTCTTGATCCCGTCTCTTACTACGTGGCCTCAACTGTGCTCAGGGTGTTAAACACAATTTATACATAACAGTAGACTCACATTTTTGTCTCCAACTCCAACCTCTTTCCTGAGCTTTAGGCATCACATAGACATGACTTCTTGGCATGTACTTCGATTCTTCATAAGCATCTCAGTTTAATCTGGCTCCCATAAACTGCTGATCACTCCGCAGATCCTGTTCCTTCAGTACCCTCTTTGTCCACTATAATCTCCACACTTTACCTCTATATATAAGTCAGAAACCTGGAAAACATCTTTCAATTCCTTCTCTCCTTCTTTCCACATTAAACTTATTAGCAAATCCTGATGTTTCTACTTTGAATGTATATATATCAAAGCTTCTATTTCTCTCCATTTTGACTGCTGCTTACCTAAAACAAATCACTTGTACTTCTCAGCTCAATTAATATAATTTCCTTTAGTTCCCCCATTCCTTTTTTCCACACTCTATTCTTCACATAAAAGCCTGAGTAATTTTTTGATAATGCAAATCTCTCCCACTGAATAAACTCCATTGAGGCAATGCCTTTGTGCTGCATTTAAAATAAAATCCAAGTGGCTTAACATTGCCTATAGGCCCTGTGAGTGGATATAAAGTTATATTACACTACTAATATCACTTACTTTACTTCTCACACTAGCTTTCAGGCCCTGAAAGGGCAGAGTTTGTTTGTTTTATTCACTATTATAAGTTGGCAGTGTCTAGCAGTGTCTGGCACATAGCAATAACAATAAATATTGAATGATAGAATAAGTGAATGGTAGATTGCTCTTAGGATAAAATCTTCTCCAAGCAGTTGCAAAGGAAAGTCAGTTCCAAAGTCCTGTCAAGAAGGGCCCATCAATAGGACTTAGGCATTAGGGCAGAGGATCTGGCTCTCTGATTCTGCTGCATTTGCTTGCTCATATGCTCTGGGCTGGTTTTTCCTCATTTCTGAATACGGGACTTGAATAGGGGAGAGGAGTGGGAGTGCTAACTGAGAAAACATAGACTACCTTTAGCTTTATTTGGTTTTAGCTCTAAGCTACAACTAACCCAAAGAAGTTGTCCACCAAATGGCCTAGCCCACTCGGTTTCTACACTGTGTTTAGTTCTGACCATTGTGGTTATGACCTATACCTTAAGGGCTCCAGCAGGCAGCAAGGAAACTGGAAGATTTTAGGTGACTTAAATAACCACTGTGTAGACACAGTGAGGGAATGGTTTTGGGGAACCTCAGTCCACAATGGTACAAAGGCATTTACGTGTGGCGGTGTCCTACATACTCTTTTCCTATCCCCTTCACCCTCTCACTATATTTATAGTCTTTTTTCACAGTAACTCACAGTATACTCAGAAAGAGGAAAATCACAGATTAATCTGAACCAATATATATATGTAATGGTGAACAAATTGGGTTCTGCTTCCTTAAGTCCAAAGAGAATACTCATGTGAAAAACACCAATTTTTAAAATTTAGTTTTTATTTATTTAATTTCATTTATTTATTTATTTTTATTAAACTTATTGGGGTGACATTAGTTAATAAGACTACAAAAGCCTTAAGTGTACATTTCTATGATACATGATCTTCACATTGCACGTGTGCCCACAACCCAAAGTCGAATCTCTGTCTGTCACCGTATACTTGGCTTGCTTGACCCTTTACTATCCCTCCATCCCCCTTCCCTCTGGTGACCACCACACTGTGTCTATGAGTTCTTGCTTGTTTGTTTTTCTTCTTTATTGATTCCTTGCTTTCAGTTTTATATCTCACATATGAGTGGACTCATATGATTCTTAACTTTTTATTGCACTTAGCATGATATTCTCAAGGTTCCATCTATCCCCCAAATTGAAAACATTTATTAACAAAGACATGTGCACCCCTATGCCCATTGCAGCATTATTCACAGTGGCCACAACATGGAAACAGCCTAAGTGTCCTTTGATAGATGACTGGATAAAAGTGTGGCACATGTGCACAATGGAATACTGCTTAGCCACAAAAAAGATAAAATACTGCCATTTGCAACAACATGGTTGGACCTTGGGAAAAACACCATTTTTTAAAATTCTGGGGATATGTTTACATTCCATCCAAGTAAGGATGTGACTTTCAATGCCACCTACCATGCCAGTAGGAAATCTGAACTACATACAGCAAAAGTGAAGAAAAAGTACTTTTAACTTTGAAAAATTTTTTTTGTTAAATAAAACATTCACATGCTGAATGTTTGTGTTTGTGTTCTTCTATATGATGTTTATTTTCTTGCTCTCTTCTCCATTTTCAGATACTGGAATAAGTTATTACCTTTTTTTTGCCCATTTCAATCATAATCTGAGGTGAAAGGTAATTAAATGTGTTAGCATAAATCACATTCATGATCCAGACACTTTCAGAATCTTTTTGTAAGAAGCAAATTCAATTAACATTACATTTTGTACATTGCCTACGACATTATAGATTCTCTAAGGCATCATTTTAATGCCTTTATAATATTCCCTTGAAACTACAATGATTTATTAAACATTCTCCATGTTGTTTACTTTAAATTGCTTCCAATTTTGTACAATTACACATAATACTGCCATGAATATCATTGCCCACGAGTCTTTGTCTACATCCCTGTTTATTTCCTTAGGACATATTCATAAAAGCAGATTTACTGTGTCAATGGTCTTATTACATAACACCAAATGGCTTTCCAAAAAAATTGACATCCATTTAAAACCCAACTGAGAGTGTATGTCAAGAATATTATAATTCATATACTTGCATAAGTGAGAGTTAATTTTTATCATTATTATCAATTTATCTTTATATTTTTGGAGATGGTTTGTTTCTGCCCTTAGGCCTTTTTCCTATTAGCATATTGAATCTTTCTTATATTAGTATATTGTAGGTTGTAGTAGTTCTTAGCATATTGAAGATATTGATCGTATTTTGGTCTTATTTGCTTTTTCTAGTTATTAGCTTTATGATGTTTATAATGATTACTTCATACAAAATATTTTTTCCTTTCAAAATTTAGCCAAATGTTTTACACTTTTTACTTGTGATTTCTTTTACTTGTTAAAAGCACATCAAGATTTATTGTATATAACCAAAACATTTGTATAATATTTTTGCAATTTCATAATTTTATATTTAACAAACCCATCTGGGATTTCTTTTTTGTTTTGTGTATAACATGAGGACAATATTAGGGCTCTCCAGAACCATAGAACCAATAGGAGAATATATATAGGAGAGAAATAGAGAGAGAAAGAGAGAAAGTGAGACAGAAGCATAATATACTTTAAAGAATGGCTCACACAATTATGGGAGCTGACAAATCTAACATTCATAGGGCCAACCAGCAGGCTGGACATTTATTCAGGTGGATGTTTTGGTCTTGAGTTCAAAATCTGCAGTGGGCCAATAGACTGGAAATTCAGGAAGAGTTTATAAGTCAACAGTCTTGAGGCAGAATTGCTTTTTATTCAGAAAATATCAGTATTTTTTCTTAAAGTTTTGAACTGATTGCATGAGGCCCACCCACATTATAAAGTCAATTGGTTGTAAATGTCAATCACATTTGTACAAATGCATTCACTGCAACATCTAGATTAGTGTCTGACCAAACTGGGCACAAGGGTGTAGCCAAGTTAACATGTAAGGTTAACCACTATCTTTGGATCTAAATTTATATTTATTTTATTGAAATAATTTCCAGTTACTTAGTCACCTCAAGCTACTATCTTATTTTTTTTAATCTTCCATCTATTAAGTTCCTATGTGTTCTAGTACTTATTTCAAATTTGTGTTATATTCCATTAACATAGTGATATTATATAATACAACACAATTATCTTATTGAATCTCAGCAACACATTTGAATATTTGATAAGCCAAGATCCTGTAATGACTCACCTCTTTACATTAGCAAAGAATTACCCTTACCTCCCTCCAGTGGCTCCCCATTTTACTTGGAATACAATATAAAGTCCTTATCATAAGATTTGACCCTAGCCCTGGCTGGCATAGCTCAGTGGATTGAGCACTGGCTGCAAACCAGGCATCGCAGTTTCGATTCCCAGTCAGAGCACATGCCTAGGTTACAGGCCATGGCCCCCAGCAACTGCACATTGATGTTTCTCCTTCTCTCTCTCTCTCTTTCTCTTTCCCTTCACTCTCTAAAAATAAATAAATAAAATCTTAAAAAATATATTTGACCCTCAATTGCCTTTCTGAACTTAACACCTATTCACAGGGGCCCACCACAATGCCCTCCATGCCATGCACACTTCCACTTCACAGTCTTTCACTTACTCTTTTTCTTCCCCAGTTATCTACAGATTCTGACTCTAATTTCATTCATGTGTCTGCTCAAATGTCACTTTGTAAGTGAGGCCTTTCCTGACCACTGGATGTATAAGGGCACTATTGCCAGAGAGTTAACCGTTAGCTCTGAACCTCATTCTCACGCTCCATATCTTTCACTATACTTTTGTAAATTGAGTATCTCCAAACCATGCTTCTCAGACTCCATTGCCAGCAAACTTACTTTGCGCTTGTTTCTCCCACTAAGAGACAATTAGTACTGTATTAGCAGAGGGGAGTGTAAAAACCGTCCTGCCCTTGATGGCGCCCCCAGTGGTTGCAGCAGCCACAGCAACATGAGCCTCCATTGCTCGTCAACACAAGACAGATTCTTACAACCTACAGCTCTGTGGTTTCCAGCAGTGCTGACAAAAGCTTCAGAGCATTAGCTGCAGTGGCTGGAACTCCAGCAAGTATAACAGTGGGGCACTGATGACACTTTCCAACATTTTCTTTAGAGTGCGGGCTCATGTTTCCAGCCTCCGGACAATAGCGCCTTTTTCTTTCAGTGTAGCGTTCTCTTCCTATTTTGGATCTCCAGTGCAAGAAAATGTCAAGCTCCTCATCTAGGTTAAGCATTCCCCTCCCCTTTTGCATTTCAGCCCAGGATTGGTAGGGCCTTCCTAAATTCAAAGCAAGATTTTTTTTCAGTTTGGTTCCTCCAGATTTTTCAAAAATTGTGTATGAATTCCCAATACTCATTCCCTCTCTATTTGAAATACTTGTGATGTATATTTTCCTGACTGTCTGTTGATCTGATATACTCCCCTGTTTCCTTGCTCAAGTGAAGAGGGCTAATTGTCTTCCAAAATTACTCTTAGTTGAGAAACTCCTTGGTTTACACTGGGCACATGACATATGTGGACAAAATGTATTTGATAGACTCTCTTGTAGCTGGTTATGCACATGCGACCCTATTTAAGACAAGTGAGATATACTTAATAATGATGATGTGTACAACTAATGCTTGCTCTTCGTAAGGGAAATTCTATCTTCTTTGCTTCCTAATGGCTTGGAAATTGAAGTGAGTGGCATGACCTTGGATATGACAGTTTCCCCACCAGCCCTGGATCTCCCAACTCGGCAGTATTTTGTATGAGGAAAACAAACATACCTCACTTAAGCCACTATACTTTCAGGGCCTCTATAATGAAAAAATATAGAAAACAATACTATCACTGAGATGATCATGAAACAACACCCTATATTAAATGACATTGCATTAGCAGTTATGTTGTGATTAAACATTAGAGTATGGAAAGTTGGTGATTCTTACTGTGGTATGACCAAAAATATTCAGTAAACTGTCTCTTGAAATTACTTGTGAAAAAACCAAGTGCCTAAGATTCCTGTAGTTCTAATAAAAGCTCTTAAAATATTGCTGTTTAAGAAAAACAAACAATAAAGCAAACAAAAAACAAACTTAGATGATAATTACACTTTCCAGGGCTTATATTGGCAAGGAAACAGAAATTTAGTCTACAGAGTGTGTGCTTGGGTTTTTTTGTTTGTTTCTTTCTTTGTTTCTTTTTGTCTTTCCTGAAGCTTACTTCAGCACCTCAAATCTGTCCCAGCAGGAAATTATTCATAAGGAATACATTATCTAAAGTATGGGATACATTTACAGCTTCCATTTCATATATGGTCATTAGCAAAAATAGATTCAATGCCAGAAAAACTAAGTGTGGCTAAATAGACTAATCAAGGACACAACTGCACTGTCAGATAGAGAGTCTTCATGATTTCTACCCACCAGCATGACTTTGGAGCTTCAGCAGTTGTGTGTTTTCAGTTACTTCTTTTTACCAAAAGCTTTCTTTTAAGGTTATTGTTCTTATTCAATCATTATAAACAGGAAGCTTTTATTTTACCACTTTTATTTTATTACCAAGCTTTTATTTTACCATTTTTCTATTTCTTAACCTGGGCCATGGATACCTAAGTATTTCCTTTACTATATTTTAAGTTCTATATACACATTTAATACATTACTGAATATATAGCATTTTTTCATTAATACAGAGAAAACATAATACATAGGGCTTTCAAATATTGTAGAGATTTTAAAAGGTCAACACTGAGGAGACTTTCTATTTTCTTAGGTACATTTTTTAGAAAAATTCAACTTATATTGGGTATATTTAGTGCTTTAAAAACAAAGTTGTTCATACTTGTATTTATAAACTTACTTTTGTCATTTATGCTCTGTGTAAGCAGTTATATAAGTAAAAGCATCTAAACAACATATTTAAGAAGGGTTGAGATAGAGTTAAAATATGGGGCCAGAGATTATTATAAGAGTAAAATTAAACAAGGAAATGAGTGGAGAGATATGGTTTACCTACAGAATATGGAACATAGAAATTATACTGATTTTAGTTAAATCTAACTGCCACACATGCTAACATCTGGAGAAAATATAAACTACGGATATGTTTGCATGTGTGAGTAAAAGTATGTGTATGTGTTTCTGTGTTTGTGTGCATGTTTAATATACATGTGCATGTCTGAGTTTGTATTTATTTGTATGCATGTGTTCATGGCTCTGCATAAACTTGAGTGTGTCATATATGTGTTTTCATTTGCTGGTGGGATCCATATTTGCATGTGGTTTTATTTGTATGTTATGTATTTTCACTTGTGTATGAGAGTGTAGAACAGGAAGTGTCCTCCTAGGTACGGTTCCCTGACTTTCATGCGAGCTTCTCAAAGCTAACTTATATTAACATCCCATAAGGCTTCATGAAATGCTTATATTACTTGCCCACTAAGGAACCAAACCTGACAAGCTTAGACACACAGAAAAATCAAGAAAATAATATATTTTTGCAATTACTGAAATTAATACACAATTCATTATTAATTATATTGCCAGTTTTTGAGGTTTAAATAAAAGATATGCAAGACTGTTTCTGCAGAACCTAGGCCCTAATAGGATTCAAAATAATAGTCATCATCATCATTGTTACTTAATTTATTAATTTAATTTGCATTGAAATTTTTAGTGAGAAAAGTGTACTGCATACTTCCCTTGTAGCAAGTCAACAAGTCTGTTTTCTGGAATTCTAGCTCACTTTCTCCCAAAAGACCTTGCTGAATGCCTTTAATTGCCTTGACTCATTCATCATAATCCACTATGTAACATGCAACTCCTTGTGAACAGAAACCTAATTTTATCATCATAATGAATATACCTTTATCTCTCAGAGGCATGTCCACATTATCCACAATTACATGTGATACATAAAACCTGAATACAAACCCATATTATAAACCAAAAATAAAATGAGCATGTATTATAGAGTATCTAGGTGTGGAAAAAGGGTGCTCACAGCTGGTAGTTAGAACTGCATAGGGGTCTAGACCAAAGTCCCTTAATGAACAGGTAAAACAAACAGAAGGAGATATTTAACTGAATCAAATATTTAAAGTAGGCTGAGAAAGATACACTATCTATCTCATAAATATGTTCTTGTCAATGGAATGAAAATACTAAAAACCAGTGACTAAAATTTTCCTTATCCATAGTTCATGTTAATACCAGAAATGACATTGTCAATATTTATGGGATTAAGTTTTTAATAATCATCATCACTAAGAGTTACAATCTTTTGATGTTCTCATGATTTCTTAATTGCATATGTATTTTATATATGTACTAATAAATTTAATCATGCAGAGAATCTTGGTTTTTGTTTAGGTATCTTTTTTCTGTTAAAGGTATCTTTGCATATCTCTCTGTGCAATATATATTGTTGTTTTCAGTTTAACTCATGGAGGGACACTTTAATTTCCTACTTTATAATTCTTAGAGAGTACCTCATTTTGATTTGCAGGTATGCCACATATGACTCCGGGGTTTATGAAAGTCTTTAGTCTGCATTTACGCTGTTTCAGCCCTTGGGATGTTGGAAAGGTGTGATATTAGCATTTGTATAGTACACAAGCATGTCTGTCTCCCAGGTGGTTCTAAGGTCTTAGAGTCAGGATGTAAAAATAACCTCATTCAATTCTGAATCTCCAGCATCAATGACACACCTAACACATTTTGGGCATTAGTTAAGGGTATACTGTCTTTATTTACTGCCAATGAAAGTGTGAACATTCATTGTTGAAATGAGGAAACTGTATATTTGGGACAAAAGTTGGAATAAGAGGAGCACTTCCAGAATGGCACAGCAAATGGATTGGCAGACCCTCTCCACAGCTACACAATTTAACAAATGAATATTGTTTTTTAAATAATATTTTAAGTCTCTAGAAATGTCCTACGAGGAAACAGCAAATGGAGAAACATTGATTAAAAAAGAAGAAGACATTACATTTTAGTAGGGAGAGTGAAAATCTGTGACATTTGAGCCACAACCTGCTTCATCTTCTCCCCTACTCAGCTCCATATTATGGAACCAACTGTGGGCATTCTAGTACATGCAGATGCAGCCGGGGAAGCAGGGCTCTCTGCCCCAAGCTTCAAGCCTAGAGTTATGTTTTCAGTCTGGGAAGATCACCTTTGTTTCTCATCTCTCCTGTTCTGTGTCAGAAGCATTATTTCAGGCAGGTACTGCCAGGAAGGCCAAGGCTCCCTCATCAGAAAGCCTGAAAATAAAATAAATTCAATCACTGCTGCCCCAGCATGCTCACAGAGGAGAACTTCCACCCTGGGAGAGACAAGGCCAGAAGACCAGAGTTTGCCATTCCTTCCCATGACCACATACTCAATGGAACTGCCACTTCAGGAAAAAATGAGCTACCACCTCCAGTTCTAGTACAGAGATTCTGCCCAAGGGGGAAGGAAAGCCATTTAAATGAAGAGAGCCATAGCTCTGCCTGAGAGGATTGACTTCATTTGAAGCAGACAGTGGAGAACACCTTGCCTGAGGGTATTGTTAAAAGCAGGTAAAAAAAAGGATGTAGCTCTAAAATGCAAGTAAATATCAATGCAGCTAGAAGTTTAACCGAAAGAACCAGGAAAAGAGCCAAAAAGAGTCTTTCTGGATTATGGTCAAATTTAGGAATTGAAAGATGTTCAACATCATCAGTCATAGATAAATTCAATCAAAATCACAATAAAATACCACTAATGCCACTGAATAGCTACAATCAAATAGGCAGAAAATAACCAGTGTTGACAACAGTATAGAGAAATTGAAACCATTATAAATCTCTGGTATAAATATTAAATGGTGGATACACTTTAAAAAACATTTAGGCAGGTTTTCAAAATGTTAAATATAGATTTACTGCATGACCAATGAATACTACTTTTAGATAAATGCCCAAAAGAAATGAAAAATAATATATTAAAAATGTGTATGCAAATGTTCATAACAACATTTGTCATAATATCCAAAAACTACAAATAATTCAAATATCCATCCATTTATTAATGGATAAACAAAGGCTGGTGTGTGTGTGTGTATATATATATATATACACAAATAATATTTATCACTAAAAAGATGAAGTTCTGATACATGCTACAACATTGGTGAGAATTCATAACATTATAATGAGTGAAATAAGCCAATCACACACACATACAACAGAATGCCACACATTGTATAATTATATTTGTATAAAATTAACGTCAGTGGTTGCCTCTGGTTGGGTGGATTTTGGAGCTACATAAGGAATGACTGCTAAGGCTACAGGATTTCTTTAAGAGAAATGGAAATGCCCTAAATTAACTATGGTAATAATTATACACTATGAATATGCTAAAAAATTTTAATTTTCTACTTTCAATGGGTGAAATACATAGTATGTGAATTCTAGCTCAATAAAGTTGTGGAGGATACCAGCCAGCAGTATCCATCCCTGCTGTGGATGCTCGTTGAAACAAGAAAAAAACATACACAGAGACAACGGGGTCCTGTGGGGAAATAGGGACGAAACAGCCACTCTCTCTAGTGGAGAGCACCTCGTCTTTTCACCCAAGCAGGCTTTTATTCTTGAATACTAATACCGTTTGCAAATTACAAGTAGTTAGCTATGAAAGGCGCTGGCACATCTCCTGCTGGGATCCTAAGCCAGAGTTTTGGGGGTTTTACTATTTAAAAACACTACAGGACTTAAAAACGTAGTTTCATTTCCTCCCTGTGCCTTCATATTTTAATTAAAGAGCATCTTCCAGCAAGCAGATCTCACAGGGTCTTTCATATTCTATGTCTCAGGCCGGATTACCCCGGGGGTCTGCCGACTCTGGTCTGGACTGCACCGTCCCTGTTATTTCCTCAGGTCTGAGTCAGGCAGAGGAGACAAAGGCAGTTGGGAGACTTGGATTTCTCCGATCATGCAAAGGGAGCCAAGCATTAGAACAGGTGGTATTCATGCCAGGGAAATAAGTTTTTGTCTCCTTAGCATCTCCTGGCTCAGAGGCCTCTTACTCAGCCATAGTCAAGGTTACAGATTCCTAAGACCAGGCAGGGCGGACCTCAACATCAAGTTACCTAAAACAAAGCAGAAATCATTGGGATAGGTTGTAGTAAGACTATAAGATAGGCCAAGGGATGTTGATTAGAATCATGAAGCTCATTTGTCTAAGTAAAAACTATAAATTAAACATATATAAATGCTATATAATTTTCTGCAAATCATCATGGGCTCACCCAAAGAGATCTTCTGTGTCAAAAACTTTTTCTTTACTAAATAAAGTTTCAGTGCCTGTTATTGGAAAAGACTTAATGTAATCTCATACTTGTAAAATATTATTTATGTTTACTTACCTGTCCTCCACCATATTTATTTTTTATTTTATTGTTTGTGATAATTAAAATGTATCTATTTATTTTAAGGAAAATTGTTACGTAATATCCAATTAAAAATAGCCTGGTTTTGCTAAATGGACTTGTTTTATGTTACAGATAAAAATTAAACATATTATTTCATCTCCAGTAATCTTAATTTTTATCATACCTATTTTTTTAATTTTAGGCAGTTTTTTAAATCTTTTACAGCAACAAAAAAGGAAATAAGTATTACAAAATAACTTTGTCATTCATTATTTAGAAAGTTGATATTTTTAAAAAGATTTTATTTTTTTTTAGAGAGAGGGGAAGGGAAGAGAAAGAGAGGGAGAGATGTATATCAGTCCCTTGCCTCTCCCATGTGCCCCAATTGGGGACTGAACCCATAACCCAGGCATGTGCCCTGACTGGGAATCAAACCAGAGACCTTTTGCTTTGCAGGTTGATGCTCAACCAGACAGCTGATATTTTGGACTAGAATACTCTATAATCCCATACAGATTTTTCTCAATAAATGTCTTCTTTTTGCTAAATCTAAGATTACCTTAATCAATTTTGTTGCACTCATCTTTCCCCTCCAAGCTTTATACAGGCTGTTATTGTATTTTTATTAGTATTTGATGTCTTTCTTTTTCTATTTCAAAATTTTGATTTCTTCTTCGCTTTGTTCTTATCCAGCAAGCCTTCATCAGTCTTTCAAATGCAAAATATTGTTCATTTGCTTCTTGCTATTGTCAAAAAAATTACAATCTGGAAAGTTTTAGGTATAGTATCTTTCAACGGATTTTAGCTTCATTTGAAAAACAGAAAGTTTATAATCTTCTACCATTATATCAGACTCAAAAAATTACTAATCCTATTTCTACATTGTAATAAACTATACTTAGATATTTGGTGGCAGTGTACTCATATTTTTATCAATACTTATAATTTTTGTACCATAACTTTTATTTTTGTTTTCTCATCAACTTGTATGAGAGAATCAAAACATGGCATTGCATGAACAGGTAGAAGAAGTAGGAAGTGAAGGTTAAAAAATAATGTAGTTCAGCATAGAAACCCAAATCAAAAAATAAAATACTGCCATTTTTTTCTAAGAATTTAATCCATAAGAAGAATATACTTCAATCTTATATTCTAAAATAACTCCTTGCAAAACTAATTATGTATATGTGTGTATCTCTCTGTGTCTACACACACTTACACATTTTTGTTTTGAAGATAAATTAATTTATCAAATCATTATAAAACCTTATGCCTGAGCTGCCCCCCCCACACACACAAATTTGGTCTCTCTGTTTAGATTCACAAAGTTAAAATTCAACTGAAAAACAAGACAAGCTGCCTCCTTCTCTGAAGTACTAACAACCGCTCACAAGATTGTAGTTCTAATGATTCTGCTTAGTCAGTATCTCTTGACAGATTAAAATGAAAGTATGAAAGTGAAATATAGTACACTGAGTTGGACTTGAAAATGCTTCAACTTATAATCATAAATACAGCATAATTTCTACTAAATTGAGTAATAAAACCTATATGTTTCTTCATGTAATCTAACAAGTGAGGGTCATAGCCCTTATATAAGCATAATGCTTACGATTTAGAAAACAGTTTGTAATTTGGATGTTTACATTAGGCTTTTTGCTATTTTTTAAATTTAACCCCGATTCCCTATAGCAAAACAGCAAGTAGATAGCCTCCTGAAAGCCACTCTCTGTTCTCCTATTTTCTATGTTTTGGGGGGGACAGAGAAAGGGTGGTCTTTACTTGTTTTTTTTAATAGTTCATTTTATTGTATTTTTTCCAGTTATCCTCCCTGAACCTTTTCCACCTCCACCCACACACCTCTCCTCACCCTCCACAATCACCCCACTGTTGTCCATGTCCATTAGTTATTTTCCTTTTTTGCTTGATCCCTCCATTCCCCCAACCTACCTGCCCCCACCTGTCAGCCTGCTGTCCATCTGTGAGTGCATGTCTGTTTTGCTTGTTAGTTCAGTTTGGTGATTTGATTCCACATATGAGTGAATAGAAAGTACTTTTGTCATTATTCTTTCCACTATCAATTTTTAGAACAGTGACATTTTAAGTGCTCTGATATACATGCAAAACAAAATTGCTTGAATTTAAATACATATCTTGGGTAAATTTTAAAGGAAGAAAATGCTCCATTATCAGAAGGTCGTTTCCATGTGCCTATAAATTAATAGTTCTGTATTATCATTAGAATAAAAATGTACTTAAAATGACCTCTAAATTGTATTTTTATCCTTAAAGAAAGATAACAATAGATGCAGAAGGAAACATTTAGAGGAAGTGGATACTCTGTTTTTAGTCATTCATTGTTAGGCCATGTCACATTTAAATCATGTAGCTCTTTTGTGCCTCAATATCATGGCATTCAACTCTCCCACTCTGGTTTTAGAACAAACACATGATCATTAAACTTCACATACTTATCATTAGGACAAAAAGATTGGCATACAAATATTCCAGCTACAGTCTCTTAAGTCAAGGATCACTACATTTAAATGCCTTAACCAAACTAAATACAGAAGCATCATAAAACTCCTCATCACTTAGCCTAATTTTCAACTATTTTTAGAGAATTAATTTCTTAGATTGCTGACAAATATTAATAAATTATGTTTTTCATCATCAAGTGAAAGAAGTTAATCAGATTCATAGACTAGACTTTTCAGACATAGGAATTTTTTCCTGTTCCTCCTGAATTCTCCATAGTGACTAGTAAGGTGTTCTGTGTATTGTGTAAACTTAAAAAAGTGTTCACATAGGTGACATAAAAAAAATTCATTTAATTCATGCTGTGACTGTAATTTCTACTTGTTACTTTTAAACCATCTCTTTTTTTTTATAATCTGGAACCAGATTTAAAACAGGAAACATAATTATATAAATGAATGTCATCATTTGAAAATTAAAATTTACTTGAATTACAAAATAATAATTATTTTTTTCAACTTACTGTTGACTTTTCCATCTACTCATATAAAAATGTAGAGGGACCTGCATTACAAAATAATAATTGTAATCAAATTGTTTAATAATAAATGTTTAGTTATTAGTTATAAATGTTTAGTAATCAAAATCATGTGATAATATAAACTGTAGCATTAGCAAATGTTCAAAAACAGAGTAATATATGCAATAAAAGTCACATTTTAAAAACAGTAGAAAAGAAATGGATTATTTTATAACTCTACTAACTGTTCAGAGAAATAATAATACAACACATTATATTATGTCTATATTAATAATTAAATGTAAACCATATTTTATTAATTTAGTCTTTGCCAAAGGTATGCATTTGGGAACAAAGTAAAGATTTAAATCATGAACTCACATTCATCTACCCTAGAAATATCTCTAAATATAACAACAAAAATTTTTGAGTACAAGATTTCTGAATATTTACCTTCTACCAGCCTAAAGAAAGTACTTTACAATATGTATAAGAAAGAATTCACTAGTTTAAAAGTAACACTATTATATAATATTTACAATATTCATCTATAAAGCAAGCATAAATGGAAAACAAAAAGACCATGTGTCAAATAAAGTATGATAGATGAAAGCCTGGTGCCCCTAGTAATGTTCTCTTATGTGTTGATTTTAAAAGTAGGCATCCCCCCCAAAATGGGGAAAAGTTGTCAAAGGACAATCACCAAGGAAAAATAAATGACCAATTAATATAAACAGGAATGAGAAAACTCATAAGTGTTAAAAGTTCAATCGAGGAAATATGCACTAAAATACAAAGCTGTCTATTTTTCTCCTTTGAAATTGGCACGGACACACACAGAAAGTTCTTGCCCCTGCACACACACACACACACATGCACGCACAGGGGCCAGTTCCTATGACCATCAATGCAGGGAAATAAATTCTTTCTTCATGGTACCACCTTTCTAATTTCTCTAATTAGCCATTCTACTTCTATATTGAGCCAGAAAAGGGACTCACAATATACATGGAAAACTGATGTTTTGATCAGTTTGTAAAGCATGATCCCCTTTTTCTAAAATATGTTTGTGTGTATATACTTGTTTATGAATAAAGACATTAACATATTTGTGGTGGATATATTTGAATTTGGCCTTATTGGTGGCAATTTCTTATTCTTTCATATTTCAGAAGTTCATACCATAAGAATTTATTATTTTGTAATGAGGGTGAATTTCAATTTTCAAATGATGGCATTCCTTTATATAATGATGTTTCCTCTTTTAAATCTGGTTCCAAATTATAAAAAAAGGATAGTTGGAGAAAGAGAAAATGTGTGTCTGTATTTATTTTTGTTGGTTTCATTTCATTGTTTGGACAATAGGGCAATCATTTAAAGGAAAAACCTTAGATTTACCATAGTTTATGCTTCCATTTAGTGTAAAATATCAAATTATTTATTTATGACTAAACTCAAATCACACTTAAAACCTCAAAGTTAAAGTAAATATTGTTGTGTGCTCTGAATAATGTTTTCTAGGATATACACACATATACATATTTTTTTATTTCAAAACTGAAATAAAAATCTCGGTTCCATAGAGATTATCCATATTCTACATTTAATCCTCAATTCACTTAACACTGAAAATCAGGAATTGTCATCTCTCTAAAAGTGATCACACAATAGAATCTAGGTCCATCCTATAATTAAATAGTACATTTCCATTAAAAGTGTAATTTTAAGTGTGATTCATTTATATCAAGAACAATATTTTCATCCCAATAATAGAATAAAATGTTTGAGATCAACCTACACTGCAAATATGTGTTGTCATATATCTATATTAGTGTATCTGTTCTCACAAATTCCACACTCCAGGGCCTCTCTACTGACCTCCTGATATCAGGCCTTTGAATCACTCTGACTAATTGTGAGGGGTGTACACAAGTACTGACAGGGATTGTGGACATTCTCCTGATCAGATACTTTGTATGCATTAGTAATCACGCCTTAGCTCACATGGATCCAAAAGTGTAAGCCTGCAGAGATGTAGTCACTATGAGATCCAGTGCCACCTTAGAGAAAATACTGAGCTTCATAGGAGATTTCAAAGTAAGCTCCAAGGTTCAGAGATTCTGAAGAAGAAGCCATCTGATGAATCACACTGGGCTAGTTATCTCAGTAAGACTTGATGATGTATGAACTGACAGACTTAACACATATTAGCCAAGTGCATTTGTGAAAGATACAAGGTTGGCATAGCAGCTGAGCTGAAAACCACATCTGACAAATGAGAGAGTAGAAAGTATAGGTCATATTGTTTATCTTTCCCAAGAAACAGAGTTGCTATATATCCCAGAGAAGTAATTTAATTTTTCCAGAAATAGATTTTTAAGAATCATAATTCAAATATTGTATTATTGTGTGGCAATTAATTATCATTTCTGTTTTGTTTTGTGTTAGTTTTATTTTTAAAGTCAAAAGATTGATGCTTCATTGTAATAAAACAAAACAAGAGAATGATTTGAAAACTAAAAATTTCATTTCAAAATTGTGTTATAATATGTGATTGTGTTTACTTCAAATGTGTTAAATGCCCTGGCTTGGTGGGATAAAGTGGCAATATATTGTGAAATACCCTTGAATCTGTGTGGTTAAAGTTTATAACTTCCCTTCCTCAGTTTTATATAATGCAGGATGATAATTTTGTCTAGAAAATAATAGGTGGTAGGCAAAGAGAATAATTTCCACTTCAGCAACCTGCAGAGGAACCACGCAGCTTAACTTCAGAGCAGAATATTCAAGCTGGAAAAACGTATACCCAAAGGTGCAGTAATGAGATGTTTAAGTATGTTAGCCCTACATTGTCCCTTTATATATTTTTTATAAGCACTGCATAATGTTTGGTCTCCTGTGGGACTGCCTAAGACAGTGGTTTTCACTGGGACAGGTCATAAATACTCTCCTGCTACTCTATGCTTTACTGGGGTTGAGGGTAATTGTGTGAAGCTTAAAAATATATTGGTAGCATGACCCCCACACCCCCATGAGCTGAACATGAAAAGAAAGTCATGAGCATAGAAAGTTTCTATTTTATTTGAGGGTCACAAAGGACAAAAAGGAACAACGCAAAGCCCCTTGGCATATAAGATGATCTAAAAACTATTTCATAGAACTGGGAAAGGACTGTGGCTGTGAAAGGGAAGAAAGCTCCCTTTGCCTCTTCTGTACAGCTGATTAGTACCTGTGCAAAAATTCTTCACATTTGCTCTGAGATATATTTTAATGAAAAGATGGGCAGAAAGTTCATCAAACACACTCTTGTATACCCCAGGTAACCCAATCATATTATTATAATTTTCAAATAGAAGTTAAGTAGTGTTGGCATCTCAGCCAAAATTGCTTTAGTCAGTAAAGATGTGTGGGAGCAGGAAAGATGTGGTTTCATTTTTTAACCTCAATACAGTTATGTCAACCAGGCGATGAAAATCAATCACTCAGTTCCCCAAAGCATATAGTCTGTGAGCACAAGTCACAATATGTCCCTTTTATATAATGAAATATACCCGCAATATTATGACATACCAGATGCTAAAGGGTGAGTCAGAGAAATGGTTACATTTTAAACCATTTTACAGTATTTTCTTTCTTGAGGCATACTACCTACACTTCTTTTAAATTAACAGATGCTTAGGTGGCTTTCAATGTGCCTACAAAGTTTTCTGTAACTTCTTCTATGGATTTTACACCTGTAATTCTTTCAATGTTGCAAAATAATATTCTCAGCAAGAAAGTAGTTTTTAATGTGTAAATATGTTTATTAATTCCACAGTTCCCTGTATTTTAAATGGATATATCTAGGTATTTTTAGGACAGCATTTAAAAAATTTAAATATATTTAACTAAAAGATATGATACTGTGCAATATCATATCTAATTCAAACTTCATATTTCAATTTCATTAATTTAATTTTTCATATGTCACCAAATACTAGGTTGCTAACAAAATGTCTTAAAGAATTTTTGGTGGGAAAATCCCTTATCATGAGGTAAGATAGAAACTCTTGTCCACGGCCACTACAATTGCCTGACTGTGTGAAATTCACTACATATATTAATATCTTTTGAATAACCCTCAAGGGGGTTTTTAATGCCCAAGAAGCCAACAAATGCTAAAAGAAGAAGCTAATAAACAAACCCTCACAACACTGAAAGATGGCATTTAACAATGCCATCTAATAACACTATAGAGAAAAATAACTTAAAAATCAGAAAACTTGCCAAATGTGTTACAGATTTTATATTTTATAGACAAGTATATCTGTGTCAATAGATAAAAAATCAATATAATTTTTGCTGGTAACTACTTTATTGTGATAGTTGTGTGTCCTAGTATGCTAATATCTGAGAAGGTCAATTTTATACAGCATAATTTTTATTACAGTACTAACATTTGTTTTCTAGATTTTTTTCTCATTAGGGAACTCTGCTGAGTGATTATCTCAAGAAGCTATTGCTTGTAAAGAAAACAGTGAAATGGAACCCAATTCTACTATAAAAAATGACAGTGGGGACAAGAAATTACTATTTAGACAATAAATAAAATAGATTGACTTACAAACACAAGGAACTGTGAACCAGGGGAATAGACAGAGAGTGGAAGGAAAAGCAGATTTTGTCTTCAAAGAGTGTGATGGTGTGAAATTCTAAGCACGTATCTCAGATTCTTGTACCTATTACACATTCTTTAAAGTTTGGCCCGAGTGAGGAATTAATTGGAAGGCTCATTGAAGGGAATTCAAGGATACAAGGATTACAGTCCCCCATCTTTCACTGTTTTATGCATCTGCTTGATTCTCTGCTACCCACCATTTGTTTCTTCCATTATGTAGCTCCCTTTATTACTCTCCACAGGGTCAGCCATCAGCTGGGAAACGAGGGCATCCTTCTTTGGCCTCAAGTTCAAAAATCTCTGCAAAAATCTGTTCCTGGTCCAGTTTTGGGTCAGCTTTCCTGAATTCCCCATTCCCCAGCCAATTCCAGTGCCATGTTGGTGGGGTTTTGTACTGAGATAACATGGTAAGAATGCTTATCTCCCAGAAAAAAGTGTATACTACTGCCCTGAGTAACTAAGCACTACTTGCCCAAAATATTTCCTTGAACTATAAAGTTAAATAACATATATAAACCACTTGGCATGCTGTTTGGTATAGGACAGAAAATTGAGTCAACTTCTACACAGATTCATAACTTGAGGGAAAATTAGATATTCACATGCAAAGGAATGAAAATGGATTAAAGATATACATTTAAGATTTGAAATATAAAAATCTTAGATGATAGGAAAAAATCATGACATTGGATTTGGCATTGATTTCTTGGCACCAAAAACACAGGAACACAGCAAAAATAGACAAATGGAATGCTATCAAACTTTAAAAGTTCTGAACAGCAAAGCAAATGATCAACAGTGAAAAAAAAAGTGGGATGAGAGAAAATATTTGCAAACTATATATCTGATAAATGATTAATATCCAGAATACATAAATAATTCCTACCACTCAATAATAAAAATGCAATTAAAAAATGGGCAGAGGATTTGTCAACTGAAAGCCATCAATGCCAGTTCAACATAAACAAGAGTTGCCACTTTGAGAAGTGATGGGGAGGAGCAACTTTATTCTGTGCAAACAGCTCAGTTGTGAATCAACTTGTCTGTGGAACAGCTAAATTGTGAGATAGTGCAGCTGTGGAATAGCATGGCTATGAAATAGCCCAAGCAAAGTGGCCTGGGCAAGGTGGATCGAATGTTACAGTTCCAGTGTTACAGCTCAGCCCCAGGGAGACAGCTCTTGTTGGGGGAACAGTCTTTGATGGAAACTGAAAATGTGCTCCACGGAGACACACTGACTTATAGACAGAACAGTTCCCACCCCTGGTCCCGTATTGGGTCATTTATATGCAAGTGAGGACACCAAATCATCACAGTTTCATTGACCCATAAAGTACTATCCTGATTGGTCAGAATGAAGCTACTCTGGCCAGTAAAGATGCAAATGAGGATATGGCAGCACAACTCAGACTGGACAGAGAAAGTCTCTGTGATATTGATCTATTTATGCTCCTAGGAGCTCCTTTATAAGGGTCAGCTTGGAGGAAAGGAACACCGTTCAGGAGGCAGGCCCCTCAGTGCAGCTTTTCCCCAAGACACAGAGAGCATGAACCACCCCTGTTTAGCAAGGACTACAGACTCTGTTTATAAATTTGAGTCCAGTTAACCAAGAGAAGACCTTTTGGGCAGGTATATTCTTCCACAGATGAATAGACCTGAGTAGACATTTCTCCAAAGAAGATAAACAAATATCCAACAAGCATGTAAATAGATGCTGATCATCACTGATCATTAGGTGATTACAAATCAAGATACAATAAGATCCCACCTTACATCTATTATGAGAGCTACAACTTTTAAAAAAGGTGCAGTTGGCAGGAATGCAAAATAGTTCAGCCATTACACAAAACATCATGAAGTTTCCCCCAACAATTCAAAATGAAATTATCATGTGATCCAGCAATTTCCCTTCTGGGTATATATCCAAAATAACTGAAAACAGAATCTCAAAGAGATACAGGCTGGGGCAAAAGTATGTTTACAGTTATTTGTATGGGAAATAATACAATAATTAATAAATAATAATACAAGAATTAATAAGTTGCTCTGGGTTTCATGTACTCAAAACTGTAAACTCATTTTAGCCTCATTCTGTATTTGCACACACGTGTTCCTTGCAGCATTCTTCCCAATAGACAAGAGGGTGGAGTTGACCCAAATATCTAATAGAGGAATGGATAAAAAGAATGTGCTATATGAAAACAATGAAATAATATTCATAAAAAGAATGAAATCACAACATACAAAGACTGTCCAGAAAATATCCAACTATTACAGATGGGGAGAGAGAGACCCAAGTCAGGAGGCCCCCTCCCCTGCCTCAGTTCTGGTCTTGCCCACAAGAGAATAATTCAAACAAGAGGCAAACACTTGAGATAGCAAGGTTATTTATGAAACACACGTGAGCACACAACTGCAAGCAGGCACCCAGCTTGTCTAAATTTCCAATTTATAGAGAGAATAATGTTGTTAGTGAGTTTGTTAGTAAGTAGTAAATATGTTTTATACACTTGGACTGAGGCTACAAGTGGATATTTAGCTAATCTAAGTATGCTGACTATTGGGGTTAAGGGGTTTTATACCTTAGTCAGTTTCTAGGATCCCCCTATTTCTCCCCCTTCTAAATGTTGGGAATCATGTACAGCTACAAAGGCTTTATTTTTTTAGTTAGAAAATGCTCTTTGTCTTAGTGAAATTGTTACAGAGGCCCCCTTCCCCAGTATGGACCCCCTCTTCTTCCTGTGCAATTCCTGCTTGTGATGTTCAGAACACCCACATCTTAGTCAGATTGTTACAGAAACCTCCTTTCTCAGCACAGTCTCAAGGACTCTCTCTTCCTGTGATATTTCGCTTCTAATGCTCTGGACACCTGGTAATCTTACCAAACTGAGTTCAGGACTGCTGAGTTAATTGGTGAGGTGTGTCTTCCTCTTTCTTCTAGCCTCCTGTATTAAGTTCTTTGTTAGATTGTAATGGTGAGGGCCTTGCCCTTGTTTTCTCTCTAGCTGCTTATTCCTACCTGCTACCTAAAACAACTATTGTTAATATAATAAGAATGGTTTTTGTGACATTGATTTAACCTGGCAACCAAAGACAGTGGACTGGAATGTGCATGTGTGAACAATGAGGACTTCACTGTACTAGTCAGTGGGAGCAGTAGATGCCATTGAATGAACATGTGATGTGTACTGTGTGGCTGTCTCATTCAAAATGGGCGAGAAGAGCAAGGAATCTGCATCAAACTTTTCCTTAAGCTTGAACATTTCTCCATGGAAACTATATGGATAATTCAGAAGGCTCCAGCTACAGGCAACTGGTGATTGGCAGCTTCAGCACAACAATGTGCCTGCTCATGCATCACATCTTATGTAAGGTTTTTTGGTGAAACATCAAATCACCCAGGTGACTCAGACCCACCACAGCCCAGAATTGGTGCCCTGAAGTTGCTGCCTTTTCCCAAAACTAAAATCATCTTTCAAAGGGAAAAGATTCCAGACCACTGATAAGATTCAGGAAAATATGATGGGATAGCTGATGGTGATTGGGAGAACTGTGTGAAGTTCCAAGGTGCTTATTTTGAAGAGGACTGAGACATCCTTGTCCTATGTGCAATGTTTCTTGTATCTTCTTCAATAAATGTCTGTATTTTTCCACAGTGCTTGGCTGGATACTTTCTAGATAAACTTCATTGTATACTAAAACATAAATGAAACTTGAGGACATTCTAAGTGAAATAAATGAATCACAAAAAGACAAATACTGCATGATTTTACTAATATGTGGTATCTTAAATAGTCAAACTCAAAGAGAAATTAGAATGGTAGTTGCTAGTACCTGGGGGATGGGAGAAAAGGAAATTTATTGTTTATTAGGTATTAAGTTTCAGATTTTCAAGGAAAAAGTTCTAATGATTATACAGGTATAATATATCTAATGTAACTAATTTGGAACTCCAGAGTTTATTTATGGCTTGGAACTTCTAGAGGAATGATTGGGAGGCAAACTGTGTTAATTTTAGTCAATTTTAGCTCTAAGCACAGTAGCCGCTAGCATCCAGGGAAGCAGCCCTTCCAGATTTCTATGGCAGCCTGTGCACAGCTTGTGGAAGTCAGAATGGGCCGTCCTCCAAACATCAGAATCTGTGCTATGGTTGCTGGCTGGATCTTCTGATTGCAGACACACAGACAGAGCTGGACAGACATTGTTGCAACCCTCACTATCATTGTCACAAGCTTCTTCCTCTCTGGCTGAAGCAACTTTCAGGGTATTTAAAGGGCTTGCACTTTTCTGTTTTTATTTTTGTTTTTGTCTTTTTCTCTTCTTGCCCTTTTAGGAGGCAAGTATTTAAGGACTAGGACATTCACAAGCAACTACATATGTGGGAGAATTTAGAAAATCACCATGCATGTCCAAGGAAAGTCATGGGCTCAGAAAAAGTCCTGAGAAAAGATTAGGTTTATAGTTCAAACTGATCTTTGTAGAGACATCATACAAAATCAAAGAAATGCACAGTCAAAAAACAGCACACCTGGAGAGTGGAAATTATTAGATTACCAGAGTTGCTTTATTATAAGATTAAAATGTCCTGTTTTCAGTAAATAAATCACAAGACATACAAAGAATTAAAGCATGGCCCATTCAAAGAAAAAAGAAATCAACAGAAACTGTCCTTGAGAAATGTCAGTTGGTGAACTTACTAGACTAACACTTTAGATCAACTATCTTATAGATGTTCACATGGAAAACAACAGAACCAAGAAGAAAATCTGGAGCTGAAAATAAATAAATAAATAAATGAAATGAAAAATCCATTCGAGATTCAATAGTAGATTTGAAACAGCAGAAAAAAGAACCAGCAAAGATAACAATAGAACGATAGATATTATTGAGTCTAAAGAACAGAAAGAAAAAAGATTGAAGCAAACAGAACCTAAGAAAGCAGTAGTGCACCATTGAGTGGACCGACATACGCACTGTGGGACATCCAGAAGAGAGAGATTGGGGCAGAGACGTTATTGGAAGAAATAATGGCTGAAAGTGGCTCAACTTTGATAAAAGACATGAATATAAATATACTAGATATTAAACAAACTCTAAACAGTATGAACTTAAAGAGATCCACACCAAGGCATATTAACATTCACACTGTTAAATAACAAAGAAAAAATCTTTAAAACAGTAAGAGAAAAGCAATGTGTCACATGTGAGGATTCCTCAGGGAGATCACAAACAAATTTCTCATCAAAATCCTTGGAGGCCAGAAGGTGGGCGCCTGCGAAAGGTGGCCTGTGGGAGGGAAGAACGTAGAAACGCCCTGGCAGCTCCGGGGGGTCGGCGCTGGTCTGTTTTTCAAAAGCACCCTCCCCTCCTGCTGTAACAAATCCCCAGTAATTTTTTCCCAGGTTTAGGATTAAGACTGCTTGAATTCCAATCTGGCCCCAAAGAAAACTAATTGTGTGACCTTGGGCAAGTAATTTACTTGTCTGTGCCTCAGTGTTCTCATATATAAAATGGGAATAACAACTTCATTATGATTATTATATCATAATAAAATATATTAAAAACTTAGTATGATACTTGCCTTGTGATAGGCTCTTAGTAAGTACTAGTTATCATTATTTTATTTCTATTTAGCGATGGGAGGTGACGTAGAGTTAAGGTCAGTCTCCAGGAGAGGTTGTCAATTAGGGGTTAATTTGTGGCTCTTTCCTATTGAATCAATTTTCTAATTTTCCCTGAGTTTCAACTTCCTTAAAAGTTAAGTGGAGCTATTATCTACTTTTTGTAATTGTTATAAAGATTAATTGTAAAAGTATTTGTAGGTTCTTGACAGGAAATAGGTACTCAATAAATAAAATCAGTAGAAATTTATTTTTAAACATAAGTTTACTTACATATTTCAGCTTTGTCTTTATGGAGGTATGTTTATTAAGGAAGAAAACTAGAATATATTTTAACAGTAAGATGATTTGTAACTTCTAGATTTTTAGACACTTGAATATTTTTAGTTTTACCCTAAGCCTTTCAATGTTCATGGGTAGCTGGGGGTGTTTGTTAAAATTATTTTACTAGTTTGAAAGTAATAGTTAATTGTTAGTTGTTGAAAGAAAAAAAAGACATTTAACTAACCTGTGGTTCTCAACATTTACCGCATATAAACCCACTGGATAGCTTTAAGAAAATACCAATGTCTGGGCCTTACCTCTCTCATGTTTCAAGATTCTAATTTTATCAGGTCCACATATGTTCTGGGATTGGATTTCTGTTTAAATTCTACAGGGTTATGGATTATCGGGCTATAAACCCACCCATGGGTCTCAAACATCAGCAGGCAGCAGTGTCACCTGGGAAGCAGGCTGTTAAAACCCACATGGCTGGTCCCTGTCCTAATAGGTGTTTTATTCTCTAGGTCTGAGGTGAGGCCCAAGCAGTCACATTTCTAACATGTTTCCAGGTGTGCTTATGCTAATGGTCCAGGGACCATAAATTGTATTATTGACCACAGAACTGAGTCAATAATACTTAAACTTTTGAAAGTGATGACACTTTTTTAATCATTAGGAATGTTATTGACTTTCGAGACTCCCCAAAATGTATATATAATGGTCCCCGCCTTATCTGTAGTTTTTCTTCCTGCAGTTTCAGATACCCTGTGTCAATTTCAGTCTAAATATATTAGAGGGAAAATTTCAGAAATAATCAATTCATGAGTTTTAAATTGTCCACTAAGTAGTACGATGAAATCTCGAGGGATCTACTCCCTCAGCCTGGGATGTGAATCATCCCTTTGTCTGGCATTTCCAGGCAATAAATACACCCACCACCCACTAGTTAAGGTGTTACCCTGCTTTGGTTCAAGTAATCTTTATTTTACTTAATAATGGTCCAAAGCATAAGAGTAGTGATGCTGGCAATTTGGATATACCAAAGAGAATCTGTAAAGTGGTTCCTATAAGTGAAAAGGTGAAAGTTGTTGACTTAATCGGGAAAGAAAAAAGAATTGTATGCTGAGGTTGTGGAAATATAAGGTAAGAAAGAATCTTCTACCCATGAAATTGTGAAGAAAGAGAAAGAAATGTGTGCTAGGTTTGCTGTTACACCTCAAACTGCAGAATTTATGGCCTCAGTGACAGACAAGTGCTTACTGATGATGGAAAAGGCATTAAACTTTATCATAAATCTGTATTTGTAGGGAAAAAGCATAGTATATGTAGGATTCAGTACTATCTATGGTTTTAGGCATCCACTGGGGGTACTGGGTCATATTCCCCACAGATAAGGAAGCTACTGCACACTCAAAATATTACACAAATGTTGCAGATTACATAAACTGACTCAATCTCACCCAGTGAACTTCTAGATGTTCAAACATTTGAGGTTACAACCCTTGATTAAAAGATTTTCTGATATCAATATCTATCATTTTAGCTCAAAGATTCAATGTCCTAATTAGTCTTTGGAAAATAATGCAGCTTTATTGTGAATCAAAAATTAAAGAATTAGATGAACATTAATAAAATTATATTAAAAACTGATGTACTTTTTGAAATACACAAAGTATTATTGAAGTCATAGATTAAAAATTAATGTGGCTGTCAGATTATTGTTTTTTCACATTTACATATTTTTTGTGTTTTAGCATATAAACTAGACATAATCCTGTGATAAGTAAATTAATAACTGTCTTCAATTTTTCTTTAATAAACCCCTAAACATTTAGTAGATATGTTTATAATTATTCCACACTTTAGCATTTTATTCATTTTTAATTTAGCTAGTAATATTTATTGAGAGTCTGTCAGTTCAAGGCACTGTACTTGGGGCTGTGTGAGAACCGTTAAATAAATAGACATGGTTTTGGTCATCAGGGTATTTAATCTGTGCATGATTTTTTACATAAAAATATTTTAGGGCACTTACAAACTCTTTTCAGTATGTTTTTAAACTTGTACCAATAGCATAAATTCAGACTCTTAAACATTTCAAAAGACTTATCTATTACTACATATTTTCACTATTAGTAGTAAATAAATTTAGAACAAGTTAGTACCAGACAGTAACTGTTTGGTAAAGAAGGCACACAGGAAATAGATAGACACTACAAATGCTTACAATATATATTGGACACTGATGCTTTATAAATGTTATGTTGAATTCTCTGCTGAGAAATACCTTTTAGTTTATAAACTCTAATTTTGTGGGTATTGAAATATATTCAACATAGCATTAGAAATACAATGTGATAATAGATTTCAAGATAATTTGATCTATAAAGAGGAATCTCAGTAGTAAGGTTTAGTATGTGCAGCAAAATGTAATTGCCTGGATAAAGACAGGCACCTGCTGATGTAGTGTTAATTAGATAGTCATGTTCTACGTGTCACTGCTAGCTGTGCTTCATAGAGCTGCAGAAATTACTGCTTTTGAGCTTGATAAATGTTTCTTTGTTCATTTAGCTTTTAATTCCTAGTCCTGATTCACAATCATTGTTACTTTGTGCATTTATCTTCCTTTTATTATATTATTGTAGTTATTATTTAACTTTATGAGTAATAAAAAATTCATTTCATGACAGCTTCATATATTGTTTTGGTTGAGTCTGGTTGAGTCATTCAAAAGCATGCTGAAAATCATAAAAAGCATTGTCAGAAATGCAAATACTAGGTTAATATCCTGTTTTCATTTAATTATTGCTATTCTGCTAACTTTGTGTAAAACAGACTCACAGTTAATTTTCTGAACCTCAAAGAATGCCAAGACTATAAATATGGTCATAATTTACTTTGCCTTTTTAATTAATAATTCAAAATTTTTGTATAAATGAATGAGTGGATGAATGAACACTTTAAGGACAAATGTCAATTTAAAAATGAGGCTTAATTCACCCTCTCATAATGAGAGAAGAATCTTCCTTCTAACCATTTCATAAGAGCATTTACTGGTAGAAAACTTACACTATAATTGTAAGTACCTTCTCATCTCTTCAAAATGTTTATAAATTCTTTTGAAGAATAGATGGGCCTTTTGTCAGCTGGCCTTTTGTCAACTTATAACTAGGAAAGTCCTCCTAAAGTACCTGGGTATCATCCCTTTGAAACGTTAAACATCAAGGGAGAGGACAACCCTGCCTCCCCCTTCTGTGACAGGGTAGGAGCCTCACTTCCCTGGCCACTTTCTTCAGGTAGCAAAACTACCTCCTGTCATAAAGATATACGAAGTTTGTTTCTCCTCTGCATTAAGCCAATTAGCTAACACAGATGGTCACCTCCATTACCAGGTAAATTTAGGATGACGTATGTGTGACAAATGGTACTGTCAATTCTTCTTACTTAAAGATTGTTATTGTTCATCTGGAAAGTGTGTATGTAATGAGCTATGTCTCCTTGGCTATCTAAATAGCTGTAGTCTCTTTGTCTTTGCAATCTCTTTGCAGAGTGATATTCAAACTCATTCATCTCATGGCACTCATAAACTAATTACTGAAAATCTGTAGAACACCAAAAATATATGTTTTGCTCATCTAACAAGAAATAGATATAATTTTGATTCATTCATACCAGAAGGCTATTGCGTTAGCTATTGTCATTTTTATTTGACAATCTAAGAGAAAAGAGGTCAGTGTCCCTGACTAAATAGGTATTACATGCTTTAAAAATACTTGCAGTACACTAGTGTGTCTCTCACAGCACACCAGTTGAAAATTGCCATCTTAGCACATGCCCTGATGTGCATCACATTCTGGTTTAAAGTGTGTTCAATAATAAAAGTGTATTTTTTGTTACTTTTGTGGAGAGGATTTCTGGGTTGGATTCCCCAGAAATTTTTAATATGAGCAAGAGTATTAGCCTTGATATTTGTAAGCTAAAGGTTATAGAAGAAAGTATGATTACAGCACTTCTGATATTTCAGTAGGCTAAAGACTCTGATGCTGACCTTATACAATAAGATGGCAATTAAGCAGCTGCATACTAATCAGAAGAATTTCCCATAACCAGGGGCTTTATTATTTATATATTTGACCAACACCAAGCTTCTTTAAGACACTGCATTAATCCCAATTTCTCTTGCAATCCTGTTACATCTTAATTTTTTAATTATTATTAATCTCATCACAAAGGCTATCTGAATTGAGATAATCTATATTGCCAAACCAAAGAAACAAATGCTTAAAGTACACATAGAGACACCCCAGAAGACTTTTCAGACCTTAGAGGTGTCTGTAATGAGAAAGCATTTCAAACTGTGAAGTGAGAGAATTTTTTAAAGTAATGCCTAAACATGAGTGCTTTTAAAATATTTCTTCTGAGAATAAAGAATTTAAGCTTTTGTCGCTAGCAAAAAAAAAAAAGGATAAAACAACTATGGGACATTTACACAATGGAATATTACTTAGTCATAAGAAAAAAGAAAATTTTACCTTTTGCAACAGTATGCATGGACCTGGAGAACATTGTGCTAAGTGAAACATGCCAGTCAGAGAAAGACAAATACCATATGATCTCACTCATATGTGAAATCTAATGAACAAACTGAACTAACAAGGGAAATAGGGACAGACTCACAGATGGAGAGCAGATGACAGCTAGTGGCAGAAGGAGGTTAGCGGGCAGAGAGACTGAACAAAAAGGAAAAAGGACTCATGTATGGATAACAGTGTGGTCATTGCTGGGGCAAGAGTATTATGAGGGGACTAAATAATAATGGGAATACATACAATAATGACTAAATAAAAATAAACTTTAAAAACCAGTGTATTTTCAATAAGTGGGGAGAAGGTAAGAATAAATGAAATGGCTTAATAGCAAATGGGAAGCTATATTTTAATAAACCATTCAAAAATATGAGAAATCAACATCCTATGGCCAAAAAATATTGTCTTTGTTTTCCAAAAAGCGTGGGAAGATTTCTACAAAAAAGCAGTAACTTAAGTACACAAATAAATATTTGATTCTCTATTCCCACCCTAGCATCACCCTCCAAATGAAATGCCTTTCAAACATCTATAAAAGGAGAACCTACAGTAGTTACGGAAACTGGCAAAAATATCAAAATAATACAGCTTCTAACATTTGGTAGATAGAAGACAGAAAAGACTAGATTAAGCCTGAGACCCTTGGGTTTCATTTTTTTGCTGGGACTTACTTCTGAGAATCCTAGACAAATAAATATACTTTATGTTGTGGTGAGCAAGGACCAGAAGCACAATTGGTTTTTGAGTCCCATTTAAAGCTATTTTAAGCCTTTAAAAGTAATACAATTTGAGGGTTACATTGAAAGTAAAGTATATTAGCTGCCACGACAAAAACTCATGTGCTTAATTCATTCCGATTAATTTTTACTTGAACAGCATCCTGTCGGACAAGAGTCATCTAGAGTAGTCAGAGAGCTGGGAGAGAGGGAGTGGCAGTAATGCAGTGAATCAAAAGATGTAATTCATAAGGGAGTACAGGACTCCATTGACAAGAAGATTGGAATTTATGTCCAATGATACTAGACAAGGAATTTTAATAGCAGTTTTAATACTGGAGATACAGCAGATCCATCATTACTGGCAGATGACACAACTGTCCGTCTGACAGATTCAACTGAAAATGGTGATAAACAGTAACAGTTTCATAAAATATATAAGAGCATGCAGTGTTTGTATAAATAGATAAAAACTACATGATTTTATTGAGATATAATTGACATATAACATTATGTAAATTTAAAGTGTGCAATGTGATAATATGATGCACTTATAAACTGCAAAATGATTACCACAATAAAATTAGTCATCAGCTCTCTCACCTAATATAACTACCATTTCTTTTTGGAGTGAGAATATTTAAGATCTACTTTCTTAGCAACTTCCAAGTGTATGAGGAAGTATTGTTAACGATAGTCACCACACTATACATTAGATTGCCAGAACTTATCCATCTTATAACTGGAACTCTACCATTTGACTAATGTCTTCCCATTTCCCAACCCTCCCACACCCACCAGGCCCTGGAAACCACCATTCACTCTGCGTCTATGAATTAGGCTGTTTTGGACTCCACATATAAGTGAGGTCATACAGTATTTCTTTTTCTCTGACTTATTTCATTTAGCATGATGCCCTCAGGATCCATCTATGTTGTCACAAATGGCAGAATTTCCTTCCTTCTTGTGGTTGAATAACAACCCAGTATGTATGTGTGTGTGTGTGTGTGTGTATGTGTCTTTATTGACCTGTCTGTAGATGGACAATTAGGTTGTTTTAATATCTTGGCTATTGTAAATAATGATGCAATGACTGTAGGAATGCAGCCATATCTTTGAGAAACGGATGTGATTTTCTTCCATTATACACCCTGAAGTGTGATTGCTGATCGATCATATTCTATTTGCTGGTAATTCTATTTGTAATTTTTGGAGGAACCTCCAACTTCATATTATTTTATATAGTAGTTGCACAAATTTAAATTTCTACCAAAAATGCAAAACAGTTTCCTTTTCTTCACATCTTCTTTAACACTTACTTTCTCTTTTCTTTTTTGATAATAGCTATTGTAACAGTTATGAGGTGATACCTCATGTTGTTTTTGATTTGCATTTCCTTGATGATGAGTGATATTGAATGTTGTTTCTTGTACTTACTGGCCATCTGTATGTCTTCTTTGGAAAAAATATGTCTTCAGTTCCTCTATTTTTTAAGTTGTTTACTATTGAGTTGTATGAGTTTCTTACATATTTTGGAAATATTGTTTCCCATTTCACAGGTTTCCCCACACATATATGGTCATCTTATAATAGACAAGAAAGCCAAGAATACTCAATAAGGGAAGAATAGTCTATTCAATAAATGGTGTTGGGTAAATGGATAATTCGTGCAGAAAATTGAAATTAGGCCCCTTTCTTACACTGCTCACCAAAATTGACTCAAAGTGGATCGAACACTTAAGCATAAGACCTGAAACCATAAAACTCTTAGAAGAAAATATAGGGTAAAAGCTCTTTGACATTGTCAATAATTTCTTTTGGTTATGACACCAAAAGCAAAAGTAACAAAAGCAAAAGTAGAAAAGTAGAATTACATGAAACTAAAGATTTTTTGCACAGCAAAATAAACAACCAACTAGATGTTTTAATTAAAAATTCCAAGAAATGGACAAGATATAGATTAAAATATTAGCAAAATGATAATAATGAATATAAGATGAATAAATAGAGACAATAATTTGATAAAATTGCATGAAATGAGGAGATATGTCGATGATCATAGTATAGGATAACACCAAATAATATGCACAAACTTTAAAAATAGTCTTTTCAGTTATTAAATAAAGCATGAATAAAAACTATCAATTATCAAAGGGGCACAGAAAATAGAATGTAATGATTAAAGTATATAAGACTTCACAGAAAAATAGGGAGCATATCTCCAGCAATTAGACTGAATGCTAGACTGTATGTGAAACTAGAAGCCACGCCCTCTAATCACAGCAACACAAACTTCAACATACAGTGAAAAATTCCATTTATCTTCCCACCCACTACCCTTCACCTGGCCATTACTTTAATAAATTTTTAACTTCTCCATTCATTGCCACACATTAAAAATCAATGGAAAAACTATTTTAACTAGCAATCTAATTAAACTCAACTAGTCCAAGTGTTTCAGGAAAAAAAAAAAAAAACACAACTTGTCATTGGGAGTCTCTCTCTATTATGAACAATTCTTTCAAATGTGAACCCACCAAATTATGAATTAAAATCATAATTCTAGAGTTGAAAACAAAAGTAAAATTGAAAATGTGGTTCCATTTTCATTTTTGGAAGACTCTCAGGTTTTCAAAATTAATTATATTTTGAGGAATATAATTTTCAACCTAATTCACTACATATGGATATTTTGGTCACATAAATAGTAAATAACTTTAGAAAAGTGTTTGTTATCTCATTCCTGGACCCCACCAAGTTTTATATCTCAAGACACCAAACTGAAATGAAGTATAGTAATTGCATGATCAACCTGGTAAGGTAGATATCTATGGTAACTTATACCAGTGTAATAGCATTGAAGCTTTAGTCAATAATAATTCATATTACTGAAAATGTGTGTATGTTCTCTAAAATAATTAGAACTTTATTTTTAGTAAGTATTCTATATGCATAGGATTCATTCATTTTTTAAACACCAAATTAGGTGTTTAATAAATACCTAATTTTATCAGTTTACATGTTTCAGGGGAAAAATGACATAAAATGATTTAAGTAGTAAGAGCTGTTTCCTATATCACATATTATAGAACCAGAGGTGAGGGTAGTTCAGGATTAGTTAATCTGAGGACTCAAAGATGCTTCTGAAAACCTAGATTTTATCCCAAATGCTCAGATGGCCATTCATCATAAAGATGCAAAAGTTCCAAGTATTATATGGGGATATAACATTATTCTAAATAAACTTTCATCTTGTATGTCTGATTTTAGATGTGAATTAGTCACCAAATACCTTCAACCCACCATAGAATTTTCTCATGAGTCGTTAACCAAATTATCAGAGGCCATCTTTAAATATAATTCAATTCAGAAGGCTAAGATTAGGATTTAATCATGATGAGTGAGTACAGTCAACTTTCTCATAGCTGATTTTCTATTAAGAAAAAAAGAAGAAAATATTTAAACAAAAAGTAAAATGTCTTCACTAGGGGACTACAAGTGTTTCTAATATCTAGCATTAATATCATATAAAATTATTAACCTTAATTACCACTGTAGAATAAAAGAAATTAAAATAATTGTGACATGGGAACCAAAGTTCTCATCCAGGATCTTCCATTCTCCTGTCACATACCCTTCATTAAGTTTCTGATTTTCTTTTTCTTCATTTTCTTTTTTTTTTATTTTTTAATTTTTGTTCAATTACAGTTGTCCCCATTTCCCCCCATTACTTTCCCCTGGCCTACTCATCGCCACCTTCCACATTCAATCCACCCCCACGTTATCTTTGTCCTTGGGTCTTTATCTGTGTTCCTTGACTTGACCCTTACCCTGCTTTCCCCCTCTACCCCCCAACCCCCCTCCCCTCTGGCCACTGTCAGTTTGTTCTTTATTTCTATGTCTCTGGTTCTATTTTGTTCACTTGTTTGTTTTGTTGATTAGGTTCCACTTACAGATGAGATCATGGTATTTGTCTTTCACCACCTGGCTTATTTCACTTAGCATAATGCTCTCCAGTTCCATCCATGCTATCATGAAGTTTCTAATTTTCTTGAAACTTGGTTTACGTTTGTAAAATTAGAATAAAATTAATAGTCCTGTATAGTCTTTAGATGTTGGGGATTTAACAGATAATGTATTCCAATGCACTTTATAAATTACAATGTATTATATAAGCTTGAACTATAATTATTATTTAAGCTGTACTTATATCAGTATATCAGTTTTTATTCCCAGTGGAGTATCAAGTTGACAAGGGGAATGTAATGAAGAGGAGGCTATTCATCAAAACGTATTCAGGCAGTAGAAAGTCAGAGAAATTTTATTCTTTGTACTTCTGCACTTGCACTGATTTTAATCCCACTATATTTTATTATATAAGCTCACTTAGAAACAGTTATTGTTTTTGTTTATGGTTGTTGTCAGTAAGTACACAAACAGAAATTTAAAAAGAGTAAAAGTAGCAAGTATGTGCAAGCATTGTGCTATGTACATCCTGTGTCCATAGAGGGGATAACTAGGTTAGTAAAACTCAGCCTTGACTTCAGAGAAATTTTGCAGTATAGTAGAAGAAACAACCATGGACACATATAATGTTTATGAAACCACAGAGTGTTGAAATTAAGCACATGGAGTCAGAAAGAGAGAGATTTATGTCCTAGCTCTGATAAAGAGGTTTTAAACTTGGATAATATATTTTGTATTTCTAAGCTGCAAGAATAATTTTATATACTACATTCTACTCCAAAACTTGATCCTTTATCTCTTACTCAAAATTAAGAAACTGACATATTAATTTGATGAAATAGCTTGTATAAGAGACACTATGTTACATGACTTGTCATATGATGAGTTGCTTCAAGATGCTATATGAGTTTATAACACCTTGGGGAAAAAAGGAACATAAAATCTGAAGGAAATGGCTCTAAGGCTGGGTTTTTTAGTTCTTCTATAATAAATAAAATTATCTATTATAGAACAAATAAATTCAATCTACTATCAGTGTAAAGCCTAAACTATTTGATGCATATAATGTAATACAAATGTATCAGTCCAAGCATGTTTTAGCTTTCCTTTTGTTCTCTGTCTATGCAGCAGAAATGTTTGGTATTTTATAGTACCTACATAAAATATAATCATATTGTCTGCTTTAGGGTTTTAAAAGCATCATTATGTAGAAAGCTGAGATAAGAACAATTTAATGTTACTCTAACCCTGACAACTGTTCTATTAAAAAGTGACAATGCAGAAGGCACTGGTCAGGCTATCCCAATTGAACTTGTCAGCAACAAAACCATTTTAAAATTGTTATTGAAGTAATACCCCAATTGAAATTGTTTTAGTAGGACTCAACTCCATTTTTATGATTTAAGAGCAAAACATAGCATTTCAACTGTTCTCCATTTAAAATTGTTTTATATCAAGCTAACAGAAGATCTTAATTAGAATACTCAGAATTATCAACCAAATTCAATTTATGGATTCAGGAACAATAATATATGCTCAAAACTTTTAACACATGATTGAATGCCTAATATTTAAAATATTATTTTTCTTCTTTTTCTATTCTTTGTCTAATATATTATCTGAAACATTATTTTAAAATAATTTCCATCATACTTCAAGTCTGAGATGAGTATTTTGTGAAACAAGGGGAAATATCTTACATAGTTTTCTTTTTTAAAAGGGAAGATGGATTTAAAAAAAAATAAGAGCATGATTTTTTTTTTGTACTTTGATACCAAAAACAATTGTTCTTATTTCTTGGGATCATTGTTGATCTAAGGAGCCTTATGTGATTCTATATAAGTTTTTTAAATATTTCTTCTAATTCTGTAAAATTATGTCATTGGAATCTTGATAAGAATTGTGTTTAATCTATAGATTGCTTTGGGTAGTAAGGACACTTTAATGATGTTAATCCTTAGTATCCATGAACACGGTATGTCCTTCCACTTATTTGTATGTTCTTCTGTTTTTTTTCTTCAATGTCTTATAATTTTCTGAGTCTTTTCTGAGGTCTTTTACATCCTTGGTTAGGTTGATCCCTAGGTATTTTATTCTTTATATAGGAATTGTGAATTGAATCATTTCTCTTAATTTCCCTTTCTGTTAATTCATTATTGGCATATAAAAATGTAACTGACTTCTGGATATTAATTTTGCATCCTGTTACTTTGTGGAATACATTTATCAGTTCTAGCAGTTTCTTGGTGGAATCTTTGGTGTTTTGTATGTACAGAATCATGTCATCTGCATATAATGACAGTTTTACTTCTTCCTTTCCAATTTGGATGCCTTTTATTTCTTTCCTTGTCTGATTGCTGTGGCTAGCAATTCCTGTGCTATGTTGAATAAGAGAGGTAAGAACAAACATTCCTGTCTTGTTCTCAGTCTTAAGGGGAATGCTTTAGTTTTTGCTCATTGAATATGATGCTGACAGTGGGTTTGTCATACATAGCTTTTAGTATATTTAGATATGTTCCCTTTAATTACACTTTGCTGAGAGTTTTTACCATAAATGGGTGCTGGATTTTATCAAATGCTTTTTCTGCATCTATTGATATGGTTATGGAGATATCACTCTACCTAATATGAAAGTATACTATAAGCCCACAGTAATCACAACAGCATGATACTGGCATAAAAACAGGCATAGATCAATGGAACAGAAGAGAGAACCCTGAAATAAACCCACACCTTTACAGTCAAATAATATTTAAAAGAATAGGCAATCACATACAATAGACTAAAGATAATTTAATCAATAATTGGTGTTGAGAAAATTGGACAGATCCATGCAGGAAAATGAACCTAGACCACTTTCTTACATCACACAGAAGATTAAATTCAAAATGGATCAAAGACTTAAATGTTAGACCCCAAACAATAAATACCCTGGAAGAAAAATCTCTGACATTGCTCATAGCAATATTTTATCAGCTATATCTGCCCAGACAAAGGAAACAAAAAAATGAATAAACAAACACATGACAATATAGCAAACTAAAAAAGTTTAGCACAGCAAAGGAAATCATCAACAAAATAAAAAGAAAACAGCTCACAGAATGGGAGAACATATTCACAGGTACATCTGATAAAAGTTAATATCCAAAATTTATAAGAAACTTATAAAACACAACAACAAAAAACCAAACAACCCAATTAAGAAATGGGCAAAGGACTGGAACAGACATTTCTCCAAAGAGGACATAGAGATGGCCAATAGGCATATGAAAAGACACTCGAGCCCTGGCTGGCGTAGCTCAGTGGATTGAGCGCGGGCTGGGAACCAAAGTGTCCCAGGTTCGATTCCCAACCAGGGTACATGCCTGGGTTGCAGGCCATAACCCCCAGCAACCACACATTGATGTTACTCTCTCTCTCTCTCTCCCTTTCTCTCTCTCTCCCTCCCTTCCCTCTCTAAAAATAAAATAAATAAAATCTTTAAAAAAAAAAGAAAAGACACTCAACATCACTAATCATCAGAGAAATGCAAATTAAAACCACTGATTTCACCTCACCCATGTAAGAATGACTGTCATCAATAAATCAGCAAACAAGTGCTGACGAGGATGTGGAGACAAAGGAACCCTTTTGCACTGTTGATGAGAATGTAGATTGGTGCAGCCACTGTGGAAAGCAGTATGGAGACACCTCAAAAAATTAAAAATGAATATGCCTTTTGACCCTGCAATCCCACTTGTGATAATATATCTGAAGGACCTCATAATATTAATTCCAAACAACATAACACCCCTATTTAATGTGAATAGTCATCTAACTTTGAAGACTATTTTGATTTAATTTCATCAAACCCTGCAGACAAATGAATAAACTCAGTGAGAACATCAGCAAAGAGATAGTAGTTATAAAAAAAGGACCCATCAGAACTGAAGAATATAACAACTGAAATTAAAAGTTCACTGGAGGGAATCAACAACAATCAGATAACACAGAAGAATGGATCAGTGATCAGGAAGAGAAGATAGTGGAAATCACCCAACTGGAAGATCAAAAAGAAAAAAGAATGAGGATAGCATAAGGGACCACACATCAAGTATGCCAACATTTGTATCATAGGGGTCCCAGAAGGAGAAGAGAAGGAGATAGAGATGGAAAATCTATCTGAAGAAATAATGGTTGAAAACTTCCCAAACCTGGTGAAGGAAGCAGACATCCAGGTCTAGGAAGCACAGAAAGTTCCAAACAAGATGAACACAAAGAGACCCACATCAAAACACATTGAAATTAAATTGTTAAAATTTCAAGATAAAAATAGAAAATCTTAAAAACAGCAAGAGAAAAACAACTAGTTCCATGAAAAGGAATGTCCATTAAACTAACAGAAACTTTTCAGGCTAGAAGGGAGTAGTGTGATGTATTCAGTATGATGCAAGGGGAAAAGCTACCATCAAGAATATGCTACCTGGCAAGATTATCATTTAGAACTGAAGGAGAGATCAAGATTTTCCTAGATAAGCAGAGGCTAAAAGAGTTCATCACTACTATACCAACATTACAAGACATGTTAAAGGGAATTCTTTAAGTGGAAAAAAAAAGTCCTGAACTAGAAATAAGGAAATATATGGAAAAAATTATCACTAGTAAAGGCAAACATATAGTAAAGATGGTAGACCAACCACTTATAAATCTAGTATGAAAATAATTAAAATTATAATATGTACAAATCTATCAATAATTACTTTAAATGTAAATGAACTAAGTGCTCAATTCAAAAGATATAGCGAGGCTGAGTAGATTAAAAGAAATAAGACCCTTACATATGCTGCACACATGAAACTCATTTCAGATCAAAAGACACATGCAAACCAAAGGTAAAAAGATGAAAAAGATATTTCATGAAAATGAAAATTTAAAAAAGCTGGGATAGCAATATTATATTAGACAAACTAGACTTCAAACAAAGACTATAACAAGAGACAAAGAAGGACCCAGTAATTCCACTGCTGGGTGATTATCTAAAAAAGCAAAACACTAATTCAAAAAGATATATACACCCCTATGTTCACTGCAGCATTACTTATCATAACCATGATATGGAAGTCACCTAGGTGTTCATCAGCAGTTGAATGGATGAAGAGAGAGTGGATACAAATGCTGTATCATTTCATTTATATATGGAATCTAAAAAACCAAATGAATAAACAAAATGAACTGACTCATAGATACAGAAAAGCTAATAGTTTCCAGAGAGGTGAGGGGATGGGCAAAAATGTGAAGATGCCTAAGAGGTACAAACTTACAAGTAAGTCACGGGAAGAATATTGCAGCAAAGGGAATATAGTCAATATCACAATAACTTTGAGTGGTGACAGATGGATACTGGATTTTTTGTGGTGAGTACTTTGTAAGGTACATAAATATCAAATCACAATGTTGTACACCTGAAGCTAATACAATATTGCATGTTAACTATACATAAATTTAAAAAGAGTTTTACATATCACAAAAGAAAATGCTGCTGATAGCTTTTGCATCATGGACATTTTGTATACATGTATATGTATATATACATATGAATAAATATATAGTCTAATACAGTAATAACTTCTGAACAATGGAATTTCATGATTCATTATTTTATGGGGTAAGTTTTACTTAATGAATATCAGTGTACATATTTATAAAAATAGCATAACTAAAAAAAGACAGTCATAAACATAGTAGTATTTTAGAATAAGGTTAAATCAGTTTTGACATTGAGATAAAGAGACATTAATAATAAAAAGCATGTAAAAGAGAGGAAAATAAATAATTCATTGGGTTCCAAGGTAATTTTTATACCAGTTCCCAACCACAAAAATTACATGTAATTGCCATTTAACAACGAGTACAATTTAACACATAATCTTAAAAGTATCTGCATCTTAAAAGTGAAGACCAAATCATTTTAGAAGAAATATTCTAAAAAATAAAGATGCAATTATGTAACATAAAATTAGAAAGCAGTATTTCAAACCCATTCACTTTACTCCATTTTCATTGTCCTTATGAAATTCTCTTATCCTTAGGCAACTACTGATCTGTTTTCTGTCACTAGAAATTAGTTGGCAGTGTTTAGAATAATAAGTGGAATCACATGGTGTATATATATCTTTTTGTCTTGATTCTTTCACTTAACCTAATTATTCTGAGATTCAGTTATGTGGTTGAATCTATCAATAATTTGTTTTTTTTTCTGAATACTAGTCTGTTGTATGAAAGAACTATAATAAGTTTATTCATTCACCTGCTCAAATATATATTTAGATGTTTCCAGTTGAAGCTATTATGATTTAAAAGCTTATATAAATATTTGTTTAAAAGTCTCTGTGTAGATTCATGTTTTCATTTACCTTGAGTAAGTATGTAGAAGTGGTGCGTCTGTGTCATATGGTTGCTGTGTTTAACATTTTAAGAAAATTCCAAACTTTTTCCCAAAATTATTGTACCATTTTACATTCCAAGCAATCATTGCTTCAGTTTCTACCCATACTATTCCCAGGCACATCATTAAAGAAATTATATACACAATGAATATATTTCTTTGTCTATAAATCAACAGAAACTGTATTCAATGACCCATTGCAGTTGGAAAAATCAATATATTTATTTTGGGTTAACTCAGTAAAATTAGTGGTTATTCAACATTTTAATCACATTTAAAATAAATCAATTCCAAATTGAATATTGGCAAATATGGTGAGTTGCTTCTTGCCACAGAATATATTTGAGTGAAGGGGTCATACATGCATATGGGCATCTGCTGGGCAGAGAGTACAAACTGAGGGGGTGTATCTTTTATTCTGCTATCTGATGATATACGATTTTCCTCCTAATGGTTTGTGTTTGACCTCTATGGTGTAATCATAGCCTTCATTCCTGTTAGTATATGCTGAAGTAGCCTAAATCTTGACATATCTAGATGGCAGGTCTTACATTCTGATTTTTTTATCATTCTCTTGATTTATTTATTCCACAAATTCATGAGCCAATTTTGTTTATTTATTTATTTGTTTGTGTGTTTGTTTGTTTATTACTTTTAAATTTTATTGTTCACGTACAATTTTCTGCCTTTTCCCCCTACCCCTTCCCACCACCCCAGTCTTCCCCACCTCCTTCCCCTGTTTTCATCCCCCCTTGTTTTTGTCCATGTGTCCTTTAAGTTCTTCCTGTACATTCTGACCTTTATCTTGTCCTGACTCCAGGTTCCTTGAGGTGGAGCTGCCCTCTCAGACAATCATTCACGCTGAAAGTGAGGGTTCATAGATAATTTAGCAGTTGTCCCTTTTACCTGAGCAATGAGGCATCCTTTGGGGTCATTCTCTTAAACTTTGACTGTTGCTATTCTACTATTCAGATGCTTTGCTGAATATGAGGTTTCTCTGTGGTGTTATGATTTCCTTGAGCTACACTCCATGGACCTAGATATAGCTTCCTCTTCTGTACTAAGACCACCCAAAAGGTAGGGGTCCCTATCACCATCTCACTGGAGTCAAGCTGGCAAAATAGAACATATTATAAGGACACTCTATTGCTCTTCTCTTCCTGTTTATTTTTCTCCTTTTAGCTGGTTGACTTTATCTTTCTTAGGACAAGAACACTATCATTTACACATTTTGCCTTCCCTCAGGTTAATTATTCATTGTATGAAGTTTTAGTAGGTCTTCTGGATTACTTCATCTTCTATAATTTAAATATTTGTTTTCCTTCATTTCTATAGTTTCTTACCTACCATGTGACAATTAAACATTATCTCTCCAAAAAGACCATTGGTCAGTGGAGCGTTACACAGTAAAAGTAAAAACTGAAAATAAAAATCCATTATAACAATCTCAAAATATCATCCTACTACAATTTTAATGATGGTAAATATTTTGGCCTCTGCCAGGAGCTGTATTTATGTGTGGGAGTATCTATCTCTAGGAAGCCAGGCCCATTTATTTGCTCTGTTTGAAGGATGGAAATTCATGCAAAACAGTGCAATATTGCGTGGCTAATTGCCAACAGGGTCCCCTTTACATGCATACCCCAAACACAAGGAACATGTTGCTGTAAGGGTCAAGCCTCCATCCTGTGGAAGGAACTTTGTGGTATTTGAGTGATGACATGTGAACAAATGTCTTCACCCAAACAAAAACCTTCATGCACTGGCACCCTGGCTGAAATTTTCTGCCATGTGCTTCTCTATCGCACACTTCTGCTTCTGTCACTAGTATCCGGACTCTCTGAGACTGGAAAAGCCCTTTTGGCCATTTTCTGCTCTCTAAGTTTCCCCTAGCTTACCAGAATTTCTACACAGTTTGCAGAAGTTTTCTATTGTGAATTTTTTTTATTTTACCACAAGCAACAGAAAGAAGGAAACTTTTGCTTCTTCCAGCAGGTACCTTAATCCCATTCACGGTAAGCTGTATTCTGTATAACCTAGCCTTAGAGTCAGGTCTCTGCCAATATGTATTTCAGTATGTTCTATCATGTCCTATCTGACCTCCTCTTCACTTATCCTTAATTCTCAGAGAAGATGTTATTTGAGATCAACATTTGCTCTCTCTTCCTTCAGCTTATCACACTGTATCTGCTCTTTCAAAATTACTCTTATAATTGTACAGGGGCACTTTCAAAATCCACAATGATTTTCTGACTTCATCTTATCTCTCTCTGTAAAACTCCCTCTTCACAGGGTAGCAGCTATTGCCTCCAGATAACTTGACTTTGTAATTCTAGTCTAGCATAACCCTGGTATAGATATATGTGTCTGTTCCTCCTTAGAATTGTGATTACATGCCACCTAAAATGTGTGTGCCTTTCACAGACTGTTACATAATCCAATTATTAAACAAACAGTAACACAAACACACGTAAATTTGCTTTTCCCAAAACTCAACTTAATTTCTAGCCTTTGGTTATATGTGCTTTTGGAAAGATAGCAAAAAACTAATAACCTTGCTATTTTCAACTACACTCAAATTAATTTAATTATTATTTCAGGTTTAAATAAGTTCAGAAATTTAATTGTAATTATTCAGAAATCATTTATCAGTGCCTTTGACAGCTGAACAATGGAAAGCATACATATAAGAAATTTTTGCATTCACTATGCTATTTAACGCTCATTACCTTTGATGAGGTAGGTATTATCCCTATTTTAGAGATAAAGAAACTGAGACTTGGAGAAGAAAACTGTGTTCTCTGCAGTCACTCACTGAATCTGTGTTAGGAACAAGAGGTCTTTCAGTTGTTCAGCTCGCCCTTTTCTCCTTCAGGTTCTAGTTATTATAATTTAGATGAGACCAATTAGGTCCTGTTGCTTTGGGAAATTAGAAGGATTTTACATCTGCAGATTAGGAAATTTGAATTCCACAGTGCTGAGCAACTTGCCTAACTGCTCTGAGCCTCATTTCTTGTTTTAGAAGATAAGCAGTCAGAAGTTAAATGGCCTTCCAACTCAACATTACAAAATTCTGTCTCCTTTAACAAAAAAGAAGGCATTAGCAAATGAGATCAAAGTAGAAGGGCATTTTATTCTTTATACTTTCATATAAGAACATTTGCGCCCTGGCTGGCATAGTTCAGTGGATTGAGCGTGGGCTGGGAACCAAAGCATCGCAGGTTCGATTCCCAACCAGGGCATATGCCTGGGTTGCAGGCCACAGCCCCCAGCAACCATACATTGATGTTTCTCTCTCCCTTCCCTCTCTAAATATAAATAAATAAAATCTTAAAAAAAAACTTTAAGTGTCCCAGGTTCGATTCCCAGACAGGGTACATTCCTGGGTTGCAGGCCATGGCCCCCAGCAACCGCACATTGATGTTTCTCTCTCTCTCTCTCTCTCTCTCTGTCTATCTCCCTCCCTTCCCTCTCTGGAAATGAATAGGTAAGATCTTAAAAAAAAAAAAACTTTAAAAAAAGAGAACATTTGCAAATTGTATTCTAAGTAAAATGAACAGAAATGAAAGGATAACTATTTAAAAAGATAAAAGAAATATGATCACATATGTATACTTATACATCATTTACATTCTTTTTAAATGTCTCTAACATTTTTGAATTTTAGTTGACATACAATATTATTATACTTCAGGTATACAGCATAGTGATTAAACTTTTATATAACTCAGGAGGCGATCTCCTGGATAAGTCTAGTACCCACCTGTCATCACACATAGTTATCACAATGTTATTGACTATGTTCCCTATACTGTACTTTACGTTCCCGTGACTATTTTATAACTGGTAATTTCTCCTTCTTAATCTGTTCCCCCTTTTCACCCATTTCCCTAGTCCCCTCTTCATCTGGCAACCATCAATTTGTTCTCTGTGGTTATGAATTTGTTTTGTTTGCTTATTTTGTTTTTTAGATTTCTCATATAAGTAAAATCATATGGTATTTGTTTTTCCCTGTCTGACTTATTACACCTAGCATAATACCCTCTAGGTTCATCCATGTTGGTGCAAATGGACAAATTTCATCCTTTATGGCAGAGTAATATTCCATTCTGTTTACTTATGTGTACCACTATTTTTTATCCATTTGTCTTTTTATAGACACAGGTTGTTTTTATAGCTCTGCTATTGTAAATAATGCTGCAATGAACATAGGAATGCATGACTTTTTAAAAAAAAAAAGATTTTATTTATTTATTTACTTTTAGAGAGGGAAGGGAGGAAGATAGAGAGAGGGGGAAGGAAGGGAGGCACAAACAGCAATGTGAGGTTGCTGGGAGTCATGGCCTCTAACCCAGGCATGTACCCTGTCTGGGAATCGAACCTGTGACACTTTGGTTCGCAGCCGCACTCAATCCACTGAGCTACACCAGCCAGGGCTGAATGCATGACTTTTTGAATTAGTATTTGGGTTTCTTTAGATGAATACGCAGTAGTAGAATTGCTGCGTCATTTGGTAGTTCTATTTTAATTTTTGAAGAATCTTCATAATTTCTTTCCTAGTGGCTGCAACAATCTTCAATCCCTCCAACACTGCACAAGGGTTCCCTTTTCCTTTTTTAATTAAAGTTATTGGGGTACAATTGGTTAATAAGACTATATAGGTTTCAAGCATACAATTATATGATACATCATCTGTATATTGTATTGTGTGCCCACCACCCAAGTTCAAGTCTTGTTCTTTCACCATATATTTTCTCTACATCTTCACCAACACTTTTTTTTGTTGATTTCTTGGTAACAGCCATTCTGACAGGTGTGAGCTAAAATCTCATTGTGGGTTTCATGTTCATTTCCCTGATGATCAGTGATGTTGAGCACCTTTTCATGTCTGTTGGCCATCTGCATGTCCTCTTTGGAGTAATGTCTATTCAGTTCCTCTGCCATTTTTTAATAAGGTTGTTTGTATTTTTGATGTTAAGTTGTATGAATTCATTTATATAAATTTGTAAATTGAGGTGAAACTGTGGGAGTTAAAAGGAAAAGGGTCAAAAAGAAACCAAACAGATTTCTTTATTATTTTGAAACAAGAGAAGAGAATCACAGCAGTGCTTCTGTTCGTAGAGTGAGATTTCAAATTTTTTAGTTTGGGGGAAGAAAATACATAGTGCTGAAAATATAAAGTCTTTAAATTTGTTTTAGAAAAGGGGAAACAACAGAGAAGAAATGAAGAAAGATCACTATTGCTGATAAGGCAATAAAACATCAGGGAAAAAACTGGAAGCTTAAGAAAGGCAAATTGATATAGGTAGTAATCTTAGTACATATTTTGAGAAAATGTGAGGGCAACTCATTTGCATAAACCACATACCATGAATTAAGGAAGACTTGGATGACAAATATAATTTTTAAAAGTGAGATCTTCAACCATAACAGATTCTGTAAGGACAGGGATAAATTATTGTATAAAATACCACATATAATGTAGTTCCACATTACAAATTTGAAAATGATTCTTATTACTGTTAGTCATAAGATTATTTCCTTAGAGTTCTTTTTGTTTGTTTGTTTGTTGTATACTATGAGAGACTCAAGGAAAAACAAATGTCCAAGAAGGAAAAGTGCTTTCTAGTTTTTATCATTTTGTATATAAAATATAATTAACTAAAAGGTATTATTGATTCCTGATTTCCCTCTGTCATGGGCATAATAGAAAAATGAATAGGACAACATCAATAGGAAAACAATGAAACTGTTTTCTCAATGGAAAATAGAATATCTGAGATACTGAAGTATAGAATGTGTTGGTGTCATAAGCAATTAGTTGTGTAAAGTATTCCCTGATGAAGATTTACCATAAAATCCTAAAGTAGGCCATACTGATGATGCCAAAATATTTTATTTATTTAAAAAAATATGTAATACAAAGGCTGTCTGATTTGTTTGTCAAGTTCCTGGGACTGCAATCCCTAAAAAGAGATCAACAGATGAAAATACGTTTTCTATGTCTAAGGATACCCTTTATGGGTAATGTATGTCACTATTTCAGATTTTAAGTTATTCCTCATATCCAAGAAAATGTGCAAATGTTTATATACACTAACCAGTGTTATTTTTACTGAACAGGAATAAATTTACATGTTCAGAAATACAGAGTGCAGAAATACATAAAGCCGAAGTTTTCAAAAGCCTCTCTTAGGAAGATGAAAATATAAGAGCATATTTTGGAAAAAATGAGGCACTGAAATGATAATAACTATGAAAATTGTTTTTGAATGATATTTTCCAGAGCCTTAGGATTTTTAGCCATGCCTGCATGTCAGCATGTGGGAAAAGGAGTAGAGGAACAGGAATTGTTACTAAACATCTACTTCTGACCAAAAAAAATCTGTGCTTTTAAATGTTTGTATATAATGATTCTGCAAAACATTTTATCTCAAGCAGTTTCAAAAACAAATTTGTAAATCACTTAACTAGACCAATCTCTTCTTTTCTTCCAACATTATCATTATGAAAAAGTTCAAATAGAAAGAAATTTACAGCGACTGTTCATATACCCTCAATCTAGATTCTACAATTAAAATTTTACAACACATGTTTAGCCCATGTCTATCCAGCTATCCACCCTTCTATTGATCCATCAAACCATATTTTAATATTTAATGTTGTTTGTAAATTTCAAAGTAAGTTGTAAACTTCAGAACACTTCTCCATAAATCTTCAACATGCATATCTTTATCTAGAGTTTCCTATGTTGTTACAGTATTTTCCCCCTTTGAAAGTAGAACTTACATATAGTGAAATGCACCAATCTTCAGTGTACTGTTCTTTATCATATTATTATAAAAATTCAAACATACAGAAAAATTGAAAGTACTTTATAGTTGAACATCCATATACTTTCCACTTAGATCTACAATTAATGTTTTCCACGTATCTACCACTATCTATTCTTACTAGTTTTAGTATTTGCTTTGTTAAACCCTCAATAATTTTCTTTTTTTTGATTCAAAGATCTTTAATATCCCCCAAAGCCTAAATGAAAAACATATGTTCTGCTTTATCTTTTAAAATTTTTTTATTATTGTTCAATTACAGTTGTCCCCAGTTTTCAAACAATCATGCTATTTGTAAACGCACAGTTTTGTTTTTTCTTTAAGATCTTTATTTATTTTATTTTTTACTTGCCTTTTCACACTGGTGAAGACTCCAATTTATGTTAAATAAATGAGGTAAGACTGTGCATCTTTGCCATTTTTCTGATTATAAGGGAAATCATTTTTAATATATACCCATATAGTATGTTAGCATTACGTTTTGTTGATGTCATTTATGGAATTGAAGTTCTCTTATTTGTAGTTTGTTGTGAACTTTCATCTCAAAGAAGTGATGAGTTTTCTCTATTAATTTTTCTATAGCTTTGCAATGATGATATGAGTTTATATCCTGCATTCTTTTGATATTATGAGTTCTCTTGATTGATTTTTGAATGTTACACTATGATAAAACCTACCTCTCTGTGACTTATTCTTTTTTCCTATGGATTGCTAATTTATGTTTGCTAATATTTTGTTAAGGGTTCTTTTGCCTATGCTCACAAGGGACACTGGTCTATAATTTTTACTTTAAAATTTTTACTTTTATAACATCTATCAAGTTGGTATTAACAGTATGCTGGTTCAATAAAAATGAGCTGAGAAATTTTCTCTCATCTATTTTCTGAAATAAGAATGTAGTTATTTCTTTCTTCTCTTTTTGGTAAAGTTTATAAATATAACAATTTGGACCTAAACTTTATGTTGTTGGAGGGTATTTAATAACAAATTCAACTTTTGTGTTTGATTTAAAGGCAATTGGATTTTTTTCACCAAGTGTCAGTTTGGTAAGCTGTATACAGCTCAAGGAATCTTTCATTTCATCTGTGTTATCAAGTTTCTCCAATAAAGTAATATTACCTTGTTATCTGTTGAACATTTTAAGTGATAATCCCTCTTTCATTCCTAGTACTGGTAATTTGTACCCTCTCTCTTTTAGCTTGATGAGTCTAGTTCAGGTTTTATCATTTTATAAATACATTTTCAAAGAATCAAAGTTTGGTTGTGTTAAGTTTTTATATTTTAAGTTAATATATTTTCTCTCTCATTAATTTGTAGAATAACCCTTATTTTTATGTTCTTTCTACTTACTTGGATTTAAATTTGCTTTTGTTTTACCAACTACTTAGGATATCACCATAGGGCATTGACTTTAGACATTTCTTCATTTCTAATTTAAGTATCTAAAGCTATAAATTATTTTAAGCACTGATTTAACTGATTCTCACAAGTTTGATATGGTGTTTTTAAATTATTATTCATTTTAAATTTTTAAAAATTGACCTTTAGATTTTATCTATGAGCCATGGATTATTTAAAGGTATTTTTAATTCATTTTAGAGTGAATTTTCCTAGAAATCTTATTGTTATCAATTCCCAGTTTATTTCTGTTATTATTATATAATATATTCTATAATTTTAATCATTTAAATTTTTAAATCTTAGTGAGACTTGTGTTTTGGCCAGCATGTGTTCTATGTTTCAAAGAATCCCTGTGCACATGAAAATCACAGTCTGCACTTGTTAGGTACATGTTCTCTAAATATCAGTTATGTCAGGGTGGTTGATAGTGTTCTTCAAATCTTTCATTTCTTTTCTGATTCTTAACTAGTTGTTATAGCAATTGCTCTGAAATGGGCATTAGCATCTAAAACAATGATTGTGATACTATTTATTTTTGTAATTGCACAAATATTTGCATCCTGTGTTTGAAGTTCTGTAACTAGCTGCAGAAAACTTTTGAGTGATATATCTGCTTCCTAAATTGTCCCATTTATAGCTATATAATTTGCCATTATTTTTGGTAATTGTCTTTCTCATGATGTCTGTTTTATCTGATGTTAATATAGTTCTTCCAGCATTCCTATGCTTGCTATTTATAGTATATATTTTATATATATTTACTTTCAATCCAGTTTGTCATTAACATTTAGAGTACTTTTCCAATTTAACTGTCCACTAATGCCAGAATAAATATTATATTATAGCACAATGAAAAAGATCATTACAAATATTGTGAAGTATGTAGATAAAACAAATCAGTTGTGTAATAAAAATCTAAAATAAACATAAATATAAAGAGTGATTATATCATTAACATTACTATTATTATTATATCATCACTTAAAAACCTATCACTGTTAGAGTTCAAACAATTATTATCAAAAGAATTTAATTAAATTTCTAATTGAACTACATATCATTGACAAAGGCAATTGGTCCAGTCCAGTACAGCTATGTCCTATTCTGCATGATTGCTTTGATTCTACCTGTGCTGTCCAATAAAACATTTTGTATGCATGGAAATGGTCTCCACCTGCTGCCCAGTGCGGTGGCCATTAACTTGTTGACTATTAAGCTATTGACCACTTCAAATGTGACTAGCATGACCAAGAAACCAAACTTTGAATTTAAATAAGTGTTAATAAATTTAAGTTTAAGCAGTCAGATTTAAATTTGTTAATGTGAAAATTATTGTGAAAGCCTTATTTTCTTAACTTTTTTTTTAACCAAGGAGCCATGAAATGGTTTTCACCTACATAACTGAGGTATCCAAGGAGAGCAGGCAGAGCTCTCAAATAGTTCCAGAATGTTTTGAGAAAGCAAGGAAAGGAGGGTGGCCTGGGTTCTCACTGTGGTCAGTGGATGGGAGGTTATAGAATTCACATGTGCAGATATAAACTTATTTGGTTAGAATCTTTTGTTTGTTTTCTTTTAGCATCTTTGTCTAGCTTTGGTATGTGGGCAATGTTATTCTAAATGAATGAGTAAAGGAATATTCTTTGTCTGCAGTTTTTTGAAAGTTTCAGAAACATCGGTGTTAATTCTTTTTAAATATTTGGTAACTTCAGTAGGGAAGCACCTGCTCCAAGGATTGCCTTCTTGGAAAATGTTTAATTGTTGATTTATCTACTTACTTGGCCATAGGTCTATTCAGACTTTCTGTTAATCATGATTTAGTCTTGGTAGGCTGTATGTTTCTCAGAAATTTGTTTGTTTGATCTAGGCTATTCGATTTGTGGGTGTATAATTATCCATAGTATTCTTTTATAATCCATGTGTTTCTGCAAAGTATGTAGAACATCACAATTCATATTCTGATTTAGTAATTACAGTCTTTCCTTTTTTCTAGACAGTTTAACTAATGGCTTGTTAATTCTCCTGATTTTTCCAAGAACTAATTTTTGGATTTTTTGTTGGCTCTATTATTTTCTTATCTATCTTATTTATCTATGCTTTAATCATTATTTTCTTCCTTGATAGGTTTAGGTTCACTTTGTTATTCATTCTTTAGCTGCTGAAGATGTAAATTTAGCCCTGGCTAGTGTGGCTCAATGGATTGAGCACTGGCTTGTGAACCAAAGGGCCACAGGTTCAATTTCCAGTCAGGGCAAATGCCTGGGTTGTGGGCCAGGTCCCCAGTAGAGGGTGCGTGAGAGACAAGCACACACTGATATTTATCTCCATCTCTTTCTCCCTCCTTTCTCCACTTTCTATAAATAAATAAATAAATAATCTTTTTTAAAAGATGTAAATTTAGATTGCTGATTTGACATCTCTTTAAAAGCTTCTAAATTAAATTTATTGGGATGGTATTAGTTAATAAAATATATAGGCTTTAAGTATAGAATTCTATAATACATCATGTATATGTTGCATTGTATGTTTACCACCCAAAGTCAAATCTCCCTCGTTACCATATACTTGACCCCCTTACCCTTTACTATCTCCCTCCCACCCCCGTTTTTCTCTGGCAACTGCCATACTGTTGTCTGTGTCCATGAGTTTTTGCTTGTATTTTGTGTGTGTGTGTGTGTTTTGTTCATTTGTTGCTTTCAGTTTAATCACTTGCAGAAGTTTCATTTCTTTTATACTTTCATCTCTCTTCATCTCAGCATTTTTAAACATCAAACCCCAAATTTGCTTTGGCTAAATAGCAAATGTTTGAGTTATCACAGCCATTTATTATCAATCAGAGAAACTGCCAAATGAGATATCTTTACTTTAACTCCAAATCACAGGAGATGTTATTATAAAGGTCTGATGATGAGCACAAACCAATACTCAGAGGGCATGTCATAAATTCAGAAATCCTGAGATTGTCAGACAAGCATGCATATCACAAAACTCCTGAACAGAATGCAGATGGGGAGGAACTGACACTTTTATCATAATGAAAAACATGAGTACTTCGATTTTATTTTTTTGCATTCCAGCTCTATCTTCAAGTCTAAGTTGCTTATAAATTTCTAATATTAGTATATCATGCTTTTAGAAGGTTGAAACAAAAATGACTTTCAACTGTCATCATATAAATACAAATATGTATTTCATCCAAGAGTAAACCCCCTAGGCAACAGTGGCACAGTGTGAAACTACAGGATAAACTCATTAACTTCTAAGCTTTAGGTTCCCAAAACTTGCTGATAGTCAAGTTGTGTGAGGAACTTGTTATAAGTCTCAGTAAAATATTATAGACTAAATGAATCAGAGTTAGTTTATAATATTCATAATAATCATTATAATTAATAAGAGGAATAGAGAATTGTCAAAATCAATAAGACACTATCTATTTAGAAACTGGTTTAAAAAACCTTTCTTAATCTAACAGATTATATACTGTCTTTGATTTTGAAAATAATTATGCCATAAAGGTAGAGAGCCAGTTCCAGAATTATAGTACTAATTCTCACACTCATGTTTCTGTCTTTCAATAAGCTGGATGACTTAAAGACACAGTCTTGACATTAATGATAACTGTGGCCCAAAATATGCATTAGTCTCTTCTTACAAGGTGTTCATGAAATAAGATCATATTGCCAGTATTCTCTTGAGTTTGTCACCTCATGCTACCCAAAAAAAGCACCAAAAGTTATTTTTGTTTATTGAGTAAATGAATATATACATTTAGCCTGAAATATACCAAGATATTAAAAATCATATTCACATATTTATAGAAGTAACATAAAAACTTTAATTCTTTTTTTTTAGATTTTATTTATTTATTTTTAGAGAGGGAAGGAAGAGAGAGAGAGGAGAGAGCAAGGAGAGAGAGAGAGAGAGAGAGAGAGAGAGAGAGAGAGGGGGAGAGAGGGAGAGAGAGAAAGAGAAACACATCAGCATCAATGTGCGGTTGCTGGGGGTCATAGCCTGCAACCCAGGCATGTAGCCTGACTGGGAATTGAACCTGCAACGCTTTGGTTCTCAGTCCGCACTATGCCAGCCAGGGCTAACTTTAATTCTTTATTATTTTAATTTTTTTCAGAAAATATTTAGCAATGCATTAAAAAACTTGAAAGAGAAAATATTATAAAACATATATTCTATAAGCTATTCGTGATATAATTCAATTTTTCTCAAGTTTTGCTCATACAATTTAATTGGTCAAAACAATTATTTCTATTATAAGAGAAGCTTCTGGTAACTTAAAATTTTTTCACTGCATAAGGATTTGCAGGGATTGTAAGATTTTCAAATGAATCAAGCATCTGGTGAGACTTCTTATCTCCCGAGTGACAGAATGATGAGACTTTTAAGTAGCAGGAGTCCAGCTCTCCTGCCACATAATGTGTAGTCAGTGTGGTTGTGGGTGACCCAAGATACAGATAATTCTTCTTGTCAGGGAAAAGTTTGTTTGACTTCTTGATCCATAGATTAAAAGGGAGGGAGGAGGTTAGTGAGAAAAAAGAGAACATAATAAACTATAAATACTTTGAGAACTGTAGTGGACCTGTTTGTTTCAGTCTGGCAAATGTGACTCAGCTCTGTATGGAAAACCTACAGAGGTGAGGTGGTGGGTAGGAGCCTTCAAACTGAGTTTTCCCATGGGAATCAGGCCTAGAAAATACATACAGACTGTTATGGCTTGCTCTTGCTAAAACTCCATCACCTTGGTCTAAAACAACAAATGTGTATTATCTATCTTCAAAGTAATTTACAAAGCCTGTGTGAATTTTCCCAAGGACAGAGCTAATCAGCTCGCTGCCTTTCCCTTCTGCATATGTTATTTTCATTTCCTTGATTGTACCTAAAATGTAGACAATAATAATCTATATAATAGATAATAAATCCTTCTTTGATGTAAAACCCAAGAAAAGCAATAAAATCTTGTCTAGGTAATGGTCAGCGCACACTCCTCTTGGTAATGGTCAGAATCACTCTCCGCTTGAGAGAATAGCCAGGCCGTTCCCTTTTTCTACACAAGATCGCTGTCTCCTGTGCATTTATTTTCTTTCAGTCACAACAGGTAGACTCTGCTGTTGGGAGTCCGCAACAGAGAACCAAAAAAAAGCATGTTTTTATTTTTATTGTTTTTAAAATATTTTTTATTGATTATGCTATTGCAGTTGTCCCAATTTTTTCTCCCCTTTATTCCCCTCTGCCCTACACCCCCTCTCCCACCAGCATACCCCTCCTTAGTTCATGTCCGTAGGTCATACATATAAGTTCTTTGGCTTCTCCATTTCCCATACTATTCTTAACCTCTCCCTGTCTATTTTGTACTTACCATTTATGCTTCTTATTCCCTGTACCTTTACCCGCATTCTCACCTCAACCCTACCCCACTGATAACCTTCCATGTGATCTCTAATTCTGTGATTCTGTTTCTGTTCTAGCTGCTTGCTTAGTTTGTTTTTATTTTAGGTGTTTTTTTCTTTTTTAGGTTCAGTCATTGATAACTGTGAGTTTGTTGTCATTTTACTGTTCATATTTTTGATCATCTTCTTTTTCTTAGATAAGTCCCTTTAACATGTCATATACTAAGGGCTTGGTGATGATGAACTCCTTTAACCTGACCTTATCTGGGAAGCACTTTATCTGCCCTTCCACCCCAAATGATAGCTTTGCTGGATAGAGTAATCTCGAATGTAGGTACTTGCCTTCCATGACTTTGAATACTTCTTTCCATCCCCTTCTTGCCTTCAAGGTTTCTTGAGAAATCAGCTGATGATATTACAGGAACTCCTTTATAAATAACTGTCTCCTTTTCTCTTGCTGCCTTTAAGATTCTCTCCTTATCATCAATCTTGGCTAATGTAATTATGATGTACCTTGGTGTGTGCTTCCTTGTGTCCAAGTTCCTTGGGACTCTCTGAGCTTCCTGGACTTCCTGAAAGTCTATTTCCTTGGCTAGATAGTGGAAGTTCTCCTTCATTATTTGTTCAAATAAGTTTTCAATTTCTTGCTCTTCTTGTTCTTCTGGAACCCCTATGATTCAGAGGTGGAAACACTTGAAGTTGTCCTGAAGTTTCCTAAGCCTCTCCTCATTTTTTTGAATTCATGTTTCTTCATTCTGTTCTGGTTGAATATTTATTTATTTCTTCTGCTCCAAATTGTTGATTTGAGCTGTGGTTTCCTCCCTGTCACTGTTGATTTCCTGTATATTTTTCCTTATTTCACTTTGCAAAGCCTTTACTTTTTTCTCTATTTTGGGACCATATTCAGCCATTTCTGTGAGCATCCTAATTATCAGTGTTTTGAACTTTGCATCTGATAGGTCGGTTATCTTTTCATTGTTTAGTTCTATATTTGGCGCTTTGATCTGTTTTCATTTGGTTCATTTTTTTTTCTGGGCTCACCTGTTACTTTGTAAGGGACAGAGCCTTAGGTAATTGCCAGGGTGAGGAACCCACGTTGCCATGCTGTGGCACTATATGTGAGGGAGGGGTCTAAGAGGAACAATGCCACTTGCTTGGCTCTCAGCTAGCTTTCAGTCACTTCCCCCACTACCCACAAGTAAATTGGGCCCTTCTGGTGTTGATTCTCAGGTGGGTGGGTTTGTGTACTTTTCAGGACCCTGTGGGTCTCTCCAATTAACTCTCTTGTGAGGCTGGGAGTTTCTCCCACCACCACAACCCTCACCAGTTATTATAGATAGAGGTTTTGATGCTTTCTTTTCCTGTGCTGGAACCCTGGGTTGCATGGTCTGCCTCACTCCCCAGTTGTCCCTTTTAGTTTATCCATACACAAATGTGGGACCTCCTGGTCCTCCAGCCACCACCTTGCTATGCATCCTCTCCATCCCAGCTGCCCATCTCCACTCTTCCTACCAGTATGGATGGATGTTTCTTCTTTAACTCATTTTTTGTTGGACTTCCATACAGTTCAATTTTCTGGCAGTTCTGGTTACTTTTTGTTTTTAAATTTGTTGTTGTCCTACTTTTGATTGTGCAAGGAGGCAAAGTGTATCTACCTACACCTCCATCCTGGCTGGAAGTTCCCCAAAAAGCATGTTTGTAGACTGCAGAAAAGAATTGTGTGCTCTGATATTCCCCAAGTTCTTGTATTTATGATATGAATATTTTAGCAATATATACTTGTTACTAAAGACATTATTCATTTACCTTTAATCTAACATGAACAATTTATTCAGATACACACTTAAGAGCAAGAAAATGTCTTATTTCTATAAGAGCTAGCATTTTTGGAGGGCAATCTCAATAAAAAATCAAATGCTATTTTCAATAACCATCCAAGCAGAAGAATTCTGCTATTATAACCAGAACTATTGCATATAAGGGAAAAAATTTCCTGATTAAAGTGGAAAATAATGATATTTGGTTTTATATTTTCATGTAATTATCTTATGTACATTTTCTAAATTTATGCATAATTTATTCCAAGAGGTAGAATTAAAAGTGTTACAAAATATCTACAACAATTTTCTTAGACTAATCAACTGTACTAACAATTTTTTTAAATTTTTAACAAGTTAATTCTCTTTGATTCCTACTTGAAACTGCTTTACAATAGCAATGAAAAAAAGACTTTGTATTTTTATGATGATGCTTCATAATTTACAAGATATTACATATACATTATCTCATTTTATCCTCCAAACAATAATGTGAGGTAAGTATTATTTTACACAGGAGAAAAGTGAAGCACAGACAAGTTACTAGCCCATTATCACACTGCTATTTTATGGTGGAGCTGAGATTCAGAGAGTCTGCCTCCAAAGCTTGAACACTTAACTATTATTGTATATTGTTCTACACCTAAGAACACTAAATATAGGAAAGGGTGGTTCCCTTTATTCATAATGTAAAATACAAACTAAACAGAAATAGGCACCACATTTCAACTCTAATGAACAGAGTTGTAATAGTTAATAAATAGGTACTCTATTCTCTGTGACTGGGGGTATAAATTGAAAGGTAATTTGTGATATCTATCCCATGCACTCTCAAATATGTACACAGAGACATAATACAAGGAATTCAAGGCAGACCTATTTATAAAAGTAAAAATAAAATTAACTAGAATATACCTAACTCCTGAAGGAAAGCATTTTGGTTACATACATCCTAGTGTGTCTGAACAATGGATAATGTGCAGCTGTTAGAAAATACCAAAGTAAGTGTGTCTTTACTTACATAAAAAGTTGTCTTTGATATAATTTTAACTGGGAAAAAACAGAAAATTTCTGAAAAGACTATATTATAAAGTTTATGTTACTGGCAAATTTTAATATATTAAATATGCTTAGGAAAATCTCTGGAAGGGTACACTTTAAAATATTAAGACTGGTTATGTCTATATAAGTGATTGGCTTGCTAAGCAAAGATGGATTTGGGGCAGTTTTACTTTTTAAAATGTTCTTTTCTATTCTGAATTTATTTTAAGGAGTGTGTATTAATTTAACATTAAAAATAATTCAGTGATAGCCCTGGCTGGCATAGCTCAGTGGATTGAGTGTGGGCTGTGAACCAAAGTGTCGCAGGTTCGATTCCCAGCCAGGGTACATGCCTGGGTTGCAGGCCACAGCCCCCAGCAACCGCACATCGATGTTTCTCTCTCTCCCTCTCTATCTCCTTCCCTTCCCTTTCTAAAAATAAATAAAATCTTAAAAAAATAATTCAATGATAATGCAGTATAAATCTGTTACCTTCTTCTATAAATTTAACACTAAAGCAATTCCTACCCTGCTCCAAACACACACCAAAGGCATCCCCATGTGTAAGTGAAACCCAAGCCACCAATCCCCAGCAAAGTGCTCATATTCAGAAAATAGTCTGGTATCCAGTGTCTGCTTTAGCCCCATTTAGATTTGTGACAGAATCTCTCCTGGCAAACAAACTCTGGTGCTATCAGTTTTATAAACAACTCCTCAGGGTTTTTCTTCTCCCTACTTGATGTGGCAATTTCACAAAACCACAGCATAATATAAGTTTCTGAAATTACTGTTAGCTTCCAAAGGGTGGGAACTCAGGTGTCAATTTCTTTCCTCGTCTCTTGGTTCTGAGCATTAATGCAGTACCCGGCTTCCCTGGAGGACTCTTACAGACCTACCATCTCTTTCTTAGGAACTTAAATTGATTGACTGCATGTCAGCAGACTCTCAACCTGTACCATGTTTCACCATTAATATCAGTAGAATTTAGAACCCACAAGGAGGTTACAAGTGATAGTGCTTACTATCCCAGCAAAATGGTCCCCCCACCATGTTACCATTTTAGCAAGCCAAATCTCATGGTTTTTACACTAAAAAGAAGTAGTTTCCTGCAACAAAGGCAAGCCAGAATGCTATTATATGGACCACAGAAGAAAGAAAAGCTTATACATCTAAAGGAAGTAAAATAATGTTTTGTTTTAGTTTGCTTTCATTTTCTGGAAACTACAGATTCATAAGAAGTTTCAGTAGCAATGTATACAGCAAATAGTAAAAGAACGCCAACACAGTTGAGATGAGGCATAGGCACTGAGAACACAGAACTTCATGGTTTCAATAAGTGCACTCCCATTTGTTTATTGAAGAGTTTTAAGTCGAATGCATCATTACATGGCCAAGAAATAGTGTCTACATAGTAATTTACCTTCCAAAGCAAAAATTTAAAGGAGGAACCTATTAGTAATTATAAATTGAAAAGGGAACGCTTGTACACTGTTGGTGGGAATGCAGACTGGTACAGTCACTATGGAAAACAGTATGGAATTTCCTCAAAAAACTAAAAATGGAACTGCCTTTTGACTTGGCAATTCCACTGCTGGGATTATACCCTAAGAATCTTGAAACACCAGCTCAAAAGAACCTATGCACCCCAATGTGCATAGCAACACAATTTATAATAGCAAAGTGCTGGAAGCAACCTAAGTGCCCACCAGTCAATAAGTAGATCAAAAAATTATGGCCCATTCACACAATGGAATACTACATGACAGAAAAAAAGAAGGAATTCCTACTCTTCACTACAGCATGGATGGAACTGGAGAGTATTATTCTAAGTGAAGTAAGCCAGGTGGTGAAACACAAATACCATATGATCTCACCTATAACTAGAACCTAATCAACAAAACAAACAAGCAAGTAAAATAGAATCAGAGACGTGGAAATAAAGAAAAAATTGACAACGACCAGAGTGGGGTGGGAAATAGAGGAAAGAAGGGGTTGGGTTAAGTCAAGGAACCTGTATAAAGGACCCATGGACAAAGACAATGGAGTTGCAGGGGAGGATTGAATGTGGAAGATGGGGGTGGGTAGGGAGGGGAAAGTAATAGTGGAAAAATGGGAACAACTGTCACTGAACAACAATAAAAATAAATTAATTAACTGGGACTCCCCCACACAAAACAAAATATGAAGTCACCCTGTCAAAACGACATCAATAGCTTTATAGACTGATCTTGGCTTTAATGTTAAGTAAACCTGTGTATGAATTCTAGTTCCCCAGTTTTAAGGTGAAATGTTTATTTGAGCCCATAGTCCTCTTTTATCAAGTTGACTTAGTATGGACACCTTGAAAATGTGGATATCACACATAAAGCACACAGTTCACTGTAGGCATTTAAAATAATAGGTCTTGTCCCTTTATTAATAGTCCTGTGCAAAGAATAAAGTTCTTGTTTGCTAATCTCTCTGCAGTTAAAATTCTTAACTTCAGCAAGTTAGATTATTATCAGACTTTTCAGCTATAGTACATTTCACCAGCAGAAAATAGAATAAAATATTTAAAATTCTAAAAGAAAAGAAATCTGAGCCAAGAATTTTAAGTTCATGGAAACTGATTTTGAAGTATAAAACATATGGATAAAAGGTTATCAATACGTGAGAACTCAGAGAATATATTACCTGAAGAATCTACTACAGAGAAAGCTTTAGGCACCCAATAAAAGTAGACAGACATCGGCACAGACTGTGGTGAGCACTGAACATACAGGGTGGGGCAAAAGTAGGTTTATAGTTGTTTGTATGGAAAATAATACAGTATTTAAAATAATAATGCAAGAAAAAACTCTGTTTCACAGGCTCACAGCTGTAAACCCACTTTTGCCTTACCCTGCATAATTACTTGTAGAACTATAATTAAAAAAGGTTATAAAGAAGGAACCATAGTGTGCAGTGGCTAATATACATACAGAAGGGATTATGCTGGTGGTGGTACTATTAATACTGCTATTCTGATAATGATGATTCTTAATTTGGAAGAAAGAAGATATGTATATAATATACAAGAGGTTAAGTAAAAAATGGCCTAATAAAAATTTGAATTATAAGTATCAGTATGAGATTATGAGGTATTGTATCCTATATTACATCAATCATATACCTAAGTCTATATCTGTCTTCTAGCTCTGTCCATCAAAGAGACCTGGAAGCATTTATAAGTCAGGTACCATGGTGCATTTCTAGTATACCGATTGTGGTATTGAGACACTATTAAGCAATAAGCAAAACCAGGCCTTCTTGGAAAAAACACCTCCTCCTAGGGCTAGATGAAGTAGTGTACTGAAAAATTTTATATCAATTGTAAGGAAGAAGTTATCAAACTCTGGTCAAGTCAAAAGGATTTAGGAGGCAATATGAAGAAGCTCCTTCTTCTCAAAGATGGGAAAATTCCATCTTCCTTTTTAGAAGAAATGCAATTGAATAAAACATACCAAATACAGTGGAGTCTATGAACACACAAAATTAGTTTAAATAGAGGGTGATAGGGAAATAATTCATTATCTTGACAACTGGTAAATAAAGGGGAAAAATCAAGCAGTTTTTTTTTTGCCCATTCTGTTTAAGCTTTATCATTGGACAACCAAATAGTCGATAAAGCAAACTTATTGAATAAGAATATCTCCATTTGTTCCGTCTCTAATAGCTCAAATTCTTTACCAGATCAACTGTAAAGAAAAGAGAGAATGAAGAAATAACAATGTGTTTAAATGAGCAAGACTAAACTGTAAGGTCCAGAATGTAGTCTTGGGATGAAAATATAAAGAAATGCAGAGATTAATACACAAGTCACATCATGGCCACATTGGCTGTGATTGTGACAGGGCATGTAAAAGAGTTTTGGAGATGAGACTGACAAATCTCCACTTTTTGATCTGTGTGGTGGCTACAAGGGTATAATAATCTATATAATAACATACATTGTTGGTGAGGTTTTCAGCATCTGTATTTTATCTTCTGATACAAAGGAGGAAAATACCTAGGCCTTGGGCCTGCTCCCAGAGAATTTTATTTCATTGATTGGGCAGAGAGAGAGCGAGCACTAGGTATTTGTTGAATCTCCACAGATTATTTTAATTTGTAAGTAAAAATTTTTTCTCTACTCCTAAAGTATGTTGAAAAAAGATGAGCTATTTCAATGAGTGAAAGTTACAGTCTAGACCAAATCAAAAAGAGTATTTAATACATTAATAAGTCATTGAGATGTATATTAAAGGTGCCTTAAGGAGGAGACTTATATAATTATATTCCTTTCAATACACAACCATTCTGGTGTCACTGATTCTTTTGCATCGATATTTTGTATTTCAATTACCATAAAACTGTGATCTAAAACTGTCTACCATAGTTTCAAATGACTTGTTTCATTTTGACATGTTTCTAAAACTATCATTAGCAGTAACAAAAATAACAACTCTTCTATTCACGATTTATTCTAGGAGGGCACAGACCAAAGCTGAAGTCGAGCCTCATGTGTCCTGACCACGGACCTGCTGATGCTGCAGCAGAATCCAAGCATTTAAGTGAAAGGCTATTTTAAGCTTTTTTATTATTAAATTACACTGAATTGCTGCTACCAGAAAGAAACTTAAAAAAAAGGAATCATTATAATGATAAATTCCTTGATATTAAACCACATGCCTCAGTAAGCTTTAGTATTGAATACTACTTTTTAATCTGATCTTTATTATCTGATAAATAGATATAATCTGATCACTATTATCTGATCTTTAGAGCTGGAGCAGTTTGACCAAGGATTTCTTTTCTAAACAAACTGTTAAAGACATTAAATGTATTAACTAAAACACACTTTTTATTATTGACCACCCATAAGCACATCATTGCAAATGTCTACCAAAAGAAAGTAAAGAAACCATTACATTTCAATCTCAACAGCATTTAGGATGTATCAGTAGGTCTGTCTTTGATTGGCTGAAGGGCCTTGTTAAAATATATACATACATGTTTTGATCAAAACACTTTATCTGGCATGACCAAATGCATTGTTTTGAAAAAAGGAATTTTCCCCACTGCCAAAGTTTTCCTTTTATATATATTTGGTCTGTCCAGAAAGTATCCAGCCATGCATTGTGAAAAATAGAGATATACTGAAGAAGATACAAGATACAAGGACATAAGACATAGGACACCTCAGTCCCCTTTAAAGTAGGTACCTTGGGATCTCACAGAGTTCTCACAATTGCCATCAGCTGATGTGTGGTATTTTCTGACTCTCATCAATGCTCTGAAATCTCTTCCCTTTCAAAGGTGATTTTTGTTTTGGGAAAAGCCAGAAGTCACAGGGCACCAAATCTGGGCTGTAGGGTGGCTGAGTCACCTGGGTGAGTTGATGTTTCACCAAAAAGCACTGTAGGAGATGTGGTGCATGAGTGGGCACATTGTTGTGACGAAGCTGCCATAGCTTTGGCTTACTGAATCATCCAGATAATTTCCACACGGGAATGTTCAAGCTTAATGCAAAGTTTGGTGCAGATTCATTGTTCTATTTGCTCAATCATTTTGCATGTGATGGTCACACAGTACACATTGTCACTCAATGGCATCTTCCACCCCCACTGACGAGTACAGTGAAGTCGTCATTATACACACATACACATTCCAGTTCACTCTCCTTGCCTGTCAGGTTACATCAGTGCCACGCAAACCATTCTAATCATAAGGACAGTAGTTGTAGTTTTCCTGGATAGGCCTTGTATCAAGTATAATTTAACTTTTACTGATGATTCATAATAAATTTAAATAGCAGCTATTAATTCTACTCTAGGTTTGTGATTACTTTAGAAGATAGAGGTTTATGACTCAGCTCTTATAAAGTTTTGCCTGCTTTTAACAAATTAGTCATTTTTGAATCAGAACCGTTGGACATAAATTGGAATCTATTTTAATTTAATTATTATACAAAGATGTCATTAGAGTTTTATTCTATTCAACCAAAGTATATTCATAATAAAGCAAAACTTGTAAATAAAATTTATTTTAGTGCTGTTATGAATTTCTTCCTTTGAAACAAGAAGCAAAATCATATGACTGTATATAGTAAAACGTGGATTATAGGCAAGCAGTTACTCTGTGACTGAATGAGGAAAGGCAAGCCTGCTGGCCCTCAGAGGCAGTCAAGCGAACTTTAACCAGAGAATAGACAAGATCCAGATATGAGACAAAGGACCGGAAGTGCTGGCTGCTCTTTGAGAGGAAAAACCGGGAGGTCCAAATAAAAAAGGATCACTTTCTTAAAGGATTGTTATTATTAAACAAAAGATTAATAGATATGTAAAATGTTTTCATGGAAGTTAATTTCTATAATTTCATTCATTAATTTTTGTTTAAATAATATTTGAAATGTCTTAATAACTCCCAAATATATATCATCTTTTTACTTCTGTTCAACCAAAGTCTATTCAAAATCAGACTATAATACTTATCTTTTTCAGACATTTTATATAGTGGTTACATGAATTCATTTGCATTATAACAGTGATTTTTATTAAAAGTGTCAGATACACTATCATCCAAATTGCCTTCCCTAAACATAACTCCATATGTTAAAAGTCTGATTTCACATAACCCATTAGTTGTTCCATTTAAGTACATTATGTGAAATTAGGAGCCACTATTATCAGTTCTAATCATATGTTCAGTAACACATCTTTTTTTATCTGTCTCATACCCCTTTTTCTAGTTACTGTGAACTTTCCCAGACTACGGGAAGAGAACATAAGACAAAAATGAAAAAATACAATTACTCAATTTGCTAATTAATAACTCTGGTAGGAGTCAGAAATGGAAACTTCTGGATAAAACCAGACTTTTGGTTTATTCTTTTCTGTTCATATAAACCTAATTGTCAGGAAAAATATATTGGAAACTCCCCAAAATATAAATAAGAATTTCTTCTTTGATTAATTGAAAATAAATAGTCATCCACCAAAATGGCTCCTCATAATTAATGTTCTAGAGGAGACCTATACAATATCTAAACCGTGGATACAATGAAGGCTATATGATAGAAAACAATAAGTTTATTCATTTCCTTAATTTTGAAAAACACGTTTCCTTTTGTCTTCTTCCATATACTTATCCACTATTACTTAAATAATTTTATAAATACCCAAGAAAATCATCTAAGTCTCAACATTTCTATAGTATGTTTAAAATAGAAGTAAATTGCATAATTTTATATATGTAAATTTGGGTTATAAGCCTGAAGTCACTGCAACATATTGAAACATCTACTTAATATATTTTACAAATTACACTAATATCCTAAATTATATTATCTACTATAGTAGAGCTATTCATGGTTAAATATAGTATATAAAAATAAAAAGTACACAATTTAATTAAGACATTTTCAAAAATTTAAAGCACAAATCCTCCAAAATAATTAGAAGCCTTAATTTTTTTTAAAAAACCTAATAATATCTGAAGAAAAATAATCATCTTCATTATGGCATATTCATTATTTAACCCTAACTTTAAAGACATCCTTTAGCCTGATAGATCCCATTAGATATATGGCAGGTGTTCAAAGATTTGACTATTGAAGATATAAAATGCAAGAAGTACCTGAGTCAAATAAGCCACTGGACTTGATTCTCTCCCTGACCATATGAGAGTTTCCTCCATGGCCAAATTTGCCTTCTGAATGAAAATTGACCCTGAATTGAACCTTGTCAACTGTACAAGCTTTAACTAAAATCATGTTTTCTGAGTCCTAACCAGATTGAGCTGTAGTTCTTTAAACATTCCCAAAAACCACTGATGAGAATGCATGACTAACTCTGATGATTAAAACAGTTTTCTAGCTGCCTCTTATTATCTGATGATCAGCTAATTCCTTTCCATTTATGTTTATTAAAGCTATGTTCCTAGTAGGTCCATATTGTCTTCCTTAAACCAAGATTTATATTAACCCAGCTCCCCACTGTATGCACTGACAATGCAAAATGCTTCTACTCTCTTGCCTAGGTCACATCTTTCTTTCTGACTACTATTTCTTGATCATATCTCCCAGGAACCAAAGAGGTATTTGCTTATGTGGCCACTTTGCATATAGGCAGTACTCTCAGTGACTCTGGTATGCTATCTCATAAAGTAATGTGTATATCCCTTGAGTTCATCCAAATACAACTTAACAAAATAAATCAAAATTATATATCCACTTACCTTTTAATTCAGCCATCCCACATTTTGTAATCACCCAAAATTTTTATGTACAAGTTCATTCATTACATCAGTATACTTAAGTATAACTGAACACAACCACAGTGAGGCCTACACATGGGAGAGTGGTTGAATAAAGTATAGTAACTATACATTATGAAGAACTATGCATATGTAAAGAAAGACTCACTATGAACTGATAAGGGGAGATTTGGGGTTGTATTATTACATGAAGAAAGCTAAGGGCAAAAGACTTTAATGCAAGAAAGGAGAAATCAGCCCTGGCTGGCATAGCTCAGTGGATTGAGCATGGGCTGTGAACCAGTGTCGCAGTTTTGGTTTCCAGTCAGGGTACATGCCTGGGTTGCAGGCCATGACCCCCAGCAACCGCACATTGATGTTTCTCTCTCTCTCTCTCTCTCTCTCTCCCTCCCTTCCCTCTCTAAAAAAATAAATAAATAAAATCTTTAAAAAAAAAGAAAGGAGAAATCAAAGAATAAATACATCTGCTACTTTTTTTAAACAGAAACATACGAAGTATAAATAAGAAGTTAGTGAAATAAAATTCATATGATAAGGGGTTCATAAGGGTGTACAGGAGTGTGCAGGGGTGAAAAAAATGAGAGAATTGGTGTGATGGAATCTTTAGAAGTGTAGTAAAACTACTCTGAATAAATCTTCCTAAACACTTATGATTCTAATAACTATATTAATGGTTAGGCATTCAAATAAATAAATAGAATCAATACAGATAGGATAGAAACAGAAATGGAATAAATGCAGAAACAAATGAACTTGCCTGTACTGTAAATGAATAATATAATTCATTGATGGTACAGGGTAGGATCAATATAAATAACCTTGAAAAATAATATTTTGACTGTACTTTCTAAGTACAGTCTAAACATAAAAACTATATACAAATCTTTTACTCTAGTTAGTATATTTGTTTATTATAGACATTTGAGTTAAAAGTTTGAAGTTATTTTATGCATATTCTAGGACTGAGCAAATAAGAAAAACTGAGTGCATAATGAGTGTAAATAAAGCATAGGGAAGTCTAGAATGCGATTCTACGGTATTAGAAATACATGGAAGTATCAGTATGAAATAATGACTTTAAAAACACATACACACAGAGACAGACAAGCAGACACACTAATTTTGTTCTCTTTCTGAAAAAATCTACTATGGTGAAAATGTGGCCCTCAAAATGAGTGAGTAAGGCAAAAAAGATATGACATCTAGAATGCAGAAATTCAACACAGGTGTGAGGCTTACAAAATCACCAGGAAAAGGATAAGGAAAAACACTAAGATAAGAATTGTGTATGAGACTTCTTGATGACCCAGTCCAGATAGGAAAAGAAAGATACAGAACTCCAGGAAAGATGTTTCTGAGAGAAAAAAAAAGTTGATATGTTACATTTTCTGATATATCTATATGGAGAGGAATATTACATCTATGGCAAAGAGAGGTGGTTAAAATATCAGATAAATACGGAACAAAATATATTAAAATGAGTCAGGTATTAATTTCAATAAAATTAAAAATATATATTGGAAAGAACAAGTAATAATGTTTAATATTTTATCAACAAGATATTTGAATATAAGATAATTGTGAGTTATAATTTTTACAAAACTTTGAACTTACATCTTTATGTACAGCCAAATTATTATTTGAAAACCAGGACATAATATTTTCATGCACCTATTATTTTAGAATATTGGTCTCACAACACAGAAAACTTATACACAGGAGGCAACCACACATTAATGTTTCTTTCCCTCTCTTCCTCCCCTCTCTAAAAATAAATAAATAAAATCTTAAAAAATAAATATGAATAGATAGCTAAAGTGATCTGAGAAATACACTAAAGAGTAGAAAGGTGGTGACTCAAAATGAAGACTTTGCAGCAAGTCTAGTGACCAGTACCAGCAATTTAGGACAGGGAGATAGAGGGCTCTATTCTATAGTTCGATGGCACAAATGGACAGAAAGACTTCATCTCTTAGTAGCCATGTTACCCTGAGTAAGTCATTAGGTGCTCAAAGGCTCATTTTTGTAATTAAGATTATTATAACACTTTCTACTTCCTAGATTTTTAAGTATTATCTAGATTAATCCATATAAAGCATTTGTTTTAGTTGAATATTTGGCAGAGGGTATCAGTCAAAAAGTGGTTATGATTATTTTTACCTCCCCATGTCAGTACAAACAAATCTACATATAGCAGACCAAACTCTCAGTAATTTCCTTTTTGGAGAATTTCCTGAGTGGCCTTATCTGCCCTGCAATACTCTATACTACTGCTCTCTGCCTGCAAAGTTGTACTGTCACTATAGAGTTGCACTGACCACTAGTAGCATGTGTCCATTTAAATTTAAAATAAGGCAGTTACATAAAATTAAAAATTCTGCTCCTCAGTTGTACTTGCGATATTTCATGGGCTCAGTAGCCACATGTGGTTGGTGCCTACCCTATTGTTGGATCACAGAATTTTCTCATGGACAGCACTGGTAGAAGGAGATGCAACTTTAAGCTGAGACAGACAGATTCTTCCTCACAGGAACCCAAAGTTTGAGTGAAGGAACGTGGAGCCTAGAAGTGGGTAAGGAAAAGTTCTGTTATCAACACCTTAGAAAAACTGCCCCAAACTCCTGACACTGTGTGGGAGGAGATGTCTTGGTTAACCAGCCTTTCCAAAGCATGGGTCAAGAAATTCCCTAGATACTTCAATGTACCCTGATAACTCATAAGGCAAAAGAGCTCTACTTAAATTTCACAGGACTTCTTCCAAGTAGATGCTTTACTTTTAACTTTGTTTATGATGTTTTTCAAGTGAAAAAAATTTTAATTTTTTATTGAGTCAAACCTGGCTGTTATTTTATCACTACTGATATTAATAGCAGTAGGAGGTCCTATTCATTTCCACAGTCATAAACTTTCTTCTGCAACATACATAGGATCACATTATCAATATTTGTCTTTTCTCCATAGGGTTAATTCTCCAAAGCAGCATTGCTGAGAGTGTGTTTATTTTATTGTTTTAACACTAAAAATAATGGTAAATAATTTAAGCCATGCAAAAAGCAGTAGTAACAATTAAATTCCCTGATACCTCAACCCACAACCCTGCTATTCCCTTCCCTAGAAGAAAATGCATTTATCAGTTCTGTGCAATATACTAGCAGAGATTTTTTTTTTCCTTTTATGGTATTACGGTTAGATTGCTAGTCAACTTCTAATTTATCCATTTGGTTTAAGGAGAATTGCATTTTGTTCAAATAGGTAGCCAACTATCTCAACATCTATAAAATAGTCCATTATTTCCTTCAAGATTTTTAAATGTCAACAATTTTATATTCTAACTCCCCATTTATAACCAATCATTCTTGATGCTCCTTTCCATACCACTGACCTACTTTATTTTTTATTCTTATGCCACTGCTCAAGTATTTCTAAAATTATGCGTGAAAAGATTGAGTAACATAGGATTAAAGAAAAATATAACAAAGCCCACTGAGACCAAAAAATGGCCCAAATGAAAGAACAGATCAAAGCTCCAGAAAAAATACAACTAAGTGATGAAGAGATAGCCAACATATCAGATGCACAGTTCAAAACACTGGTGATCAGGATGCTCACAGAATTGATTGAGCATGGTCACAAAATAGGGGAAAGAGTAAAGTCTATGAAAAGTGAGTTAAAGGAAAACACACAGGGAACCATCAGTGATGGGAAGGAAACTGGGGCCTCAAATCAATGGTTTGGATCAGAGGGAAGAAATAAACATTCAACCAGAACAGAATGAAGAAACAAGAATTCAGAAAAAATAAGGAGAGGCTTAAGAACCTCCAGGACAGCTTTAAAATTCCAATATCTGAATCATAGGGCTGCCAGAAGGAGAAGAAAAAGAACAAGAAATTGAAAACATAATGAAGGAGAACTTCCCTAATCTGGTGAAGGAAATAGATTTCCAGGAAGTCCAGGAAACTCAGAGAGTCCTGGAGAAGTTGGACCCAAGGAAGTACACACAAAGGCACATCATAATTACACTGTCCAAGATTATAGATAAGGAGGGAATCTTAAAAGCAGTAAGAGAAAAGGAGACAGTTACCTACAAAGGAGTTCCCATAAGACCATCAGCTGATTTCTCAAAAGAAATCTTGTAGGCAAGAAGGGGCTGGAAAGAAGTATTTGAAGTCATGAAATGCAAGGACCTGTATCTAAGATTACTCTATCCAGCGAAGCTATCATTTAGAATGGAAGAGCAAATAAAGCTCTTCCCAGATAATGTCAAGTTAAAGAAGTTCATCATCACCAAGCCCTTATTATATGAAATGTTAAAGGGACTTACCTAAGGAAAAAAAGAAGATCAAAAACTATGAACAGTAAAATGACAACAAACTTACAACTATCAACAACCAAACCTAAAAAAACAAAAACAAACTAAGCAAATAGCTAGAACAGGAACAGAATCATAGAAAGAGAGATCACATGGAGGGTTATCAGTGGGGGAGAGATTGGGGGGAGAAAGGGGGAAAAGGTACAGAGAATAAGAAACATAAATAGAAAGTACAAAATAAACGGGGGGAGGTTAAGACTCATATAGGAAATGGAGAAGCAAAAGAACTTATATGTACAACCCATGGACATGAACTAAAGAAGAGGGGGAATGAGAGTGGAAAGGGGGGTGCAAGGTGGAGGGGAATAAAAGTGGAAAATGGAACAATTGTAAAAGAAAAAAGAAAGGTGTAACAGAGAAACTAACTTTAAATAACAGTTGATTTTGCAGCAGAGCAAAGCAATCATCACTATCTTTTCTTTTCAACATCCTTGTGTCTAGAAGAACCTTTGAATCAAATTTGTACAATATCCATTAGAAATTGATATGATTGGTTTGAATTCATAAAATTGTTAGAGAAATATATTTTGTAATAAAAAGTCTTCAAAAAATACACATAGTGAATAATATACACGAGTACTTTTTAAGTTGTAAAGTATCATATAAATTATTGCAAAATACTTGAAATTGAGAAGGAAAAAGTTACACATAAAATATTCAAATATGCCTCATAAGGGACAATATTCCTTCTATTGCATTGCTGAATATCTTTTGTGATTACAAACTTGCTAGGTTGGAATGCAAGACTGTATTTAGTGAAAGTATATAGAGTTGATTTCAAAAGAATGCATACACTAGAAAAACATAACAAATATATGTTATATGATGTTAACAACGGGGAACAAATATATATATGTGTATATATATATGGGAATGCTGTATTATCTTTGTAACCTTTGTGTATATCTAAATATGCTGCATAATACAAATTTTATTTTGAAGCCCTATAGGCTTAAAATAAAAAGTGGGAAAAGCAAATAAAGAAAAGAAAAATATAACAAATGTATTTATTGCATATGTAGACAGGTGTGGAGGAAGTCAGAGGAACCAGTAATTTAACAATTCAAATTGACTCAGAGCTTTCCTTTATTCGCATACTTCACTCTAAGAAAATATGGATGTTTCAGCACCCTCTGGCATATTAGGTTCTGCCATATGATTTCAAACTTGGATATTTCCCATTTAAATCATCATGAAGTTGTCATGTATTGTAAGTATTGCTGCAAAAGTCATAACAACACAGTGCCTCTGTGTTGTTATTGCTAGTCTTTTTTGTGTGTGTTTAAGATGATCCCACATAGCTTCATAAACTTCTCCTCTCTCATTACCTCCTGGGAATTTAAAAAAATGGTTTCCATCCTTAGCTTCCCCATATATGAAAAATTTCCCATAAACTATGGCATGATTTCCACTAGTTTTAGAAATTCCAAGAATATTTCATATTCTGGAAAAAGGGTAGAACTAAATAGATATTTAACAATAGAATAAAAAATAAAAACACTGAAAGAGTATAGTATGTGTAGGCTACCTACCATGCCATAAATAATATTGATAGTCATAAAACATGTATGGAACAAAACTTGAGTAAATTGTTCAAAACTAAGCATGTTTACATATTTAGATTTCAATTCTTTTGGGAAATATGATAAAAGTCAGTTAATTCATGTCATTGTGTCTTGAGTTAAAAAGGCTGGTTGCCTCCATGGTCTGAGGAGTGCTAACAGCAAGAGTGACTGTGGGTTCAGACTACAGCTTCTGGGCTCTCCCCTGCCATTAGCCTTATCAAAGGGCACTGTAGGCTGAGTATGCTGTTGGCACTGACGCTGACACAGGCCAGGTGGTCTAGTTTGTGTCTCAAACATTTCCCCAGGGAAAGTGGGATGAATCCTTTCGCCATGCTCCTAGAAGTCCTGTTTTATCACCTCTTAAGTAAGATTTTTGGAACTAATATTAATACTTTTCTCATTATCTATTTTATCAGTCAATTTTTAAATTCAATTCAAAAGTATATATCTTTAAGTCATACCAATCTTTTGGGGTTCAGTTTCATATATAACACATAACATTTTCTAAACATTTCTTTTAGGTGTCTCAGAAACACCTTAATATCAAGAGGTCTGAAACTCAGCTGAGGAACTTCTCCAAATCTGGTACTTCACATTGAAATCATGAAAATACTAGTAATTCATGACCAACAGTCTTTCCTGTTGCCATTAGCACCACATCCAGAGGATCTCCAAGTCCTACCTCTTTGCCTGCTAAACATCTGTAGAATCTGTTTATTTCTCCCAAGTGATTGCCAGCTTGCTGGTTCAAACAGTTCTCATCCTTCATGCTGCCTAAATGCCTCTTTTATTCACACTCTATCTTGCCTTGCCCCCTCAAACTAATTATATTAACTACAGCTATGTGTTCTTTATTCAATATACAAATATAATCATGTCACCTCCCCATTTCCACTTAAAACATGCCATTGGCTCTTGATTGCTATTAATATAAAGGAATAAGTTTACAACAGGCTTTACTTCATGTAGCTGAAATTTACCTCTCATTCCACATATAACTCCATGATACTCCCTGATTCTCTGAGCTCTAGTAATCACTGATGTTTGTATGGTTTTCTTTCTGCTTACAACTTTCATCTATACCTCATTTCTCATTGCCAACTGAACCAAAATATAATTTTTTCATGGAAGTCTTTATTTGTACACACCCTCCATTCCTCACTAGTTCAGATATACCTGAAATATATCTCATAACTCCATATGCCTTTTCTTTTTATAGAATTATTCAAGCTATTTATATCTATTTTGTATTTACTGAGATATATCTGGCATAAATAGATGCAATGAGGGAGGTAACCGTGTCTATTTTGCTTATCATCTTATCTTCATCTTTTGGTGCAGTGCCTGAAAAATCAACTGCAATTCAATACATAATTGCTTAATGAAGAAGTAAATATATTGTGTCCCATATTGCATGATCTACTCAGCTCTAAAAATGATACCAAGAAAAATATAGTTATTTTTTTTAAATCTAACAGTTTTATACTTTGGTCATCTGTTTATTTAAAACTGCAAACTCCCTCTCTCTAACATTCTTCTAATCCTCCTGACCTTGTTTTATTTTTTTCTTATGACCTCTTGCCTTCTAATATCCTGTAAGATTTACTTTAATCATCATGTCTATTGAGAACAGGAATTTTTGTTGACTAAAAAGTCTCAATTACTTAAAACAGTTCTTAACCCATAGTAGACATTCAACAATTATTTGTTGTATAAAGAATGAATCAATTTCCAAAAATACTAATTATGAAATGTCTTGTTCAGGTATTATCTCCCACACTTTTGACTTTCATTCTAGTTAGCAACGCTGTACACCTGCAGCAGTGCTCACAATAGAGGCAATTTGCAACTCCACCACTCCCTGGGAAGCATTTGACAACATCTGGAGATACTTACAGTTGTCACAACTTGGGATAGGGGATGGTACTGGAATCTGGTGTAGAGCACAAAGATGTTACTAAACATCCTTAGTGTACAGGCAACTCCCCACAACTAAGCATTCTAGGGCCCAAAATGTCAATAGTGCAAGGGATGAGAAATTCTGAACCATAATCTCTTGTGCTGTGTCCCTTTCTTTCCATCAGCTTCTTTCCATCAGCTCACATCACGCCTTTCTCTCTCCCATGTCAAAACCTCTCCTTTAGCTGTGCTTTTTCCCTCACTTATTTTCACCTCAGGCTTACCACTGCACCCATGAGCTTTGATCAGTACTACTGAGGGCATTTTTTAAAGTTTTTGAATGTCAGTGTACCAAATGTACCTGTACCAAGGTATGGGTACCATACCTTGTATGGAGCCCATAATATGGAGATATCCCCACTCTATCTATGACAAGGCTATATGAAAAATGCATGGTTACCTAACTTCTTTTTGATTCAGTATGTCAATTTAAAATCGAATGTCACTTTAATGATTATTTCAATAGCTTCCAATTATTTTAGGGACCAGAAACTAGAGACCTATCCCAAAGGTATATGGCCTAAAAGTTTGACCCATGGTGTAACTACTCAGGGCACTGAATTTGAGGATTCATTTGATTTCAAACAACATGAGATTTCTTCCAAATAATTTACAAGGGATAAATCACAGTCACTCTATGGAATTAGGGTGTAAAAACCCCAAGGGCTCCTATTAACTCACATTCTAAATAAAAAAAGTAGTTGGCATTTTTTGTACATTCTGTAAAATAAAATCTATTTGATTACTAAATAATGTGTATAAGGGCCAAATACAATGGCATGAATCCCCAGGACAGAGTTATCCAGGATCTCATTCATCATGCTACTCTCAGTGCCTAATCCATTATTAGCACACACTAGGTGTTCAATAAATGTTTAGGGAGGGGCAAACCAATGCATAGCATTAATGACTATTTCTTTACTAGTATACATGTAAAATTTTTTACTTTAATTTTTAACATGTAAGTATTTATATGATATAAATATTATTCCCTTTTATTTTTCTAACAAATTAATAGAAGATAATTAGACTGATACTCTGAGAAAGATTCTGAGTTCATATTGAAGCTTACTGGGAAAAAATGAGGGAATAATTATCAATGTCTGGCATGAATATATAAGAATGGCTGGTGGGCAGCACATGTAATATGCACTTAGCATCCCTGACTAACCCTAACCCTAACCCTAACCCTAACCCTAGCTAACCTTAGAATTGCCAGGGATTTCTCTGTTTCTCTCTCTCTCATTTAGAGTCCACATTTTCCTATGCTATATTGGGTCTATGAAAACTACATTTTCCACATTTGAAAGAGTCCACATTTTCTTATGCTATATTGGAACTGTAAAAACTACTGCATTTTATAACAGTTGACATCAACCCACATAAGACTTATCACTTACTTGTGTTAAATCAGTCTTAACATCCATTTCTGTATGTAAAAAATAAGTCAAGTTGAGTCTACTTCGGGTGTGTGTGTGTGTGAGTATGGTTTGGGGTGAGAGTCACCTGGGAACAGGGGAGGTTTTTGAGGTCCCTTGATATGAATTGATACTTAATAATGGTTTCTGAGCATTAATGTTTTAATTTGGGCTCAGAAAAGAAGGAAAAAAATTGTGAAGGTACCTGAAAAGATGGTTAGAGCAAAGTGGGAAATTAAGAAAATAGTATCCATTTGATAGGTTTTTTAAGGTGCTATGAATGAGGAAAGGTGTATTTGTTTTCCATTGCTATAGAATAAATTACTACAAATTTAGAAGCTTCAACAACAGCCATTAATTACTCCCCAGTTTCTGTAGGTCAGAAGTACAAGCACAGCTTCAGTGAGTTCTTTGCTCAGGGTCTCATGAGGTTGAGATCAAAGTATTAGTAAGGTCTGGGGTCTAATCTGAAACTTGGGATCTCTCTCTAAGATGATTCCATTATTGTTACCAAAATTAAGTTCCTTGCAGCAGTAGAATTCATGGAGGCTTGTAGGCCACCAGGGGAATCTGTGACTTCTAGAATTTCCTAAATGGTTTATGTGATTAGGTCAGGCCCACTCAGGGTAATCTCCCTTTTGATTAACTCAAAATTAACTGATCTGGAACTCTAATTACCTCTGCAGAAGTCCTTCACCTTTGCCATGTGAAATACCTATAATATGGGAGTGACCTTTCTGTCCAACTCCCATGTCCCATCCACCCTCAAGAGGAACGGTTATATAGGGTGTGTGTACAGCACCCAGCAGGAATCTTTGGAGTTGTGTAAGAATTCTACCAACCATATGTCCCACTAGAGGAGAAGCTAAGGGAGCTGGTTTAACACCCATTGCTGCTTTGAGGTCTAAGAGACAAAGGGAAACATAGAACTGGGAAAGAACCATCTCCTATCAAATCTAACAGAGATGTGTGGAAAGCTGGGGCTTACTGAGGGCTCAGGCTGACTCTGCAGCAGGACCACAACACCGGCATGGCAGGACAGCAGTCCCTCTGTGGGAAGCAGTCACAGTGCCATCGTGAGGTTCACCAGGAATGGTCAGGGTTGGAGAACCTTAATGAACTTAATTTCAAGTACTTGTGAAATATTATATAGAGAGGACATGAGAGATTTCCAGAAAATTTTTGTTATGGCTTTGAGTTTTGGAAGTTATAACTGTAGTGGTTTAAACTATCAAAATTAAATTTTTATATAGTTTTGACATTTTTATGTATAAGATAGTTGTTTATGATGGCTTAGTTTGGAGACATTAAATTATAGATCATGTTAATATGATCTCTGTGGCTTTAGGAATATCTGCCCTTAATAGTCACCAAAACAGACAAAGGAACAGACACACAAAAGCAAACAAAATAACACTGAGCTCTAACAAAACATTGGAGATTTGCTCCCCTCTGTGGTGGACATGCTCTGCTGAAGCCTATTTCTCTGAGATACTAAAGTCTGTGGAATGTTGTAAGATTCTCTGTGTATTTAATGAAAGGAAATAACTTAAAAGCCTAAGAACTATAAGAAAAATGCTCCTTTATTACAAGAAATTGTTGTACTGTATGGTTGTGTACCGTGTCCTACTAGTAAATGACCCCTGCAACCACTTTACGAAAAAAACCTATTTTTACTTTCAGCCTCACCAGGATTTTGTGTTAAACTGTCTCATGCCCCCTTGCATTTAGGATTAACTTTACTTCTGGGTTATTATATAACATAATGGACACAATCACTATCCCAACTGGCCTGTAAGTAGAAGAGAGACTATAACTCTAATCTATTCTCCTAAAATAAAACCGTCTATTCTTCCTTCACCACTCTCCTCCCTTACACTGGGGGATACTCTTCAAAAAACATATTCATTTAAGCACCTAAAATGAGGATTGCCTTGTTAGCAAATTTATGACATCAAACAATAAATGGAGCATTTTACCAGCAATATTTACCAGAGCATTTTTTTACCAGAATTAAATATTGAAGTTATCAACAAAAAGTATACATGACTGCTCTTAACAAAAGAGATGCAGACTGGACACTTCCACTGGCTGCTTTCTTATAATGGCTGCTTCCTTGTAAACAACCACTAGATATCCCTTTTGCTTAGCAGACCATCAGATTCACAGCAGACTCTGCTTTTGTGGCTGGAAGGGACATAGGATCTATCTTAGAATAAGAGTTTGGATTGTCTAAAATATATAAAAATTGTTTTCCATTGCAAGAATTGCATTTCCCATAGTTGCCTGGCAGGGAAGAATTGCTAAAGCCCCTGAATGATATATGTATGATTTTAGGATTTTCAAAGTGCTGTAACTGTTACTTAAGCCTCATTACAACTGTGTTCTGTCTAATAATAAAATGGAATGAGAAAAATAAAGCAGGACTCCATTCTACATGTATGAAAGGAAAACTAAAAGAAAAGAGAAAACATGTAATTTTCATATTATGTAGAAAATAAAGTGACATATAATTATATTTTCATTCATGGAATAGCCTAGGTTTTATTTCCTATTACACAAAATAGAAAAGGCAGTTACTTAAAGGGAAACCAAGAAATGTGTAAGACAACAGGTAAGACAAATGTGTACATAAATATTCATGCTTGGAAAACCCATATGTAATTCTTAGATTTGTCTTTTTGAAAAAGATCCCTGGATTTTCCAGCACTGAAATTTATCCATTGACCCTTTGGCTTCTTATAAACCTTATGTTTGTTGAGTCATAGCTGTACTCTGTCTACATAAGGATGATAGTGACTTGTATGTTAATAACAGTAATTGACTTCCACCTTCAACCAAGAATGAATATTAGTGATTTAACCTTTCTGGCCATAAACAATGTGAAACATCACAAGGGAGAACAGGTTTTAGATGTTAAACAATAGCAGTGCCACACTATGTTCCCTATGAGAAAGGAAACAACCAAAGTGAAGACTACAGTTATAACCCTTAACTGTGTGGAAATGGAAGGGAAATCCACACAGAACCCAATGATCTCACTGATTGAGCAGACAGAGGTTAGAGCTCAGAGAGGCCAAGTAAACTGTACTTTGCAAATAAGAATGCTGCCTATTTATCCTCAGTATTTGAGGTGACAATGGAATAATTTTATATTTTTAAATTGTGGTGAGGGAGGTGGGGAGAATATTCTGTATAATATTTGTTCATGAGACACAAATGATAGATCATATTCTAATACATGGCATACTCTTATGGACATATCCACATTTTGATCAAGGAGGGAAACATTTTTGTGGGAAAATAAATAAGAAGTACTACCATTGGTGCTTTACTTATAAAATTAATTTGATAAGCTTGAAAATAAATCAAAGATTTAGATTAAAAATTGGTATTCTGTAAATACAAATAAATGTGTCCTAATCTCACTTATATAGTATAAATTACATTTTAATAAGTTTTAATATTTGTAAGACTCTACTTATAATACAAATAAAGTAACTAGGTACACACAATTAAAGGGTAAATATTAAAAAAACATTATTGTCCAAAATTACAATATATAGATTTCATTGATTTTTTTAAGCCATAGCAGATAGTGTCATTGCTGTTTTCACCTGTATCATGGATTTAATGGCTTTTATTTACCCAATTTGACTGTTGTTTATTCATTTAATGGAATCAGTTTCACATCATTCTTACCTAAGTGTAAGGCAGACACTATTTTTCATTAAAAAAAATTATTGAACATTTACTCTGTGCTAGGCATTGTTCACAGTGAAAAAACAAAACCCAAAGTTTTACCCTCAGATATCTGTGTTTTATGGGAGGAGATAGAAGAAAAGATAAAAATATATATACATAGCCTTTTTGAAATAAGGGGACATAATTAAAACTGAGAATGTGATTATAGATTAGTGGATTGAATGGGAAGAAGAATGCAATATTAAATAGGGTGGTCACTTCCTTCTTACACCATATAGAAAAATGAACTCAAAATGAATTGAAGGCTTAGATGTAAGACTCAAAAGTATTAAACTCCTGGAGGAAAACATAGGCAGTAAAATCTCCAACATTTCTCTTACCAATATCTTTTCTAACATATCTCCTCAGGCAAGAGAAACAAACTAATAAAAAAACAAATGTGACCACATCAAACTAAAAAGTTTTTGTATAGCAGAGGAAACCATCAATAAAACAAAAAGACAACCTACTGAATGGGAGAAGATATTTGCCAATGATACATCTGATAAGTAGTTACTATCCAAAGTTTATAAAGAACTCATACATATCAACAACAAACCCCCCCCCCCCAAAAATCCAATTAAAAAATTGACAGAGGACTGAATAGACACTTCTCCAAAGAGGACACACAGATGGCCAATAAACATATGAAAAGGTGGTCAACTTCACTAATCATCAAAGAAATGCAAATTAAAACCAAAACAAGATTTCATCTCATGCCTGTCAGAATGGCTATCATCAATAAATCAACTAGCGTTGAGGAGAATGTAAGGAAGGGGGAAACTTTGTGCACTCTTGGTGGGAATGCAGATTGATGCAGCCACTGTGGAAAACAGTATGGAGTTTCCTTTAAAAATTAAAAATGGAACTGCTCTATGACCCAGAGATTCCACTTCTGGGAATATACCTGAAGAAACCCAAAACACTAATTTGAAAGAATATATGCATCCCTATATTCATTTCAGCATATTTGCAATAGCCAAAGCTATGGAATTAACTCAAGTGCCCATCAGTAAATGAGTGGATAAAAAGGTGGTGGTACATTTACACAATGGAATATTACTAAGGCATAAAAATTATATCTTACTATTTGCAACAGCATGTATGGACCTGGAGATTATAATGCTAAGTGAAATAAGTCAGAGAAAGATAAATACCATGATCTAACTTACATATCGAATCTAAGGAACAGAATAAACAAAAAATCAAAATCAACACAAACCTATAGATACAGAGAACAGACTTTTAGATGCCAGAGAATAGGGGGATTGGGAGACTGGGTAAAAAAGGTGAAGGATTAAGAAGTATGAGTTGGTAGTTACAATATAGTGATGGGGATATAAACTACATCGTAGGGAATATAGTCAATAGCATTGTAATAACCATGTATGGTGCCAAGTGGATATTGCAAATATCAGGAAGAACACATAAAGTAGGTGATTGTCTAATTACTATACTGAATACTTGAAACTAACATAAAACAGTATTGAATGTAAACTGTAACTGAAAAATAAAGTAAAATAAATAAATAGAGCAGTCACTTGAATAAAGTAACTTCACATAGTAAAATGGCTGGGTGATTTTTAAAACAGCAAAGAGATTAGTGTATTTGAAGCAGCTGAGGGAGAGAGGGAGGAGTTCAGAGAATAAGGGGATTGCTTGGGGAAGGGGTTGGGAGCATGTGGATGAGGGTATGGTGGGATAAATGGTGATAGAAGGAAAATTGACTTGGGCTAACAAACACATAATATAGTATATAAATGTGTTGTGGATTTGTGCCCCAGAAATCTGTATATTTCTTAACCAGTAAATTCACCCCAGTAAATTCAATTAAAAAATCTATTTCAGCATTCCCAAATACCCATATCACTTTCTGCCATTGCTTTTGAAACAGCTGTAATATCTTACTGGTTAACTCATTAATTAATAATTAAATAAGATCTTTGACTTGCATAAAAAAGAAGTAAGAAGTGATAAGGAATAAGATTATGTAGTGCTTTGTAGGTCAAAGTAAGGGAGTTTGGCTTTTACTCTTAAATGAATTTGAAAGACAGGATTATGAGCAATGAAATATGATTAATTTATATTTTAAATGGCCATTCAAGCTATTGGATTGAGTGCTGACTGGAGGAAAGCAAAGATTGGGTGTTGATTGGAAGAGGAGCAGCATAGTTAGGTTATTATCATAATCTCAGTAAAAAGTGATAGAAGTTTCATAAAAGAGTGCAGTTGTGGTTGGATTCTTAGGTGTATTTTTAAGTTAGAGCTGACACATTAGAAATGTTGTTGAAGTAGAGAGGAACTGAATTTGTCTCAGGATTTTGTACTGAGCATCCAGAAGGATAAAGTTGACAACTAAAATGAGGAAGATTACAGGAGATGCAGGTTTGATGGAGAGTATCAAAAACACAAGTTAGATTTATTAGGTTTGAGATGTCAGTAGGACATGCTAGGAGAGATTTAATTAAATCATGAATTTATAATCAATCTCTCCTCTCTCTTATTTATAATACATCTGCTGGTAAAACTCAGAAGGGAAGAGAAGTAACTGTAGAATCCCAACCAGAAAGCCCAGCAATATTACATAATCATTGCTTCTATTAATGCTACGTCTATATAGGCTAAGAGAGCATTAAAATAAGGTGAAGATTATGCCAAATTTCTGATGACCATTGTTGACCTGCTCCTTTCCCACTTAGCATATTCTATTGATACATGAAGTTATATGACTGAAAATAGTTTGAAATAGTTAAGATTTAAATCAGTATCAAGTTTAGTACTTTATTATTAAAAAAAAGAATTTCATTGGACATTTTTAACAGTTGCCACAAGTTAAGAACTGAAAATATAAAGTGAAATCCAACCAGTAATACTTTAAAATTGCAAGGTCTTATAGAAGGAAAAGAAGCACTCCAGTTTTAACCTTTAATCATAGACTCTTCACTTCCTTAGACCTATTTAGAAGTGCATGTAAGCTGGGATCAGATTTATAGCCAAATGGTAGATACCCATTTGTTCTCAGAATCATTCTCCCGTTAATATTTGTAAAAGAGCCTGTGTGATTGTCTTACTCCATAGGCTAAATTCTCTCCCAAAAGTCATCTATGACCCTCAGGTAAATAAACTTCTTTGCCATGACTTAGTGAATTATTCCAACACATGTCTAGTCATGGCTCAGGGTCAGGCTGACAGCATGAATTTATGACTGCACAGGCATAGGATGTGTGTGGCTCACACATTCATGCACACACAGAAAGATGCACATAGGGCCAAGGTTTTAGAATAATGATGATTTAAATATTTGATCCTGCTTCACACCAAAACTCAATTGACTGAAAGGAATAATGCAGAGTCTTCCTAAATGATGCCAACCATCTGTACTTATTTACAAAGGTTATGGATTGATGCTTTAAAAGGCTTCTGCATCACAAATGTAATTATTAATTATTATGTTACTAGGATATTTGTAATCACTTCAAAATTAACCTTTATAGTCTCAGGAGGTTTGTATTTATGTCACTTGCTGTCTCACAGAGAGACTAATTAGTCAACAAATGATAAGTACAAAAAGAACACAAATTAGTTCTTTGTTTACTGACACATGGTTGTACCATATATAATTTGTATTATAATTAAAATGCTTTATATTGCAAACAAAAATATTTAATTTGGGAATAGAGGATAATAATAGTTTCAAGTGTTCCAGGAAATATATTGACAGATTCCCTGGGGTTTACTATTTAGGCACTCACAAGGCAAGAAATAAAAGGTGAAAAAATAGCTACAGTATAACCATTATCAAAAGGCTTTCTTCCTTTCCAATGCCATTGTTTGAATTTCTGACTAAGATCCTGTCTTCATAAAAGCCAGCAAATATGTTGGAATGAAGAGAACAACATCATCCAGATATTAGGGATAGGTTTTTATTCTTTGTTTTTAAATGTAGCAAAAAAACACTTTTTCTGTAATGTCTCATGAAAAATAGTGTTTTCAAGCCCTGGTTGGCGTAGCTCAGTGGATTGAGCGCGGGCTGCGAACCAAAGCATTGCAGGTTTGATTCCTAGCCAGGGCACATGCCTGGGTTGCAGGCCACAGCCCCCAGCAACCACACATTGATGTTTCTCTCTCTCTTTCTCTCTCCTTTCCCTCTCTAAAAAATGCAAATAAATCTTTAAAAAATAGTGTTTTCAAATAGTGAAAGGTTTATAGAGAAATCTTGACTGTCAATTACCCATACAAAGTTTCAAGTACCACAAAGCCATGTTATTAACCTTCTCATTTAATAAAGAATTGATATGGGGTGAAAATTGGGGGGTTAAAATTTTAGTTATCTTTATTCTGTGTGAACAAAGGCATTGATTGTTGCTGTTTATTTTGGTTTTGTAACAAAATGCCTTTTCCCTATGCTGTCTATATGCTAACTAAGCAAAACATACAAAAAATGTGGGTCTTGATTTTTTCACTGTAGTGATGATAGATTTAAATTATGTTTTTATGTCCTCAAATTTTATCCTATCATTTAAAGGACTTTAAAATTTATTTCCAGTAATTGTCATTGATTCTCCTTCAGATTCTCCTTTTATTCTGCTTCTGATCATTTTGTTTCATTTCATATTATTTTCTCTTGGACCATTCTTGGCAAATTTATTTTTAAGTTACTTTCAGATTGCTCTTTATTTTAGCAAATCTTTCTCCTGACTTTTAATGTTGCTATTTACTGTTCTAAATAGTAATTTCTTCATAGATATCAAAATGTGACTTTGTAGGTTGAGGAGAGAGTTTTTTGCTTTGTTTTTTTTCTTCTTCAGTATTTATCCTTTCTTCTCTATTGATTCTGAGATTTACCTAACACCTCCAGTCATGGACACTTGCCCCAGATCCTGATCATTGAGCTATGACTGCTTCTTCCCATCCTTTAGTAGGGGGATTTAAATAAGCTATAATCCCAGTAATAGTTACAAGGTGGTTCTTTCCATCATCTTTGACAAAAAATGAAATCTCAATCAGCCTTTGCTTTCTACCCATGGTGCTTGCTTCTGCTCCTCTACTTTCTATGAACATTCCTACTAGCATTTTCCATCAGCAGGAAGAGCATGAGCATTCTCTAGCTTTAGCCCTCTCTTTATTACATTGTGCTTTGGTCCTATAAGTGGGACAGTGATGCTTATCTTTAATTAACAAGTTTACTAAGGTTTCCAGACCCTATTTTTCTGAGATGATAAGAAATGGTACACAATTCTGAAGGAAAAAAAAGCATAGAGAAACTGCTATTTTTGCTCTTTATTCTTCATTCTCTATCATATCATTATTGAACATCCCTTCATATCCCAACAATAAATTACCAAACTTTCTTTCCATTGTGGTCTCGTAAAGTAAAAGTTTTGACATTAAAAACAGCACAATGGTTAAAGGCATTGGCTTTGACATTGAGTCCAGTGGTCAAACATTACTGCTTTAGCAAATAAATTATTTATCCTTTAAGAACTTGCATTCTACCATATAAAATATAGGTAATTGTATCACCACAAAATAATGACAATAATTGAGAGAATAAATGAAAAGTCTTAAATCATAGTAAGTATCCACTAAATATTAACTATTTTATTAATATATATTTATAATTAGTTCTTTACCTTAAGAACCATCTTTTATGGCAAATTATGAACTTCAGCTGGAAAAAGATGAGAATACCTTTAACTTCTTCAGTTTATTCTATGACTTTTAAATCTAATGGAATTATATTCACATCTTTGATTACCAGGGCTCGTCCATCATGTGTCAGAAGAATGCTGGGATTTGGAGTTTTCAATGTTTCAGGTGACACTTTCCACCTACTTTGTGGATGTGACCTGAAAGAACAGGCAACCCTGAATTGCCACGTGAGACACACTCTTCGCCACTGAGTTGGTGAGCACTACATTTTTGCTGTATAGAATAAAAATGGAAGTCGACACACCCATGAGGAAAATTCTCTCTATAACTCTTGGAATATGAGCTGTTTGTTACTATAGTTGTAACAGCTCAGATATTGGAGGAATATAGTCTTGTTTTCCCTTATTGACTGTATCACTTATGGTGGGACTTTACATTATTTTGTATGTTTGACTCTCATTCTTTCATCTCTAAAATGAAGAAAGAATATGTTCTAAGTCAATTGTTAAGATTAATTGAGGTTATATATATAATTTGTTACCAATTGTCTGATATGCCACAAATGTAAATTTTAGTTTATGTTTTTTCCCCCTTTTTTAACAGGTCTATTTTTTTAAAATTCCAATGGGAAACAATAAAAAAAAGAGCTAACCTCAATAGTATAATAATTGTTAAAAGTTATTCATTATCATCTTCATCATGCACCTTAAAATCACAAAACCATGAAATGACAGAGAAATAGCTGACCCAACCTTTATTTCTAACCCTCTTCCCTTGTGTATGATTTTTTGTTAGAAGCCATAAAGGCTAAAAATTCAATTTTCTAAGTTTTCTTCATACAGCTAAGAAAAACCATGTAACACAGTTATGGCTAATGAAATAAATGTAGAAGTCTTTGTATATCTGCTTTCTTCCTTTGTTTTTCTAAGACACAGGTGTGATCGGTAGTGACAAATAGTCATCTTTCAACACTGAGCAATATGCTAACATTCTGAAGAGGGTGGAATAGAGAGATATAAAAAAAAGCCTTGTTTTCTAAGAGAATCACTGAATTTCTGTACCATACTGTATTTCCTCCTTCTGGAATTATTTTTATATTAGGAAAAAAGTAATTATTTGGCTGGTTTTCTGATTTTTGCTACTCAATAACATTGCAGTCTAACTCATGTTCAAGCTTTATGTTTCAATAAATGAGAAATTGGGGTAAGCAATGTTGGAATGAAAAAATCTATGTTTATTCAAAAAGTAGTTATAATCTTGAATGCTTATTTTTATATATAGCCCATTTTATCACCCTTTTGTTTCTTATTTCTCTGTACCACCATATTATTTAAATTAAAACTTTAATTAAAATAGTAAGCATTTTAGATAAGTCAAATATCACAGAAATACAGTGCAAAGATAACAATTCTCTGTAATGTAAAAAGTAATTTATAATAATTGAATAAAGTAACAATTTAGCTACCCAGAAGAAATCCCTTTCTATGTTGTTTTTTTCTGTAAAATATACTTATAATATTTATTGATTTATAAAGTTTAAACATTATCTATTAGCACTTCATTTTTATAGATGATTATTTGGCTCAAATTCAATTCCATATTTCTTCTATCTTTCCAATATTGTTATATCACTCATTTTATTGTAATTAATAATTAGCTTATAAACTCTCATGAACAAAATAATGATATATGCTTATACTTCTTTTTTATGAAGCTCCCCACCTAAAATTTTTGCCTTGAAGTTTTTAAAAATTTTTTTCCTTTATCATTTTTTTATTGTTTTTCAAATACAATTGTCTCCATGTTCCCACCACCACTTTTTCCTGCCCCACCACCCTCCCTCCATCCTTCCCACTTTGGCTTTGCCCATGGGTCCTTTATACAAGTTCCTTTTCAGCCCTTTCCCTTTTTTCCCCTGTTATGTCCTTCCCCTCTTCCCTCTGGTTACTGCCAGTTGTTCAACAAATGCCTCAAAGTTTTACAAAATGTGCTTACTGGTGAGTTTATTTCATTCATTTCACAGAACTTTCAATGCATCTGCTCATTCAGATGACTGACAGGATTCAGTTTTGAGTAATTTTCTATTATATTTGCCAATTATCTTGTTTCATTTTCTCTGTTCTACCCTTCTGATATTGAATCTCATAAAATCTCATAGTCTTCCTTTTTATTTCATTTTCTCTCATAGTTGCCTTTTATTCTAAAAGATTTTCTAAAATATTTCTTTTATTTTTATCTAATATTTCTGTTAGATTTTGTTTTCATTTTAGCTATCATATTTTAAACTTCCAAGAGTTCATTGTTATAATTGTAAATAGTATTGTATTATTTTCTATGTTTGCAATTATTTCATATACTTTGAAGGTATATGAGAATTGGAGTTTTTTAACCTTTTATAGGGTAAAGAGAATGGAAGTTTCCTTTTGTTCTGTGAGAGAACAATATTTCTTCCAGGTTCACATTTTTTTGTTTGTTTGTTATCTCTATTGCTTATGTTAAAGGGTTTATTCAAATGTCTGGTTTCATTGATTTATCTGCTATACTTAATAATGAGAAAGCTAAAAAACTGATTAAAGGTTTGGGGAAAGAAGGGAGGTCCACATTAAGTGTGTTTTGGAAAGGATTTTTGTTTTTCATGGGGGAAATTCCAGGTATCAGTCTTTCCAGAAACTGAAAAGAGTAGATATCAGGCTGGCTGCTGCTATTTTCTTTGAGGGTTGAGGGTATGGATTTTAGAAATTAACTATGTGATATAGAGACTTGACTTCATTCTTCATTTTCACCTCCGTGTGTCAAAGTCTGCCTTCAGTTTCTGTTTGACATCTCAGTTTTGAAAGCCTCCTTCTTTATTTTTGTCAGAATAGGGCTGTAGGCATTTGAGTCCTGGCACTCTGTGAGTACAATTAAAGGAGAGAGAACTTTGATTTTTTTTTCAAATATTTTCTTCCAAACAATCCACATGTTAAGTCATTTAATTTGTCTCTGCTACGTGTTTTAAGCAGCATCTTTGAGATAGGAAACATCTTTGTGATTCAGTGAGTCTAATTAACTTTCTTCTCATATGCATCAGCATGAGAATATTCTATATCTTCCTTCTATCTCTAGATGCATTTATTTGCACAAAAGTTTATCAAGTGTCTTATCTCCAAGCTTCTCTCCAATTTTTATCTGTGTGGAGTTTCTTTTCCACAATTATATTTTAGTGAGCATTGGGACAAATAAGAGAAAAACATATATGGTCAATACAGTATATTTTAAATGATATATTGTATATTTATACAGTATACAAGAACTAAGATTAGATGAGGTCATGCCAAAGATAGCAATTAGAATGGATTGTGAAATGCTTGTCTTTCTATGCATATGGATTTATGGTGCTCTCTCAAAAGAGCCAATCAATTGGCAAAAGAAAAGCAGAATAATGATTAAATATTTGGAAAATATTGCCAATTAAAAAGACAAAGTAATTGGGAGCAGGTGGCCTAGAGGTGATAAACTGGCAGAGAGAGATGATTTAAGGCTCAGATATTGTGACTTGTTTCCTTTCTGTCTTCCATCTACACAAACATATACCTACTTGGTGGACTGTAGAATTTCTTGTTTACATAGACTGAAATGATTTAGACAAGCATTACAGATTCAATATTATGTGAAGGAGTTTATGAACATAATATAAAGATCTGAATTTAAAGAATAGGAGACAAAATTACATAATAACCTAAATAAGGAACCCTCCAATTTTGTACAGTACCTTATAAATGATGCTCATTGCATTAGTTTCCTACATCTGCCAAAAGAAATTAATACACACTTGGTGGCTTAAATAATAGAAATGATTTATTTCATAGGTCTGGAGGCCAAACATCCAAAATTGAGCTGCCAGCAGGGCTGTGCTCCCTCTGGCTCTAGGGAGTATCTGTTCTGTGCCATCTTCCAGTTTCTGGTGGCTACTGCCATTCCTCGTCTTATCATCCTAATCTCTGCTTCCATGATCACAATGCCCTCTCCTCTTCTCTCTGCTTTCTTTTCTGTCTCAAATTTAATTCTATCTTTCTCTCATAAGGACCTTTTTCGCACAATTTGTGGGGCCTACTTGGATAATCCAGGGTTATCTCATGTCAAGATCTTTACAATCACAGGTCCTAGAGATTAGGACATGGACATATTTTTATGGAGCCACTATTCAACCCACTAAGACTATGTGTATAGGAACCATGTGCTCACATGGACACATGGATCTCAGTTATCATGGAACTGTGTAAAGTGAGACTTACCTGTAATTTATACCAATTATTTAGGTTTAAGACTAAAGTGATGTACAACAGGGCTTCTATGACTACCCACTAAAGCAGGTCCAGATGCTCCACTATTATACCCAACTTCCACCAGAAATTTATTCTTGTCAGTCATTAGTCTATCTTCATGAAATCACATCAGATCTGATACAGGCAATGTAACATAATGGTGAGTATGTATGTTTTTAATGGATTGAATTTATATAATGTGTTAAGTATCCATTTATTTTATATTTAAATGCTGGTGGGGCAAAAGTAGTTTTACAGTTGTTTAGATAGAAAATAATACAATAATTAATAAATAATAATACAAGAACAAAATCTGTGTTCCATGTACTCATAACTATAAACCTACTTTTCTCCACACTGTATATTATTGTAGTGAAACTTACGCTATTACTAGTTTTAAATAAATATTGATTTTATTGTTCTTGTTAGTTTGCAAATGGGCACAGGAAAAAATATAAAATTTTTGGAGAATAGATCATTAACAATAGAATTTGCAATAGTTTAGTATGTTCTCAACACAAATATACAAGTGTATTTAAAGCTAACAAAGTGAATGTTTGTAAATTAATCTTTTATATGAGAGATCTAAATATCAATAGGAAAAGTCCACCTTTATAGTGAAGACATTAAACAGCCAGTATCAAATCACCAAAATATTAATACTATGTCTGTTATATAAATAGTGCTCTTAAAATATGTGGTAATTCATGTAATCTTAATTTTATGATTTTATCAAACAAAGAGGATACAATTGGGAGACGTTGTTACTGGAACCATGAACCCAAATATTCTGTCAAATATTTTCAGAAGTTAATCAATCTAATAGTCACATTTCAATGGTTAGAAAATAGTTCTGTGGGTAGATCTATTATAAGTGAAAAATGTTACTCATTCTAAATTAGTAAGGATAGAAGTCAAAGAGATATGGGTAAATGTGTTAATATTAAAATGGGTTTAAATTCTGAATTTATTACTTATTAACTCTGTGACCATTTATAAGTCCTTTAATTTCTTTGTACCTCAGATTCCTAGTTTGTGATAAAGGTAATAATGCTACTAGGTTGTTAAGAATAAATGAGTACATATACTTAAAGTGCTAAGAGTAAGAGCTTTATAAACCTTAACTATAATTATTATTATCATTTCAATGATAATATCTTTTAGCAATATCTTCATAGGTATATACCAGCTAAAGTTATCAGTTCTAGTCTCAGCTACCCAAATATGAATTGTTGAGACTAGATGTAAGCTAAAGTACTGTACCCAGTGGCTTCAACTAACTAAATTCATCTAAAAATAATTAATACCTCTGTGTGACAGTTATTGAGCTGTAAAATAATTAGTTTTAGCCTTCAAAACATTATAGTTTAGTTAGGAAGCTAAGTAATTATGAAATAGCTCAATATAGTATTATAAGCTCTGCTACAAAGAAAAGGTCCAGAATAGTAAAGGGTAAGTTAATTTTTTCCTGTAGATTTTGTAGTCCTATGATAAAATACATTTATGAACATTCCTTTAGCTGGCCTTGAAAGTCATAGATTGATGAGGATAGCATATGAGGCAGAGTGTGTCCACAGACCTGGGAGTAGTGTAATTGGAAGCAAAGGGCATGCATAATGGGATGAAGAAAAATAAGGAAGAGGCATTTACTTAGAACTTTATACATCAGGATGAAGAGTATATTTTCCTTGGTGACAAGGGCAAGTTATTAGTGAATATTATTGTTTTTATTTTTTTAGCAGTGGAAATGGCATATTGAAGCTTCATTTTAGAAATATTTATTTAATTTATAATTTAGGATGGATTAAAACAGGGAGTAATAGAATCAATTACAAGACTACTCATACACAAATATCAGTCTACATAAGAGATAATGAGAGCATAAGTAATCTATTTTGGAATTTGGGTGGTGTATATAAATGACACTATGGTTGACTATATGAGAGAAAGGAGAAGTCAAAGAAATTCCTGAGTAGTTAGATCTGACAAAGAGGAATGAAATCTTGTGAAGAATGGAGAATGATGCTAGGTGAGTATAGAGTCACCAAAACAAAGGCAGATATTTTCATAAAGGAGAGGTTGCCCTTCACTGCCAGGTTCCACGAGAAATTTCAGAAGAGTGAAGTCTGAGAAAAGGTATGACAATTGGGTAATTACTGGAAACTTTCAAGAGTACTTTTAGTATAATTTGATCTCCTTTAATAGGCTTAAGAATTCATTGGGTGGTGGAAGAAATATTGGGTTGGGCAAAAAGCCCATGTGTTTTTTTTCCATTAAATAAAAGATACATTTTCATTTTCACCAATAACTTAATTGATTTGGATAATGTGAGTATGCCACCTAGCTCACGCATGGTATAATATTCATTGTTCTCAATTACTGTCTTGACTTTATGGCTGTAAATTTACACTGGTTTACACTACTGTGGAGCATCATCCAGTGAGAATTCACTAGCATGAAACTTTGCAAGCCACTTTTGACACATCTATCAGTCACAATACCTTCTTCATGCAGTGCACAAATCCTTTGTTGTATTTCAGTTGTGTTTTTATCTTTCTTGAAATAATAAGGCATAAATATGCTAAAATGTTGCATATTTTCTTCCATCTTCAATATTAAAAAGGCTACACGAAAATTCTCCAATTTTGATAACTTTTTTAAATGCATGCTGATATGACAGCTGTCACAATACAACCTTAAAAAATTGTTTCAAATGAAGTTAAAGACAACTAAGCCATCTCACAGAAAGAACAAATGAAGTTTTTGGCCAACACAATAACATTATATATATCTAATATGCACACAGCACATACATAGGTTGACTAAATAATGAGAAACCATGAAAAATAAACATTCATGAAAGAAAGAAAAAGTCAAGTAGATAGGGATGAGCCTTGAAAGTGTGCAGTTTGTTTTAAAAATGGAGGAAAATTGGAGATATTTTCAGAAAAAAGTTAAATATGAGAATAATTTAATATTTTTGTGGGATGAGAAGTGAGCCTACTTCCTAAAATAATTGTTTGAGATTGTAGTGTAGGTTTGATAATATCGAATAAAGTTGGATGAACTCTCACAGAGAATACAATTAATTCCTCACATTGGTCGTAAGCAACATGGTATAAATAAGATTATTCAAGTGCTACTGAGGACATAATACAGTAAACAGAATTGGGATGATTTTATGGCATCTAGCTACATTTACCCATCAAAGACAAGGGAGAGAGAGAGAGAGAGCAACAGAATGAGTACCATGGTGGGGTCTTCACAAAGCAGAAATGGTGAGTATTCAGTGTTAATGTGATTTAAAGATTTATAACAAATAAATATGCCTAACCATGGCTAGGTACAGAAACAAAAGAAGGTGGAAAAGTAATAGACTGAAAAAGGCAGAAGAGTATAGTACAACAAAATCATGCAGCAAACTGGTTCAGCAGTGGTAAGGAAAAGCGAGAAAGCAAAGGAACAACAAAGTTGGCTCCTTAAAGGTAGGTTAGATGAAGCTGAAGAATTGAAGCTAGAGGTCTTTGTATTGGATGTATTTAGTAACAGAATGTTAAAAGATGTTTTCTTTCTATTTATTTAAGATTTTATTTATTTTTAGACAGAGGGAAAGGGAGGGAGAAAGAGAGAGAGAAAACATCACTGTGTGGTTGCCTCTCATGTGCCTGCTACAGGGAACCTGGCCCCCAACCCAGGTATGTGCCCTGACTGGGAATCAAACCAGAAAACCTTTGATTCACAGGCTGGCACTCAATCCACTGAGCCATACCAGCCAGGGCCTCTTTCTGTTCTTCAATAGGAATAAGATATTAGATTAAGCCATGGATCAGATGCAAACAAATAATATGCAGGGGAAATTCACATCAATTCTTTCTATAAAATGCATTAGATAAGTTTAAGACATAATTATGAGATCTACTCTTAAATAAATATCTGGATAACCCTGTACATTTTTGTAGTTTTGACTTCTCTTATTGATGACTCATCTTTCATTCATTCAGAAATTTGTCCATTCAGCAAATTCACTTTGTACCATGTTCAAAGGACTATACCAGAAAGCATACCTAAAGGAGGATACAAACACTCTTTTCTTAGACTTTCATATGTAGTTACAGAGACAAACACAAACTAAATAATCGCAGCCAGTAAGAGGATATATGAAATGTCCATGAGAGCTTAAAACAAAAGAGGTTGACATGGTCAAAGCAAACATTTTTTTTTTTAGGAAATTGTACTTGACCTGAGAACTGCAGGTGAAAGAACAATAAATGTATTTTATATTTGTTACTGGGCAAGAGGGAGAAGTTCATCATAAACAGCTATGTGTTCTAAAAGCAGGTGTCATTGTTTGCAAACACATGTGGATATAAAAGAAAAGCGTATTTCAAGCACTGGGTTCAAGGAACTGAACATAGTCCATTATGAATGGAGTTCAGAAATAGGCAGGGAGAACAGCAGGTATTCATAAGCCATATTAAAGATTTTACTCTTATTCTAAAAGAAACTGGGTATTAAGCAACCACTTCAGCAAGTGTTAGCATAACTAGATTGCATTTTTGAGATCCCTCTGGCTGCAGGGTGGAGAAGGTTACTTAGTGAGGTTTTTCAGTAGACTAGAAGATATAAAGCTGGTTCAATCAGGGGGTGGAAGGGGGAAAATTCAATGAATGTGTAGGATATTTAGAAAGTTCAACTGACTGACAGGACTTAGTGATGGATGGCATGGGAGTTAAAGTAAGTAAGATGTCAAGGACATCTTTTTTTTTCTTTGTACAGTTAAATGAATGATGGTATGCTTTATTTAGGTAGGGAACTCAGGAAGAGCATCACGTTTTAGAGGAGGTGAACTGAAGTGCTTTGTCTTTGAGACATTACATTCAGTTTTCCTTTGAGATTTCGTGATGTCAAGTTAGCAAATGTAGATCCAAGTGTAGATCCGAGCTGTGAAGTTTGGAATAGCTGGTTGAAGAAGACTATAATCACAAAGTTATGGTCAACAAAATAGCAGGAAAATGCAGGGCATTGGTGTCATGAAAATAGGGAAGGAGTGTCAGCTTTTGTTCTATTTTATTTTTATTGTTGTTTTTGTTTTATATTTCCAAGAAGGATGTGGTAATCAAATATACCTAATCCTGCTGAGAGGCCAGATAAATTGAGAAGTGAAAAATGCCAAGTGTCTTTGGAGATATAGAAGTTTTTTAATAACCTACATATAATGACTCAGCAGAATGGATGAAAGTGGAAGTAGAATAGAATGCATTACGGTGAGAGTAGGTGAGGAAATGAGCATTGAGAAAGTTCAAACATGGTGAAGCTTTTGTTAAGAAGAGGTGGGGGGAGGGAGTGTTCTTCCAGCTATCAGGAAGTAACTGAAACTGAATTTGCTTCCCTTACATAAACAACTAGAACATGAGACAAAGTGTATGGAACAACTATTTTTAGACATTGGTGTGCAGTGATGGTGGCATTGTGACCCAGGAAAGAATGAACTGTGCCTTACATTTGCCCTACTTTTCTGTCTAGAGATTCCTTGACAAGAAGGCATATCCTAAGACATTCATGGAATTCTGGGAGAAATAAAGACACAGAGATGAGCATTCAGTGAGAATGGTGGTAAAATTTACAGAACAAATGAACAGAGAGAACGATGCTATTCAAGGAAAGAACTCAAAAATATCTACATAAGGCCTTCTTTGAATATTCTGTTGAATTATAAGCTACAGTTGCATATGTGGAAACCCTACAAGGTAAGTTAAAAAGAATTTCCAGGAAACTTTAAGAAAGGCAATTTCCAAAGCAAATACTGTGCTAAGAGACAGTAACATTCTGGCTGATAAAAAGGAAAGAATTCCTTTAAACAAAGATGAGTCAGCAGAAATACTAAAAGTGTCATACTTTACTAGTAGAACTAAACACACCCTAATACAATGATTTTCAATTAGGCATTACTTTGCTTCCCTGGAAGACTTTGGTAATATCTGGAGACATTTCTGTTGTCATATTTAGTATGGATGGTACTACTGGCTTCTACTGCGTAGAAGTCAGGAATGCTGATAAACACCCTGCAATGCATGGAAGAGTCTTTCACAGCAAAGAATTATCCTGCTAAACAGTCAATAATGCTGTTAGAAATTCTGTACTAGAATAAAAGGAATGCTATCTTTAGGTATGGGAAGGGGCCCTGTTCTTGGTCCCATGCCTTGGGGAGGTGGTCCCAATTTTTTAAACAAAGACCCCCTCCATTGCCTGAGAACAGTTGAGGCTATGAGTGGGATGCCCTTGATTCCTGACCAGAACTGGTGTGGGCCCTGGTGCCCGTATCTTCAGCCAGGGCTCTCAGAACCTTCTCATACTGGGATTCACTGAATTTCCCTTGCACTCATGTCTGTCTAAGGGCTGCAAGTTTATCACTTATGGTTACTAGCATAGTATTTCTTTCATAAGACTGTGTGAAATTGAGGCACCCAAATTGTATGCACATGCTGGTTTGTTGCAACTCTCACTCATGTTAGACACATAGTAAGTTCAACCACTGTTAAGCTGATGAAATTCTATCACTAACTCGAGCTGAGAAGATGTGTGGACTGATAGATCAGCTCTTCCAGCCATGTGTCACCACCTTGGTCTCCAGCTGCTGAGGACAGTGAGGTAGAAGCAAATATCCATTACCCTATTCATTCTATCATTGCCTTTGGCACCCAACACAGTCACTCCAAAAATTAATTGGATTATGAATCAATCCATCTTCCAGGGTGGCCATGTCCCTATTCTCCAAGAATTTTCATCCCAATGCACTGCAATACCAACGGGCTCTTTTGATTATGTCCTTTCTTGATTCCAAACTATATGGTGATTTTGTACTTTCCTGTGTTGCCCATCCTTTTCAAGGTGAAGAATATTTTTTGAGCAAATGGCACTGCTGTTAACACTCCATCCCAGGCCCTTCACCCATCCTCTCCATTGATGACAATGTATGTAAGTTAATAGTGTTCTCAACCTTGAAAAAGATTACTTTTTAGGAATGCAGTCAGTGCAGCCTAGAGAACTCAAGGGAAGAAACAGTTGGAAGATGTACTATTCTACATTTATGTTATGAAATTCTGAATGGTAGATGTAACATAACCAGAAAATAATTATTTGCATATATCTGCATGCTCCAAGTAAGGCTTGATTTGTACTCATAATCAACAAAATGTAGTAAAAACATTTGAGAAAGTGATTGGAAGCTGGCATTGATAAATGACATATTGTGTGATGACTTTGTTCATGACCTAAAATTGTCATGGATTAAATAAATTTGTATTAAATAGTATGAGGGAACTACAGAGTCAAGGAGATCTGTGTTTTTTTCAAAATAAACAGATTCCAAAGACTTGTGACATTGTACCACCACTATTGTCACCTTTGACTCATGATAGGAGATAGGAAATTAGCCAGGGGTGGCACAGTTGAAAGTAAAGAAACTGAAAAAATTGTTTCTGGACTTGAAAAGAAAGAGATGGTGCCTGTGCAATGAAAAACCATTACACACCCTGATTACAAAACTGAAATCATATGAATCTCTTCTGTAGCCATTATTTTACATATTCATTGACATTGATTCATAAACACTACATCTAACATGGGACCATTAATTCTGTAACATATAGTTGAATCTATTTGTTTATATAGAAAATGACCACACAAAAAGTTTTTGCAGAGTACTCCATGCACTATGGGCAGCTCTGGAAACATGGCCACTCTAAAGTTGTCCTGAGAAAGCTCTATCTACAACAGGTTTCATATGGATCGATTTCATCTGTGAGTAACATAACTGTCTGTCAGGAAAAAAGATCAATAAACTTTAAAGGATGGCAAGATCAGGAACTCTACAATATAAAATTTACAATAACCTAGAATCAAATAGAAGACTTATGAGATGTGTGAAGAAAAAATATGACTTATAAGAAGACAAATATCAGTAAACAGAAACAGACACCAACAGAGATGATAAAAGTAACAGACCAGAACTTTATTTTTAGCTTTATTGAGATATTGACATATAAGATGTAATTTTAAGGTGTACAGTCTGATGATTTAATACAAGTATATATTGCAAAATAATTACCATGATAAGGTCAGTTAGCACTTCCATCTCCTCACATGATTATAATTTTGTGTGTGGTGATAACATTTAATATCTACTTTCTTAACAACTTTTAAGTATATAAATACAGTATTATCAATTATGCTGTGCATTGCATCCCTAGATGCTACTTATATTGCTGTAAGTTTGTACCCTTTGATTGACATTTCCCTATTTCCCAACACACAGCCCCTGCCAACCACCATTTTGGTCTCTGTTTCTATGTGCTCACCTTCTTTAGCTTCCACAAGTGAGTGAGATCCTACCATATGTGTCTTCTCTCTCTCTGACTTATTTCACTTAGCATAATGCCCTCACATCCATCCATGTTGTCACAAGTGGCAGGATTTTCTTCTTTATGGCTGATAATATTCCATTGTAGGTACATAGTACAGTATATTTTCTTTAGCCATTCATTCTTTGATGGACTGTTAGGTGGTTTTCATGTCTTGTCCATTGTGAATAATTTTGCAATTAATATGTGGGTGCAGACATCTCTTTCAGACAGTTTTCATTTCCTTTGGATATATACAGGGGTGGGCAAAAGTAGGTTTACAGTTGTATAAAACAGTTTATTCTTGTATTATTGTTTATTAATTATTTTATTATTTATTTGTATTACAACTGTAAACCTACTTTTGTCCACGCCTGTGTACCCAGATGTAGGATTGCTGGGTCATATGACAGATCTGTTTTTCAGGAACCTGCATACTGTTTTCTATAGTGGCTATAGAAATAAACAGTCCCACTAAGAGAGCACAAGCATTCCCTTTGATTCCATATTATCATCAGCACTTGTTATATCTTGTCTTTTTTTTTAAGATTTTATTTATTTATTTTTTAGAGATAAGGGAAGGGAGGGAGAAAGAGAGGGAGAGAAATATTGAACCTCTCATGCACCCCCTAATGGGGACCTGGCCTGCAATCCAAGCATGTGCCCTGACTGGGAATCGAACTGGTGACCTTTTGGTTCAAAGGCCCATGCTCAATCCACTGAGCTGCACCAGCCAGGGCTCTTGTCTTTTTGATAATAATCATCCTAACAGGTATGAGGTGATAGCTCATTTTTTTAATTAAAAACTTGATTTTTCATTTCCCTGATAATTACTGATGATTAGCACCTTTTCATGTACCTCTTAGACATTTGGATGGCTTCTCTGGAACACTGTCTACTCAATTCTTCTGCCCACTTTTAAATTGGATTATGTTGGTTTTGCAGGGTAGTTGGTTGGTTGGTTTTGTTTTGATTTTGTTTTTGTTGTGCTATTGAGTAGTAAGTATACCTTATACCTTTTGTATATTAATCTCATAAATAGATGGTTTCCAAATATGTTTCCTCTGTTTCTTTTTGTTTTGCTGATTGTTTCTCTTTTTTGTGCTGAAGTTTTTTATTTTGTTTTAGTCCCATTTGTTTATTTTTGCTTTTGTTCCCTATGCTTTGGTGTCATATTGAAAAAAATCTTTGCCATGACCAATGTCAAGAGGCTTTCGCCCTTTGTTTTCTTCTACTAGTTTTATAGTTTTTAGGACTTATATGTAAGTATTTGATCCAGTTTGAGTTAATTTTTGTGAGTGTATAAGACAGGGGTCCAATTTCATTATTTTGCATGTGGTTATTGAGCATTCCGGCACCATTTATTGAAAAGATTATCATTTTCCCATTGCATCTTCCTGATTCCCTGTCAAGTGTCAGTTAGCCACATATGAGTGGGTTCATTTCTGTGCTCTCAATTATATTCCTTGACTTATGTGTCTTTTTTATGTCAATACCTCATTATTTTTGACTACTATAGCTTTGGAATAAAATTTGTAATTAAGATTTATAATGCCTCCAGCTTTGTTCTTTAATTCAGGGTCTTCTGCAATTCCATAGAAATTTTAGGACTTTTTTTATGAATGTAAAAAATACCATAAGTGTTTTGAATTTTGCACTGAATCTGTAGATTGCTTTGGATAGTATGGACATTTTCACAATATCATTTCTTCAGATCCATAAACATGGAATACTTTTCTACTTATTTATATTTTCTTTAATTTCTTTCATCAGAAATTATTTTATAATTCTCAGTGTACACATTTTTCACTTCACTGGTTAAATTTATTGTTTTCAATATTACTGTAAATGAGATTAATTTATAATTTCTTTTTCAGATAGTGTGTTGTTAGTATAGAGAAAAGCAACTGATTTTTATAATTGATTTTATATTTTATAATGTTACTGAATTAGTTTGTTATTTCTAATATTTTTATGGAGTCTTTGGGATTTTTTATATATTAGATCATATCATCTGTGATCAGAGATAGTTTTACTTCTACCTTTCTGATTTGGATGTCTCTTTTTTTCCTTTTTTTTAGTGGTATTTTACTTTTTTTCTTTTACAAGTTATTTTTAATGACTTCTTATTTAAAGTATATATTTTCACACACAGTATTTCAAGTTTTTGTACATTACAGAAAAATAAAATATTCATTGGTTGAAAATACTTAATATGAAACAACACAAAATAAAGTTCAAATAAAGTTCCTAACACTTGCAATATTTAATACACTTCCTCTCACCTTATTTTTATTTTTTTACTTTTAAAATTTTATTTTTTAAATATAGTTGACATAGAATATTTTATTAGTTTCAGGTGTACAACATAGTGATTAAACATTTATATAGCTTACAAAGTGATTAAATCTAGTAACCATCTGTTACTATATGTAGTTGTTACGATATTATTGACTGTATTTCCTATCCTGTACATCACATCCCCCTCATAATCACTTTTTTTTGATGGTGCCACATTAAAGTTTTTTTTTCTTGCTTTACTGCTCTGACTCAGGGCAGTACTTTGCATGTTGAACACAAATGGTGAGAGTACACAACCTTGTCTTGTCCCTAAACTTAGCGGGAAAGCTTTCAATTTTACTATTGAGTATGATGTTTTCTGTGGATTTGTCATCTATGGCACTTATTATGTTGAAGTATGTCCCTTCTATGTCCAATTTGTTGAGAATTTTTGTCATATAAGGGTGTTGAATTTTGTCAAATGATGCTGAAGCTCTCTATTTATTTCTTCTGCTCAATCATTCTACATTCTACAATTCTTCAACTCTGGAATTTCTGCAATTTAATGGGTTCTATTTCTTTGTTGAATGTATATGTTCATACACTTTTCCTAATTTCCTAATTTACTTGTGTTTTCTCATTGTTTACTAAATTTCTTTAAGAAGATTAATCTGAACTTTTTGTCAGACAGGTCACAGATCTGTATTTCTCTGGGTCAGGCATTGGAATTTCATGAGTTTCTTTGTTGATGTCATATTTCCTTGATTATTCATTACCCTTGTGGCTTTACATTGGTACTGTACATTTGAGAAGACAGGCAATTATTCCAGTCTGTACAGACTGGCTTTAGTAGACAAACCCCTTTATCAGTGACTTCTTAGGCTTGCTGTAGGAGTCCTTGGGTAGCCTTGTCCTAGGATAGATCAAAAATCTGGGATTGTGATAGTCAGCTTGGTGACAGGCCTCACTGGGCCGTGAGTTCACAGCTGCCCACATGGAGCCTAGACTCCTGAGCATTGACTGGGAACCTGAGTTTTCAGGAGTAACCCTGGGCCATGGGGCCCAGCCAGTGCCATGATGTGATAGGAGCTTAGGTTTACTGGAGACTACTGGGAGCTGCCCTGGGCCACAGGAGCTAGCTGGGTACAGGGGTAGGCCCAAAGCATGGGAGTTCACCAGGATCCTGCTGTGACAAGAGTGTGGCATGGGGGTGGGCCAATAGCCTGGGCCATCAGAGCCACCAGAGGCCCTGGGAGCAGGAAGATGCTGAGGAAGACTGGGGGCCTGAGTTCACAGAGTGCTCTAGGAGCCTGGGACTTAGGAAGCTTCCTGGAACTATGGGACCTACTATGACCACTGAGCAACCTGCAACTTGGTGGACTTTGCCAGCACTGAGTGGGTCAGGAGCCTGTGTTTACAAGAGTGCTGTGAGAACCCAGAATCCAGGAAGACTTCTGGGTTCTTCCCCAGAAGATTTCAGAATCCAGGAGCCATAGGAGCTGCCTGGGCCACTAGAGCCTGAAGGCTCCAAGGTCAACTGGGAACCTGATGCTATGGGAATGGCCTGGGGCTCCAGGAGCTCCTTGGTGGGCAACAGGGTAAGATGGGGCCATGGAATTGCAGGAGCCTGCAGAAACCTGATGTTATGGAAAGCACCTGGATCTGTGCAAGATGTGTGGGATCACTGGAGCTTGTAGGTATCCACATGAGCTAGAATCCTGGGTTGGTGGGAGCCCACCAGAGGCTTGGGAGCTGCCTAGGGTCACCAAGGCGATTGGTATCAGAATGAGCTAAAAGTCTGGATCCTTGGATACTTGACAAGGGTCTGGTGCCAAGGATGCTGCCTGGGGCTAGTGGAATCAGCAGGTACCAGGTGGGGGTTGAGGGAGGACCTGGAGTAGGGAGTAGGGAGGTGCTGGGGTAAGCCAGTGCTTGATTCATGGGAACCTACTAGACTCTGGTGTCATGGGATCCTCCTACAGCTGCAGAGCAAGTAGGCACCAGGCTAACACAGGGCCTGGTTTTCCAGGAGGCCCTAGGGAGTCCTGCCAGCTACCTAAGTTGTTGGCACTTCTAGGCATCAGAGTGAGAGGCGCTGGGTTTCTGGGAGTCACCAGGGAGCCACTTAGGACTATGGGAGTCAGCCTGGTGCTGAAGCAAGCCAGCTCTGGGGTCCATGGTGACATCAGGGGCTTACTCTCCTCTCCTTCTCTCCTGAAGAAGGTGTCTCTCCCCATGCTGGGCTGCCCAGAAATACGGAAGGTATATTAAGAGTACTGTGAATCTATCTTTCCTACCCTTCTCAATGTGTCATTTTCTTACTTCTTTTCTTTTTGTGTCAATTACAGTTTACATTCATTATTGTTTTAGTATACAGCATAGTCCTTAATCATGTACTTTACAAAGTATTCAATGTACCATTTTTATTTCTGTGCCTCCAGGGTTCTGTAACCCCTCATCTAGAATCCTTGCCTTTCGTGAAGGCATTTTCCATGCAGTTGGAGGCTGGGGGAGGGGGAGTGTTAGAAATTCTCATGCAGCCATTGTACAGACAAGAACTTTAAAATAGTTGTTATTAATATGTAGAATCATACAAAGGAAAATATGGACAATAAAAAGAGAAATAAAAAACAAAAATTCAACTACATAAATGTTCTAGAAATGAAAAATCTTTTGACAGAAATGAACATGTCACTGCAAGGTATCATTAGCAGACTAGATGCTACAAGAGAAAAAAATCAGTGAACTTGAAGGTATAACAATAGAAAATACCAAAAATAAAGCACAAAGAGAAAAATGGCTGAAAAACAATTAAAAAGTTTAGTGACCTAAATCACAATATCAAGCATTGTAACATGCAGTCCAATACTTGAAAGGTAGGAAGGGATTCAGAAAAAAGTATATGTGGAGAAATACTGGCTGAAAGCTTTCATAATTTAATGACAAGTATAAATGCACAAATCAAAAAAATATTAACAACCATACTAAAGCATATCATAATCAAATTGCTAAAAAAAAAGAAAGAAAAAAATTGGAAAGATGACAGAGAAAAGCTTCTTGTTGTACCATGAAGCAAAGATAATAGTGATCATAAACTTGTCATGTGAAACTGGTGAGCCAAAAATCATGGGAATAATGCTAATGTGCTAAGAGAAAGAAAACTATAAATCTGGAATTTTTTGTCCAGTAAAAATATTCTTCACAAATTAAGACAAATAATAACTTTTTTTTCAGAAAAACAAAATCTTAATATCACTAGCAAAACTAAATTACCATTTTAAAAAAATTTAGTTAGAAAACACATACACAAAGAATAAATACACACACATGAACATATACTAATTCTTTGGGTTTTATATTTTATTTCTTCTGCTTACCTTGAGTAGGTGGGCTTTTAACATGGCATTACAGCCTTTATCAGTACAATAACTAATGCTTTTTACTGCAACTCCATAAATGGATTTCCAGATGTGTCTCTCAGCTAGTGGGCAGGTCTTAGCTTAGTAACCATAGTATAAACACATTCTCAACTAGATGGCTGTGGTTAAAAATGAGTTAATATCCCTCAAATTTTAAAAATTAATTTCTGTTTCAGACTCATTAAAAATATATTATTGAAGAGCTTGACTTTGAAATGTAGTCCAATGTCACTCTTCCGTGTATTACTATTTACTTGAAAGAGTTTTACTGTGTTCTATTTTTTTCACATTTGATGCCTTTAATTTAGTTTGGTAAAACTGGAATTAAACCACTTGTTTGGTGGAATAAACTAATTATATGGTTTATACTAATTTTTTTTAATATTTTATTTATTTATTTTTAGAGAGGGAAGGGAGGGAGGTAGAGGTAGAGAGAGAGAGAGAGAGAGAGAGAAAGAGAGGGAGGGAGAGAAACATCAATGTGCGGTTGCTGGGGGTTATGGCCTGCAACCCAGGAATGTACCCTGGCTGGGAATCGAACCTGGGACACTTTGGTTCCCAGCCCGCGCTCCATCCAGGTTTATACTAATTTTAATTTCACTAGAAGAATATCAGAATATCTTCAGAATTAGCTATTGCACATTACTTGACCACAAAAAGCTTAGTTAAAGCTTTGTAGATTAATTGAGCAAATTTCATGTATTTTTAAATATAATTTATATTCTGCTATGTTTTACTATTGACAATAAAGTGTAAGCCAATTTATTAAATATATCAAAATATGTATTTATCATTTCAACATGAATTTATTTTAAATGAAATGTATTTCAACTACTAGTAAACATTCCATATAGGAAAAACATGTCTTCAACAGTTACACAGCCCATTCTAGGGAGGAAAATATTCTGTGTTTCATTAGGAGCTGAGGTTGAATAGAAATCTTTCTCCTATTTATTCATTCACCAAATTAAGGAACATTTTTATTTAAAATGCACTGTGTCATGTGTATACATGTTTACTGTATAAACAGTAAACAAACAAAAAAAAGAGCTCAGTTCATTTATTTGGCTCTCACAGGAAGAATTTATTGCCAGCCCAAATGGAAATAGCTTAACATGATAAATGTTTTTTGGAAGTGAGTCTGTCCACCAAAGGTGGGCATTTCCTCTCAGACTGATAAAACCACATCCAGCATTGCCATGGACATTTTCTCTGATATATTCTTGGTAGCATCAATCTGCGAGCTGAACTGAGTTATCGGTGAAATTTGATAGTCTTCTGATTATATTTTCTAAGGCCTGAATTTTTTGGTTTTTGATCCTTCCCACTTCGGTCTCCAGCCAATTCTATCTCAACATCTTGTTCCATTGCATTTTGAAACTACTTGCTATATATTCATATTTTTTTTATTATTTACAACTTGATGTTTCATGTTTTAAGCCTCATCATGGAGAATATATAAAAGACTCAAGGATATAAAGCTTCTACTAAAAGTTACTGTTGCTCTCTTTCATCTTACTCCCTAAAGTTTGTTTCTTTAAAAAAATATTTAAAATAAAGAAGATAGGTGGGCTGGAATGGGAGTAAAAAAAAGAAAACTGTACTTGAACAATGATTAAAATAAAAAACAAAAAATAAAAATAAATAAAGACGATAACTCCCTTATATTCTTCAATTCAGAATATGTATTTAGTAAACATCTAAAAATTATTTTTAGATACTTTGCCATTTGTTTTCATATTAAGATTCATCAAATTTTGCTTTCATATACCTTAAAACTGAATGGAAGAAATGCCAAATTATCTCTAAATTGAGTTTTTAGTTAATATTTAGTCCACAACATTGTGACTCTACTTCAAGTTAAGCTAATATTACATTAAGCAATAAATATAATAGAACAGTCTTTAATATAAGCTAAAGTGAATAAATGCCACTCAAATGATTTTTTTTGTAGAAGGTACCTATGCAACATAGATTAGCAGTAACTGCAGGGATCCCTTCACAGAAGGATTACAATGTATTTATGAACACCTACCACATTCAAATGTGAATTTGCATGGTGCTTTCTAAATGATATATTTCTAAAACATATTTACATACATTCCCTATCTGTGAATTGTTACTGGGATGTGTCACAATAATAATTGTAGGTATGGTAACAGCTGATCTTTATTGAAAACTTCCCATTTGTTTGGCCTATTCAAGATTCATGTAAGATTTTTCATCTAACCCACATAAGAGCCCTATGAGTATGCCATATTATTACACTTATTTTACAGAAGAGAAAATTAAAGTTTAGAAAAGGTAGCAAAATTATCATATTATATGAAAAATATTCAGGGAATAGTGAACAGATTGATTCATCTTAAATTAGTTAATATAAGGCAATAAGAAGTGGAGAATCAAGGTGGACAAATAATTTGAACAAAATAAAGTTTTTGAGAACCAGAATAAGGTGCTTGGAGAGAAGGTAAAGAATGTTTAACAGCTTGATTTTGGAATCAAACTAGACTACCCATCTTCAGCACTCACTAGTTAAATAGACTTGGGCATATTTCCCCAGGTGAAAAATGAGGATATTACTAATACCTCATAGGACTGTTGTGAAGATTAAGTGAGATGAATGAGATAATGAATGGTGTAAGTCCATGAGCAGTAACTCCCAATCACTGACTCTGATCTAGAGTTAAAGGATAATCACTGACAATTTTTGAGTGGGGTATAAAAATTCTTTCTTTAAGACTGGTCTCTGTTGAACTGAGGAGAGTAGACTGGAATGTGCATGCGTGAATGATGATGACTTCACTGTACTTGTCAGTGGGGGTGGTAAATGCCATTGAGTGAGCACAATGACTGAGCAAGTACAGCCATGTCTCTACATCAAATTTTACATGCCTACTTTGAAGGGGACTGAGATGTGACTGTCCTGTGTACAATGTTTCTTATATCTTGTATCTTCTTCAATAAATGTCTCTATTTTTTCTTAGTACATGGCTAGATACTTTCTAGACAGACCTCGTATACTCAAAACTAATATAATATTGTTAACCATACTTGAAACATAAATTTAAAGCAGAAAGAAATATTTCTTAATTTTTATGAAATTCAACTTATTGGTTTTTTCTTTTTTGATTTTGGTGTTCTATAATAAAAACTACTGCTTAGCCCAAGGTCGTGAAGATTTTCTCCTATATGATAGCATCAGAATAGAAAAAAAAAATAGTAATATGCTTGGCTGATGATATGTATTGGATTCAATAAATTAAGTGTTTAAATTTAGGTTCTAAAACATAGCTTGATAGCAGAAACAAGTATCAACAAAATGAATTAGCAATTTTTGTTCTGTAGAGCAATAATAATAAACCATTTTATGTAATGGATGTGTTATTTTGCCACCATATTTACATACCATACAAGGTCATTCACAACTTGTTTTCACCTTCTTTTCCAACTTTGTTTTGCAGCATTATTCTTCATGAACTCTAAATTTCATTCATCCACCATGGAGTCAGTTTTTCTCTAGCGTGCTGTACCTTTTCATCAAATTCCATACATTGAAAGATATGAGCAGATGTCATTCACTGTAACTCAGATTTTCCTAGTTATCAAAGTTCAAATGTTACTCCATTGTGAAGACTTCTGTCCTCACAGAAGTCACTTTTCTGTAGGCAGAGTGGGTTGGTACTTCTCTACCTTTAGCACTTTGAGCACACCTCTCTTACAACACTGTGTGTACATAAGTGTTTAGCTTTTCTACACCACACTAGACTGTGAACACTCTTTAAGTGAAGTGGCCATATATTGAGAGAGCAGAGCTCCATTCTTTACAAAAGACCTTAATGAGAGACCAGAGCTCATTAAGGAAAAAGAAGAAGGAAAGTTAGAAAGTTAAAGAATAGAGCAAAAACAAACAAACAAAAAAAACAGCTTATGAGCACTTGAATAGGCTGAGGGACATTGTAGAAAATTTAGAGGGTGAACTAGGTTTTCTTAAGGTCTCCCTGCATGGGAATGGGATCAGATAGCATAGATTCAGACGTTAGTATTGGAGTAACTAGATATATGCATATACCTTACATAGCGATCATCCCAGTATATCTAATATGCATCTGACATCATACATATTACAATATTATTGACTATATTGCCTATGTTATATTTTACATGAACATGACTACTTTTATAACTGGAATGTTTTAACTTCTTAATCTCTTCCACCTTTTTCACCCATCTTGCCAAGCCCCTTCTGTTCTGATCACTATTAGTTTTTTTGTCCTCTGTCTCTATGAATTTGTTTGTGGTTTGTTTATTCACTTATTTTGTTATGTAGATTGCACATACAAGTGAAATCACATGGTATTTATTGTCACAAATGGTAAGACTTTTTTCTTTATATGGCTGGGTAATATTTCATTGTACATACAGGGTGGGGCAAAAGTAGGTTTATGGTTGTTCAGGCTGAAAATAATGCAATAATTAATAAATAATAATATAAAATAAACTATTCTGAATACTCACAACTATAAACCTACTTTTGCCCCATCTTGTATGTACATTTCCTTATAAATTTGTTTATTATAAACAATGAAGCAATTAACATAGGGATGCATTTATCTTTTCAAATTAGTATTTTGGGTTTCTTTAGATAAATGCCCAGAAGTAGAATCTCTGGGTCATAAGGCAGATCCATTTTTAATTTTTTGAGGTGACACCATACTGCTTTCCACAGCGGCTGCAATAATCTGTATTCCCACCAACAGTAATTGAGGGGTCCCTTTTCTCCACTTCCTTTCCAATAACTTGTTAGCAGCATTGGTCTGTTTGAATTTATTGATAGCCATTCTGACAGGTATTCGGTGACATCTCATTGCAATTTGAATTTGCATTTTTCTAATAATTAGTGCTATTGAACATCTTTTCATATATAGGCCATCTGTATGTCTTTTTTGAAGAAATGTCTATTTAGGTCCTCTGCTCATTTTTTAATCATTTGGTGGTATTGGTATTAAGTTATATGAATTTCTTATATATTTTGGATATTAACCTTTTATTGGATGTATCATTGACAAATATCTTCTGTCACACAGTAAGTTGCCATTTCATTTTTTAAATGGTTTTCTTAGGCCTGCAAATCTTCTTACTTTGTTGTAGTTTGTCTTTGTTTATTTTGTCTTTGTTTATTTGTTTATTTTGTGTTTGTTTACTTTGCCTGGGAAGACATATCCGAAAATATATATTGCCAACTGTGATATCAAAAGTTTACTGCCCATGTTTTTTCCTAAAAATTTTATAGTTTCAGGTCTACATTTAAGTTTAAAACTTTGAGTTTGTTTTTTGTATATAGTGTAAGAAATGGTCAATTTTATTTTTTCATTTGTATCTGTCCAGTTTTCCAAACACATTTACTAAGGAGAATGTCTTTATCCCATTGTATATTCTTGCCTCCTTTGACATAAATTAATTTACCATATAGGCATGGGTTTTTTTCTGGGCTTTCTCTTCTATTCCATAAACATATGTGTCTGTTTTTTTGTTTGTTTGTTTTTTTGCCAGTACCACACTGTTTTTATTACTAAAATCTTGTAGTGTAGTTTGATATCAGGCAGCATGCTACCTCCAACTTCATTCTTCTTTCTCAAGTTTGCATTGATTATTCTACATCTTTTAGGTCCATATAAATTTTATAATTATTTGTTCTAATTCTGCAGAAAACAACATTGGTATTTTATTAGGAATTGCATTAAATTTGTAATTGCTTTAAATGTATAGACATTTTAACAATGCTAAATGACATTTTTATGAATACAAGATAGCCTTTAGTTTTCATCTCCTTCAATTTCTTTATTCAATGTCTTATCATTTTCAGAGTACAGGTCTTTTACATCCTTCATTAAATTTATTCCTAGGTACTTTATGCTTTTTGATGCAATTGTAATTGAGATTGTCTTCTTAATTTTTCTTTCCGAGAGTTTATTGTTGGTGTATGAAAATACAACTGATTTGTGGTTATTAATTTGGTTTTCTGCTATTTTACTGTATTAATTTATTAGTTCTAATAGTTTTTTGGTGGAATCCTTAGTGTTCTCTCTGTATAGTGTCATGTCATCTGCAAATAATGACAGTTTTACTTCTTCCTTTCCAAATTGGATGCCTTTTATTTATTTTTTTCTTGACTGATTGCTGTGGCTAAGACATCTAATACTATGTTGAATAAACTGGAGAGAGTGAGCACCTTTGTCTTTTTCCTGATCTTAAAGAAAAACCTTTCAGCTTTTTTCCATTGAGTGTGATATTTGCTTTGGGTTTGTCATATATTGCCTTTATTTTGTTGACCTATTTTTCCTCTCTTTCAACCTTCCTGAGTATTTATAGATGTTGGATTTTTTCAAATGCTTTTTCTGCACTTATTGATATGATCATATGAAATTTATCTTTATTTTTTATGAGTGTATCACATGAATTGATTTTGTGGATATTGAGTCAACCTTGCATCCCAGGAATAAAGCCCACTTGATCATGGTTTATGATCTGTATAATGTGTTGCTGAATTTGGTTTGCTAATATTTTGTTGAGGGTTTTTGCACTATGTTCATCAGTGATATTGGCCTATAATTTTCTTCTGTTGTAAAATGTTTGTGCAGTTTTGTTATCAAGATATTGCTGGCCTTGAAAATGAGTTAGGGAGCCTTCCTTCCCCTTCATTTTTGGCATAGTTTGGAAAATACAGGTTTTAATTCTTCCTTGGCTACTTGGTAAAATTCACCTGTGAAGCCATCTGGCCCAGGATTTTTGGTTTGAGGGTAGTTTTTAAATTACCCACTATATTTTGTCAGTAGTTATTGGTCTGTTGGTTTTTCTTAATTCACTCTTACAATAATGTATTGTTTGTGGTAATTTATCCATTTTGTCCAGTTTGTTCAGCATTGGCATATAATTATTCTTAGCATTTTGGTAGTGTTGATTGCCACTTCTCCTCTAGAATTTCTAATTTTATTTGTGCCCTCTCTTTTTTTCTCTTCATAATTTTGGGTGAAGGTTCATCTATTTTGTTTATTTTTCCAAAGAACCAGCTCTTGGTTTCATTGATGTTCTCTATTGTTTTTTCAGATTCTATTTGTTACTTTCATTCTGACTTCATTATTGACTTCATTCTGACTTCTACTCACTTTGAGCTTTGTTCATTCTTTTCCAGTTCCTTTAGGTTACTTATTTGAGATTTTTCTTGTTTCTTGAAGTGGCTGGAGTTACTATGATTTTTTCTCTTAGAACTGCTTTGACTGTGTCCTATAGACTTTGGGTCATTGTGTTTTATTTTCATTTCTTTCATTGCCTTGATCTTGATCTCATTGTTAGATTTTGTCTTGATCTGATTATTACTTTATTTATTGTTTAATAGCACATTATTTAACCTCCATGTGTTTGTGTGTGTTTTGGTTTTCTTTCTATAATTGATTTCTAGTTTCATACCATTATGATCAGAGAAGTTACTTAATATTATTTCAGTCTTCATGAATACATTGAGACTTGCTTTGTGGCCTATCAGGTGGTTTGTCCTGGAAAATGTTCATGTGCACTGGAAAAGAATGTATATTCTTCTGCATCAGGGTAAAGTGCACTAAAAATATCAATTAAATTTATCTAGTCTAATGTGTCATTTAAGGCCACTGTTTTCTTGTTGACTTTCTGTCTAGATGATCTATCCATTGATTCCAATGAGGTGTTAAAGTTTTCTTGTAGTAGTGTATCACTGTCAATCTCTCCCTTTATGCATAAACATGCATTATTTATACATAAATATGTATATCTAAATATATATTAACTATATATTTAGATGCTACTACTATGGATATGTAGATATTTGCAACAGTTATATATTCTTGTTGGATAATCCTTTTATCATCATGAAATCCCCCCTTTGATTCTTGTTACAGTCTTTGTTTCGAAGTCTATTTTGTCTGACATAAGTATTTCTACCCCAGTTTTATTATTTGTTTTATTGTTTATATTTGCATTAAATATCTTATTCTATCCCTTTATTTTAATTCTACATGTGTCCTTTGATCTGAAGTGTGTCTTTGTTAGCAATATATATTATATATGAGTCTTGTTTTTTTTGTTATTTTTAATCCATTCAGCCATCCTACATTTTTTAGTCAATTTACACTTAAAGTAATTATTGATAGGTACATAGTTATTGTCATGTCATCAACTGTTTTTTATTTTCTTAGTAGTTTGCTGTTTCTTTCATATTTTCCTGTTCTCTTGTATGTTGATGGCTTTCTAAAGTGTTTGTTTGGGTTCCGTCTCTTTATGTCTAATATATCTCTAATAGATTTTAGGCTTGCGGGTTATAGATATACATGTGATTCATATACACCAAGCTATCTTTGTAGCATTGTATTTTAAGTTAATGGTTGCTTAAATTTGAATACATTTTAAAATCACTACAATTTTACTTGCCCCTATATGTTTGTTTTTGTCAAAATTTTGTACTTCATTTACATGTGTGTGCTAATATGTACTCCTTAATTTACTGTTAAAATTACACATGATTGCCCCAAACTTTTTTTGTCCTTTGTGCTAGATTTCTAGTTCATTGATCCACTTCTTTTATTAAGTGTATGCCTTGGTTAGTGAGAAATTCTTCTTTCCTATATTTTCTTTTTCATATTTTTTATCTTTTTAAATTTAGTAAAGTCCCGTTCATGTTTGTTGTAGTATTGGCTCAGTGGTGATGAATTCATTTAGCTTTTTCTGGTTTGGAAAGCTCTTTATCTCTCATTTGATTCTAAATGGTAGCCTTTCTGGGTAGAGGATCTTGGTTGTAGGTTTTTACTTTTATCACTTTAAATATTTTATGCCACTTTCTTTTGGCCTGCAAAGTTTCTGTTGAGAAATCAGCTGATAATCAGCTGGAGGCTCCCTTGTATGTAACTAATTGCTGTTCTCTCATCACTTTGTAGATTCTCTCTTAGTCTTAAACTATTCTCATTTGAACTATGATGTGTCTTGGTATAGGACTTTTTGGGTTTATCTTGTTTGAAGAATGATAAGTTGGACTTCAAAATTAAGAATTTTGTTTTCAAAAAGTATACCTACAAGCCACAAATTGGGAGAAAATAATTGTAAGTTATATATTGAATAAAAGGCTTGTATCCAGAAAACTAGAGAACATAAACAATGGACAAAAATTTTAAAAGATACATCACCTAAGAAATGGGTGAAAAATAATCACTTGAATAGATGCTTTACATTATTACCAATTAGGGTAATATAAATTAAACTGTATGAGACATCACTACATTTCTGTTAGAATAGCCACAGTTAAAAACAACGACCATACCGAGTGTTGTTGAGGACATGGAGCAACTGGAATGCTTGCACTATTAGTGGAAATGTAAAATAGTACAACCATTCAGCAGCATCTTGCAAAATTAAACATATGTTTTTCATATGTTTTAAGCATTGTATTTTTAAGGTATTTATCCAAAATAAATGAAACCATATGTATATACTAAGATATATAAAAGGGCATTTAGAGTAGCTTCATTTATAATCACCCAACACTGGAAGCAACCTAGAATAAATAAATGAATTGTGGTCTCTATATAGGATGTAATATTATTAATTAATATAAATGAGCTATAGATACATGCAAATACATGGCTGAATCTCAAAATAACCATACTGAATGAAAAACCCATACAAGAGAAGTACATACTATTCATTTCATTATATAATCTAGAAAATTTAAATTAATGCATAAGTAACAAAAAGCAGATCAGTGATTACCTGAGAATGTGAGGGGGAGTGAGGAGCTAGTGGAAAGGATTAACAAGAGACAGAAGGAAATTTAAATGTGATTAGCATCTTCATTATTGCACTTATAGTAAAGGTTTATGAAATATATACATACTTCAATATTATGAAATTATACACTTAAATATGTAGTTTATTGTATGCTAGGTCTACTTCAATAAAAATGATTTAATATGTCAGATGATTCAGTTTGAACATAACTTCCAAAGTGTACTAGATGGTGGATGTTCTCCATCCCCAGACCTTGACTCGGTGTGAATCATGGTACTCACTAACAAAAAAACAAAATTGGCATTTCTCAGTCATTTCTTACAAATGAAGAAGAGAAAAATCATGACTTAGAATGAAAAACTTCTCTTGAAGCCTGGAAATAATTACTTTGCCAGGAGACCTGATTAATCAGCAGCAGGATAACACTTAAACAGTGCTGATATATCTATTCTTTTAAATGTTATAGTAACCCTGTAAATGCCTCAATTAAGTATCATATTTTTTCTAGATGTTTGTTTTATTTAACAATGTCTTCCCCACTTGACCTTGGAGCTCTTTTATGAGAACAATTTAAGTCTTTTTTGCCTAGTATATTTCTTATCACACACCTGTGCCCAGTAAATGTTGGTTGAATGCATAAATGACCGAAAAATGGATAACCTCTTGAATGTGGTAGGATAAAAACTCATATGAACAAAATAATAGTTATTATTTACCAAAAACAATTGGGAAGATGATTATAAATAACACCACTGACCTTAGAAAAATAATAGCTCTTACTTGAATATCCTTTGCTTTCAGGCTACTTTCCACAAATTACCTTTAACTTTTTAAATAAACATATAAGATACACATTATTAACCTCATTACAAAAGTAAAGATATCTTGTATTAATAGTTAAATAGTCATTCTTTAAGTAATTGATGGACTTGAAATTTTTGGCGGAGTTAAAACTTAAAGCCAGGTCTGTTGAGTATAGCCACCATACTTTTCCATTACATCTTGCTGGTGGCTGGTAAATATGTACAAATTCACAGAAAATTACTTATCATTATTTGAATTTGAAATTATTATAAAATATGGTAAGTAGATTTCCTTTTCTATCACTGACCTGGTATGAATGTAATTAGAATATATCTTTAGAACAATATTCACTATAAAAATCTAGTACCATGAGGAAATGCTGGACATATTTTTACCTATTTTTTTAAAGCAAGTCACAGGACAATGTACTCTGGTTCTGAGACATTATGTAGGAGTGATGCCAAACTTTAATTCTTTAGATACTTATCAAAAATTTTATTCAGCTAAAAACATTATCTGATAATTCTTGACTTTCTTTGCTGTCAGTGTCATCTTTTAGTAGATATAACAAGTGATGGCTGAAACCACAGGGGACATGTGGATTCAGATAAAAGGAGAGATGAATAGAAGTGATGTTGTTAGGGAAGTCTATCACCACTGCTTGGTGAAATAAAGAGAATAGATATACTCCTGACACATAGCAATACCTAAGTTGGCCATGTTTCAGAACTTCATTGTACATTTCATTCCAGTTTGACACCATTAGACTGGTTTCAGAATACCTTCTGTCCCATTGTCCCCATCTTGATCCACAACACACCTCAATATTATCAAAAGTAATTAGAAAATAAAAACATAAGTTAATATAGCTATGTAGGAATATAAGTAAATATAACTATGTGTCTGTAGTACTGAAGAATGCTGTTTTTGATGAATATTTTACAGCCATATGTGTAAAAGTGAGACCAAAGCTTTGGAAGTGAAAGAGGTTTTGAAGGGAAGGGATATATGGAGAGAAAAGAGCAGCAAGCCAGTGATGAAAACTATTACCAAAAGATGTGAGAGAATGTAAAACATGTTGAAGAGAAGTTAAGGTGTTTGCTGAAAAGGGAGTTAATCAGGTTTTTGTATCAGTTAGCATCCATTTTCTGGGTTGAGAATTCAAGTGCTCTGTAAGGCAGTAGCTCCCGTTGCAATAAGATCTCTTCTGATGTTATTTTAAATTTGAAGAAAGGTACTTGGAAGCACAGAAACATTACAATGGGCAAGAATGGTAAAAAGCAATAAAAAACATGCTTTTGTGGCCACTGATACCATCTTGGTCAAATATCCTACATATGATACTCAAGGGAACTTTGTGGTTCTTTGGAGAAACTCATTTTCTGGTAGAAGTTTCAAAGCATTTCTGTCATTAAAAAAATCAATGAAGGAAAAAGCAAGAATGATGAGTGGTAAACTCTCATTAAAGAACCTGCACAGTCAACAGAATGCCTCTTTGCAACCTGTCAGTGAGACAGGACTTCTTTAATTTAAACTAAGACAACCTGTGTTCTATATTTTTTAGCTTGACTGGCATAGAGGTCACAGATTTCCTGTAGGATAAGTTAGAACTGCTTACATATTCCCCTAACTTTAAATTTGGTCTAAGGTTATTTTTTTCCCAAAATGATGAGTGATATGGCAATAAAAATGAAACTTTGGTGCTTTCATCTTATTCTACTTGCAAAGTTAAAAAAACTATACAATGAATTTTGCTTCAGGAAACCACTGAACACATCAAATTCTGCACCTTTAATATGAGTAAGTCATTTTACCCCAACAAGCCTTGAATTGCTTTCTAAGTGACCTTGTGACATTTTCTGAATAGTATTTCTTAGTAGTCATGCATAAATACATATATAAATGTGAAAATAAAATTATATGAACTGTAATAGTGCTCAGTTTTAATCTTTGATATCACTTAAAAATGTTACCTCCAATTATCCCCCAAGTGTGCACTACAGTCACTATTGTCACAGAAGTACATTGAATCAATACAGTATTTATTTTTTGACTACTAAAAGGTGAAATGTATTGTTACTTGAGGTTTGCCTACCTTCAAAAAATTATAATTGAAGAAGCAAGATATAATTCCACAAGAACTTTGAAAACAATTAAATATTAAAACCACTCAACCAACAATAGACTGATAGAAGAGGAAGAGATCACTCTAAACTAGAATGAATGATTAATTGGTAATGCCTCTATGAAACTGCACAACAATGCAGATCTGGTCCATCACAAGCTGTGCAAAGATAAAGAGTTGATTTATTCCAGTAGGGTTGCCCTATAATTCTTGCCTCTGTTCCTGTTTTAGAGACCTTGTTTGCTAACTACCAGATCCCCATCTTCCACAGACAGGCATCTCCACTATTGCTATCTAATGTATCTAAGTGCCACAATCAGTCCAAACTAACTCTCCCCAGTCCTATATCTTAGATCACTCAATAAATCCAATGAGTAATATATACCACTAGATTGAAGTGTAAACATATGGGTGCAAAAATAATGGCTAGAAAAAGGCATCACACAGTAAGTGTGTCACCATCCTTGAGAATTTAGCCTTGGCCAGGCTTCTAGTACATAGACCAGCCAGTATCAATGTGCTGACCATTCAGTGAATGGATAGTGAGCATTAGAGACTAGAAGCCAGGAAAAACACATGTGTGTGGGCAGAGTTACTCTGCTCTCCCTGATCTATCATATGTAGTTAGAGATCATTTATGAAAAAGAATTTGATATATAGAGTTAAGTCACTGGCTTAGTTCTAGGTCTGAAGAAAGCAAATTAAGGAAAGTAAGAGAAGAACAGGGTTTGGAAATTCACAGAAAGTACAGGAAGGTCAGAGCCAAGAGTAACCTAGGAATTCTACCTAAATGAAGCAAAGGACTATTAGGAAAAGGTCTAGAGCTGGCTAGAATATTATGATTTGTGGGAGGTGGCCATTTTTGGGAAAGGCTCACTAGAAAGTCTCATTTAACCAAAGAATTGAAGTCATACAGAACATGTCCTTCCATCCCTTCTCCAGTGTTCTGATGAGGAAGAGGAAAATGCATTGCATGATAATTATTATTATACTTGTATTACCCAATCTACTCTAATCTTTTTTTAACTTTTTTTAGATTTTATTTATTTATTTTTAGAGAGGAAAAGGAGGGAGATAGAGAGAGAGAGAGAAACATCAATGTGCAGTTGCTGGGGGTTATGGCCTGCGGCCCAGGCATGTACCATGGCTGGGAATCGAACCTGCAACACTTTGGTTCACAGCCCATGCTCAATGCACTGAGCAATGCCAGCCAGAGCTTTACTCTAATCTTGAATTCAGAATTTGATTTTGTACAACAAACCTTCAGAAAAAATAATGACAAAGAAAGTCTGGTCTTTTCACAGAGAAAAGACATTTTGCTACCAAACATCATCATGATCAAGAAAGATTATCAGTAAACACTGCTAATATAGTATGATAGGGAGCACTTTCAATTATTCATTCATTACTTTATACTGAACTCTATCACAATGTAAACATTGAAAGATTCTGGGGACAGAAGGGAAATATGTTCCATGACGTCATAGAGCTTATAGTGCATAAGGTTCTATCTACACACTCTAATGGAAACATAGGTGCAATCCAGGTCCACATATACCAGTGGAGTCATGAAATAATAAAACTGAGATTTAGAGAATTAGACTTAAAAAGAAGGAAAGAGTAGAGGGAGTAGATGCTTTCATGCTAAAGTGGAATGACCTAGATCGGGGAAGAGATTAGAATGTCTACCAAAAACGAGAAGACCAAATAGTAGCTGCATACTTAACAGAAAGAGAAGAGTATCCAGTAGTAAGGCTTCAGAGCTAAGTGAGAAGGGAGAAGCAAGAATGAAGGGCCTGGTGGGTCACTTAAAGATTTTGGTCTTTATATTAAGAGAAATGGGTTTTCAGAGAGATAGGTTTTTAAGCAGGAGAATGAAATGCACTTTAGAAAACTCTCTGATGTACACTTTTGAAGTTTCACTTTGGCAGCTGGGTTGAAAACATATTAGAGTGAGGCAAGAGCAGATGTTGGGACATGGGTTAGACACCTGAGATGAGGTTAGTTTAGACCAGGTAACAGCACTGGAAATGAACAGAAGAGAATAGGACTTAGTGGCTGATTGAATGAGGACAATGAGAAATAAAGTCAAGAATGAGTTTGAAGGTGGTGTTATCAAGGGCCTGCATCATAACTTGATTAATCATAACTTGATTAATGTAGGTTGAGCAGAAAAATAAACCAGATAGGGATAGAGGAAATGAGTGTTATTTTAAATGTTTGTTAAAGAGAGTTTCTCTGATAAGGTGAGATTTAAAGGAGTGATCCAGGAGGATATCTGGAAGATAACCTTTCCTGGCAGAGATGAGAATTACTTGGCATAATCATGGACAGTTAAGGTGAAGCCACTGGAAAACAGTACGAAATTTCCTCAAAAAACTAAAGATGGGCCTGCCTTCTGATCCAGCGATATCATTGCTGGGACTATACCCTAACAATCTTGAGTCACCAATTCAAAAGAACCTATGCACCTCAATGTTCACAGCAACATTATTTACAATACTCAGGTGCTGGAAAGAGCCTATGTGCCCATCAGTAAATGAGTGTATCAAAAAACTGTGGTACAGCAGCAGAAAGAAAGAAGGAACTCCTACCATTTGTGACAGCATGGATTCAACTGGAGAGCATTATGCTAAGTGAAATAAGCCAGGTGGTGAAAGACAAATACCATATGATCTCACCTATTGGTGGAACCTAATCAATAAATCAAACAAATGAGCAACACGGGACCAGAGACTTGGAAGTAAAGAATAACCTGACAGTGACCAGAGGCAGAGGTGAAAGAAGGGGAAGGGACAAGCAAAGGAACATGAATGGAGGACTCCTGGGCAAGTATAATGGGGGAGGGACTGACTGTGGGAGTGGGGGGTGACAGAGTTGGGTTCAGCAATGGGGAAAAAGGTGGCACAGCTGTAGCTGAAAACAATAAATTTTAAAAGTTTATATTAAGACAAAAAATAAATAAAGTATCTTTCAGTCAAAACAAAAAGGAAAGAATGTAATCTCTTTGTCCTGGCTGATGTGGCTCAGGGGATTGAGTGCCTGTGAACTGAAAGGTCACAGGTGTAATTCCCCATGAGAGGCAACAGATTGATGTTTTTCCCACACATTGCTGTTACTCTCCCTCTCTTTCTCCCTCCATTACTCTCTAAAAATAAATAAACAAAATCTTTTAAAAAGGAATATAAGCTCCTTGAGACTAGGAACTTTATTTCCTTCCTTGTTGAAACTCCAAGAGATAGAACATATGCACTTGATGCATACCTGTCAATTGCTATAGATTTTGTTCAGCACTTCTGTTCACCAGCTTCCTCTTTTCTTACACTTCTGCCCTTTTAAAATACTAGTAGAAACTCTTTTAATAAGTCTCTATTAATTCAACTTTTTAGGTTGACCAGTGTCATTTTTTCCCTCTATAAAGCTTGATGTCTAAAGATTATGAAACCTCACAGCTGTTAGACCATGTGCTGCCATTCTTATCGACTTCTTCTCTCAGGAAATCAAGAACACTGTTTCCCAATCTGTTTCTACCAGTTAGACTTGTCAGTATCACTACACAAATTAATTTATTACTATGCAAATCAATATGATATGAATGTGAAAGGGAAAATTGTTTCTGTGAAAACTAACTTGAATAATAAATGGAAAGACTTGATAAATGGGATTTATATTTAAAAACATTGCTATTGACTGAGGGGGAAAATGTCATAAATATCTAGAATTATTTATTCAGTATAAATATATATATTTAAGTATGTTTAAACTGAAAATCTTAAATGATGCCTTATGTGTGTGGTTTATGCCAAGAGAATGATGTTAAATTTCAATTAGTGAAAAAGAAAAGCTTAGATATCCAAAAATTGATAAATTTACATTCATATTTCTTAGGTTAAAATGAAATGTTCAGGGCATTTATGCATATTTTTAATTCTCTAATTTAACTGCTTTTCCCCATTAACTTTGCTGAAATTTATTAGGTTGATTTCTCCTTAACCTAACCTTATAGATCTTTCATATTCTTTCCTAACCAGTTTCATCTCAGCACAGATGAAAATGAAGTTTTCTCTCTTTCATAAATTGGGATCTGTAGGCCTTATTTAACAAAAAGAATTGTAGCATCTAATGGAGTAAGAGCAAAAAAATATTATTAGGTACCTGTTACGGAAGACAGAAATGTAATCCCAGTGCTACATTTTGCTGTTCTTTTTTTCTTTTTTTTAATTGTTGTTCAATTGCAGTTGTCCCCATTTTCCTCCATTACTCCCACCTGCTCTACTCACCCCTCACCTCCCACATTCAGGCCTCCCCCACCCGATTGTCTTTGTCCATGGGTCCTTTATACAAGTTCCTTGATTTGATTCTTACCCTTCTTTCCCTTCTTATGCCCCTCCTGCCTCCCCTCTGATCACTGTCAGTTTGTTTTTTACTTCTGTGTATCTGGTTCTCTTGTTTGTTTTGCTGATTAGGTTCCACTTATAGGTGAGATCATATGGTATTGGTCTTTCACTCCCTGGTTTATTTCACTTAGCATAATGCTCTCCAGTTCCATCCATGTTGCCACAAATGGTAAGAGTTCCTTCTTTCTTTCTGCTGCACAGTATTCCATCATGTGAATGTACCAGTTTTTTGATCCACTCATTTACTGATGGGCATTTAGGTTGCTTCTAGCACTTGGCTATTGTAAATTGTGCTGCAATGAACATATTACTGTTCTTGACCTGAATGAACACTCAGTACTTCCCCTGGAGGCCTGGTGTTTGCTCCCCTATGACAACAGCGCAGAGAGCATACCTACCCTGTTCTGCAACTTCTTGTATCTATTTTGATCCTGCCGGACTTCACTTGATTCCTAGCTTTTATTTAAGCTTCCAAATCTGACCTATTTGAGGGTGGACTTAAGAGGGTCTTTTAAGGACACATAAAAATCATCAAGGTAAAATGAACATGAAGCTGGAGAGAATGAAGACAGAAAATAAAAAAGGCAGGGACTCTTAAAAGCATTAGTAAATACAAAGGTTATGTGCCACAAAGGCCAATAAACTTGTAGTTGGGCCACAAAGTTTGTTCTAGCAGACTAAAAATGAAAAAAAAAATTCTAGAAAATAAAATCGAGTTAATTTCTGAGAAAAAGCAAAATTATTTCTAAGTACAAAACAAGCATTCTAATACCACCCTGTACACCTAGCTGGGTTCTCTGGAGGTGAAATTTCTATGTTCACTTTTCTCCTCTGTACCACTCTACTAAGCAATCTATCCATGTTATAAATGTCTTCCGTTAATTTTATATTTTATTTCCTTGAAAAAGATGAATGCTTCTTTATAGTGTAGTCCTCACCTGTATTAGTTTGCCAGGGCTGCCATAATGAAGTACAACAAACTGGGTGGCTTAGAACAACAGAAACTGAGTATCTCATAGACCAGGAGCCCAGAAGTCTGGAATCAAGGTGTCAAAAGGATTTGCTTCCTGGAAGGATCTCTTCCAGGCCTCTATTCTCCTTTTTGGTAGCTCCTCGGCTTGTGGCAGCATAACTCCAATCTTTCTTTATAGAGTATTCTCCCTGTGTATGTGTCTGTACCAAAATGTTCTCCACTTCATAAAGACACCAGTGATATTAGATTAGGGGACTACTCTACTCCAGTATGACCTCATCTTAATTTGACTAATTACATCTGCAATGACCCTATTTCCAAATAAGGTCACATTCAGAGCAACTGAGGGTTAAGACTTCAACATACGAATTGTGGGGTGAGGTAGCCAGGGCACAAATGAACACGTAATGCTACCTAACAGAGAACTTTGAATACAATAGAAACTTCATAAATTCATAAGACAGATATTAAGAATGAAAAGATATGTGAACAACTGTGTGAAAGTATGAATTCTATTAGTTTCCCTTCTTTTTTGCATTATTTTGTCCTATGAAATTCAGATTTATTTTGTGAACTCTAATGAATCTAATAAGCCAATTACATAAATACACAAATGGACAGATACAAGTACTTAAGAACCTTTGCAAAACTGGTTTTTATTTCTCAAATTTAAATATATCTTTCAGTGAAATAAATGATTACCACATTTTGTGCCAAACACTAACTTGACTCTATACAGAATTCTAATTCTTACCTAAATATTCGAAGGGATTACAATTTTGGTTCAACGTTATACAAAACTTCATATAATATATTTAAAGAATCCTTCTTTTCAACATTGAAAAGTTCAATTTGCAAATCACTCTTAAATCATTATTTTCATAAGAAAATGTATGTATCTGTGTGAAAGTGACAATCTGAATGATGTATTGAAATACTAGAGTGCTTAGGAAGGCATAGCCAAATTAAACTGAAAGTCTAAGCAATTACTCCTTGAATATAGAGCTCATCACATAGCCATTTTAAATATATTAAGTGAATTAAAATCTCCAGTTACATAAGCATTTATTAATCCACTGGTAATCATAAAACTCTGCTTTGCTTTATAAGCCATAATGACTAAGTCAGCTTATTATGGCTTCAGGTTTTTGGTTTTATTTTTTTCTACCTTTAAGGGCACTTCTTTTTTTTTTACAGTAAAACAGTTCTTACATTGAAGTATGCATTAGCAATGCTTACATCTGCCCTTTGAAATAGTGGGTGATTCATCATCAGGACAGCTTTCTTACAAATGACTCATTTAACTCAGCACACAGTCTTAATCATAAGTGAAAATTCAGTGACAATATTGGTGATGGCTATAAAGACACAAACAACTTATATGCTTTCTTTCCAAATTGAAAATATTAGAGTAAGATAATATGATTTTCCTTATATACTATACACTGTGAAAAAACAATCAGTCTTAAGAAAATAATTTGTAGCAAATAATTTTTTTCTTACTGGACTGACTTTTGTGAGCCAGTAACACAAAGAAAAGACAGCTGTAACATAGGATTTTTTTAAGTTGCCATGGCCACTGTTTTTCAATTGAACGACTAGTTTTATTTTCATATTTTTAATGTCATTCAAGTACAGTTGTCTCCATTTTCCCACCACCACTATCCCCACCCCAGCCATCTCCACTTCCCACCCTTGATCCTACCCAGCTTTGGTTTTGTCCATGTGTCCTTTATACATGTTCCTGAAATTTCTTCCTCCTTTTCTTCCCATTATCCTTCTCCCCTCTCCCTTCTGGTTACTGTTAGTTTGTTCTTAATCCTTATGTCTCTGGTTATATTTAGCTTGCTTATTTTTTGTTGATTAGGTTCCACTTATAGGTGAGATCATATGGTATTTGTCTTTCACTCCCTAGCTTACTTCAGTTAGCGTAATGTTCTCCAGGTCCATCCATGCTGTTGTGAACGGTAGAAGCTCCTTCTTTCTTTCTGTTGCATAGCATTCCATTGTGTAAATGTACCATAGAAAAACTAGTTTTTAATCTATTTTGTTTAATCTTGCCAGACTTTCACAGAAACAATCTCATCACATTTCTCCCCCTTTCTCTTTATTTCTATTAACAGTTTCACCATTCTCTGAATCAGCCAATACTGAAACCTGAATCTATTCAACAGTTAAAGACCCAACAATTGCCAACTGAATCTCAGTGAAATTGTTTTAGCATCTGGGGAAACAAAGGTAAGATGACAACCTACAAAGAAAATGATAGCCAGACACTATTATACACTAACAGCATGGGAAAAAGTGGACAAGTATAAAAATACTAAGTTTTGTGGAAAATGTGGACCTACAGGAATTGTTACACACCACTAGGGGAGTATGCAAGTACTTTATACAATAACATGGGAAAGCATTTGGGCATTGTCTAGGAAAGTGAAGATGCACACATCATATGCCAGGAAATTCCACTGTTAGTCACATATGTTAAAGAAACTCATGTATGTGTACATTAGGACATATATAAGCATGTACACAGCTATAGGGGCAATTATCTATATGCCCAAAATGTTTCCTGGCCTTCCAAAAGTGAATGATAGCTGATAGAATGATAGTGAGAGGTATTTAGATATGTTGTTGTTGTTATTTCTTTCATATAATCATTTTATAGAAATTTAATTTTAAAAAGTAAAAGTTATGAAGAAGCACTGCTAATCATAAAAATTAAAAAACAAAATCAGAACAGTATAAACTAATAGCAAATAGAAATAATAATCACTGAGAATTATACATATAAAAATAAATCTACTGCTATAAAAAGTAATTTGAAAACCTCTATACTTGCACAGTCAAGAGAATTAGTAAATGAGAATGTGGTACTAAAGAATTCACCCAGAACACAACTCAGAAAGCTGTTCTTGGTAAAAACCACCTCTAATCCAAAATATCATAATACATTGAGTTTATATACTGCTCAGTGTATGGAATTTAAATGCTGCTTGCAGACCTCCAATTTCTATTTTAAGACTAACTCTTCCCTGACTCACTCTGCCTTCAGCAAGACGTGAGGCTCTGACTCTCCACCACCAACTGTGTGTGGTGACACCAGCTCAGGCACTGGGTTGCTGTGTGAAACTGTATGACAAATTAACTGATTTTTCTCTGAAGTGTGTTCATGTGTAAAATTAGAATAATAATAGTCTCCTCCTGGTATTTTAAGATTAGATGAGGTGATATATGTAAAATGCTTACAGTTGTATTTGGAACTTGGAATTTTCCTTTTTTTCCTAATTTATATTTCATTTTTGATAGCTTTCCTTTCTAATTCTCCAACTGTATCCAATTTTTCTTCTGCTACATCTGATCTACTGCTGATTTCTTCAAATATACTTTTTTATCCCAGACACTGTAGCTTTCATCTCTCAAATTTCAGTATTGACTTGTTGGCTATCTTAATGTAATTAATATTTTCTCTGCGTTTTGAATATATGTAAAATTGTATAAAACTGTTAGTGTCCATGTCTATTAATGCTGTAATTTGTGTCATTTCTGGGTTTTTTTACATTGATAATTTTCCCCTTGTTATGGGTTGTATTGACCTACTTCCTTTTATGCATAGAAATATTTGATTGGCTTTTAACTTATTGGGTCTGGAAATTTTATATTCCTATAAACATTGTTTTTTTAAGATTTTACTTATTTACTTTTAGAAAGGAGAAGGGAGGGAGAAAGAGTGGGAAAGAAACATCAATATGTGGTTGCCTTTTGAGTGCCTCCCACCTGGGACCTGGCCCGCAGCCCAGGCAAGGGCTCCAAATGGGAATCAAACTGGTGATTCCCAGCTGGTTCACAAGCCAGTGCTCAATCCACTGAGCCACACCAGCCAGGGCTCTATAAGTATTCTTAAGCTGTTTTCTAGAATATGGCTATGCTACATAGAAACAGTTTTATCCTTTTTAGGCTTGTTTTTACATTTTGTTAGGTAGAAGCAGAGCAGTTTTTGGTTTAGAGACAATTTTATTTTACTCTTAAAGTGATACCACTTAGAGTATTCCATATAATACACACTGAATTTCAAAATTTTACACTATGGCTAGCGGAAATGCAAACTATTCCTAGCCATGTGTGAGTTTATAGGAAATATTCCTTCTGCTACTTTCAGGTAATTCTTTACCTGACCTTGGGTAGGTAATTTCCTCATATGCAAATTCTAATTAGAGTTCAGCTGAAGACCATAGGTAGACTTTCTAAAGATCTGTGAAACTCACTTTCTATTTTTTTTCTCTTATTCACTATGAAACACTGTACTTTGCTATGTGAATTACAACTACCTTGGCCTTCCTAGACTCTAAACTAAATCTCCATTTATGAAGTCTGCCAATATCTGAAAATAGATGTCTCATATATTGTTTTCCAATTTTTTAGTGTTTTCATGTGGAAGGGTAAATCTGGTCACTATTTACCTTCTTGGCTAGCTACAAAACTCATGGAAATATTTATTAATAAAGACACACTCCTCTGAATCTTACCTAGCCCTTAGCTTGTTGCATTATACAAAATAAGGAAGGATGTGTGTGAGTGTATTTGATAACAACACAATTAACATCAGTGGAAAAATAGGCATCATTGCTTTCCACATGTCTTTCAGCCATCTTGTCCAGTGGAGTCTTAATGTCCCTTCATTCAACGAGTCCCAGTAAAGTTCTTCCAATTAATCATATCACACTTGCAGTCATCCCTTCTCCCTTCTTCTGACTCTTTTCTTTCTATTTACTACTGTGGAACAATAAAAATAACAATCTTTTCAGCCTTGGCTGGCATAGCTCAGTGGATTGAGCGTGGGCTGGGAACTAAAGTGTCCCAGGTTCGATTCCCAGCCAGGGTACATTCCTGGGTTGCAGGCCATAACCCCCAGCAACCACACATTGATGTCTCTGTCTCTGTCTCTGTCTCTGTCTCTGTCTCTCTCTCTCTCTCTCTCTCCCACTCCCTTCCCTCCCTAAAAATGGATGAATAAAATCTTTAAAAAAAATAACAATCTTTTCCTAAAATTTTGCATGATGACTCGGACCTTTTTTTTGAGCATTTTGCTTTACAATCTTCACTTAGGTTCTTTAGACTATATTTTTCTAAACAAAGGTACTTGTTTCCTAAATAAAATGATTAATTCAGTTGTTGAGGTAGTAAATATAGGGGTTAGGTACCGAGACTGCTGGGTTTCAACTCTGACCTATTCTGCCACTTGCATGCTAAACCAGGCCACTCCTTGGGGCATCAGTTTTACCATCTGAAAGCAAAGATAATCACTATTGAAAAAACAGAAACAAATAAAATGGATTCTAAAAAAATTTCAAAGATCATAGAAACCAAGAGCTAGTTCTTTGGAAAGATAAACAAGATTGACCAACCTTTCACCAGATACAGCAAGAAAAAAAGACAAGGACTAAAATAAATAAAATCAGGAATGAAAGAGAAGAAGGAACAACTGACCACACAAGAATACTAGGGGTTGTAAGAAAAAAATTACAAACAATATATGCCAACAAATTGGACAATCTAGACAAAATTGATAATTTCCTAGAAAGATATAATCTTCTAAAACTGAATTAGGAGACTCAGAGGATCTGTAAAGAAACATTACAACTAGTGAAATTGAAGCAGTAATGAAAAAAACTCACAACAAATGAAACTTCTGGACTGGATGGCTTCATGGGTGAATTTTACCAAAAACTTCAAAAAAAGGAAGACTCTCAAGCTTGTTTAATGAAGCCAGTATTATCCTAATTGCAAAGCCATATAAAGACACTATACAAAAAAAAAGAAAAGTATAGGACAATATCTTTGATGAATATAGATGCTAAAAACCTCAACAAAATATTAGCCTACTGGATCTAGAAATATGTTAAAGTGATCATACATCATGATCAAATGGGATTTATTCCAGGGATGCAAGGTTGGTACAATATCCACACATCAATAAATGTGATACACTACATAAAAATATGAAGGGTAAATATAATCATAAAAATAAATGCAAAAAAGGCACTTGATAAAATCCAGCACCAATTTCTGATAAAAACTCTCAGCAAAGTAAAAATAGAGGAAATATACCTCAACATAATAAATACCATATATGAAACACAAAGCCAGCATCATACTAAATGCACAAAAACTACAAGTATTTCCCTTAAGATTGGAAATAAGACAGGAATGGTTGCTTTCACCACTCTTATTCTACATAGTACTATTAGTTCCAGCCACAGCTACCAGACAAGAAGAAAAAATAGAAAGCATTCATATTGGAAAGAAAGAAGTAAAGCTGTCATTATTTGCAGATGAAATGATACTGTACATAGAGAACCCTAAGATTTCACCAAACACCTGACAAATAAATTCAGTAGAGTAGCAGGAGACAAAATAAATATCCAGAAATCAGTTACATTTCTATATACCAACAATGAACTACCAGAAAGAGAAACCAAGAAAACAATCACATTTGCAATGGCATCACAAAAAAAATAAAACAAAATAAAATACTTAGGAATAAATTTAACAAACTGATTGATAAATAAATTTAGTAGAGTAACAGGAGACAAAATAAATATCCAGAAATGTTACATTTCTATATACCAACAATAAACTACCAGAAAGAGAAACTCAGAAAACAATCACATTTACAATTGCATCACAAAAATAAAATACTTAGGAATAAATTTAACCAAGGATGAAAAAGACCTGTAATTGAAAAATTATAAGATACTGAAGAAAGAATTTGAAGAAGTAACAAATAAGTGGAAGCATATATTGTGATCATGGATTGGAAGAATTAACATCATTAAAATGTCTATACTATCCAATGCAACCTATAGATTCAATGCAATTTTTATCAAGATACCAATGGCATATTTCACAGAACTAGAGCAAATATTCCAAAAATTCACATAGAACCACAAAAGACCCCGAATAGCAATAGCAATCTTGAGAAAGAATAACACAGATGGAGGAATCACACTACCTGATATCAAACTATACTACAAAGTTATAGTAATCGAAAGGGCATGGCATAAAAACAGAGATATAGGTTAATGGGACAGAATAGAGAGCTCAGAAATAAATCTACACCATTATAGTCAACTTCTATATGACAAATTAGGCAAGAACATACAATGGAGCAGAGGTAGCCTCTTCAATAAATGGTATCAGGAAAATTGGTCAGATAAATGCAAAAAAAAATCAACTAGACCACCTTCCTACACCATGCACAAAAATAAAGTCAAAATAAATTAAAGACTTAAATGATAAACTCAAAACCATACAATTCCTAGAAGAAAACATAGGCAATAAGATCTCCAACATTTCTTGTTTCAATTTTTTTCTGATAGATCTCCTTGAGCAAGGGAATCAAAAGAAAAAAGTAAACTAATGGGAGTATGTCAAACTAAAATGTTTTGCACAACAAAGAAACCGTCAGCAAAATAAAAATGCAACCCACTGAATGGAAAGCGTATTTCCCAATGATACATTTGATAAGGTGTTAATATCCAAAATTTATTAAAAAACTTACAAAATTGAACACCAAAAAAATCCAATAAAAAATTAGGCAAAGGACTTGAATAGACAGTTCTCCAAAGAGGACATACAGATGGTCAATAAACATATGAAAAGATGCTCAGCATCACTAACCATCAAAAAACTCAATTAAAGCCATGATGAAATATTACCCCACAGCAGTCAGAATAGCTATCATCAGTAAATCCACAAACAGCAAGTGCTGGTGAGGATGTAGAGAAAAGGGAACCATTGTGCACTGTTGATGGGAATGTAGACTGGTGCAGCCACTGTGAAAAGCAGTATGGAGTTTCCTCATAAAAATTTAAAAACAAAATTGCCTTCTTACCAATGAATTCCACTTCTGGAAATATATCTGAAGAATCCCAAAACACTAACTCAAAAGAATACATGCACCCTGTGTTCATTACAGCGTTATTTTATTTATAAGAGCCAATAGTTTGAAAAAGCCTGAGTGCACATCAGTAGATGAGTAGATAAAACAAATATGGTACATATACACAATGGAATACTACTCAGCCATAAAAAGGAAGAAAATCTTAACCTTTGCGGCAGCATGGATGGACCTGGAGAGTATTATGATGAGTGAAATAAGCCAATCAGGTAAAGACAAATATCATATGATTTCACTTACATGTGGAATCTAATGAACAAAATAAACTAACAAACAGAACAGAAACAGACTCATAGATACTGGGAACAGACTGATAGGTGTCAGAGGGAGGGAGTAGGTGAGCAGGGTGAAAAAAGATGAAAGTATAAAACAAAAAAAAATCCCTCACAAACAACAACATGGTGATTACTAGAGGGAAAGGTGACCATGGGAGGTAGAAGAGGGTGAAGGGTAGATAAATGGTGATTGAAGAAAACTTAGAAAAAAGAAACAGCTATTTATATATGTACTCTATTGATGAATTTCAAAATAAATATACTTACAGAAAGTAATTAGAGACACAAGAGTACACATATTGTATAATTTTATTTCAGTGAATTTTTAAGACAGAGAAAATAAATCTGCAGTGATAGAATTAAGATTGATGCTGGCACGGGCGAGGAATTTGAATGAAAAGGAACACAAGACAACTTTCTAAGTCTATATTTTGGTAGTAATTGAATGGGTACATACACCTGTCCAAATTTATCAAAGTATGCTCTTAATATATATTTATTTTATTCATGTAAATTATACCCCAATAAAGTTAAAAAGATTTTTTAAAAAGTCAGTTGTCAAAATTTCTACAAAAACTACCTATCTACATTCTTAGTAGATGTATCATTTAAACATTTTTTTCCACAAAAACTACTTAAAATAGTCTGTCCACTCAGGATCTTTAAATTGTCTCTTTTTTTTCCTATAGTGTTCTCGCCCAAAACAACAAGATTCACACAGCCACTTATTTGAAATCTATATTGGAATTTATCTTATGAAAGACACCTTCCATGACACCCTATATAACATATACTTACTGCCTCCTCATTCCATCCCTATCTTGCTTGATTTTTCTTCAAAGCATTTATTACTACCTGTACATTATGTGTACTTGTATAGTTGTTTATTGTCTGTATCCTTCTGCTGCTAAAAAAGGTCCAGTCTTTATTTCATCTACTTCTTTATCCTCAGGGCTACAGACATGTAGGTGCTCAGATGTAGGTCCTCACTAACATTTGCTGATCAATCGTTAGCAAGCTAGAATGTGATTGTAAATGTGTCTATGCAATAGTCAGTGAAGAACGCAGTTGCTGCTGCTGCAGTCCTGGCTGGGGTTAAAACTGGAGGCGATGGAATTAGAATTATAGAAGAGTGGCATAATGGTCTCCAACCCTGGCTGCAAATTAGTGGTACCTAGAGAGTTCTTAAGTAAAACAGTGCTAATATGCAGGCTCTGCCACCAGAGAATCTAATTTAATTGGTCTGGAGTTGGGTCCAGACATTAATTTTTAAAAGTTCCCCAGGTGATGCTAATGTGCAGCCAGGGATGAGAACCACTAACATAGAACAGTTCACCCCCATTCTTTGACTTTTGCTGAGGCAACTCTTCAATATCCCCAACAGACCAAAAACAGTGGCCACTTTACTGGCTTCAGAAATCAACTCTCCCAAGCAAGGAGCAGGGAAGACTTATGATTCTAGGCATTTATTTTTGCAGCATGTCTGTGAGTATGTGTCAGTATAAGTGTATCTGTGAGTGTATCAGTGGTTGCCTGCAAGTGTGTCTGTGAGTGTGTGTGTGTGTGTGTGTGTGTGTCAGAGAGAGAGAGAAAGAATACACATTCTAAGTATTTGAAACATGCTTTTGGACTTGCTCATAGAGGCACATACACAGTTGGATAATTTAATAATTTATCTAAGTGTCATGACATTTGTTTGGTTTGCCATAGTTGCATGATTTTTTTAAGTATTGCAAGAAGTAAGATCTTAGCCAATAGCCCCTTCTTTTTCAGCTGGAACTCTAAGATCAAGTGCCAGCTCCCAGGGGTAGCATCAGGTCTAGACTGCAGGTTGCAGGCTGTGCAAGACTGTTTCTGAGATAACCTCCTGATCAGGAAGTGATCAAATACTTGAAAACAAACTTCAATCTGAGGCCAGGCTGAGAAGTGAAAACCAAGCTTAAAGTGATAAAATAAGATAGTGAGAGGACATTCAAAAGATTAAGCATGTGGGTTTAAAAAGGAAGATGAGAAACTGAAACTAGATATGCCCTGAGTGCTATGATGTGGGCGACATCATACCTGCAGCTTCATTTAGTTATGGGCGTGACCTACTATATTTCCACCATATTGTACTTATTTCATTTGGGCAGCTCTGAAAATAAAGTATAGCAGTGAAAGAAGAAAACCTAATACAAGATCATCACTTAATTATTTTGTCTACATAGTGCACATATGTTTGGAAATAAATTTTTATGTCACTAAGAAGACTGTTTAGCTTAACTTTATTCTTTGGACTTAATTATCTAAAATCAGTCTATTTTTGTTTATTTTATGTTTGGGTGACACTGATTAATAAAATTATATAGGTTTCAGGTATACAATTCTATCATACATCATCTGTATATTATATTGTGTGTTCACCACCCCAAGTCAAGTCTCCTTCATTCAGTTTAGATCATTGGACATTTTAAAAGCATTGCTGATATGAACTAAAAAAATGACTCACATTTTTTATCATGTCAAAATAATTTTAAGTAGACAATTGATTGCAAGATATGAATAACTTTTTAATATCATTACATAGAAAAAACTCATGTTTTCAAAACATGTATATTACAGAATTGTTTTTCACAGTACCAGATACATACTTCTGGAAATGGGAATTCATTTGCTAAGCAGAAAAAACAAAATGCATGTATTGGAGAGTATTTGTCATATTTAAAAGCAAGTGATACTTAAATATACAAAGAATTCATAAAAACATTTTATGTAATTCGTGGAATTATATTTGATGTAATTCTATCTGGAAAATAGAGCAACAAACTATGAAAATAAGAAAATAAAATTTAAAAAATAAGTTTTCAGTCATAATAAAATAACAAAATTTACTAATTTAAATACATCTGGCTTCCCCTAGTTTTTGAAAACATTTAGTCACATACCCAAATAGTGTTAAGAAATTGAAGAATTCTTCAAACAAAATAAGAAATCACAGCCTATCAAAGTTTTCGGTGAACTACTAAAAATACCACTAAATTCCCTTCAACCTCCATATAGTCAGGGTCCAATCAGGAGGAAGAGTTCACATAGTAATTTGAACTGGTAAATTTTAATATAAAGAAATATAGATTATATGTAGGAAATTAGCTACTACAGAGGATAAAAAGAAAATTCTGAATACACATAAGTTAAAAGGGTACCAAGAGTAAAATAGCCCTGGAGAGGGGACCCTTCCGAAGGCTTGAATTGAGTTGTACAGTGTGGGTGCAACTCACTGAGCTGGAAAAACTCGCTGTATTCCCCACCGCCGCAATTACCATTGTCAGTGATCTGAGACTGGTGGTTGGAGACCTTCCCAATGACATCAGTGAAATTCAGTGGGAAGTCCATGTGGCTGGGGGCTGTTCAGCTCACTGGGAGCCTGGTTGGACTCCCATGAAAGCTGCTGCAAGGAGAGGAGGGAATGAGAAGATGCTGTTCAACTCATCAGAAAGCTGTGTGGGGCACACGAGAAACTCTGGAAATTGTGCAGGGTGGGAGCTGGGGGTAAGGGTCCGTGAGGAACTCAGGAAAGATGCCCATGTGGAGGGCTGGCCAGAAGGCAGGTGCAGTGCTGAGGAACCCGCCAGGAAGCTGCCCCAGAGGTGCTGCTTCCACTTGCTGCTCTGCATGCCAGTCTAGCACCACAGGGGCCAGTGCGAACGGGAGCACAGCAGAAAGAGTAAGAGATTTCCCTTCCTTCCTCAGTGTCTCTCCTGTACCCTCAGCTGGCAAAGCTTAACTTAGGGTCAGCTGGCCAGGGAGAATTATCAGTATCATGAGCAGGGCCTTTTCGAGCTGAGAGGTAATACACTGATAACTGGCAGCACCCTCCACATTTCTAACACTGTTCATGTCAGGCTACCAAAGTGGAAAGTTCTATAATTTTAATAACTAATTATTGTTTTATAAGGGCATTCATGGCTAGTTTTATGTAGTTTATTACATAATGATCTAGATCTAGCAATTTATTTCTCTTTCAAGATCACTTTCTAATAAATTAAAAAACTCAAAACATCAGTATCCTTCCAAAGAGATCAGTGGCAATGACCTAATTATGGTTAATATTTCTTGGATACTTTGGAAATATAACTTAATATATAACTAGTAATCCTATTATTACATAAATATCAATGCACTAAATAGTAAAATTAATAACAGTAATACATTTTTCTCATCTACCAAAGCCACTTCTAATATATAATTAATTTGTATAGAATTAATTCACCTTTATTTTTCACAAATCCCAGGTGAACTTAAAAATATATAATTTGTTAAAAAATCACCTTTATTTCCTATCCAAAATATCTGGAGAAAAATCCTTAAAGCAATAGACTACTTTAATATTTTTTAAGATATTGTTGAATAAAATAATATTGAAAGAAAAATGGGCTGCTTTTATAAATAATTTTTATTATAAAATGTTAGTGGTGCTGCTGTTTATTTGGCATTTTTAATGATTGAACAAGAAATGCTTTCTAGAGGTCTCTGGCGCTACTTCCCTGTGAATAGCTAGCAGTGCAGAAATACAAGCCTGTCCCACAATTCATCCAGAACAAGACAATTGAAAGCAAACAACCTCCAGGTTACAATAAAAAGCCAACCTTTCTAGTAAACTTTCCATTGGACTCAATTTAACATCTTATTACTCATCAAATGCATCTAAACAAATGAACCTACTGACACCATTTGTTTCACAATTGGCCCACTTGATAAAAGAGAATTATTTCCTTGCTCAGTATTTGAGAGCATAATGGAATCTCTAATGGCCCAAAGTATTGTGGTATATCTTATTTATAGAGAAATTCCAACATAAATATGTTTATAAAATACTGTAAAACACATAGATTATTTGTTTGTACTTAATGTAACTGCATACCATTTTTTTCAGGTTGTTTGGCTCTACATGTTATATATACAAAAGAGTCAAAGAGAAGAGTGAGAGCTGAATCTACAACAAATAAAACTTTAGACATTTACAGAGTATTCTCTCATGCATAAAAATGCAAAGTGCATTCAAATAGACTATCTCATTCATACTATAACTGGGGTAACTATAGGATCCAGGTTCCCGCTGATGGTACAAAAATCTAAGAGACCAAAAAAAGCAGGAGGAAGGAGAGATCCCCACTGCCTGGAGCCCCCACCAGGCAGCATGCTTCTATATAACACCAGCCTTCAAAAGAAAACAGCCCCAGTTGTCTGTGAGCTGGTTTAGTGCAGCATCAATAGTGTTGCACAGTGTAAAAGCTAGACCCACCAATAGAAGTCACTTCATAGAGGTCAGGCCAGTTATTTTTTCTTTCAGTGGTTGTGCCAAACTTCTGTAAGCTGCTTATACAAAGAAGAAATGACATCAAAACCCATGAATTGTTCCAGCTATCTTAAGGGACCAACTGTCTCAGAGAAATGTTTGCTACCATCTTCACTGAGAACTATTTTCTTTCAAACACACTATAAAAATCTCTGTCAGTACTTCTAGCAGGAAGTTTGCTTGGTAAAGGAACACTAATGTAGAACCAGTATAGGTGAACCTCAACAAAAATTCTGAGTGTTTCCGAGATATTTATTTCCCTTTTACAAAGCCCAAGTTACTCATTTACCTTTAGTGATATTGTCTTCCAAAGGCCCCCAAATGCAAATTCTTCTGAATGCTCAAATTGCAACCAGTCAGAATTAATTAACTGAATTTCTGTGAAGCAGTGTGACCTAAATGATATGACAATTATGATATCCCAGGGAAGAGCTAAATGATGGAAAGATTCTCTCCAAACCCAGTGAAAACTGTCATTTCACTTATCTGATCCCATTTACAATGTGGAAAGATTGGAAGTCATTGTCAAAACCAATAACCTTAAAGTTTTTGAAAACCCTGACATTCTCACATTGATTATATGACCATCTGAAAAAGGTGGAAATGCAAGCTATTCTTGGCTATTCAAGGGTTATTTTATGAATTCACTAGGTCCTGAAGGATTCACCTATCTCTCTTCGATTGTTATCAATATATTTTTTTAAAAAATGATCCCTGGATAAACTTAACTGCAATAAGAACTCTTCCATAGACTTTCACATTTATTTTCTCATCAAATCCGCATACCAACCTCAGTTACACAAACAAGTAAGGCATAAAAATAAGTGATAACATTAACGACAGATAAATTGGGCAAAATGATTCTAATATTGATAAAGATCATTATTTCTTTCTGTCCAACATGTGCCCTTTTCATCCATACTACTGCTCTCATTCTCTCTCCACGCACCTTTTCTGGATTTTATTAATAGAGCCTTGTACTCAGAAAACTAGATTAGTCATGCCAGTGATTAATTTTAAGTTTAGTTAACAATTTTTTAGCAAAAATTTTAATCTTTCAGAAGGGCATTTGTATTATAGGGCTTCAATTCAGGTTTTGGTGTTGGTTGTTCCATGTGGTGTATCAGGACACTTCTTGGGTATCACCTCAAATCCTCCCAGTCCCACCTTTTATTCCAGTCACTGGAGCAGTTACAAGTTCTATGAAACAGTAAGCTTTGATCAGATGAAATCTAAAACTTCCTTTCCTCAGCTCTGTAACAAGCATTTCTCATTTTCTGTCTTGAGGGTCTAGAACTAGAACGCTTCATTGCAGGACACCCACTAGAATCCTCCTGGCACTCCCATGTGTGAAAAGACATTTTGTATGGAAGAAGTGGAAACCTGAAGTGAAAATGTAAATCATCCTGGGAAGTAGCCAATGATCTGGTCATCTGAGCATGTGCCTGAGAAGACTGGAAGATCATAGATAAGGAAGTCTGGATAGAGAGATACAGATGAACAAATAAGAGTTGGCAAAACATGAAGATTTCTGTATAACTGGAAAGCACCTATCATGGAAGAGGCACTAAACAGATGAATAGACAAAATGATTAGTCTTTTTTCATCATAAGCACCCCAGAACTGGCATAATGGGTAGGTGAATGGATCATCCTTTGTGGCAGATGTGGAGGCTATGCATGGACCCAATAGCAGGGACTGCAATGTACCAAGGTCTATCTAATCCTGCTGCCTCTAAGTGTCCCACCTGTCAAGAACAGACACCACCACTGAACCTTTGGTATAGTGGCAGGTAGATTAAATTGGTCCTCCTCTATACGAAAAGGCTAGTTTATCATTATAGAAATCACTACTGAGTCCAGGTAGGTGTTTGCCATTCCTGCCCTCAGACACTTAGCCAACACCACTGTCAGGGCTTATGGAATGCCTGATCCACAAATATGTAATCCAAACAACACAGCACCCAATGAGGGGATGTGCCTCACAGCAAAGTATGGGAGTCAGCCCACTAACATGGGATCAAGTGATTGTATCACATGCTGCATCATCCTGAAGAAGCTAGCCTTGTGGAGCACCTTAACACCCTTCCAAATGCACAGCTGAAGTGCCAGTTCAAAAGCACATTCTGAATGGACAGAATGTCATGCTTCAGGATATGAAATGGGCATTAAATCAAAGACATATCTGCCACTGCCCCAGTAGAGAGACACCATGGGTCCAGGGGAAAAAAAAAGGACAGGAGCAGGAGTAGGCCAATAATTCAGTGACCACTGAGGAACACATTTACCATTCCCACAACTCTGGACTCTGCAGGATTAGATATCCTGGTGTCCAAAGAAGGGGCAATTTTGCCAGAGGACACAATAAAGTTCCCATTGAACTATAAGTTATGGGGCAACCAAGATACTTTATGCTCTCTGTGTCTAGAAACCAATGTAAACAAGAAATGACCTTTTGGAGAGTAATTTACCCTAGTCATCAAGAGGGCACAGTGTTGTTTTCACACAATGGCATCAGGAAGAAATATGAATTGAACACAAGTGATCCAACTGGGTGCCTCTCAATAGTCTCCGGTTCCATTGTAACTGTGAATGTAACAACTCTGACCTGAAAAGAGTATGAAACTGTCTTTATGAAGTCCCTGAAACTCTCCTCTCCTATCAATATAGTAAATCAGAAGCAATAATACATCCCAAAGAAAGTGTAGGAATATAATCCATCATCAGATATTTGGGGGTAGTAATGCACATTATATCATCAGTTAATGGATATGTTGAGCCCTACAAAAACTGCATGAATAATTCCAGATGATGTTGAGCTCTATAAATTTTGCAAGGTGGTTGTTCCAATCCCAACTGCCATACCAAGTGAGGTATCTTCACTGAACAGAAAATGAAGCACATAGTTCTAGGTACTTTTCTAAATCTTTATCAGTAATGAGGATCAAAAGCAATTCTTTGGTATTACATAGAAAAACACTCCCTTCAGGGTTTGATCTCCAAAATACATGAAGAACTCATACAACTCAACACCAGGAACAATCCAATTAAAAATGGGCAAAAGATATGAATAGACACTTCCCCAAAGAGGACATACAGATGGCCCATAGACATATGAAAAGATGTTCAACATCACTAGCCTTCAGAAAGATACAAATTAAAACCACAATGAGATATAACCTCACACCTGTCAGAATGGCTATTATTAATAAATCAACAAACAGCAAGTGCTGGAAATGATGCACAGAAAAGGGAACCTTAGTACACTGTTGGTGGGAATGCAGACTGACTGGTGCAACCACTGTGGAAAACAGTAGAGAATTTCCTTGAAAAACTAAAAATGGAAGTGCCTTCCAACCCAGATATTCTACTACTGGGAATATATCCTAATAACCCTGAAACACCAATTCAAAATAACCTGTGCACCCCTATGTTCATAGCAGCACTATCCACAACAACCAAGTGCTGGAAATAGCCTAAGTGCCCATCAGTAAGTGAGTGGGGCAAAAAACTGTAGTACATTTACACAATGGAATATTATGCTGCAGAAAGAAAGAAGATGCCCCTACTCTTCACGACAGTATGGATGGAACTGGAGAACATTGCACTAAGTGAAATAAGCCAGTCAGTGAAAGACAAGTACCGTATGATCTCACCTATAAGTGGAATCTAATGAACAAAATAAACTAGTGAACAAAACAGAACCAGAGCCATGGAAACATGGAGCAGACTGAAAATGACCAGAGGAGAGGAATAAGGGCGACAATCATGGAAATAATAGGAAGGGTCTAGACAAAGAGCATATATGAATGACCCACAGATATGGACAGCATTGGGTAATTTACTGTGGGAGTGGGGGGTGGGATGGCAGAGGAGGACAAAGGGGGGAAAATTCAGACAACTGAAATATAATGACAATAAAAAATGATTTGGAAAAAAGGAAAAAGCACTCCACTTACTCCATTGCCATTTTCATTCTTCTGCTGTGCCATAATACAGTCCTTAATTGCCTTCATATAACCCAGAATATCATGCTATTCCTAAATTGATAACATCATGCTGACAGAACTTGTTGAGCAGATATGGAATCACTCTAGGTGCCCTGATAAGACAAATGCATACCAGTAGGTAGGAAATAAATCTTAAATATAATTAGGGGCTGCCATATTGGTGAAATACTGAGGCTTACAATAATCTGGAGGATACAAGAGTGCAAAGTGTTGCAACTTGTACAACCTGGCCACAAAGAAGAAGGTACTTAGTAGGTCTCCCTGAATTTTGGAAGCAGTGCATACCACACTTTGGAATAGTGCTATATCCACTTTTAGGTGGCCTACAGGACTGCCGATTTTGACTAAGACCTAGAGAAGAGCAGGGCCTACAGCAGATTCAGTCTGTTCTGCCTGCTGCTTTGACATTTGGGCAATGTGGCCAGCCAGTTTGATAGTGAAAAAGGCAGCCACACTGGATAGGGGACTATAGAGTTTCTGACAAGTCTAAATATGAAAATTTTATAGTACACCCCAGGATTTGGAAGATGGCCATGATTTCTCTTCCAGAGAATAGTTCACTGTTTTAAAAAAAATGTTTTCGTTATGCTGTCACTCTTTAGTAAAGACAGAGTATCTGATAATGAGACATGTGATCATGTGACAACCAAAAATTATTAGGAAATAGGTATTATTATACCATACCATATGATTCCAGGTCATAATGGTGGGCAGGCTCCACAGCAATTCCTTGTACAGAGAAACTGTAAATTTAGAATTGGGTCCAAATAAGTATAGAAATTATGAACAGATCACATGAACAGGTAACCCAGACTTCCATGTCACCCATCCCTGCTGCACTGACACCTTTTTCAGCTTAGTCATTGGCTTCAGGAGGAAATTTCTATATCCAACTAATAGAGAAGAGAGAAGACAAAAATCTTTGTCAAGACTGACACCTACCATGCATATATATTTACCTTGCCTTTCCACAGTTCTTCCGCCAGAGGCACCAGAGTTTAGAAAATGCCTATCTGGTTCCCAGATAGGTCGGCACAATGTGTGGCCATTGCCTTCATTCAGTGCTGCCATATTAGAGCCCCATCAGAAGTGGGTCTAAGGGCCGGCAGTGAAGGGAAATCCCCACCCCCTGCCTATGGGAAGAACTGAGGGAAGTTCATCTCATCATTCAATTTGGAAGGAGTGGCCTTAGGTAAGATAGATTCTCTGGGTAATAGCAAAATGATTGGTTAAGAGGCTGAAAATATTAGAAGATCTAAGAGAAGAAAATGTGGGGAAGAGGCATGTTATAAGACATTTGAGGGGAGGTCCAAGAATTAGGATCTTTGTGTATCATGGCAATACCACCAAACAATAAACAACACAGAAGAGGCAGTACAAAATCCAGTGAACAAAATGACCTAACCACCTGCTTTCCTCGGTTGCCCCAGCACTGGCATTATGGGCCTGTGACTGGACTGTTATGAACAGCAGAGGGAGCAGTGGTGCATGAGCCTAGCAGCACTGGCTCTGTTTTGCCAAGGCTGATGTAGCTGCCACCACCAATGAGGTCACAAATATCACAATAAAGGCTACCAATGAGCCTTCAACATGCTGTCACTCCTTAGGACACAGGTAGCAAACACAAAGCCCTTGGGCAAAATCTGGCCCTCCACCTTATTTTGCCTGGCACCTTGTTTCTACCAGGCAGAAGCACCGAGCTCCTTGCCCCTAGTTAAGGAGTAGTTACATTTATACAGTCTGAAAATTACATTCAGCCCTTTGAAGGCAACCTCAAGGCTGATGTGGCCCCTAGTGAAAATGAGTTTGACACCCCTGCCTTAGGACATTACAAAACCTCTTGGGAGTGAATTTATTGCATAGAGCCCCTTCAACCCTAGAAGAGGTAGTGATACATCTTTACCAAAACTGAGCCCTACCATGGAGATGTACTTACCTTTCCTACCCATAGTTCTTCTGCCAGCGACACCAGAACTTAAGGAATGCCTCATCTCTTGTCATGGTATCCACATAACACTTCCTTCCTCTGATTTTTTGGGGCTATCCCACTAGGCAAACACTTGAACAAGACAATGTGCCAGTCAAAGGTGAAGGATCTCTAAAATGACTGATAAAGATGGGAGATGAATTATTTTATTTACAGTCTCTGGACCAACTATGGCAGTGGAAACTGTTCTTCCAGCAAACTTCTTATATTAAGTCTTTATGGAGTGTATGATCAGCACAAGTTAAAGAGGACTCAGTAACACTGAGAATTCAGTAAAGGACACAAGCACTACTCCAGATTCTATCGGGCCCACCTTTTCCTGAGCAGCTGTGGGGGACCAGCTTTGTACAGGACGCACCTGGCTTGTGCAGTATAACATTCACTGCCTCAGTTCGGGCTGTGCCCTAGACCTTTTGTCCGGGGTCTTCTGTGGTGTGCAAGCACAGGACCCCAGGGTCACCCTGTTAGCATATATACAGCCAAGTCCATAAATGTAAAAGGGCTAATGATACAGGGCCCCCTTGTCTATAAGAGTTGAGAACAGGTGGATATATCTTCATCCTTTCATCCACTTGGCACACAGTCTGAGACATATTTTCTGTTGTTGTTCAGAGGGTGCCATGGGACTGAGCACCAGTTACAGTGGACAACTTGATAAAGGATCCTTCTGTTTTCTCTCCTTTTCTGTTCAGCCCCACTGTCCCTCACCCTTTACTCCCTGGGATCACTTTTCAAATAAACTATTTGAAAGTAAGCTTTTATGTCAGGCACTAGTTTTAGGATCTCCTGCCTAAGATACAGTTAGATTTATTTTCTCTGTGTAGAATAAGTCTTCTTTCATTTAAGTTTGTACTAAAAAGAGTCTCTTAGATTTCTACTTTGCTACTAATTAAGAAATCATCATGTTATTTGAACATTTATAGTTTTTGGCTAATTATGAAGAATAATACAAATTCTATGGAAATATTCACGCAATTGATACGCAAAAGAGAAAATAAAGTGCATGTATAATATCATTACCAAGATAACTTGTTAACTTTTCTTTGAGGCTTTTTCCATGCATAACACACATGCACACATGAGTACATATTATCAAAAGGGAAATGGTCCATACTATAGCGACTCTTTTTAAACATTTTTTTAAAAATTTTATTTATTTATTTTTAGAGAGGGAAGGGAGGGGGGAGAGAGAGAGAGAGAGACATCAATGTGCAGTTGCTGGGGGTTCTGGCCTGCAACCCAGGCATGTACCCTGGCTGGGAATCGAACCTGGGACACTTTGGTTCCCAGCCCACGCTCAATCCACTGAGCTACGCCAGCCAGGGTAAACATTTTTTTAAAAAACTTATGGAAATAGATTCTCAATACAGTCACACGCTACTTAATGATGAGGATATATTCTGAGAAAGGCACTGTTAGGTAATTTTCTGTGTGAATATCATAAATTATACTTACAAAAACCTAGATAGTTATAGCCCACTACACACCTAACCTGTATGGTATAGCCTATTGCTCTTATGCTACAAGCCTGTATGGCATTTGACTGGACAAAGTAGCACATGCTACGGCCAGTAGCTCAGTTGCTTAGAGCATTTTCTGGATATACCAAGGTTGCAGGTTCAAACCCAAGTCAGGGGGTATAAAAGAATCAACCAATGGCCCTGACTGGCATAGCTCAGTGGATTGAGTGCGGGCTGCGAACCAAAGCATCGCAGGTTTGATTCCCAGTCAGGGCACATGCTTGGGTTGCAGGCTATGGCCCCCAGCAACCACACATTGATGTTTCTCTCTCTCTTTCTCCCTCCCTTCCCTCTCTAAAAATAAATAAATAAAATCTAAAAAAAAAGAAAGAAAACAAAGAAATGCCAAATTTAATTTAATAAAATTCTTATTTAAAAAAAGAATCAACCAATGAATACATAAACAAGTAGAACAACAAATCTATGTTTTCCTCTCTCTCCATCTCTCTGTCTCTCTCTCTTTTTCCCTTTCTCTCTAACCTTCTCTCTCTCCCTTCCTCTTTCTCTAGAATCAATTTCAAAAAGCACGCGATTTTCATGGCTGGTGTGGCTCAGCTGCTTGGAGTATCATTCCTAGATCGAAGGGCAATGGATTTGATTCCCAATCAGGACACATACCTAGGTTGCATGCTCAGTCCCCAGGTGGGCGCGTATGAGAAGGCAACTGATTGGTGTTTCTCACATCTATGTCTCCCCCCCTCTCTCTTCCCCACCTTCCTCTCTCTGAAAGCAATGAAAAAATGTCCTCAAGTGAGGATTTTTAAAAAAGTAATTACATCAAGCACATGAGAACATGATGCACAAGGGGCATGGTAAGCACAGGATGGATGAGGCTGCTCCCTGTGTAACATAGCAAACATTTTAAATATTTGCCGTTTTACAGCAAACATTTTTATATAGATAGAAATGGTATGCTCTAAAAGAACAATAAAAATATAGTACAGAAAGCACATAAACCAGAAATATTGTTGTTTTTTACTATTATCAAGTATTATGTTCTGCACATAATTGTATATGCTATGCTCTTATCCAATAAGAAGTGCTGTAGGTTTGTTTGCAGCAGCAGCACGTGAACAGGTGATTAATGCATTGCACTATGACATTATGACAGCTATGACGTCACTAGGGGATATGATTTTTTCAGCTCCATTAAAGCCTTAAGGAACTTCATGTTCTATGTGGTCTGTCATTGACAAAAATATCATTATACAACATGTAACTATACATATATATTTCATATAAAAAATAAATATACTCTTCCCTGGCTGGTGTAGCTCAATGGATTGAGTGTGGGCTTGTGAACCAAAGGGTCACTGGCTCAGTTCCCAGTCAGGGCACGTGCTAGGTTTCAGGCCAGGGTCTCATTTGGGGGAATGTGAAGGGCAACCACACACTGATGTTTCTCTCCCTCTCTTTCTCCTTCCTTTCCCCTCTCTCTAAAAAATGAATAACTAAAATCTTTTTAAAAATAATAAATAAATAAAAATACTTTTTAAATAATGTAGCATAATCTATCAGATTATATCATAATTTGTATAGCCAATTATCTATCAATAAGTTGATTTCAATTGCATTTGTAAACAATGCTCCAGTGCTTTCCTAGACAATGCAGTTGTAGTAATTATTTGAGAATTTTTTTTACCACAAAGACTAAAATCAAATTCCTGGGTCTAAATATGCATAACTTTTAAAACCTTAGATGCATATACAAGCAATCATATCAAGAAATACCATCCCAGTTTGCACTACAATCACATTTGTTCATGCCTTCACCAATATTACATGTCTTTCTTTGGGAAATCTGTTCCTCCCTCTCTCTCCCCATCTCTCCCAATCCTCCTTCCTCTCTCTCCAGCCCACCACCTCTCTTCCTCTCTCTTTCTCTGTTTTTTTTTCAGAGCTAAAGTACCTCAAAATTATTTCAGTAATAGAAGAGTGCCAATTAAATGTAGTTTTCTTTTAAATTAATTAATTTATTATATTTTATTGTTGTTCAATTACAGTTGTCCCCATTTTTCCCTTTACTCTCCCCTGCCCTAACAACCCCCACCTACCATATTCAATCCTCCTCCTCTCATTGTCTTTTTCCATAGATTTTTATATATATTCCTTGATGACCCTTCTTCTTTCCCCTATTATTCCTTTCCCTCCTCCCCTCTGATTACTGTCAGTTTGTTCTTTATTTCCATGTCTCTGCTTCTACTTTTCTTGTGTGTTTATTTTGTTGATTAGGTTCCACTTATAGGTGAGATCATATGTTATTTGTCTTTCACCACTTGGCTTATTTCACTTGAGCATTATGCTAAGTAATATATTTGCCAGTGATACCTCAGACAAGAATTTGATCTCCAAAATATATGAATAATTCACATGACTTCACACCAGAAAGACAAACAATCCAATTAAAAAATGGGCAAAAGACCTGAAAAGACACTTCTCCAAGGAGGACATATAGATCGCCCATAGACATATGAAAGGATGCTCAGCATCATCAGAGAGATGCAAATTAAAACCACAATGAGACATCACTTCACACCAGTCAGAATGGCTATCACAAATAATTAACAAACAGCAAGTGCTGGTGAGGTTCTGGAGAAAAGGGAACCCTAGTACACTGTTTGTGGGAATGCAGACTGGTGCAGCCACTATGGAAAACAGTATGGAATTTCCTCAAAAAACTAAAAATAGAATTGTTACTTGATCTGGCAATTCCACTGCAGGGATTATATCCTAAGAATCCTGAAACACCAATCCAAAAGGACCTATGCACCCCATTGTTCATAGCAGCACAATTTAAACTGTGTTTTTAGGGGTCTGGTACTTTTAAATGGAGGGTCCTTTTAAATGTTTTTAGTGACCTTGTTGAGTTTCAATGTTACCATCTAGCAATAAAAAATAACTCTGGGTTGATTGCTCTATGTAATAATGAATAAGGAATTAGGAGATCTTAAGAGACAGTGATATCTGTAGAGCAGACAAAGAAAGTGAGAAAAAAAGAAAAGAGGAAGAATGCATACAAAAGCAAAAGGGAAAGAGAGAAGAAAGGCAGAAGAAGAGGTGGGAGAAGGGTGAAGAAAATGGGAGGGGAACAGAGGAGAGAGAACACATGTAAGCACTCACATAAGGAAGGAACTACAGGTTTAAGGGGAGAAGGGGGATGTTAAACTGGAATTGGCACAGGTGATAGATGATGAGGACATTTGGAAGAAAGAATAAATGCAAGATTTTAAATGGTTTGTGTTAAAACCTGCAATAGACACTTCTAAAAAATCTTTAGGAAAGTCAACCTGTTGCATTATGCTATTGTTCAAATTGAAAACCAGAGCGAATGTGTGATAATTCTGAGTCCCATATCCTTCATCTGTTTGGGAATGATCCCCAACGTCTTACCAAAGTTTGTAGAGTATTGGCGAGTAATTATGGGCAGCTCTGGACCAGGGAGAAAATGTTCAGCCGGGGGCCAGAAGACTTAAATCCAAGTTCTGGTATGACCTTCTAAATGAGAGAGTCATTTAAAGCCCCTGAGCCACAGTTTCTTCAGTAGGGATTTTTAAAAGAAAACTATATTGAACATTCTTGGTTATAGGCTGGTTAAGAATTTCTGAATGAAAATTTGGAGGGTTGAAAGGGGAAGATGGGAGTGGGCAAGACAGGGGGAGTAATGGAGGAAAATGGGGACAAGTGTAACTGAATAAAAAATATTTGCACAATGTCTTCCAGATAGTAAGCAATCAATGAATATTTGCTGAATCCAACAATATCATGATTCTTAGAAATACAATAGAAACAACCCAAAATAAAATATGTAAACCAAAAGGAATTAAGTAAGGAGTCAAAGGGATTTTAAAACTCTGTTAAATAGTTAAAAAGGTTTATTTCAAGAAATATTTAATGAACAACCATAAATATGAGTTTTATTATTTATTTAAATATATTATATATGAAAAATTAATTATAAAGTATAAGAATTTTCAACATTTTCAGCTTCTGCATATTTGTTATTTCTAAGATCAATCAAACAGGTTTAGAGAGAATGAGTTTTTTAATTTTAATTATCATAGTTTATTTGATTGACATAGAAATATATTGAATTACTTGTAAAACTGCCATATATGTAAATCTATTTCTCAGAAGACATTGACTGAGGAAGCCATAATAATCTAATGTAAAAATATATACTTTGAATATTTTAAAATATGAATTATTGATCCATATAATAGCTCTAAAGGAGCTATTAATGTCCATCATTAAACTATTTAATGACTTTTTAAAGCAATAATTACTCACCTAATTGATCACAATGGTTGCTTTAGTAGAGTTATAGTTATATCATCTAATATCTAGTTAAGGACTTTTATGAAAATACAATTATGTATTCTTTGTACTGTCACAGAATCACTAGTAACAATTACCAACTGGAGGGCAGAATTAACAGCTCACTCTTGTTCTGTGGAGTAATTTCCAACATTGTGACATCAAGATGTCATGATAGGGATGAAATTTACCTGTCATGATGGCTTGGAAGCTAAAGTGTAAAGGTTACTGTATCCTCAATAAATAAATCCATTTTTCTAACTTTATTCCATCTCACTTTTTTTTCTATTCTCCCCACTTCCCTTTGTCATTTGCTCTTTAATTTCATTAATGATTATACACTGCACTCAGGTATACTTCTTGACTCTGGACCAAAAGATGAATAAAATTTCTTTTTCACATCATGGTAAAAAGAAAAGTATGGCACACTAAAGTATATTAAATGTCATGATAGATATGCACAGTGGCATCACAGAAAAATGTTTCTTTTTGTTGTTGTTGTTGTTGTTGTTTTTACTGTCATTCAAGTACAGTTGTCCCCATTTTCCCACTACCGCTTTTCCCCACCCCACCCACCCCCACCTCCCACCCTCACTCCTTTTCCCCTTTGACTTTGTCCATAGGTCCTTTATACATGTTCCTTAACAATCTTTCCCCTTGTTTCCTAATTCAGGTTAGAAAGTCAGAGAAGGATCTCTGGAAATGATCATGACATGGAACCTGAGCCTTTATAAAAAGTTTATGCAGGTGGATCTAGAGGGAGGGGTGCACCTATCTGTGGTTCATAGCAAGGAACTGTATTTGCTTTATTCCAACTTTAACCATTGAGTTAAATTTTCCTTTTTTGCCCAAAACAAATGCAACTCCTAATGTCTGTCTCTTACTAGGAATTTACATTTACATGTAACTAATGATACATTTAACTATTAAGGCACTTGCTGCAAGAGAATATCTTGCATGCATTAAAAAAGAAGAAAAAGAAAAAACTGTCTCTGGTTTGGAAACTTAGCAAGCTGTCAGGTCTTGCTCTCCCTGACACTTCTGTAAAGTGTTTAAGGTCTTCTATCTGGCCCTTTTGAGATCAGATCAGAAAGAGAAATCAAAAGCTGGTACAGGTTCAGTGAGGTTAGACATGAGTCATCTATTGTTTCTGATCCTGGGGTCTCCTACTGTGTATTTATTTGAAGTAGAATCATGATTTCTACAGAAGTGGAAGACAATCACTCAAACTGTCCTTGCTTCACTTACTGAATAAGTCCTCTCTTCCTCCCATTATTGACAAGCAAAAATGGGATGGTGAATTCAGGTATTGACAGGATTTATGATGCCTAGAAAAGTCTGAAATTGGAGCATCCATTGCAAAATTAGTTGACATTCTAAAGAAGATAATGGAAAACTACATGTTAATATTTTCCAAAGGCAAAGGAATTATAAAAAATACAGCTCTGTTATGATTTGCAGAGGCACATTCCAAACATCCAGTTGGACTGATTTTCAGTCCACCATGAACACAAATGCTCATTCTTTCTAGGACAAACAGCAGAATTTATAATAGCAAATTGTTGTCTTTGGATTGTGTTTGTGCCTTTGTGTGTTCAGGATTAAAACAAGCCTAACAGAAATGTTCTGGGCATAATAGAAGCATATGCAGCCAAGAAACAGAATCTGATGCATCAGATACCTGTGTTTCATTTAAGTATGGATGGAATGTGAAGTCGTGCATGTGTGTGTACCCATCTTCTTGTATTGGATCTATGCTGTATGCATTGTGTGGAAGTGGAGAGGTCAAGAAACATGAAGCTACAGAGGTAAGTAGGGAAGGGCACTATCAAACTGGCTTTATATGGCCAATTAGGGAATTTGAACTTTAACCTAGAGATTAGATGACAGTCAGGAGTCACTCTGGAGGAACAATGAGGGTTTCTGGGAACCTTACTCTGACACCCGAATGAAGGATAGATGAATTGGGAAGAGATTTGAATGACATTAAGCAAAACAGTAAGGAGATCTTGGATACTGCAGTAATTTAATCAAGAGGTAACCTGTGCTTCAGTTAAGGATTACCAAAAGCATTAATGGAAAATGAGAACATCACATATGACCCATGGGCACAGATGACAGCATGGTGATGGCCAGAGGGAAGAAGGAGCAATAAACTGGGAGGAGGCAGACAGAAGGGGGGATGGGAACATCTGCATCAGTGTTAACAATAAAAATAAAGGGGAAAAGATAAAATGAGAACAAGATGAAGAGTTATGGGAATGAATGATGGTAATGGTTGCACAAGAATGTAAATGAATTTAATACCACTGAACTGCACACTTAAGATGGGTAAAATGTCACATTTTATGTTATGTGTATTTTTCCACAGTAAAACAAGTGAAGAAAATAGGAAATGAGGGATTAAAGAAATTCTTAAGAGGTAGAATTGTGTTTGGGACCAGCTTAATGTGGATGTGAATAAAAGGAAGGACTCTCTGGTGAATCTTTATTTCTGAGTTGTGCAACTAAATGGGGAATATGAGGATCCTCAGACTTAGTAAACACAGGGGAAGCGTAGATTTTCTTTTTGACAGGAAGAAGGGTGACAGGACAGATCATGGGTTTATTGTTGGACATGTTGATGTTGAGATGTCTGTTGTCATCTAGTTTATGAGGTCTAATAAGCAATGATAAATATAGATGTGGGTCTGAGGGGACAAAGAGGTCCGAGTGAAGGATATTAGAGATATAAATCTGACTCATAAAATTTCAAGTCATAAATAGGAGCCATGAAATTTGAGCTTACAGCTATGAGGGTGACAAAGAGAATGCCAAAGAGGGTTGGATAAGGTGAGAGCAATTCAAGCTGAGGACTGAGCCCTGGCCACCCCCATGTGAATGGGGCAAGTGGTGGCAGAGTCACCCTGGAAGAATGAAGACTAAACTGTAAAAAGGGGAGAAACGGGTCTAGGAGAGATTGAGATTATAGTTATATAAGGCAGGATAAGATCCCAAAAGACACTTAAGCAAAACCAAATGCCATAGAAAAATATGTAAAATAATGACAATCATTTATAATTAGGAAGTATGAATAGTTTTGGCAGCATGTTGTGCACAAAATAAGCAGGACCAAACAGGGGTGAATGGATAAGGAAATTCCGGTGATGATGGAGATATACAGGCCAGACATGATCTAGACATACAGTTCATACTTGTTATGAAGGGAAGTAGAGCATAAAGGCAGTAGCCACAGGGTGACGCAGAAGGCGCACATGCAGGACGAAACAGGTTTTTGTTTACTTTTGTTTCTTCCTGTTTCTATTTTAGATGAGAGAAACCTAGGTCTGTACTTTGCTTAAAAGGAGTCAGTGCATAGAGCAGGCTGAAGGTTTGTGAAAATATAACGAATTGTTAGAAGAATGGGCTTCTAAAATATGGATGGTATGATCAGCTTGGAATGTAAAAAAGAACAACTTTTCTGCTAAGATAGAAAGACAGAAAAGATTGTGTAGGGACACTTGGGAGTTCATGCAAAAGTGTTCTCTGTTAGAGGAGGAATAATATCATTGTTATAAGCCGGACCTCTGAAGACAGTGTGGGTTCAAATCCCAGTCACATTGCTTGGGAAATCTACTCCCTTATTTGTAAAAATTGAGTAAAATGGAATAAACTAAGATAATATGTATCAGGTGATTAATACATTGCATAGCCCTGGCTGGCATAGCTCAGTGGATTGAGCGTGGGCTGCAAACCAAAGTGTCACAAGTTTGATTCCCAGTCAGGGTACATGCCTGGGTTGCAGGCCTTTGACCCCCAGCAACCGCACATTGATGTTTCTCTCCCTCTCTCTTTCTCCCTCCCTTCCCTCTCTAAAAAATAAATAAATAAAATCTTTTTTAAAAATTAAGGTGTTTATATTAAAAAAATACATTGCATAATAAGTGCTCAATTCATGTTACAAGCCATTGATTTCTTCAGGAAAAAGCATCTGAAATGGTGTCCAGTTAGCACTGAAGAAGTCAGCTATGTGGTGAAGGTTTAGTGAGGAGGATGGAGATTTGGGAGAGTAGACTGACTGTAAGAAGTCTCATATGGCCTTGAGACTTCTGCTGAAGGAAGACGGGAGAGCAGTAATGCCAATCTTCAAGTATACAATGCTGGAACACCCAGTTACTGTGCAACTTTCATCTAATTCTCCCTGATATGCATTCCTGCATTGATACAGCTTTAATGACTACCAATTAAAATATTTTTAACCGATATTTATTTAGTAGCTTCTGTATGGCAGGCACTGTTCTAGGCTCTGAGGATACAACACTGAATAAAATAGACAAAGCTTGCTGCCCTTGTAAGATTTCAGTTAAGCAAGAGAATTATAATGTGCAAGATAGGTTGGTGAAATAGTGGCATGTTAAACACTGGTAAATGCTGAGAAGGAAAAGCATAGAAATAGAGGACAGCAGGGCCACAGTGTTAGGATGACAGGGAAGGCTTTACTTCAAAAGGTGACAGTTGAGTGAAGATCCCAGAGTGGCAAAGGACCGAGTTGTGAGCGTAACAGGCATTCCAGGCAGTGCTAACAGCAAATAGAATACCCTGAGGCAAAAAACCTACCTAGTGTGATCTTGAAACAATGTTAAGGTGACTAAAGAGTGAATAAGGAAGTAGTAGAGAGGTAATAGGACATCGTAAGGATATTGTGCTTTTTTTCTAAGTGACAAAGGAAGCCACTGATAACATTTGTAAAGCCTTGCTCTTGCTCATGCTGTTATGTTCGGCAAGAGGAAAAGGGGAAGCAGGGAGAGCAGATAGAAACCTAGTAAAATGACACAGGGAAGAGATGCTGATGGCTTGGACTAGAGTGGGAGCAGAATTGGTATGAGAGTGCTTAGATTCTGGATACGTTTTGAAGGTCAATCCACTATCAAGGTCATGAAAGCAGTATCTCTTGTCTTCCTCTCTGACTGTTGCACCTGACTCTCGTTTGCATCTTCAGATGGGGGCAGAAAATAGGTATTAATTCTACTTCACCTCCCAAATTCCCTCAAATTACCTTCTGTTTATTTCTGACATCTGACATCATACATTTCAGAATAAGGTTCAAGGATTAGGATATTACTGTTTAGGCTTCCTCTATCATTATTTAAATTTATTCTGAGATAACTGTTCTAAGTTTAGTCTAAAAAATAATATAAAATACCTTGACCTTATGTAAATGAGAACTTCTTTTAATCTCAATTTTTCCAGAGATAGAATTAGGATATTAATTTCTGCCCTTCCAAATTTATTCACAGGAGTAGTCAGGTCAAACCGATAATGTATGCTGTAGAAAATGTCATTTGTTATTTGTATCACTTCTCATATATAAGCACCTATTAAAAACTGAATGTCTTTTATAATTTTTCAGTCCCTTGTGGTGATAACCAGTTACTTAAATTTCATTCATCTCTGATCCTCTGTGTGTCAGAGTGACTAGTAGAAACTAACAAAAAGAAAAAGGTGTTGATTCCTTCCAAGTTACTATTATAGAGACTGAATTTAGCTATTTGTCAAAAATAAAAAATATTTTTAAACAAATCATAACTAATATCATTTTAGGTTTCTATATCTTAAAAAATATAGTCTTTCTTACTTGTCTCAGTTAGTCCTGCTGCAGAATTTTTAAGTAATAAATGACCAGACATCCTATGCTTTTAACCCAAATGCCTGTTACTAACAATTGGTATTTTTGTTGGAATGCCCTCACTCATCACAACATAAAAGAAAACCAAGTTATTTAATTGTCACAGTCCTGATTTTTTTCAAAGATTTTATTTATTACTTTTATAGAGAGGGGAAGGGAGGGAGAAAGACAGGGAGAGAAACATCGATGTGAGAGAGAAACATCAGTTGCCTCTTGCACACCTCCCGTTTAGGGACCAAACCCACAATCCAGACATGTGCCCTGACCAGGAATCGAACTGGAGACCATTTGCTTTGAAGGACAACACATAACCAACTGAGCCACACCTGTCAGGGCATCCTGATTTTCTATCAGAGTTGAACCCATTTCATTTTTGAAAAATATTTAACTATTTTTATATTAATGAGCTGTATATACAAGTTGTAGAAAGCACCTGAATCATAATGCATTATTAGTTATCCAGAGCTTTAAGCTGTTTAAGAAATGTATTACCAGGCTGTCACTTTAAATAAATAAAGAGTGCTATTGAAGAAGTTGACCTTTAAGTAAAATAAATGAAAATTTACCTATTAGGGATTTTAAATAAATCCAACTACAAAATATTTTAAAACTTGTATGATTTTTCCCATTTGTTTTTGACCTTTTTAAAATAAGCCTTACAAAATTTTCTTCCTTTTGTATTAGTTCCTAGCAATACATATAAATTATATCTCCCTGAACCACATACTTGGTAGAAAGTGTTAAATTATATAATACCTCAAGACAATGGGAAGTCACGGAAATTGCATGCACTATCAAAAATTTACTTATGAAATGAGACTTTGCCTGTTTTATTATTATTCATCTTTTTAAAACACATTCAGAAAATATATGAGTGTAGTTAAAGGAGAAACTATATACACATAACAAGATATTTCTTACTCAGAAACAATCTGGTTTCTGTTTAATCCTTGTGTCAAGAAAACTGTAGTTTTTAGGCAGTCCTCCAATCCCATACAGGCTGTCGTTAACTTCCTGGCACATTCGAAGGCAGTGTAGGTGAGTGTGAATAGGATCAGATTAGAAAGCAGTTATCTCTTCAGTCAGCAAATGCTCGGAGACCCCACTATTGGCTGGACACTGCGCCAACATAAGGAAAGTTCCAGGGGCCCAAGAGCCTTAGTGCCGTATTTCTAGATGTGTATTGTTTTTCACATTTTACCATCTCTGACATCGTGGTACCTCTTACCACAAGTGAATGGCATCTTAGCTTTGATGAAACATGGTAATTCTAATTCCCCTTCCTAAAATAGCATTTTAAAAGCAGAATAACTAGACTACCTGCATGCAGTGGAGAGTATGGAGGTAAGAAATATGAGTAGATCTTGATCCGTTTTCTTATACCACTGTGTGAGAGATTTTATATTGGTAGTTAAACATCATGCTTTTAAAAATGTGTATGTGTGCAAACACATTAATTTCTCAAGTGTGAACTGCTTGAAGCCAAGGATAATAACATATCCTTTTATTTCTTCAAACATGTGTGGAATAGACACTTCAGTATTTATGAACTGAGGCATGATCATAAAGACTTGGGCTATCAAAGAAAACATTTTTATTATTCTTCCCATTTAATTTGTATTTTTATTTAATAAATAACATACTTAATAAGGTCTTATTTGCCTGGGTTTTTAACTAAATTGGTATTTTCAAAGAATATGTGTGCATGTATATCCAAAAGCATATATATAGATTATATGTACATATATATAAAGTTTTTATTATGGAAAAATCCATATTCAGAAATATTATGTGAATATTTACATTCACTTGAAGATAAAACATTTTGACCTGAAGCTATACCCATATTTTGGCAAATAACACATTAAAAGTTATAATTACAGTAATTTTATTTTTAAAGATTTTACTCATTTATTTTTAGAGGGAGAGGACTGGAGAGAGAAAGAGAGGGAGAGAAACATCAATGTGTGGTTGCCTCTCATACCTCCTCCCACTGGGGACCTGGCCCACAACCCAGGCATGTGCCCTGACTGGGAATTGAACCAGCAACCCTTTGGATTGCAGGTTGGCACTCCATGCACTGAGTGACACCAGCTGGGGCTAATTACAGTAACTTTAGATATTTTGGTATTTGACTTGTTTAAAATCATGACTGAGCCTGTAGAATATTACTCTGGGTTCTTTCTAAATATAAAGCATATAATGAGCCCAACGAAGCATTTGGGGGTGGGTTAAGGTTGTGATTCTAGTTGGCTGGGTTTTTCCTCATGACCCAGGGTTTCCTGTGTGTGTAGCCTCAGCTGTGGAGCTGTGCACAGTACCAAAATTCTCTCCTCCCCTGTTGCCAAAGAGACAGATGGAATCCTACAGATACGGCTTGTATGGTATCTCAAAAAGCCCTTTCTCATCTGCTTTTAGAGATTTAACTTGGTTCAGGGGAATTTCAACTACAAGAACAAGCAAGCGACTTGCTCATGCTGTAATAAACAGAGGATTTGGTTCCCAGAATCATGTGCACCCCTTCTTCTGGAGGCTGTGGAGGTGGCGCCCTTTCCCCTCTCTGCCCAGTGCTCTCCCACTCAGTCCTCTGGGCCGCGTCAGCCCTACCATCCAGTTTCTATGTGTGGCCTCTGTTGCCTCCTAGTTTCACAAACATGGATTTGTTAGTTTTCTATTTAATGTTTCTTGTTGCTTTTGGGAAATTCTCAGGAAGGAAAAGAAGAAATGCCAACTTCACTGCATCATACCGACATCAGATATTCTGTGGAAATGTTTTCTTCTAAGCAGGAACTACTGAATGTAATTTTACTATAACTGCAATAACTTTCTGAGGAACTGTGATTAGAATTAACTGATGAACAGCTAGTCCTCCTCCAATTACTTACTCTTCTCTCCACTGAGTTACTGCTACTTCCTTACCTCTGGCTCTGGGCTCCAGAAAAGCCACATTTGTAAATTTGATTCTACCCCACCAGGAATTATATAAATTCCCATTTTTGTCTCCTAAGATGAAGCAAATGTATTAGTTACCATTAAGCAAGATCATTTTGCCATAGGTCCACTCCCCTCAAACTGCTCTATAAACATAAAAGATCACTTATCTACCTTTGGACAAATGTGATTCCATTTTAGTAATATTTCCATTTTACCCTGACCAGTGGCCCTATTTTCTGGTGTCTGTCATCAGTAGTGTATCCCTGGATCCCAGGGTGGTGGTTGTTGTTATTGGTTTTAAGCATTCTACTAATTAGATTAGATTTGTACTCTAATTGTGGATACTTATTAAGCCTTTCCAGTCTTTTAGGGATTTACAGCCCAATGATTTCTCAGTCTTCTTGTGGGTGACTTTCCTCTTGTGACTCTGATGCTTGCTAAAATTCAGGACCTAGAAATGCATTCACTTGGCCCTGACTACTCATTTCTTAATCTCTGGCTCTCAGCCTGTGTTAGCACATCCTGGAATCCTAGTCTCTGCCTCCGCAAACCAAATGTGAGCATCTTATCCATGTAAGCAGAACTCGCTGCAACTCATTTTCAGCTCTGTCCGCCATGTTTTAGTGAGCTCTGAACATCCTCAGATACACTAATTTTTTAACTTTGTGGAAAATAATATTCTCCATAGTCTTTAGCAGTTGAGCACAAGGTATTTGTTAAGTACTTCACTCTTAGCACTGCTTGTGTCAGTTTAAAGCAGAGTGTTTCAAGAATGAAGAGAAGCTTAACCTGAAACGTAAAGAAAGTGCCAAATTGTAGCTCAGTGAACAGCTGTGGGCTGCATCTAGAGGACCTCTACCCGTGTTGATCTCAATTGGAAAGGAATCCTGGGAAAGTCCTGGATGGCAGATCTCAGAGAAACTATATTTAAATATCCATGGTATAAAATTTAAGACCTTTCCTACTCAGAGACATGGGTGACATAGGCATTCAAACATGCTCTCTTAAAGAAATTCCCACAAGCTCTTCTCTGTTTTCTTGCACCTCTATTGTCATTTTCCTATAAATTAGTTGTCAATGTTTAATAAGCATTTGAGAATTGGTCAACTTAACAATTAATAAAATGGTAGCAAATCTGAATGTTATTGAAAACATTTTCACAAGCTTAAAGAAATGAGATGGTATTTTGTTTTGAGGAATGGCTATGGACATTTATCAAAACATAATTATACTCAAATTACAGTATCATTAATGTAGGTGTTTTATAGCATGAAAATATATTAAAAATAAAATGAAGACAAATTGAATTTCTAATGGACTGGTTAGTGTGTTAGTTTCTTTGTTATTGGAATGAGGCAATTATTTATTTGTTGATGCAATTATTTGTTTTACTGAGTTCGCCTATGTTAGAAGAAGTTAGGATTATTATTATAATCTGAAATGACAAAAATCTTCCTACCAAGGTAATGAAACTCAAAATGTGTAAAAATAAAAATATAGATATATTTGACTATACAAATGGATAAATAATGTATGATAAGTGTTATATTCAAAGTTAAAAGACAGGATAAATTGAGAAAAACATTGGCAAAATATGGGACAGTAAAAATTTAACAATCCTACCATGACAAAATGGCTATAGATTAAAAAGAAAACAACAGACAACCTATGTAAAAATCAACAAAGGGTATGCATAAGAGTATCATAGAAGAAATTTAAATATTCCATTAAATCTGTGAATTCCCAAGTTCATCCATAGACTTAGAAATGCAGATAAAAGGAATAGGTGCTGTTTTTAAACCATCAGATTGGGAGAAATTTAAGAGGCAACATCCAGTGCTAGTCAGAACACGGATAAATGTATGTCCTAATTCATTACTAATCAAAGTGTAAGCTGCTACATCATTTTGGAGACTAGTCTGGTAATAGCTATTAATAGTGAATTAATAGTTGAATTTGTCCAGTTTAGGAAGCATTGCCACAAAAAAATGAAAGAATTAACATATAAGAACACATACACACATGTGTGCACACACGAACATGGGTACGTATTGCAGCATCATCCACTGGAAAAACTAATACAAAAAAAAAACAACCAAAACAGACAGCAGGAGGTCAATGATTGAATCAATGGTATTGCCTTTATTCAAAAGGGTATTGAACAGTTATTTAAAAAACATATGTCTAATCAATAACTACTGACATGGAAGAATTCCCAACATGCACTGTCAAAGGGACAAAGTTGCAATATAATGTGTACTAAATGGTCTTTTTTTTAATAAAAACAAACAATTGCAATGAATAAAAGCAGCATTTGCAAGGATTTATATGTTTGTGAATGTTTACATAGACAAAAGAAAACAGTTGATGAATCAGACCATTACAAGTGGTAATTCTGCTGACAAGGATAAGATTTTGAAAACAAAACCCATGTGCAACTTGATGGCAGTATTTAATACAATAAAACCTTAATATAAAAATACATGAAAAATAAACATAGCATTTCTTTACCTGGCATTTATTTTTGTATAAGGATTGAGGTTGGAATCAAACCTTAATTTTTCCCAAAGATGAGCTAGTTGTCTGAGCAGGATTTATAAAGTGTTGCATTTTTCAACCATTGTTTTGCATGCAATCCCCCACATCGATCCATGTCAATGTGTACTGCTACCACACTGCTTTGGCTTCTGTAGCTTTGTAAGGTAATCTATCATGTCACTGAAAAACTCTGTCATTGTCCTTTATTATAATTTTCATAAACACTATTGCATATAAATTCTGTCATGTAAACATTTTATCAAATTCCAAAAAGTTCTAGCAGATATTTGATTAGTAATACATTTCATTTACAATTTTATTTAGAGAATATTTATACTTTATTAGATTCAATATTTATTTCCCCAAAAAGCACATATGTTTATTCATGTAATTCAGAACATCAGAAAAGTTTTAATTTTCTTCCTATCAGTTCTGCACATTTTTTATTTGAGAATGGGTCATGCAGGTATGAAATAAGCTATTTGATTCAGACTTAGTTAAACAAAACTTAACTAATTACACCAGGTTTGAGCCTGAATAATTCAGGGAGCTACCTAACATGCTTCAATGGCTGGAGATGACTCTTAATCCAAAATGTATTCCATGTCCTTACAATTTGTAAATAATCATTTATTTTAAGTTCTTTGTTTTCAGTCTTGTTCTTTGTTTTTTAACCTTATTCTTTATTCTAACTTGCCTCATGCTAATAATTTTTCAATATATATGAGAAAAAAGAACATAGAATCAAAACCAATCCCTGTTTTTGTTAACTCTTTTAGGAAATTTCTAGATATAATAGAGTATAGTACATATCTCACTTTATAGCTTACTGAGTTATAGTGCTACATAGAAGAAGCAATTTAAATACCTTTGTCTATACTTGAGATAACTCCCAAGGTAAATATCTATAATATAAAAGTATTTTTAAATTGAAAAGCAAAGAACAAAAGTGTGATGTAACTGGCATAGTATTATATACCAAACCAATAAATTAGTCTGAATTTCATATTTTGCTGTAGAGCAAAATTTGCTCAATCAACACTTAATTACTCATTCAACAACAGTTTTTAATGCTTAATATGTTTCAGGAAATGTACTAGATGCTACGGACATATAATGAATATTATTTGAGTCTACATACAAGTAAACCAGCAGTTACAACACAGGATGTAATATTTGCTACTTTAGTTGTAAGCTCAGAGTGCCTGACAGGCTCCTTGGCCATTCAAGCTTTTGCTGAGGCAGGCAATGTGGGACTTTCAGAGAAGGATTCTTGAGGGGAAGTGATGTCTAATCTGAGAAAGGGGGAATGGGAGTTAGTGTGCAGAAGAGAAGGGGAATGCTCTGGCAGGTAGGTGCCTCAGTCTGAGAAAGAGTGTGGTAGGTCCACACATTTATAAGCACTACACCCAGGAAGGTGTATATTTCAGTTCATTGTGTCTTGTTACATTCTTAATCCAGGAAATGGTAAAAAGAAGTTTATAATACCCCATTGTACACATAATACTTGCAAATGTTTTGTGTTTTTTTATATTTTATTGTTCAATTACAGTTGTCCCCATTTCCCCCCATTACTCTCCTCCACCCCACCCATCCCAAACTCCCACATTCAGTCCTCACCCCACCCCTGTTGTCCTTGTCCATGGGTCCTTTATCCATGTTCCTTGACCCCCCCTTCCCCTTCTTTCCCCCATTATCCCCCTCGTGCTTCCCCTCTGGTTACTGTCGGTTCGTTCTTTATTTCCATGTCTCTGGTTCTGTTTTGCTCACTTGTTTGTTTTGTTGATTAGAATACTTGCAAATGTTTTCAATAGTCGGTATTCATTAATGAAACACCTATTGACAGAAGAGACATAACTATAGCTATATCTTAACCCTTAAAATGCTAAAAGTTTTAACTGCTATTATTGAACCTCAAAACATTGTTGGTTTATAATTTCCTCTATTTGTTATTGTTCTTAAAGCATTTAAAAATTATACTTTACTCAAATTTTTTAAGAACCCACCTAAAAATATCTAACAAGATGTGGCCACAATTGAATAACTGAGTAAGTTAGCTTTCAGCAAGGAATATTTTCTTCCAAATGAGATAAGCTGAAATAGAAATGATACACATAATTTGAGCATGTACTAAAATATTTAATATGCAGAGCTTGCAGAAAAATAAAAGGCCAAGACTTCAAAAGGGTCAGAAAGGACAAGCAAAATAGTCTTTTTGGCACAAGAAATACAAAGTAATTCAAATAGTATCAATATTAAGTACATTTGTGCCCTCTATAGCAAAACCTTATAGTCTCAACATAAACTCTCTATTCTCATTATACTCTAGTCCTTTATGTCTTCTCTGCAAAAAGCCAATCTCATACTGTCTCCCTTCCTTTATTTACATAGGGTTTGGTGGTTGAAGTGTTTATCTGCTTCCCTGGGGAGCCTCCTCTAGTTCTTCTTCATGGTTTCATGTTAGCCTTCTAACCCATAACAATTTTCCCACTCTCTGAAGTACCAGCATTATCAATAACATGTGGTTCAGCATCATTTATGAAAAATGACTGAGTAGGACCTGCATTGTGCCAGACACTGTACTAGGAGCCAGGGAAGCAATAATATGTAATAAATGATGCCTTCTCTCAAGTTGCTCACAGTGTAATTATGGAAAGAGACATGGAAAAAAATACAGTGAAAATTCCCACTTTCTTCAGCTTGTGGCCCATTCCTTCATCTTCAAACCCCACAACATTGAGTTGAATCCTTGTCACACTGCTATGTCTCTGGTTCTCTTTCTTCTGCCTCTGTCTTCCACTAATGACGATCCTTATGATTACATCTAGCCCACCTGGATAATCCAGGATAATTTCTTCATGTACAGGTCAGCTGATTAACAACCTTAATACATCTGATATCGTAACTCCCCTTCACCATGTAACCCAACATATGAAAAGGTTCCAGGGATCAGAACACAGATATCTTTGGTGGGCAATCATCTCTACCACAATGCTAAGAAAGTTTCTTTCTTCCTCTGATTGGACAGCACAGAACCAACTTTTCAAGGTCCTATCGAGAGTGGAAGCAAGTCTCAACACCCTCTATGCCCTCAGAAAATACAGCACCCTGAATGGTGTGGTGACTAATGAAAACCTTCAGCTTCCCTGAAGTTAGGGATGCTGCCCTTCTCAGGGAGTGCATCTGCTGACTCTGTCTTGTGTGTGATAAACCTTACTAGGTTAATAAAAACTGTTTTCATTGCCTCTTTGGAACTCAATTTTAACCATTTTAATCATAGAGTATTGGCCAAGATTTTACTGTTTGGTCACTAGATTAAAGCTTATCCTGACTAGACATTGCTATGAAGAAAATTCAAGTGCCATTTCTGTCCAGTGCAATGGAGAGCAGCATCTCCTTAGCAGGTTTTTGTACTGATCGTGAGTTTGAGCTTCATTAATGATGGGCAAAAGGGTTCCTCTGGTAATTCACCACACATTTGTTGAATACTGCTGTTTTCAAGGCAATGAGCTAACAAATGGGGGCTCAGAGGAAATAAAGATTGATATAGTCTTATTTACACAAACTCAACATTTTGTGTAAAACATTTTGTTTACCAGAAGACAGCGATGTGAAACTAATAATTATACAATGAATTACTTTATAGTTGGGGCCAGAGTTGTGAAGAGTAACAAAGCTCTATATATTTAATAATTTCCCTACTATCAATTACTAGAAGGCAAAAAAAAATGGAATTATCTTCTGGAGGTTGGGTCACTTGTAGTACAGGTTCCCCCCACTAGGTGAGTGTTCTAGGAACCCATCTGTATCACTGTACCAGCTGGTGGTGTTGTGAGAGGCTACATTCATTAAATTTTTTTGAAGCTGCTTTCAAAGCATTTGTCCATTTCACGATGGGTGATTTTCTAGCACACCTGCCAACATGGCACTGAGTGTTCAGCAGTTTTTGACCAAAAATGGCATGAACCTCATGCCCCACCATCCCTATTCATCTGATCTTCCCCAAGCAACTTTATTTTGTTTCCCCAGATGAAAAATTTTTTCAACAGCAAACATTTTGCTGATGTGGAAGAGGTGAAACAAAAAATAACAGAAACACTAAAAGGCATCCAAATCAATGAGCTCAAAAACTGTTTTGGGCAGTGGAAAAAAATTCTGGATAGGTATATTGCACCAAATGGAGAGTATTTTGAAGGAGATGGAACTATAACATGTAATAATAAATACACAATTTTTATAAATAAATTATGGATTTTGGGGAATTTCCCCTCATAGGTTAGAAGAGCTCATAAAGAGAAATAAAAGCACTAACCAAGTGAAAATTTCAGCTTCTTAGTTTACCACTGCATATGTATCACTTTGCATAGTGCATCGCATTTACTAAAAACTTATTAAATATTTACTAAATGAAAGAGGATGCTAGAATGGAAAAACCAGAGTGTTTTTATTAAGAACTCTGTTATTAAAGATGTATACTATTTGGACAGCACAGCAGCCTTACATAAGCAATGTTTCCCATAGGTTTACACAGAGGGGAAAAGATTTTCTGTATTGAACAACATATCCCTTCTTGTTTTACACCAGATCTTTGGTTGGGCTCCCTCACATTTTTCTGAGCCCACACTGGAGTAGTAAAGACAAAAGTAATGTGATATGTCTCAGATGCTTGAGTCAATAGAACTGGCATGCTGAAGTCTGTCATTCGAAGTAAAATGTAGGGCCTAGACTCACTGAAATCACATCTAAATATAGCAGCAAATCTGAGAGGGACTAATGTGAGACCCAGAGGAACAAAGAGAGAGCAGAGCTGGCACATGCTGATGAAAAGGCAAGCACAGAAACTAGGACTATTTTTGTTAACATTTGTCTAATTGCATTGGTCCAGACTACACTGTTTTGTCTCAGAGTGTCTCACAAATGTCTTAGTCCCCACATCCTATGTTGAGCTTTAGAAACCTTCAGGATACTCAAAATCCTGATAACTGACAATACTTATTTTTAGAAAATAAGGTATGGAGTCAATGACAGAAATGTTCTTTTCTCGTAAGAGCATGAAATAAATCTAATATAAGCATATGAGAGGAAGGCAACAAAGTTGTATTCCTTTTGTTTTCAGAACATGTATAATTTCCTACTACAGTAAGAAATTAACTCCAAATCTTCTCACATTATGTACCACATCTTCTCCAAAGAAGAAATCAATTGTAGCATTTTAAAATATTTCCTTCCTCTTCCTTTTTTTTCTTTTTAATCTTTCCTGGAAACATTTAGAATGACAAAATAGTCTCACAGTTCTTTCAGGCAAAAGAAAATAACCTTGAAGTCAAACAAAGAGTGTCTATCATTTAAGTGGAGATGAAGGAGATCTGATTAAAATCAGAATTCCCATCACTACATCTCTACTTACCACACCAAAATCAGGAGCAATTAATTTTAAAAGATCTGATATGGAAATACTACATTGAGACCAATTCCACATGGACAAGTCTGTCAGGATTTCTAGTTTTTGGCTCATACCTCGGAGATAAGCATGCTTGAATTTGCAATTAAACATTATAGGGAATGATGCAGGCTCATCCACTGAAAAATCCCAGAGGAGAGAGAGCAGGAGCAAGGGGAGGAAAGTGTGGGAGAGTGAGTGGACTCTAATGTGTAAAGGGGAAAAGAGAGTAAGAGCCTAAAACACAGAACAATGAGTCAAAGGAATCAAAATGGAAAATAAAGAATAAAGTAAAAATTCAGGAAAACAAATCATTAAAATCAAGATGAATTATGCAGTAATCATTCAAATCCCCCAAAGTATATAACCAAAACACTATGAAATGAAGTTTAGAGTGGGTACAGATATGTGTTAAATACCATCTAAAGGTTATTTATTTATTATCCCTAAAATCTGAATAGACCTTGTTTATTTTGACTCTGTGTGTTTTTATGCTGTCATTCTATAAAATTAAGAGTAGAGATAGACCATGGCTGAAATTAGAACATGGTGTACAGTTTATATTTTCTTTTCTTTTATTTTTTAACTAATAAGCAATAATAACTATAATTCAAAGGAAACATCAGTGTTCTGGAAATATGTAAGTTGACCCCAATTAATGAGTTGATATCATTATTTCCTTTTTCTCATAGATTAGTATTCATAACATATATATAGAAGCAAAAAGAAAAGAGAGTAAGAAGTGGAGAGAGAGATAAGCAAGAAGAAAGAAAGAGAGAAAGGAGAGAGAAAGTATGTTACTTCATAAATGAACCTGGTCATTCAAATTTCATTGCAAGTTACTTCAGTTTTACATTTCAAGATCTGCAGGTATTTTAAGATAATAACACTCCTTCTGTTTATTAAATGGCAAAGTAGTTTAATGATCTGAGGGCTGGGATTGTGATGCTGGCATCTGAAGCAAAGCCAGTTTTCTGCACTTATAAAACTGTCCTAAATATCTTTTTCCTCTATGTACCATTAATAATAAATTTTTCTCTCCTCAGGACAGACTCTTTTATATTTGCACATAGGATGGTGTTTAAATGCAAAATTCAGCATAAAAGGAATAAAAAAACACTGTAGCAACTTGCAAAATTCTGAATAGAAAATAAGGAAGGCATAAAATAAGCAAACCTACAGGAAATGATAAAGAGAAAATGAAAGTAAATGGGGAAACATAAGCTGTGAGAAAGGAAAAGGTTCTGAGGAAACAAGGTATGGGTCAATTTAACAGAAGAATGACTCTAAAACTCGTCCAGACATGACATCTGCTCACCCTGATTGTTTCCATTGGAAAACTGATTCCTACAGACTTTTGTCAATGATTCCTCTCCCTGAAGGCCAACCGCTGATTGATTAATCTGTCAGTAAGCTGTAAATATTTCAAAGGCATTTCTTCTAGTGTGTTTGTGGTGCCTCAGAACTAAAAAATGTCCAGTCAATTCAAATGTTCTTTGACATTTTATCAAGATGGTAAAGAAGGAAACTACTGTCATTTATTACCATCCAGTTAAGATAAAAAAAAAAAGAGAGAAAAAAATATTTAAGTGAAATTGTAGGTGGCATAGTTTATATATTAAACATTTGATGATCATATTCAACGGTCTTTACTGCAATAGACAAGGAACACTCCTTAGAAAAGAGAAAATAATCAGAAAACAGAGGATGTGTACATTTTTACCTTAACTGTGATTGTGCGCATCTGGGGAAGCCATGCACAGTTAGGATGGCTGTGAGCAGACAACCATGCTCCTCGTCACGCTGTCCACCTGAGAGAGAGAGTCCTTTTAAATGTCAAAGATCTGCTTCACAGAAGAGTTCATGAAAATCTAAGGGATTAAAATAAGGAGCAAATTCTCCCAATGTTTTTTTTTTAATACTATCTGGGAATTGATTGAAAAAGAGGCTTTATGGTTATTGAAAGTGTCTTGGCAAATGTCAATATAATTTCACACTAAATAGATAAAGGAGGAGAAAGCATAGAAAGAGGGACTGATGGGAAAATAGCTTACCATTTCTCAAATATTTAGACAATAGACCTAATTTTCTACAAAATGAATTTGACAGGGAGAAAAAGAAAAGGAAGAAAAGAAATGCAATAGAATGAAATGGATACTGCAAAGGTCTTAATTGAAGTTGAAAGCATTCTTGAAGTATTGATCACAATCAATAATAATAAAAATAAGAACAAAAAATTATATTTTATTGAGTATTTACTAAGGAACTTACATGCATTTTTCCACTTAATTTTCAAAATAATACTATGAAATTTCCACTTTTTTCTATCTACAAATACAGAAACCAAGGTGCAGAGCTTAAATTACCTGTAACTGAGTTAATAAGGGGCTATTTGGACAGGGAAGCTTAACAGAAAGAATTGTTTACTAAAAATAGGACATTAACTAATAAGGGTACAAAAACTTCTAAAGAACACAGGAATAGCAGGATAGGAAGAAACCACTAACTTTAGGCTGAAGGAGAACTCACAAGGCAGGAAGAAATCTGTAGGAGTCCCACTCCACCAGGCTGAGATGCAGACCTCTTTGAAGAAATGAAATTGTGGTCCTCTGGATGTCAGAGAAGACTGCTGAAGGTTATAGGCTGAGGCTGGAGAGTTAGCAGGGATACGAGAGAAACAGCTAGCAGGGATACGAGAGAAACTCTGGACTGTGTGTACCACTGAGTCTGCCTGTCATTAGCAGTGAAACCACACCTGGCAGCTGTGTTTCAGGCAGCTATGCCATGTGACCAGGAAGTAAAACAGAAACATGGGAAAGAGGAAGAGGTCCCTGCTTCTTGCATGGCTCCTCCGGCACGCACTACCCCAATGAGGCAAATACCACACTCACTGGAAATGGAGAAGCACTGCGAACCAAGTTCAGGTTCTACATCACAAAGCAGGAAAGAAAGGTGTGGGTTTTGAGTGGAGAGTTTGTAAACTGGTAATGGGCACAATCTGCAATTATAAACACTTGTAATTGAAGAGTGAGTGCATCATTGCAGAGAATTTTCATATTTCAAAAAATTATCTGGAGTTAAACTACTTTAAATATTTTTTAGACTCTTGATTATCTCTGCATTTATTTTGATTTGTTGATATTGGAAAAGTGGAAAGTCCAGGAAATTATTCAATTTTATGAGTTTCATGTATAATGTGGTATGTTTCTTCAATAAGAGTTTTAGAGAAACATACTTTTAAGTACCAAGGGAATGCCAATGACCACCAAGTTCTGCAAATGCATGAATCATTCATGCTCCTCATTCTAGATATTTTGTCTCCCTGACTTTCTTTTGGTGCAGGACTTGGGCTAGGTCTGTTCAATTTCTTCTCTGCCCTCCCTACTCAACATTCAACATCTCCCATCTTAAGTTATCAATTGACTGTTCCGGCATTTTTCCAAAGCTTTGCCCAGGTCTCTTGTTTGGGCCAAAGCCATTCCCCTAATGATTTGGGGGAGTTAGATATTTTTATTGAGAATAGTTTGAGAAATGTTTCACACCTGAATAAGCATTTGTGTCAACCAATGCATATTATAACACTCTCCTTACCTGCAAATGAGACAATAAATACCCTAACCCCACCCCAAAATCAGCTATTGTGATGTTCTCTTTTTCAGCAGTATTCTAGTAGTGCCCCCTCCCTCACCTGCAGGATACAGAGGATACTGTACTCTGATTTCTCACTGGTTATACTCCAAAGCTGGTCACCAATGTATTAAAATATTGAAATACAAATATAAATTTTAGAAAAGTTGGCAGTAAATATTTTTTAGATTTGGAGACTAGTGATAATTTTCTCAGCTTTAAAAAATAAAAAAAGTCATGAAAGGTTGGCAGTTTCAAAATTCCAGAAGCACCTTTATAATGAAGACCAGCAAAATGAAGTCATAAAGAAGAGCAAAAGCCTGGTACATGTAGGTGTTTATGTATGACAAAGAGTTAATGAGCATACTGTATTATGCTTAGATTGCATTTGGATTTATGAGAAAAATATCAAGACACCCAAGGGATGTGTAGGCAAGAATTATGAATAGATAATTAGCAACCAAGGAAATACAAACACTGTAAAGGTGAAAACAGTTCATCTTCACTGCTAAACTTAGAAATGCGTATAAAATCAATTAAAATACCATTTCAACCCTACTAAGTTGTGGGGAGGGGTGTTCCACTGAGCTATTTATGTAGTAGACAGATATGCTAATAAAATGCTTGTTGAATTTGAGTTGGCAAAACTCTTTAGGCATGCAATATAACAACCTATTGCAAGTACAGAAAATGTTCATATTGTGCCAGGAATGTCACCTCTGAAAATTTATTATAAAGATAATTGAATGAAAAAAAATCCAAAGACAGAAAAAGCTCATCACAGATTGTCAAATAACAACCACACACACACACACACACTCTGTATATGTTTTTTGAGGATCACACAGCATACACCCTGAAAGAAATAGTATATGAATATGAAAATTATAATGTTGAAGACTGTGTAGACACATAGACAAAATTTATGATGTAAATGGAAAAAGAATAAAAAGTAAATAAAATAAACAAAGGAATTTATACTCTGACTATAATTATACAATACATAAAACTCAAAGACTGTCAGTTAGTTTATAAAACTAAAAATCATGTTAGGATGCTGAGATTATAGCCCAATTTTCTAACATTTTAGCAATGCCAAAAGCTACTTTGTTTTTCCAGAGATTTGTGTCTAGTAGGGTAAATCATTTGTCATTTTCAGCCTTGTCATAAGAAAATTGTAAAAGTTTTGCTTGCTATGGAAACAAATTCATTCAAATTTTAGTTCACACTAAACTATGTTAAAATATTGATATACAGAGGGAGAAAAATCTTGGAAAGAGCTAGAAAAAATTGAGATTTCTTCCCATTTAAGGAAACTGAAACTGTCATCAGCACTCTAAAGTACAGCATTTCTTTCTGCTCACTTAACTATATAAAAGGCAAAATAAAGCCATAAAGACAGGGAGCTGAAACATGTTTGAAATTATTAGATCATCCGCATGTCAGAGAAAACAGTCACAAGTTATTTTCTGCACTGAAGTTCCTATGGGCCCAGCTACAAGGAACTGTAAACTTCTGATGTTGCCCTGACCTAAAGCTCCAAAGACATCTTTAAACTAAGAAGGATTTTGACAATAAGATGAAAGAAATAGCTACATTAATTTTGAGAAAAACAAACAAGTCACTGAACTATAGATCTGTCCAGGGGTTTCTCATTTTTATGAACTGATGATGGAAATATTCAAATGTACCTCGGCTTTAGGCATCACAACATAAGAATGTAATCTTTTTTTATTAATTTGGCTTTATTTTTATTAAAGATATATAAGTATGCCCATAATTTAAAGAGACAAAATTCTACAAGTGTTACCAGCAGTATTTAACTAATTTTTGATTAAGGGCAGTAAAGGGAATTAGTTATTTAGTTTAATAAAGTGGAAAGCATGAGCCTGTTTTCTTCACCAGGAAGCTAGATCCTTATACTTTGGGGGATTATAGCACTGCTCCACTAAGGGGATTAACACTCCTCTCTTTCCCACTCCCTCACCAGATTGTTGGAAGGCAAAGGGGCAGGAGTTCACCAAAGAGGACTGTCAGTCTACCTAGGAGGTTGACCCTATCAAAAGCCCTATGAAAACTTTGGAAGTTGATTGGTTCTTTTGAAATAGTACTTGATCCATCCAAATTCAAACTAATGTATTCATAGGGGAACAAAGCAGTGTGTGGGCTCTCTTTCTCTCTCTCACTTGTGACCCTCACTCTCCCCATGCACTCATGTGTTCTCTCTCCACAGACATGTGGCTTTAGCAGCCATGTGGCCAATGGGTGTGCAAACACCACAATCAGGCTCCAGATTAGCCAAATACTTCGGCATAGCAACGGATTGCAGCCAGGAAAAATAAGCTCAACTAGCTGGATGCTGGACTGAACTGAGCTTTAATACAGCACAGGATTTCTGGACATTGACTCAATTTCTGGCCCTGATATTCCTCAGCAGGATGAGCAGAAATGGGACATTGGAGGGGCAGCCTTCCACATGAATAAACCACGCCACACCACAATCAGCAGTGTGCGGGTCCTTGAAATGCTTTATTCACAATCCTATCAGAGACCCTAATTCCCACCTACAACACAAGGATTAAAAATATAAAAACACTTTTTGTGCCTCATTTCCTCTCTTCAGAGAATTCATTTTAGCCAAGTCGTTACATATTTACTTCCTTATTCTTAAATAATTGCTCATAGTTATGCTTTAATTTTTCCCCATTTTTAGGCACTATGAAGTAAGTAGAAAATTTATCTCCAAATACATAAACACATGCAAACATGGACACACTCACATTCCCCAACCCCCTAACCTCTGACTTTGGTTACGATAAATATTCTTGGTTTTATTTTAATAGATTCATGATAGTCACAGCTGAACTCTGTTCTCTGCCATGATTATTTTCGCTTTCCTGAACAACATTTTGTTTTCCTATGGTTAATATTTTTCCTCATTTGCTTAGTTTTTTGTACTTACCAATGATTTAAGCCCCCAAATCTTCTCCAGATGTGTGACCCTCTCCTGAACACAATGAAACAATTATTGTGTTACTTTCCTTGTTATAATAAACCTTTCCTCTGAACCTGACACATTGTTTTCTTCTTGGGAATTGTTCTCATTGATATCTTGGGCATCTCCTTTGCTCCTCTTCTGTTTTGGAGTCCTGTGTTTTTTGATTCCGTATCTTGCCTTCAATGGAAATAAAAAATCTTGATAGGAAGTAATTTTCTATCAGAATTATTAAGCCATTGCTCTATTATCTGCCAGTTTCCAATGTGTCTATTAAGCTTATCTAATTCCAGCCTGATTGTTGAAATTTTGGATATTCTTGTTAGTATTATTTAGAAATTTTAGAGTGGTGGGCATCCCAGTGGGTCTGTTTCACCAATGCGCAGTACCCATGGTCAGGGAACTTCCATTCTTGGCACTATGCCCATGTCTCCATAGTTTTCTTGAGTTGTTTCTTCGATAATGTTTTTAAGACTCTCATACCATTTTCTTTCTTTCTGGCATTCACACTATTCTGCATTGGACAACCTGGACTGGTCCTTTAATATCATTATTTCTTTCTTGCTTTTCATATCTTTTTTCTTTCTGCTTAGTTTTTTGAGTTTCCAAACCTCATCTTCTTATTCTTGTTTCATTTTTTATTTCTGTAACATTTTCAATATTCAAGAGCTTGTTTTTATAGCTAAATGTTACTGTTTCTAGCATATCTTCCTAATTTTATGAGTATAGTATATTTTCTTATTGATCTGAAAAATATTAATGGTATTTTAAAGATTTTCTTCTTCTCCCTTAAAAGTCCTTATTTATTCTAAATTCAGAGGCCATATAATAGTGGTTATTGTCATGGGAACTAAGTGCCTTCATTCAAGTCCTGGCCTCACTACTTATTAGCCATGTAACCTTGGGAAAGTTAGTTAACCTTTCATTGCCACAGTTTATTTATCTATAAAAATTATAAATGATGGCATTGGTCTGAATACTACAGACTGATACCTATAGAATGCTTACAGCAATACTTGGCATGAGGCTTTTATGTTGCATGAGGGGCTGATTATTTTTTCCAACTGTAGTTTTAGACTTTGCCATTCATAAATGATTTCTTTAAATACCTTATGATCTTGAACTATATGCTGATATCTACTTCTGGAGCACCGAAAAGATGCCTGGAAATGCTGTGCATGTCAAGGGCGTTTCCATTTGTGACCTTCGCTGCAGACCATTAAGTTGGGAAACCCTAGATGTCATCTCATGTCTGGAACTGTTCAGACCTCTGGGCTGAAGAGCACAAACATACCTGCCTGATAAGAAGAGGTAGCTGGAGATTTCCACCTTCAGTTTAAATTTTCATTTAAAAGTTTCCATAAGGTATTTTCTTCTACAACTCTGCTTTATGGAGGACAAACTTCATGTTCACTCTGAAAGGGAGGAGCTAAATTAGAGAGAGTACCTGAGTATCTAACTTTCTTTTATTTTTTGTTTTTATTTTTTAATTTTACATATTTATTATATTTTCCATGACCATTTAACCCCCTTATGCTCCACACACCCCTGCAATCACCACACTGTTGTCCATGTCCAAAAGCCCTAAACTTCCTTTTAAATAATTCTCTAATTTAGGTTATTTCTTGGATTTTCCTATCACTGCCTTGAGAATCGTATGTCTGATTTGTGAAGTTAGTAACACATAACCACAGATCTCTAGGTCCAATGCTCTCAAACAGAAGTGGTTTTATATCTTGTTATAAATCCCATTGCTATTTTTAATGGGACTGCACAAAGAATAAAGGTAAATGTGAGTATTTCATTTATGGTCTTTAACCAGAAGTTGAAATGACTATTTAAGACAATGAAAGCAATTATTAGTGAAAAAAAATTGTATAAGTACCTAGACATTTATCTCTATAAATTTCCTTTCCTTGACAAGCATTGATATTCCGGGAATAACGCTTCTGAATAAGTGCACCCTGTGCCCATTTAAAATTTTTTCTCTGTACAAAGCAGAAATAAAAACTAAGTTCTGAATCCATCCACAATACTCTGCCTAACCAGCCTCGGCCCTCTGCAGAGAAACTCCAAATGGTGCTTTCACTCGGCACCAACCGGCAGTCGGTGCCTGCTTCACTGTGTGCTTCCGCATGTGAACACGAGGTTGTTTATTCATGTATTGCTATGTATCAAATATTATCTTTGCCATCTTCCATGAAAATGGTCCCAAAAAGAAATTGTAAAAAGGGGTGTAGCAATTCTAAGAGTACAGAGAAACATCCTCTTTGGAAAGGACTCAGAAAGGCTAGGCAGAAGAGAATGAGAAAGTGAGAAGCAGCAGCCACAACAGCCATTTTCCTTGTGTGTGGTGTGGTGAGAAAAGGTCTACTTTTAACTGTGGATTTGATACAAACAGCACTTTTAAACAGAATGGCATCGTGGTAAGGGTTATTTCAGGAGCTGCCTTTTTTTCACTTCATACTTCTTTGGAAAGGAAAAAAATTAAAGGCATTAAATTGGGAATGGGTGTATTTCTTTTGTAAAACATGATTTCCACAATGTCAGTTAATATTGCCATCCCTACCTAGCCATCTATTCTATTTTTTAATTAAATAAAATTCTAACTGAATGCAGATTTTACTCCAGGTCCCCTTGATTACCACTATGGGGTTCAGAGCCACAGCCATTACTAAAATATGACTTCCGTGGAGCCCCAGTGGCAGCACAGTCCCTACTGCAGGAAAGTGTCTAGCGGGGAACTAGCTAATTCAGGATTGTACCATCAAACCTACTAAGCATATGGCTTGACCACAGCATCTGGAGCAGAACATCTTCACACTGCGTCATCCAAGCGTATCCTCTTTTTGAATCATTGTATCTGTCCATGACATGTTATAGCTGATCCAAATGCCTCAACTGGTACTAATATCAAAAGAACACAGTGGATGATTTATGCATATAAGAAATGCTAGTGAGTAAAACATTTCTCCTCTTGCCTATACTCTGCAAGGAATTCCTGGAATTATCAAATGACTTGTACAGTAAAAATTCTCGACAAATTTCTCTGAACTAATAAATTATTCATATTTATCTTACTGAATTAAAAAAAAAACCTATATTCAATTCTTAAAGCAAACTCCAGATGTTCCATTTTACAGGGTAGGGCAAAAGAAGGTTTTCAGTTGTTCATTTGGAAAATAATACCATGATTAATAAACAATAATACAAGAATAAACTCGGTTTGCATACTCATAAATGTAAACCTACTTTTGCCCCACCCTATACACTGAAATTTGAGGTAGTCATGCTGAAAAAAAATTTTGATGTGCAAAAAGATTTCTGTTGTATTTCTAATGCTTGGTCTGCTTCACACACATTGAAATTAGATCACTGATTCATTGTTATTTTCTTTTTTAAAATTACCTGTATTTAAAAATGCAAATATATATTCTATACTGATGTATTTTACATATGTATGTATTTTTGAGCAAAATAGTTGATCAGTAAGACTTCCTCTGTAAATTTACTTAGCCCACAAGAGCGTGTCTCTCTACCAAACAACATAACTCACACCTCTGACTGTATATTAGGCTTTGATTTGGAGAGGGATGGTGAATAAGATTATGTCATCATGTAGAAAAGTAAATTTAAATTATTTCAGGCAACAATATTCATTGTAAAATATCAGAAACTTAAATCCCTGATTACCCATTATTTTCTTTTCTTAAATCACGCACGAGCTGGAAGGCAGAAGCGTGCCCTGCCCCTGCCTGGTTGCCTGGCTGAATGGCGAGTGCATGTGTCACACACAGCCTATTCAAACACACGCTCTCTGATAGAGATTGAAATTGTAGGGAATGTTAATGGGGAGATGGAATCTGAAGCTTTTCTGTAGAGGCTATTACTGGACGCAAATGAAAAATGCAGAACACAGTGCTCTGGGCTCTTTGGCCCATTCTGCTGAATTGAAAAGGGAAAATTGAAAAAGTTCCAATTATTCCATTTATTACCTTGATGAGTTTTTATAACATGAAATGAATTTTGTGAATAATGAGGATTTTATGTAGATGGTACATAAAAAACTTCATCTACAAATAGCAAATAGCATTATTTTCTGGCTAGTGAAGGTGAAAATGAAATGCAAAACAAAGCTGATTGACTTAAATTTAATATATAAAAGGTAGCACTAGTTAATAGAGTATTGATTAAAGATATAAAGAGATGGTGACAATTCATCAAATATCCTTGTTCTAGGTCCTCGAGGTGGCTGCTTAATAAACATCTTTTCTTATAACTGATTTATATTTTTATATTACTCTTTATCTTGTTTATTTTTTCTATAGACATACCAAAATCACACACTAATATTACCAGTGGCACATATTGGTATTTAAAAAATATTCTCAAACTCTTATTTTAACATTTTAAATGGGATTGATATTATAATAGGTGCAGATGCCAAAGGGTTGAGATAAATTTAATTAAAACACATCACCAGAATTAGTCAGTTAATTCAGGCACAAAACTATAACTAATAAATAGAGAAATATATCTATAATGCATATTTTTGTTCATTAATCTTGAAACCATTTTGAATATATGATCATTCATACATAAAATTTATAAGTTGTAACCATAAAATACTTGCACAAAAGACTATCTTTACAATGTATAAAATTGGGAAAAAATTTAAATCTTAGGAAAATGTGTGATACTTGAATCTATCTCCTTTTCTCTTTCAGGAGGTGCATACCCCACATCCAGACATCACACACACACGCACACACACACACACTCACTCACTCAGTTCACCTCCTAGAACCATGAAAAAGTCCACAAGCAGCCTCTCCTCAGGGTCATGAAAAAACAATTCCAAAGCATAGTTCAAGAAAAGATTTCATTACTCTATATACAAAAACTCTCTTCCTTGTTTTACTCTAAATAATGATACATAGAGGGATGAGTAAATCCCTGAGGACTATATTTCTGCCCTCATGAGAACACCTCATGGAGTTCATACCATTCTGTGACTTACTAACCTTGGAAGTGAATGGAATTCATTCAGATTATAGGGAAATTATCCTATTCAGAGTATGGTGTTTTAAGCATTTTCTTCCTTTTCTTGACCCACAGATAACTTTGTCCTATGTTTGGCAATTTGAGCCTAAGCCAGAAATCAGCAACTTTGTGAAATAAGTGCCAATCAATCTTACTCAAGGTCTCTACATGATGGTCTCTACAAGGTCTCTACAAATTAATGGGCTCTGATCCAGGACAGGATGGATGGCCAATTCAACAATCTATTCAATTGGCAATCTGGTCAGGTGGCCCAAGAAATATCTACCTACAACCAAGAGATAAGCCACAGGATAATATATTGGATAATTCAATTATGTCCTGTGTAGGTTTCATAGATATTTCTCAATATGTAAAAACATAAAAATATATACAGTAATGCATTGTATGTATTGATGATAGAGAAACAGGAGTAAGAGTTTCATTATTTCTGCTCACAGATAGGGTCCTGAATACTTGGGAACACCCTAGGGCAGAGTGTTGCCCTCCTCCTTGAAATGATATAGTAAAGAGTAAAAGTATTAAATGGGCTAGTAATTTTAAAGGAAATATAAGATTTAGACTTGAAACAGACAAAAAATTTACATATGTGTTTGCTCCAAATTTATCATTTATGGTAAAAAAAAAAGATTTATAGCACATTTCTGTATGTTTGCCTTTTATTATCAACTATAATTATTCTTGTCTTTTATCTCCCAAGGTAATAGAAACTAAAAGTATTGTGCTGGAATCACTTTGAATAGTCATTTTAAAAAGCTGCTGAATATGGTTAAGTATTATTATTAATCACTAGCTATGCTCAGGATCAATACAGCTTCACATTAAAATTAGCTGAGGCTGAATTATGCCTGAAGATATATTTAAACTGTCATGTGATGCTTCCACATAGCTATATAGACCATGTGACCCAAATCTTCCAGATCAATCCCAATGTTAAATATTATATTTCACTGTCAGCACATGCTTACTGCTTTTATTTTGAAAAATTTAGTCGCTTTATATATTAGTGATATTCCATGATCTACAATGTTTATCTGGTATAATCCAAATAAAATTTCCTCCTACTTCATTACTAAATACAATTCTATATGAAAATATCATATTATTTCCAAAACTCATGAAGTCATGATCATATATTTTTTTCTCTAATACAAGAAATCAAAAAGGTTAATGAGAATAATAAAATATAACACTATAGTGTTTGCCATCATTTGTATTAAGTTACTGATAAACATTAGTTACAATGTGCATAATATCAATAACTGCTCAGCCTGAAAAAGCAGGCAGAGATTTCTCCTCCACTGATCAAAGAATACCATATGCACACACATGCAGCTATCCATGATAACTTAGGTTTGTAACGTTTCTTCTAGTTTACATAGGAATTTCACTATTTTTGTTTTATTAGGATTAATTATATATCCTTCCCATTTAAAAGAGGCAAAGGTGCTCCAGCAAGACCCTACGTGAGGGCATCTCGTCGGTTTAGACCTGTCTGTCTAGGTCCTTGGGAGAGATATTATGGCTGAACAAGTGGGGAAGACAAGCAACTCCCCCCAGGGTGGGGGGGATCCCCAGCTGCTGCCTAATGATTTTCTCCCTTTTAATATTTCCAGTGGTATAGAAGGAGATCAATTCAAGGTACTCAAAGCTGGCCAAAAAAATTGGATGAAAGTTGAGAGAATAGCTGATTCTGAACATAATTTAATGGGGGTATTTTTTCTTACTTATATTCATGCCTTGCCTGGCTCCTAGGAAGAGGTTAGTTGATATGAACAAAAAAAAAAATAAATAAAAAAAAAATAAATACGTCCTGAGAATCTGAGAGTGTCATAAATTTTAAATATGGACACAAATTTGACACCCCCCCATTAAGAAATATGCTCTTTCCCCTCAAATCTGAGTGCAGTTGTGACTGATACAATTATACAGTGTGATGTACATAACTCCATATGACTTATGAGGATAGTTGATGTAAAATGTGCAAATCCTGTCTTGTTTTCCCAGAACATGCACTTTTGAAGCCCCAACCTCCATGTCTCACTACCTGGAAGTCTCTGTACCATAAAGAAACCCAAAGCCACCAGGAGAATCACCCAGAGATACTAGTGAAGATGTCTTCAGTCATTCAAGTGAGTCACAGCCCTCTGGGTCTTCCCAGCTGTGCCCCAAACTTACAGAGACAAACTATCCTCACTGTGCACTTTCTAAATTTCTGATTCACAGAACCTGTAAACAAGAGACAATAGTGGTTGTTTTTGTTTGTTTGTTTGTTTGTTTGTTTGATTGTTTGTTTTGCCCTTAAACTTTGGGGTGGTTCATTACACATAATAGATAACAGATACAATAGATACTTTTGACATACGTCAAGGCAGGGTTTTGGTTTTATTCCCACTTCTTCCTATAAGCAAGGCTTTGGTGGGACAAATAAGAGAAACCCAATTTGCTTTATAATGAATACAGAGTAGCTAAGAGAGGCAGTCAAAAGTAGCAAGATAAAGTATGACTGGCTTTGTCATTGTTTCTCCTGGAAAAGGTGAAATTGCTAGATTTCCCCATCACACTTAGGCAGTGGCAGGGTAAGGACCACGATGATCCATTGCTTCTTCTGTGTCCATAACACAGAGAACAGAACATTAAATAATGCCGTCTCAATCTTAGGAGGATATAGAGGCGGAAATTACAAAAAGAAGCATATAGAGAAGGGGAGAGAGAGACAGAGACCTCAAAATGCCTATGTGCAGTGGACGCCATGCGCACCAATAGATGAATCCAGGAAATGTTTGCACTGCATTCTGGACTCATCTGCTCCTCATGCCTTCTGATAAAGGGTATGGCAAGATTGGGGGTTGTATTTTGGAAGATTCCTGCAGTACACTGTTGAGTAACCATTTTGGAAGAGATTTCAGTAAATCACAGTTTTAAAGTCTGTTAGCGAAAGCCATTCAAATGTAACCCAACAGTAAAACAAGAACGTTGACATAGTGTTTTCACCAAGAAAGAGAATGGCCACAACTGGCAGTAGGGGTACTGTCCCTGCGTCAACTTAGGACTCAAACCAAGAGCAGCAGGAGGGTCAGAGGGAAGGTGAGGGAAGGCTGGATGCAGAGAGGTAACACACCCTCAATCACAGTATGTAATACCATGTTCAGTGCTTCCAGCCGCTGAGAAATAAGAATAAAACATATGCAAAGAGTTGAACACCTCCATCTATAGATACAAACAGGATATGGAGAATTTTTTTAAAAAGCTTAGCCTGGAAATGGAAATTAATTTTAGTTGTTTACATCTATGAAGTTGTAGAGTCAGCAAAGAGGAGTTTCACTTCTCCACTTAATTTAGGGGAGTTAAGATACCCTCACATTGTGAAAAGGATCACCTGACAGCCTGACACAGCCAATGGCTGTCAGTTCTCAGAGAAAGCCAGTTCTTAAGATTTTGGAGGCTTTACTTCTTTCTTATTTACTATGAGTTAATATTTCTTCTAGGAATCTCCTCTATTTATTTGTAATTTGAAAAATCAGTCCTTAAACATTATCTGACCAATCGATCTACAAAAAAAAGAAGGTGATATCTTCTATAATTTGTTAATAAATTTTAGCACCAAAAGAATTAATCTCTTGGCAATGACAGGATCTAATATATTTCAAAGATATTTTATAACTAGGCTGGCATGTCTGGGAAGATGGCAGGGAAAAAAAGACCTTGTTTATTTGCATTTTAATAGAGTAGGAATCCCATTTTGAAAACTGCTGCAGTTTCATTTTAAACCAAGCCATGTTTGAATACACACATTTCAGCATTTTTAAACACCACAGTTTCCTATTAAGCCACTACACACATTTAATTTCCTCAATTGAATATAAGCATCTACAGGAAAAAGCGTGAGCACTTGGGGCAATCACTGAGAGCTGTAATGGTGCTCACGGAGTCTGTTCCCCCCCAGTGCCCAGAAAGATACCAAATCTGGCAAAACAGATTCTCAACTTTCCTAAACGGACAGACTCCACTACACTAACTCAAGATGACAATGTACTATTACCACTTTTTAAAGGAACATTTTGTTTACAAACTTCCTTCCTCCTTGGCTCTAAACCAAATGAATTGAGTTAGCTCAAATATTTTATTGTGCCCAGTGACCTTGTAAATTATACTGAACATCTGAAGATGGTTGGGGGTAGCTTATTACCAAGTATGTACAACTGGTAGCATGAATGGATTGTGGTTTCCATTCACACAGGAAAGAAACTAGCTTTAAACTACTGTTTATGCAGTGAGGTTTATAACTTAATTTTAAGTTTAGTGCCACTTATTCTGCTAATGGGGAAACTAACTTTTGCTAAAGTTAATTAGAAATAAATGCATCACATTGAGGGATTATTCTGCCTATCAATAAAACCAATCTTAGGATCTTTTGATGCCTGTCACTCTAAAATTCATAAATCTTGAAAATAACATCGTCAATTCTTAATCATCTAAATATTAATCTCTTATCTCCTCCTTCCCTCCTGTTTCAGAAGAGAAATTATCCCTGGTCTTCTTTATGGATAATGGTTCCCTCTCTAGTCTGCTTTTACCTACTGGGGCATTTTTTAGAGAAGCACTTCTCTAATGGAAGACATTGTAAAGAATTGAAAAAAGATTTACTTTGAGGAATAAACAGATCTGCATTCAGACTATAACTCACTGCTTTCTAATTCCCTGAGGTGTGACTTTCAGGAAATTACTCAATCACCTTGCACCTGTAGGTAAAGAGTTTACAAAGCCCTCTTCCTTATGGCATGGACATTTGGCCATTGGTCAACTTCAGCCAAATGACTCCTTCATGGTAAATTGCATCTGGACAGGGAGGAACTATCAACATACTATGAAGAACGCTTTGTGGGCAAGCCACAGTATGAACTTTCCTAAATGTAAACACTCTTGCAACAAGCATCTTCCTCACAAGAACCCTGCAAACTATGATTGTGGAGTTGTTCGAGGGCTGTTGACTGCTGTGGAGTATGAGGCTTCCACCTCAGACCCATTTTCCACCCTCCTGATGAATCTGGTCTCCTCACACCTGAGCTGCCTGCTGGCTAGCTGCATGGTCTGCAGCAGGAGGAAAATGGACAGCGCCTCCCTGAGGGCATTCCGTGTTCCTGTCCTGCATATCCTTCTGAGTATCCCAGTGTCAGGACCTGTGATAGTTTTGTAAATTCAAATAGTTAGTTGAGCCTAAGAAGATGCCTCCCTTTCCCCCTGAGCAGTGCACAAGGATAATAAAATCTACCTTCTAATGGCACTATAAGGATTAAATAAGATGGTATATAAAGATGTATAACCATATTGGTTGAAATCCATGTGTATATATATTCTATATACATATATATAGAATATATATACATATATACAGAATGTATATATGTATATATATTTCTTCAACTATACAGGGGAAAGCAAAAATAGGTTTACATTTGTGAATATGCAAAATACAATTTATTCTTATATTATTACTTTTTAATTCCATATGAACAATTGTAAACCTACTTTTGGCCACCACTGTATAGTAAGAGAAAGTTTATAGCATTGGGATTTTGTCAAAATTGTAATTTAAATTGCATTTTTATATTTGATTATTTTAATCTCCCACTGGTAATTATAAAGTTGATGGGGGTAAGGGTCACTGTTTTTACTTTGGTGTACTCATCTACTACCTGAGTGCTGCCACATAATAGGTTCTCAATTTATGTCTGTTCTTTCCTATCAATGAAATTCCCAAACTGAGATCTATGGAAAGCCAGCTCTTAAATTTCGACAGGAGTTGTTCTAAATGGAAAAGAAAAAGACTCACTGGGCAAATAAATTTGGGAAACACCTGGTTAGGTAATGCCAAACAGATTTTCTTTTTATTACAGTAATTCTTGCAGTTCTCCAAAATCAAGTAGAGTTGGGGGAAAAAGACATATACTTATTGCTTGTGCATTTCTATCCCCCTCTTTTTTAGGGCCAGCCTTTGAGATGGGTTTTCTGCAGGAAATACTGCCAAAAATCTAAAGATGGGTCCTCTTGGAGCTATAAGTGTCTCTGGCTATAACCAGAAACAACAGATTTTCTCATATACAAGTGAGTGGAATGAGAACAGGAAGATTTAGTAAATTTCCAAATATCCTACAGCTCACGCAACGGTCTGTCTGTATTACACTGTACACACACACACACACACACACACACACCATTCCAGATGCTAACACAATAAGATGAAGTAGAAAATTGAGCATATGTCCTAGAACCAGGAGGATCCTTAGGTGCTGGTTTAGTGGGAATTATCTTGCCTAGTTCTCATGCATGTAATTCATGGAACATTTGTTCTATACAAGGGCACAGTGAAGTTTCTCATTGTATTTGCTATTCTCTGGCTCCCTTGGATCTTCAATTATCAGGTCAGTGGTAGCAAACCTTTGGCTCCCTTAGTGGTTCTAAAGCTCTCAAACATTCTGAGATCTTGGAATGGACCTGTAACAACTTCTCTTGAGCACCTCTTTCTTTGTTTGCCTGTCCAGCTCAATCATAAATTCCATAGCAAAGGAAACCACATCTCTCATCACTAAATCTCCAGCATTCAGCACATAGTATGTCCTTACCAAACATTTAAAAATGAATAGATGAGTTAATGTGATAAGGAAAGTTTAAAAAAATTACAGAACTGACCTGAGCCAGGAACTCTGGCAAGTCCAGAATCCAGCTGCTCTGAATGCCAGTTTTAAAAGCATCAGAGACAGCAATATTTGTCCAGATAATGACTGATCTTTCTGTTTCTATAAATTGGGTGATGGACACCCGATAAAACTCTGCCATTAATGATCATATTCATATAAGCAAAAGCTCAGGAACTTCTGACAGTTCCTGCTGTACTCCACTGGGCAAAATAAGGGCTCTGTGGGATCTTGAGCATCTAGGCTGTCATTAGTTGAAGGTAAGTCATTTAAAATAAGATTTTAAAAACAATTCTTGAAAAATTTAAATATTCTCTTTGTTACTCAGGATGGGACAATTTTGTTTATTTTTTATTTTTAAAAGTTACAAAATCTGTAAGTCTCAGAAATCTTTAAGAAGAAAGATTTGGAATTGGGAACCTATTTTACTTGTAAAGAGATTCTCGGGGAAAAGAGAAGAGGTAAACCCATAATTAGATTCTAAAAGAATTGAAGCTTATTGATGCACTATATGACATGCTATATATTAAATTTTATTCATAAAAAGAAAGAAAAATTGAGCATATATGAAGCATTTAAGGTAGTTTTCCCCTATGTTTGTACTAGAACAGAAGAAAAGGCCTGAGGGTCCTAATAGTGGTTTTGAAGGAAAAACTCTTACTGCAAGTGAAAGAAAATCAGAAATGTGATTTGAGACAATACACAGATATCTGATTTATTTGACTAAAAAGGAATCTCTCTAGTGACTCTTAATCATCTTAGTAACAAGATCCCCCATTCTAAAAGACCTTACTCAGGTTCTTGAATTAATAAGGAATACTGGTTACAAAGAAACCCAGTTCAAGATAGGTTAAACAAAAAAGGGGAATGTGATTGGATAGCGACTCCAGTCCCTCATGAAAAAGTTGAACAGACAAAGCAAATGAATAAATGAGCTTCTGTGTGAGAGTAGTCATGTAGGCTGGACCACAGAAACCAGAGGAGCAAGAGCTCTGGCCCCCACAGCATTACCCCTGTGCCTCAGCGCCACTTGCTCCTGCGTGCCAGTTTCCTCATTCTCTCTCATGACAGACCTACATACATACTGTGCGCATAGAAAAGCATACAGTTTCCCATAGCCCTCAAGGTTTACCTTTGAGTGCTTTGGCATTAAGCAATTCATTGGACTTTCTACATTCCAAAGGAGTAGCTGGGCTTGGATTGGGCACCCGATATATACCAATTAACTGTAATCAAGGGAGCAAATTCATGCAAGAATATAACATTTTCCTTAGTGCGTATTTGAATGGAATTAGGAGAAGAGCTGTCCCCAGAAGGAGAGCTATTCCTAGGAGAGTTGTCCCCAGAAAAACAAATCACACAGTGGTAGGATAGTAGCCCCCCAATATGCCCACCATGTCCTAATCATCCCAGTACTAGGAACCTGTGAATATGTTACCTTCTATGGTAAAGGGAACTCTGCATATGTGATTAAGTTAAGGGTCTCAAAATGGGAAGACTATACTGGATTACCTAAGCACACCTAATATATTCACAGATCCTTATAAAATAATGAATGAGGCAGGGAGCTCAGAGTCAGAGAGAGAGGTGAAGAGGCTATGCCACTGGTTTTGAATATGGAAGAAGGGATCATAAGCTAAGAAATACAAGCTGCTCCAGAACTTGGAGAAAGCAAGGGAAACATTCTCTCCAAACCTCTAGAAGAGACACAGCCACACTGACACCTTAATTTTAGCCTAGCAAAACTCATTGGAGACTCCTGACCTCCAACAATGTGTGTAACATATTAGTGCTGTTTTGAGCCACTAAGTTTGCAGTAATTTGTTATAACAGCAACATGAAACCAATACACACCCTGTCTGTTGTAACCCTTTCTTCTTAAAGCAGCAGGTTTATGCATGCCAAATTTCAAAACTCACACTTCTCTGCTACTTTAAAAGAATAATCTAAACCTAAAATTTTATCCTCCTCACTTATATTTAAATCTACAACTTTCTGCAATATGACTTCTTACATGAGCCTTCTGAAACTGATCTCTAAGATGCCACTTAATGGAGAAATCATGTCTCTACTTCTCTTTTTTTTTTGTATATGAAATACAGACACACTAGTAGATTCTACTGACCAACTTTCCTTCTTGAACAGTCTCTTCTCCACATCTTTGGCTTGTGGTCTCTTTCTCTCTCTCTCTCTCTCTCAAATTAATGTATATTTGACAGTTTTATATATATGCCTATATATATATATAGGCGCGTGTGTGTATACACACACACACATATAGTATATAATTTGGTGATTTGATATACACAAATTGTGAAGAAGTCACCCCACTCAATCTAGTAAATATACCCAGATTAGAGGTATGTTTTAATTTGCCTTGTATTTCTGATTTCTTTTTTTATCCCATCTTTTATTTATCCCTCAAATATATATAAACATTCTTTCAGTATATGATGTTTTTCCTCCATACACTTTCTCCAAACACCACTGGCTTGTTACACAGAGGTACCCAGGTTTCAACTCTGTCTCTAACAATTGATATTTATATAAAATCCCTCACATCGTTGGGCATAACTGTATTTCCCAAGTGATCACAACACCTGCAGTTGTCAGATGATCAGAGGCATATAGAAAATACCCACACATGATATAGAGTAGATAAGTTGCCATTTTATTATTTCATTTCCTTTATTGTTCTTTTCATTCTTTTATAGTTGACTTTCTATAACCTTGCTCTTTTCTATTTAATTCTGGAACTGCCCACTAGATTTCACCATATGAACGACCTTATGACCACAGATCTACAACCATTTCATTTCTCCCTTCTCATAGGCCACAACTGCTCTTCTCCTGAGCTTTATATCATTCTAACTGAATCATAAATAGTCATTCATCCCGACTGCAAAGTTAATAATTTCCATTCAACTAGCCGTTTCACAAAACCAATTGATCGTGAAATATCTCAGTTGATATCCACACAGTACCCACATGGCCATTTCTATATTTTCTATTTTTCTTTAAGCTCTGCTTCCCAATTCTATCACCTTCATTTTCTGTAATGATACTACCTATAATTTGATGAAAAAGAGTTCTGAAATGAGCTACTTCGTCTTGCTACCTGTTCACCTCAAATTTTCTCAACATCTCAATCACCCTCTTACCCTTCTCCTTCTATCAGAGGAAAAAGGTCCACTCCTCCTCTCCATCTACCTTTGAAAGGAGGAAAACCTCATGGTAATTAAAAAATATACCCAAATTTAAGAGTCAAAAAAAACCCCAACTTGGATTCAATTCAAATCTTTGTTCACTTATTAGCTGTATGATCTGTAACACTTTATCTCTCTGTCTTGTTTTACTCAACCATAAGTAGGGAAAAATCTACCTTTGAAATGATAACTTGACTCTGTTCTTGATCCCACTTCCTCTCGCTGATGCTCCCCCTACTCTCCACTGCATCTACTTTCTCTCCTCGCCAGACTTCTAACCCCAAACTTGTTAAATTGAAACTAACTAGTGTTTGAGACTAAATGCCCTTCTTCTAGCCCAGAGTACCTGAAAAATGTTTCATCACCATATAGGGGGTTTCTATGTTCAGCAAATAAAATTATAGGATATCCAGTTAAGTTTGAATTTCATATAAACAATATTTTTCAGCATAAGGTCTTAGTGTATATTGCATACAATATTTGAGACAAAACATACCGAAAGGTATTCATTGTTTATCTTAAATTAAAACTTAACTAAGTATTCTGTATTCCATGTGGCAACCTTTCCCATACATCATTTGCAGATAAAGGAAAATCTTAGAAGAACCTCTGCTTCAACTTTTTTAAAGGACTTAAATGGAAAGGGTATTGTGAAAAAGACATGTGTTAACTAACATGTGCAATGTACCCAGAAAAATGCAGGGCCCATGGTAAATACTTGTTAAAGGGCTGCTATTTACTATAACTTTAGAAATTTTTATTGGTGGTTCTATACTGACAAATATCATTATTTTATAGCTGATAAAATATAGGCTCAGAAAGGGCAGGTGACATCCTCAGGGCCTTGCTGATGCACAATGGCAGAAGCTCATGTCCTCTAACTGCTGAGCTGATGCTTTTCTTATTCTTCCTCTGTTGTTGTTTCCAATTTGTACAACATGTAGTGTTACTACAGGGTACAAGTGTACTGGCCAAAGTGACAATATAGTTTAAAAAGAGTTATCTGTTCTAATTAAAAGAAAGAAAAAATATAAAGTTAAGAAAGAAAGGAGGGAAGGAAAAAATGCACTAAACTGAAAATGTCTCATGTACTATCGCTGGGTTTTATGGTTTAAAAAAGGTAAACTCATCATAGGTAATAAAGCATTAATTTACTTTTACTTCTGCTGAGTGATTCACGCAATGGAAATTTGCCGGTTTTCTTTAGCCCTCTCCTGCCAATGGATAACATACTCTTATTAGTAGTCATTAGATTCGGTGAAAACAAGTATCTAAAATAAACTATCTGTACTTAGCCCATAGCTGTGGGAGTTCAGCTCTGAGTAAAAACTGATTGCTTGCTGTCTGCCTTCTCTACAATGGAGCAGTATGTGCCCGACGCCATTTTCCCAGTCTTCAGCTATGAAATACTACCAACCAAACAGGGCCCAACCACTAATGTGCACAGGGAGAGAATCCTCCTAAGGTATTTTATACTTTAAAAACACACTAGAGCCCTGGCCGGATAGTTCAGTCAGTTAGAGTGTCATCCCTCTATACCAAGTTTGTGGGTTCAATCCCTGGTCAGGGCACATACAAGAATAATACGATGAGTGCATAAATACATGGAACAACAATTTGATGTTTCTCTCTCTCCCTTCCTCTCTCAAAAAAAAAATAAAAAATAAAAACACACTAGAATATGTCTATCTTGTATAAACTATAACCTTCAGCACAGTATAAGAAAGCACCCTCTGAAGAAACAAGGTACAGAGATTTAGTTATAAATAGCTGCAGAAGTAACTAGAAGACATGCACATTTGACTTGATGCATTCAAATATATATTAAGGTTTTAAAACTATTTCATTTTGAATTTAAATGTGAAACCTACTGTTCACCTAAATGGACATGTGAGAAATCTGATTTTATATTTAATTCTTGAATAGTCTAAGGTCAATATTGATTTGGTTTTTAAACTAAATGGCTATAGCTATTGATCACAGCATAACAAACCCCAAACACAAGTTGACTTGAACCCAATAAAATAGGTAAGTATTATGGTGAAGAACAGCCCACATTTTAATCATTAATATTATCTGTTAACTTTTTAAGAGCCAATACTTAGTTTACCTAAGTTACACTTAAAGTTGTCACCTGCACTATCTTGATTGAAAATCAGTGACAAATAAATGTCTTAGGCTTGTTTTTTACTACATTTTTTTAGTACTTTCTGGACTGCAGGGGTTACTCGATGTCATCAGTAAAAATAAAGTCATTAAAGAAAAGTGCAACATTTTCATTAACCTGTCTAAAAAAATCACTTCTAAATAATGGCTGCAATCACTTCTTGGCTAGCAGCAGGGTTCTTTGAAACGTTTTAGTGCTCACAGTGGCCCACACACTTGGGTGAGTTTACCCCTTCTTGTATTTTGTGGTCAGGTTGCAAGAGTGAAAATAACTAGGGCAGCAAACATGCTTTATCTCAATCAGGATTTTAGGTGCAACCTGCAGGGAACTTTCGTAAGAACCGGTGTGTGGCAGCCAAATCAGGCACAAGCACTGTGCAGGGGACACTGTGTGAGACGGGTTCACCGTAGGGGGGACGACTTCTGATGAACAACCACGAGGGTCACTAGGGCCTACTCCTATCAGCAGGAACTTGACTGATTCAGTTAAGTTAGTACTTTCCCAGGCAAACATATAATCAGAGAGTATTATATTCGAACTATCAGACATTTCAACTCAAATCCCTACATATAATTTGGGAGATAAAGGACATAATTAAGATAACCCAAAACATCATAATTGATGTACTACACATGAATAATGGGAAAAATGAAGTGGAATAATCATTACTAAGAGAGTCACGTAAAACAGAGCCAAGAGGCTACTCGGGAAGCGGGCCCTGTGCACACCCTGCCTCAGTTCTCAGGGCTGCCGTTAAACGGCTAAACCTGCTGCTCAACCCGCTGCTAAACTCAATGCCTCTCATGCATCCCCTACTGCAGACCTGGCCTGCAACCCAGGCATGTGCCCTGACTGGGAATCGAACCAGCAACTCTTTGTTTCACAGGCCAGCACTCAATCCACTGAGCCACACCAGCCAGGGCCCAAGTTACATTTTTAACTTAAATTATGTTGTTATACAAACCTGTAAATATTTTGTTATACAAACATATAACCTATATGGAGTCATAAACTTTATATATAAATAGCTATTCTAAATTTATAAAATCTTTAAACAAACAAAAAACTACAAAACTAGAAAACGAATAATTTCAAATTTTGCATCATTAATTTAACAACTAGTCTTATTACTAAACTAAATAATATTTTCAAAGTATGATACAAATGTGTTTCCATGATGAAAGTTTGAATTTAAAATATGTATATCTTCTTTTTCACTGTGAGAAAACATACATAGCAAAATTTACCATTGTAGTAATTTCTTGAGTGTATAGATCTGCAGCATAAAATATGCTCACATTTTTGTGCAACCATCACCACCATCTATCTCCAGAACTTTTTCATCTTCCCAAACTGAAACTCTGTGTCCATTAAACACCCCTCCCCAACCCCCGTTCTCCCCCAGCCCCTGGCAACCACCACTGTAATTTCTGACTCCTTGCATTTACTGCTGTAGGTGCCTCATGTCAACACAATCACACAACAGTTGTCTGTCTGTGACTGGATTGCTTCCCTCAGTCAAATGTCCTTACATTCCGTCTATGTTGTAGCTTGTGTCCGAATTTCCTTTTAAGGCTCAGAAATATTTCGTTGTATGTATCTATGACATTTTGTTTATTCATTCATCTGTCAGTAGACACTTGGGTTGCTTCCACCTTTTGGCTATTGTCAATAAGTTTGCTATGAATATTTGGTGCAAAAATATCTGAGCCTCTCCTTTCACTTCCTTTGGGTACATGAAAGGGGGGATCTCAAAAAACCTGGAATTTATTTATAAAAAATTGTGTATTTATTCTTACATGTTTAAACTTCAATCACCTTCAAAGTACTCTCCATTTGATGCAATACACCTCTCATGACTTTTTTCCACTGCTCAAAACAGTTTTTGAACTTTTTGATTGTGATTCCTTTTAATGCTTCTGCCATTTTTTTGTTTCACTTCTTTCACATCAGCAAAACCTTTTTCTTTGAAGACTTTTTTTCAAATGGGGAAATGAAAAAGTCACTCACAGTGAGATCGGATGTAGGGAAGGTGGAGCATGGTAGTCAAGCTGATTTTGGTCAAAAGCTGCTGAACACTCAGCACAGTGTGGGCAGGTGCACCCATAAACCACCCATCATGAAATGGTCAAACGTGTTAAAAGAATCTTCAGAAAAAAATTCACTGAAGCTGAACACAGCCTTTCCCAACAATGCTAGCTGATACATAACACAGATGGGTCCCTAGAACATTCAACTAGTAGGGGAAGCCTGTACTACAAGGTGCCCACCCTCTGGAAGATAACTCTGGTTTTGGGGGCTACCCCTCATATACACAAGAGTGAAACTTCTGGATCATATGCCAATTCTATATTTAATTTTTAAGTATTTGTCACAGCATTTTCCACAACAGCTATACCATTTTTCATTATTACCAGCAACCAAGTAACATTTTGATCCCAGTCCTTTGTAGCAGTGCCCTGCTCTTGAATCCCAACTGCTTAATTTGGACTGGCCATGTTGGCTATTAATAAAAAATAACCTTGAAAATTATTCTGACAATGGTGTTCCTCCTAAGTTTTTTATTTTAATGGATGGAGACTTCTGCTTAAAACCCTGTTAGCATTCTGTAACTGTTACTCCTAATTTCTGCCTATTTTAGGATTTGCATTAGCATGTGTATACATTAATGTAACAAACAGAGAAAGACAAAACTCTGTGTCTACTCTAGAAACCCAGTCTTTGTGTTTGTTTGTAATCCTGCATAGATTTGAGAAATTTTCAGTATCTCACTTGTTAGCTAATCTCTCTGTGCTTCTCGCCCTGCTTCCCAGGACTGAGGTTTCTCTAGGCACAGTCTCAGGTTTCCCAGTTTTCTAAAGACCATTCATTAGTGCTACCTCTGGTCACATGCCTTCGGGGGGATTCTGCCCTGGCCTCGGGGCCACAAGTTCAATCTCCTCTTCCTCTCTTAGCATCCTCAGGTGGCCACACTTCCTCATTCACCATCACAGCTTCCGGCCAGGTAGCAGTTCCTGGTCTCTCGTGTCCTTCATTGTTAGAGGCAGAAAAAAAAAATAACTGCTGAGTTCTGTTCTGCTAAGAAAAATATGCCCCATCCAATTCATTCAGTTCTCTGCTAATTCCTCCCTTAAAAAAAAGAGTAATTGATGATATGTAGAGCAGACAATAGATATATTTTTAAATTTCTTTAATAGAGAGGATTTCTACCCTTAAATGTAATGGAAGAAGTCAAAGAAAAATACAACACTTAAAAGATTTGTACATAAAGAATTGCTATAAAAGGTATAAACCTGGAGGACATTATGCTAAGTGAAAAAGCAGAGAAAGACAAATAAGGCATTATCTCGTTCGTATGTGGAATCTAAAATAACCAAACTCATAGAAGCAAAAAATAGAATGGTGGTTGCCAGGGACTGGGGGAGGAGGAGATGGGTGAGCGACTGTCAAAGCGAACGAAGTGTCAGTTACGCAAGACAAGTAGTTCTGGACATCCACCACACAGGATAACGCCTACAGCTCCATGTATTATGTACTTAAAATTTGCTAAGAGGTAAGTCTACGTTAAGTGTTCTTACCATAATTAATAAATAATAAATAAATAAATAAAATAATAAAAAGAGTGCGTAGAAATGTTTATAGGTGACAAATATGCCTGTAGTGTTGACAGTGTTAACAGTTTCACAGGTATGTACTATCCCCAAACAAATGGAGTGCTATTGTCATTAAATATATATAACTTTCTGCAAGTAAATCATAGGTCAATAGATTTATTTTAAAAGATAGATAACATGTGGCCTAGAAAGAAATGCTTCAAAATAGCAATTAAATCATGTTGGGATGATAAGACATTTTTTTCATAGATATTTTTGTGTTTTGTTTCCAAAATAATTGTATATAGCTCTCATTATCAGTGAAATATAATAGTTAAATGAAGTAATTGATGATTTACGTAAAATGCATAGTAGTGGAAAGACAGTGCACTGGAGGCACCTCATCGTGAGTGTTAATCTTGTGTTCCACCACCAGCTCTCTGGGCTTGATACACTGTGTAAGTTCTCTGAACCTTGGTTTACTCAACTGAAAATTAAGTATGATACTTTTAACTTGAAGGATTGATATAAGGGCTCTGAGTAAACATAAATGTGAAGTAACAAAATGTGACTTGTAGTAAAGGCTCAATAATGAGATCTAATATTACATCTTGTAAAGTTTTTACTTTTTAATCATGCTTTTCCCAACCTCTGGAGGACAAGATACACTATGTTTAATTCTAAAGCTATAGCTGGCATTATTCAACTCGGCAGAAAATCCATTTAAACACCTTCAACACTCAGACGTCTCCCAGCCCCACCTGCCCACTTGCACTAGTGATCTCCAGCAGGAGGCCTGCTTTTACTCCTCCTGTGAGGCTCTGGCACCAGCCCAGTGGCTGGTTTCATGACCCACATTCCATCCTTCATGTGTACCTCTTTGTTTAGAGGACTGTAGTAACATCTCAGGAAGTAAACTTACATGAGCTCAGGTAAACCGCATTATCTTGTGGCGCAATCTTGCTAAGTCATTAAATGCTCTGGAGTAAATCCTCCTGCTCTGCCGTTTAATAGAGAGTCACTCAGAGCTGAGGGATCAATTATGATCCTGCTCCCTTGCTTCCCTCTACAGAAAAGAATTGGCAAATGACACACAGAGGCCTGGTTAGTGAAATGAGTCAGTTTTCCCTTAACTGCAACTTAATCAGCATAGTAGTCCCAGTGTTAATGAACATTTATCCAATCAGATTTCAGCTGGCAGTAACCCAGGGCACTTCTCCAAGGCAATCATTTTGTAGATGAGAATACTGAAGTCCGAAGTGTGAGTGAACCACAGGGACATAGTAGACACTGAATACGAACTTGGTAAATGAATGAGCTTTTATGTCAGAGGGTTAGATTGTGATGAAAAAAAGTGATATCTAAAATATTTTAAGGGCTCATTGTTGTTGCATACTAGCAACTGCTTTACACACATTAGTTTAGGGGATCCTTTCCACAACACATTTTACAAGTAAGGAAACTGAGGTATATAACAGTTTAGTGACTCTACCAAGACAACATAGGTGATAAATGGAGGAGGTGGACTTTGATCCCCAAAACTCTGTCCCCAGGTCACATACTCAGTACATAGACTATACCCTCCTTAAGATTAGGACTTCAGTCCTGTGTTTCTCTTTTTAAAATGTCTTTTAAGTCTCTCATTTCTTTCTACTATCAATATTAACCAAGTTCCACCATTCTTTCTCACCTCTATTTTTGAAACAGCCTCCTAATTAGTCTTCTTATCTCCAGTCTTCTTCCTTACTATTCTCCCCAGTACCATCAGAATTGATCCTTCTAAAAGACAAATTTAATCATATCATTCTCCATGGTTAAACCTTGCAGTGTTTCCTCATTATCTTTGGTATATAATTCAACTTATCAATGGTTCATAGGACTCTGGATAACTGCTTTCCCCTCCAAACTCACATACCAGTTTTATAAACTTCTTTTACCTCCTACAAAGCAATACTCTTTCCGACCTCTACTCTGGTCTACCCTCCGCCCTTAGAGGCTAACTTTAATTGAGTCCAGTTTGCAGCATACATCACATACTTGGAAAGGCATCCACCTAACCTCTCCCAAGCCCTGCTTAGATGCCCCTTCTTTGTGTTGCCTATTGAGTTGCCTATTTCTCCCGTTAAATTATTTACCAAGCCAAGAATCAAACTTAAAGTTGCCATGTCATCATTGGATCCCATCTGCCTAGTAAGTTTGCAAATTTCTCTGTGCTTCAATTTCCTCAACTAAAAGGGGGTATGATGGTACTTATTTCATTAAATTAATGACAAAAGGCATGTAAAGCATGTAGTGCCTGGCACATAATGACTTAACAAATGATAATAAATATAAATTATATATATATACATATACACTATGATATTCATTACAGAGGCAATATAATTATATTAAAAATCAGATAAAATGGTGTGTATATGTTTAAAATAAAATACAAATTGCATTTGGAACAGTGGCAGAAAAAGAAATGCTAAGAGAAACGGTGGAGATGAGAAAGAGCAAAGGGAAGAGGCAAGATGGGGAGGAGAAAGGCAGGAAGGTGAAGCAGCTGGCCATTCACTGAGACTGCAGAGCCCAATGCCATCCTGTGCAAAGCCCCCAAGGCCAGGGAGCCCAGCCCAGCTTCCTGAATGAAGGGGGAATCTACCAGGGTAGACTAAGAAGTTCCTAGGGTATGTTATTCCAATACGGTATATTCCATATTATTTAGGACACTCTCATTTAAATTCTTTATAAAAAAGCCTTATCTGTCTCCTAAATCTTATATTTTCTTAAAAAGAAACAAGCCATTTATTCTGCAACAAAAAAATGAAAGATTTAAACTTTATGAAAGATGTCAAAGCTATTTTAAAGTCACTCACACTAAAGTATAGCCAGTCTATCAGCAAGATGTTTGGCAGTAAAGTCTTCCCATTTTCATTTCTAAAAGCAGATAGTGAACGGGGCAACTTTAGTTACATCAAAACTCAAGCATGTGTCTGAGTCTTAGTGCCTGTGTGAGGGTAGGCCAGGTGGCAGGTGGTGGGCACAACAACCAACACAATCAGATATAATTCAAAGACTTCCTGAACTTAGCTCAGTTTCGTCATGTGGTCTTCAGGGGAGCGGGTAGAGAGAATGAGTAGAAATTGTGTATAAAAGTGTTTTTGTCCTATTAGACAGTGAATTCACAATGGCTGGATGCCCTCTGGACAGACCATATTCTATATATTCCATCCATCTGAAAATTCATGCTTTTGTATGGGCCCATGCTGCCTCCTGTCCAGAGTGAGGGTTCTCCAGAGCAATGAATCAAGCACTTTGTAGGCTTTCACTATAAATACATAGAGGGTGGGGCAAACACAGGTTTGCTGTTGTGAGAACATGAAACAGAGATTATTCTTGTATGATTATTTATTATTATATTGTTTTCCATATGAACAACTGTACCCCACACTGTATATTCTGTATTAATGAATATAAATGCACATACATGTATATATAGAAACACCAAAAAATTGCTTGAAATATAATTTAATTTATATATAAAATATATAACTAAATAAATTACATTAAAAACATTGTTTCAGTCATGGCTAGCAAAATAGGAGACAAAGTTGTGGTGGTAAAGTAATTTGATTTGTAAGCATTAAGTATACGACAGACATCATGCTAAACACTTCATACGTGTCCCCATGTATCCTCACAACAACCTGGAGAGATGCTCCTTATTATTCCTATTTTATATATAAATTGAGGTCCATAAAGATTAACTAAATAGCCCAAGGTAACATAGCAGTGCATGGCAGAACCAAAATTCAGGCACCTCCCCAAGCCTGAGTGATTAGGTTGTAGCCCCAAACCACAGCTCAGATGACCCTCTTTTAGTCTCCAGGTGAACTGCCGTCATTACAGAAGCACCCAGCTAGGGTGCTTCTTAACCCAAACACAAGCCAAAGCAAGTAAAGGCCATGGTTGACACAGCTTAAATTCCAAATCAGGATCTGGCTCTTCAGAAATCCCCCAAACTGTAAAGAATGCTATTCCTTTTCCGAATCACCCTCATGATACCTGGCTGCCAAGAATTTCCATGGAGGAAAGTATCACAATTTTCTGAAGGCCCCCAGGGCTTCCTGTTCTCCTCATACTCAGCCTCCTATTTACTTCTCTTTATAAAACAGCCCTCCAGACCCAACCGTAACATCAAACAAAGATAACTTTGTATTTCATGAAGAGATCACTTCAGGTCAGAACAAGGATTCTTACAGCTTAATCTTGTGTTTATATCAAACATCTTAGTTGAAAAACAATTTATAGTCATTGATTTTCCCAAAATCCCACTCCCAAAACATATCTCAAATATCTCTCTCCTAGGAAGTTCTGTATTAACAGATTAAGTATTATTTAGGTACAGTGAGTTGTGATCTACCATATTTTGTTGAGTATAATGTGCACCCACATTTTTGGCCCAAACTTTCAAGAAAAAAAATCTTTCATTTTAATGTTTTTACTTCAGTTATTTATTTATCTATATTTACTTATTTTTATTACCTTATAATTAACTTTTTTATTGTTGTTCAAGCACAGCTGTCTCCATTTCCTCTCTCCACTTCCCTGCCCCAGCCATCTTCTTATTTTTGGTATTACAAAGGAATTTTAGCTTTTATTTTTTAACATATTATGGTACAAGAAATTTTATGTAACAATTACTAAACACAAGAACAGATACAAGGTATTTCAGGCACTACCCATGTATATTGTGCATCCTATTTTTCCCTCAAAAAGTTGGGCAAAGAGGTGCACATTATACACAGCAAAATGTGGCATTATATATTTTAAATAATATAAGTGATAACTAAAAATAAAACCTTCCAATTTTCCAAACAGAACTCAATAGGCCTATTTTTTTCTATACTTGATATGAAAGGAAATAAGTATATGACTATTAAAGCAAGATATACCCTTCAGGAACTAATGTGAAAATAGGAAGTTGATCTCCCTGTAAAATGAAGAAGTTATCTAGCATATTGCAGTACTTCCCAGACTTTAACAAACGTATGAATTACTGCACTACTGGTCAAAAGTTCATTATGATTGGGTTGGTCAAAAGTCCGTTATGATTCTTCCATAAAATAAGAGACACATTTTTTTCATTTTCACCAATAACTTTATTGATTGGGGTATTCTGAGTATGTTGGCTATTTCCAGCTATTGGCTTCTAGTGGGTAGAGGCCAGGGGTGCTGCTAGACATCTTCCAATGCGTAAGACAGCCCCACAGCAAAGAACTATTTGGCCAAAATGTCAATAGTACTAGCTAACTTGTAAATCACTTTCAACACGTTCGATCAGTCACAGCACCTTCTACATATACTGCACAAATCTTTTAATGCATTTAAGTTGTGTTTACCTTTATTGAAACAATAAAGCACAATACGTAAAAAATGTTATGTGTTTTCTTCCATCTTCAATATTAAAATGGCCGTGCAAAAAATCACCAATTTTGATAACTTGTTTTTAATGCACACTGATGTGATGGCTGTCGCAATATAATCTAACCAAGTTGTTTTGAATGAAGTTAAAGACAACTAAGCACTATTAGAGCCATTGTATGGAAAAAACATAATGGACTTTCTGGCCAACCCAATAGTTAAATTAGAGATTCTATTTCAGTAGATCTGGAGCAGAATTGAGATTCTGCATTTCTAACAAGCTTCCAGTTGACATTTCTGCTGCTGGTGCAGGTACCACACATCAAGAAGCAAGAGTCTCAGGGGTAAGGGAGTAGCCTTTGAATTAAATAATCTGGATTTTTATTTGGGCCTTCAATGTAACAACTGTGTGACCTTGAATATGTAATTTCACCTTCTCTCTGCTCAGTATCATTTGAAAAGCAAAGCTAATCAGAATGTTGTCATATAAGACAAGGTATGTAAAGCATGTATCACAGTGTTTGGCATATAAGACATAATTAGGAGAAGCAGGAAAAGGAGAAGGGGAATTAGTGAAGAATTAATGTATTGTTTGGTAATGGTGCTTTTGAACAGGCTGAAAGGGGTGAGTCCTCAGCCTTATCCAGACAATGAAATACTGTGTGTGTGTGTATAAATATATGCATATATACTTTTAAATATGCATGTTTGTGGGGGTACGTATTCACTACTTCACAACATTTCAATACTTATGCGCACATATTTACTATTTCACAATTATATATGTATGAGAAGATATTTATTCAATTTTATATATATATATATATGAATATATATATTCAACTCAACCTAGCCTTTCTCCAAAAGAATGAGAATGAATGATGTGAGAAAGAACACTCCTCAGGATCTGAAGACTGAATACAATAGGGCACCCAATGTGAGCTTTATGGCCAAGCCCAAAACCTTAGGGCTGGCTCCGAAGCCAGGTATTGCTGAGAAGTCCTGAACTCCCAAGACTGCTGACACAGGACTAATTCTGCTGCTGCTGACAACTGAGAAGTTTCATCAGCCACTCCGAGGTAATTCTCAGCCAGAGGATCTCTGAATCAGCCAGTGATGATGAAATGATTTTATTCATTCCTTTATTCAAAAGGAATAAAAGTTAACTAGTAGGAAGAGAAAAACTTTTTAGACAAAGGAAGCAGCATGTGCAAAGGCAATGTGATGAGATGGAATGCGGCAGCATGGAGCTGGTGTGGTGGGAGAGCAAAGAGCAAGCGAGGCTATGCGGTATCAGACGAAGGTAGGTACTGAGGGGGTACCAGACCTTGGCTGACCCAGAGGACATACTAACAACTCTATGTGGATTTTAAGGGCATTCATATGTTTTAAGTAAGAATTGACATGATCATATTACAAAATATTGCACTACCTTTAGAATAACATAAAGTCTGGACTGAGGCCAGAGCTAATTCTGACCAATTAGGGGACTGTTAATGTAGTTGAAGACAATGATGGTAGAGTGAGGGAGGGCATAGTAGAGAGAGAGGGCTGCATAGGCACAGGGAACCATTAAAGGGCTTTGAACACAAAATCAAGACGGAAAAGTTGTTGTTTTAGAAACATATATGATAAATTGAAGATGGCAAGGCCTAAGTATTAAATAAGACCAGTTAAAATGTGCAGAAAAATTACTGGAAGAAAATATGAAATCTGCCCTAAGACTGAGGGGTCAGAGGGGAGAGGATGCATTTAAGCAATACTTAGAATTCAGCAGCCCATTTTAAGCCAACTTTTTGGTGGTCTCCCAGGATATAGTGACACCAAAATGGGAAGGACACAGAAGAGGAGAAAGGACTTTTTGAAAGGTTAAGTTAGAGTCATGACTTGCAAAGTCATTTAGTCGGTATATTTAATATACTTTGCAGTTCAGTGGCCTAATGTATGTCTTCCCTTAATCTTCTACCTTCTTGCTAATAAAATTTTAGTAAGGCAGTAGTTCTCAGAACAACACTACAAGTCAAAACAGTATCATTTAAGTCTAATTTCCCAAGTATTTTCACAAAAGGGAAGTGTTCTGACCAAAAGGTTGATAACCAACATTTTAAAAGCCAGACCTTAAATGTCACATTTAATTGACTGTAAGTACGCTGTTTGAATAAAAAACATTCTGTCAAGAGACGGTGCCCGAGTCTGTAAACCAGATTGAACCTCAAGAATAACACTGGTCATCACAGGGTTTAGCCATCTGAGACCTGAAACAGAAAAGCAAATCTTATGAACTGAAACACATTGGGAGTCGACAGGTCAATGTAGTGTTGCGCTATTTGCTGTAATGGCACTCAGCAATCACACGGGTGGGTTGGCAGAGCAGCGTACTTGTGCATCACTATAGAACCACCCTGAGTTTGTTTTTAGTTTGAACTATCCGTGAGAAAGCTTAAAAAGACACCTGGAAATGCCCCTAAAGGAGATGCTGTAACCTAGGAGTAGACAAAGCCAAGGCGAGTGTCTATTTATCTTCATCACAGAAAGTTCCAGGGACACGGCTCACCACTGATGATGAAGAGATCAGTGGCGTAACAGAGAGTACAGGCTCTAAGGCTAGACTAAGTTAGCCTGGTTTTGCACTTCCTGGCTTTGTGATCTTTGCAAAGAGAGCTGAACAACATTTTCACTTGTGACATAATAACTGATTTATATCATGTATAAAAACTAAAAAGTTAATATACAGAAAGCACATGGAAGAGTGACAAGAATGTAAGCGCTCATTAAATGTGGTACTCTTTTCCCTCATCTTTTAACAAGAGTGGTTCAAGACTTCAGTGTACCTAAAATCTCCTAGGGTGCGTGTATTAATGTAGTTTCCTAGTCTCTACTTTCTGGTAATTCTAACACAGAGCCCTAGAGAAGTCCTCAGAAATATACTGCATCCCAAAGCACCCCCAGTGACCGATGCAGTTGAGACTCTGACTACATGTTGAGAAAATGCTATAAGAAAATTCAGACAGTTACTCAGAGACACAAAGAGGCAATCCTGGAACCACTACAAAAAAAAAGGACTCAAGTTCTGACTCAAATGATGTCACAAAAAAAGACAAGTTTCCTAAAGTGGTCCGGAATCGCCGCAGGAGAGGAAGGTCTAGGGCCAAATGTAAAATTTTTCTCAGAGAGCCAAATGTCACTACTTTTTAAAAGAGCATGTTCTGCAGTCACACCTCAGGTAAAGACAAAACTAAAAGTGATTGTCCTAGGACCAAAAATATTTGATTTAAAAAGGTTAACTCTCATTTAAGCTCAGCGAATGAGTTCCTGGAGAAAAAAACCCCACAAAAACATTTAAGTGTTAGGACATATATTTTTCTATTCAAATCCATCATTTCCTATTTTTTTAAACCCTGCTTTGCTATCAGAATGCCTAAAGAGCAAAAGCCAGTTTCTTCTCATTTCCTCCTCAACTTAACATTTCCTTTGCTCAGTGACTGTACATGGAGCTCTCATGTTAAGAACAGTGAGTCAGTCCTCTCAGTACAACATATAGTATTTTCTACAGTGTTCTAACACAGCAGCAAATACAATAACATCCTACCTGAATTCTCCAAACTGTTCATCTGACTAATCAAGCACCATTCATTTACCTCTGCAGCCAACTTCCCATGCCAGCAATGGTTCATGAGGGAACCAGCCATTCTCTTTCCCTGGCATTTTTCCATTCATCTAATAGCCTTGCTCTTCAAGACCTATGAATACAATAAATCACTCAGCTGCTGCATGCTGGTAAATCACAGCTCTGCATGCCCAGCTTCAACTGAAGCCGCTTGACAAGAAAACCTCATAAAAGAGATCATGAGATACAATACTCTTGTCCCAGACATGATTTGGGGGAACTAAGGGCAACAAAGAGGGGGAGAGAAGAGGAAGACCATGCAGCATGAATCAAAAATGAAAAGAAAAAGGACAGGATCCTTTCTGACTCCTTTTAAATAGCTTTAGTATATGAGAAAAGATTTTCCCCAAATCACAACCCTTTGAGAACAAAACTAAACTGGGCTTTGTAAATATGAATTTAAGATTTCAGAGAAAAAATAGTTTAAAAGTCTCTCGTCATCACTTTCAAATTCTAGAGCATTTTCAAAGCTCAAACAACAACAACAACAAAAAAATGCCTCCAAATATCTCTCTACATTTAGTTAGGCCTTTTTAGGATCTCAGAGAAAAATAAAAAAACTGGTAATTAGAACTTCTTTTTAAATTATATTTTATTAATTATGCTATTACAGTTGTTCTGATTTTTCCCTTTGCCCACCTCCACCCAGCACCCCCCACTCCCTTAGAAAATCCCCACACCATTGTTCATGTCCATGGGTCGTGAGTGTAAGTTCCTTGGCTACTCCATTTCCTATGCTGTACTTTACATCTCCATGTATATTCTGTAATTACCTATTTTTACTTCTTAATCCCCTCACCTCTTCACCCAGTCTCTTGCCAACTCCCCCCCCCCCCATCTGGCAACCATCTGGTAACTAACTTCTCTTCCGTTGCTGCTTTTAAGAGTCTCTCTTTATCTTTAACTTTTGGCTTTTTAATTATGATGTGTCTTGAGGTGGGCCTCTTTGTGTCCATCTTGTTTGGGACTCTCTGTGCTCCCTGGACTTTCATGTCTATTTCCTTCACCAAATTAGGTAAGTTTTCTTTCACTATTTTTTCAAATAGATTTCCATTTTTTGCTTTTTCTCTTCTTCTGGCACCCCTATGATGAAAATGTTGGACATCTTGAAGTCCTAGAGGATGCTTACACTATGCTGATATTTTGGATTCTTTTTTCTTGTTCTGATTGATTGTTTTTTTCTTCCTTATGTTCCAAATCATTGATTTGATTGTCAGCTTCATCCACCTGCTGTTGTTTCCCTGTAAATTGTTCTTTATTTCAATGAGCATATCCTTTGTTTCTGACTAGATTTTTTCTGCTATTGAGGTCCTCACTAATTTCCTTGATCATCCTTATAACCGGTGTTTGGAACTCTACATCTGATAGATTGCTTATCTCCATTTCATTTAGCTTTTTCTGGAGTTTTGCTCTGTTCTTTCATTTGGGCCATGTTTATTCATCTCCTTGTGGCAGTCTCCCTGTGTTTGTCTCTATGTATTAGGTAGAGCTGCTTTGACTCCATGTCGTGGTAGTGTGGTATAATATAATAGGTGTCCTGTAGAGGACAGGGTAGTGGTGCTCTGACATGGTCTGTAGCTGTCCACTGGGTGTACAGGCTCTAGGGTTTCCCAGGTGGTGGAAGGCAAGGTCAAACCCCACCTGTATTTTGCCTGGAGCCACCCTGTGTGAGCTGTAATGCAATCTGAGATGTCTGCTACTTGTGCTGGGCATGGAGATTCCCAGACAAAGCCAAGTTGTGAATCTAAGCTGGCTGCTGCCAATCTAGTGCCAGGCCTGTTGCTCACTGAGGCCAGCTGTTGCTTGTTCGAGAGGATTTAGGAATTTGTGAAGCATGAGCCAAAATCAGCCATTCATATGGAAAAGCAGCTTGGATGGGTCTGTAAGTTAGATGGGGCGGAATCTCTCAGGATCTCCAAGGTGGGTCCAACAGTGTTAGCCAGGTTGATGGAATCTCAGATATGACACCATTTTGCCAGCTCTGTGGAAGGAGGGTTTAGAAAGAGGACAATGGTCTCTGTTCACCTGGATGAATATCAGATACTTCAGTCTTTCCCTGTACACCACTGGTGTCTTTCAAGCTACTATCCTGGTGCTGGAGCTCAGAGGAACTGAGTCTGAGTAGGTAAGTCTATAGGTGGGTTCTTTAAGAGGAACTGCTTGGGGCTCCAGAAATTTCTTCCACTAACTCAATCTCCACTGGTTTTTGTAGCTATGTGTTGTGGGGACTTATCTTCCTGGCACTGGAACCCTGGGTGGGGGGTCGGATGTGGTCCTGGGACTCCTTACCCCTGAGATACCTCTCCCAAATTTTTACCCATCACACCTGGATATGGAACCAGCCCATTCTGTGTCTGCACCCCTCCTACCAGTCTGGATGGATGTGGTTTCTTTTATCCCTTAGTTGTCAGATTTCCATTCAACTTGATTTCCTACAGTTCTGAGTGATGGTTGTTCCATATTTTAGTTGTAATTTTGATGTGGTTATGCAAAGAGGCAAGCCCTGTCTGCCTATGCCGCCATCTTGACTGGATGTCCAGTAATCAGCACTTTTAATATTCAATTCTAAGTGCCCCCAGACAATCAAAAAATAAAATTTTCTTCTCTATAAAGGTTTATATAGAATGTGACCAGAATGCAATCAGGTAAAGAACATAAAGAAAAGACCTGATTCTGAGTTGAGACCAAATTTCAGAGGTATGAGGGAGTGGGGGAAAGAAAACCCCAGAAAGAAGGACAGAAAAAAATCAGTAATCTAATTGCTCAAAATGTTTAAGACACAATATATTTTACCATATCTATAGTCTTTGTAGCTGCAAGATGTTGCCTCAAGCCAAAAAGACAAATGAATTAAGAAATGGTTTGTTTTCCTTTTTTATGGCTGAGTACTATTTCATTGTATAAATGTACCAGAGCTATTTTATCTGCTTATCTACTGATGGACACAAGCTGCTTCTATTTCTTGTCTATTGTAAATAACACTGCAATGAACATAGGGGCACATATATTCTTTCAAGTTAGTGTTTCGGGTTTCTTCAGATAAATTCCCAGAAGTAGAATTGCTGGATCAGCATGGATGGACCTGGAGAACATTATGCTACATGAAACAAGCCTATCTGAGAAAGACAATTACCACATAACTTCACTCATATGTGGAATCTAATGAACAAACTGAACTAACAAGGAAAATAGAGGTAGACTCATACAGAGAGCAGGACGACAGCTCTGGTAGAGGTGGGAGGGAAGAAGGATTGAGATAAAAAGAAAACTCATGGACAAGGACAACAGTGTGGTGATTACAGGGGGGAGGGGAGTGGGTAGAGATAGAAGAGGCTCTAAGGAAGATAAACGGTATGGAAAAACTACAATAAAAATAAATAAAATAAAATAAAATAAAATAAAATAAAATAAAATAAAATAAAATAGAAATTATTTGTTTTAAGAAAACTATCAATGAAAAGAGTCATGAGGTCTCCTGTAAATAATTAGTTCTTATACAACTAGGTCTGTCTGGAAAAAGTCCAGCCATTGTTTATATAAGAAGAGTTTTCATGTCATCAACATAATCTAGCAGCCAAGGAGAGTGGGCTGAAATGGGCATGTGTGAAGAATGATGACTTCACTGTGCTAGGTAGTGGGAGCAGTAGACACCATTGAGTGAGCATGTGTACTGTGTGGCCGTCACATTCAAAATGACTGAGAGAGTAGAGCAATGAACCTGCATCAGATTTTGCATTAAGCTTGAACATTCCTCCATGGAAACTATTTGCATCATTCAGAAGGCCACAGCTATGGGCAACTGGTGATTGACAGCTTCATCATGACAATGCACCCACTCAGAATCACGTCTTGTGCAGAGCTTTTTGGTGAAACATCAAATTACCTAGGTGACTCAGTATACCCACAGCTCAGATTTGGTACCCTGCAACTTCTGGCTTGTCCCAAAACTAAAATCACCTTTGAAAGGGAAGACATTTCAGATCATCAATGAAATTTAAGAAAATATGATGAAGCAGCTGATGGTGATTGGGAGAATTGTGTGAGGTGCCTACTTTGAAGAGGACTGAGACATCATTGTCCTATGTACAATGTTTCTTGTATCTTGTATCTTCTTTAATAAATGTCTATATTTTTTCATAATTATGTGGCTGGATATTTTCTGGACAGACCTTGTATAGTACACTCTCTGCTGAAATATATTTCTATACATCTTTCTGCAATCACATTTATTATTTAAAATAAGCTTCACCTGTCTTCTGGTTTCCGTAGTAAAGCTTCTAACGTGCTTAAGTTTTAGTCATTAAGAAACTCTTTTTATGAAGGAGAAAAGAAATCTCTTGAAAATTTGTCAATTTCCCCTTGAAATATTCTTGAAAGACTTGAATGAACTATAATATTCAGCAAAAATGCATGGAGTAGCAACAGTTCCAGGCTCTCTGCTTCCTTGGTTTGAGGCTGCTTCATGATGAAGACTTGCTGTGCAATCAGACACCATGAACACATCCGGCTTTACTCCCTAAATGCTGAGGCAGCCCTGCCTGCAGAGTGCTTCTTCCCACAGGACACCAGCACACCCTCCTTGTTAGAAGGATTGGCTGCAGTGAAATAGATGTATTAGGTTTCATTTCTGTTTATTATTGGCCTGAGCACCTTATCTCCTCCCCTCCCACACCATTAGGAGTATTGAGCCACTTGACCTACACTGTATTTTATCCATAGGGAAATGTATATATAGCATGTACAAAAGTTTGGGCTCTCACACACTCAACTCTCCAGGTTCAGCAGCAAGTACTTTGCTATCTAGCTCGTTGTGATCTTGTGCACTAGATATGGTAACAAGGACAACTCATTATATGCCCGCTTTCCCCTAGCCCACCCCACCTTGACTACCCTATGTCTAATAATTGGGCTTCAACTTCCCCTGTGCCAAAGACCCTCATGTAGTTCTAATTTACCATGGTAGCACTTAACACCATTAAGCCATAGGCTATCCTCAGTATATACCCATGTCTGTAGCCCAGCTTCCTCTCCTGCCTCTCCAACAACAATGAAACTCCCACACACACATGTGTGTATATATATGTGCATATGTGTATATGTGTGTATATACCTATATACACACACCCACACATATATATGCCTGTTGCTACTGTCATACTCTCCACCAATTAGAATTCTTTGAATGAGGCATATGGTTCACTGTAACCTTGAACCATAGAACATCCTTCCACCAAGCTAATTTCCACCAAGCACATCCTTCAAAACTGCTCAAGCACAGAATTTCCTAGAAGTTTTCCCAGGTGCTTCCCACTCAGTTTCTCTCATTTCCTTGCCCCAAAGATCTGTTGTGCCCAAATCTATGGTAGCTTTTCACTGTTCATTTACTGGTCTGTAACCCTCAAGCAGTTTGACTCATCGATTTATCATCGTGTTGCCATTTTAGGAGCTCTTTCTATGTCTGCTTCCATGCTAAGTACCAGACCTCTGTTGTAGCATTTAATTCTTGGAAGTCAGAAACAGGAATTGTTTTGTCTATTTTTCAAAAGGAAAAGCATTCTTAGCAAAAAAATTGTTCAACACCATACAAGTGGTAAATAGTGAGCAGTGATTTGAATCTAAGTCTGCCTCCAAAGCTCTCAGTCTTCACCAGTTTGCAACACTGGTCGTCTATCTTCAATGATTATGGCAATGCTTAGCTCTTGATAGGTATTGGATAGATAGATAGTTATTGACAAAAATGAGTGAACTAATGACTGAACAAGTTCGTGTTAAGTTAAACAGTATTACCCTGGAGAACCTCACTCATTTAGTGACAAATGGGCACATCACTCACAGTGTTTCTCCCTCAAAACCTGCCATTGTCCTGGGGGAAACTGGATGTCCCATCCAATGCACTGACATCTCAGTTCCCAAGGTCTCCAGTGGACATTTTTATAGACATCTACCCTTGTCTTGGTCCCTTTTCTCTAAGAACTGACTCTTGTGTGCAAGAATATGACCCCCGGGAGTCACGTTAGCAGAATGTAAAATTTTCTCTGAACACAGCTAATCAGGTTAAGAAAGATGTTTGCCCAGAGCTGTGCCAATCAGATTCTCTCTCCCAAGAATTTAGAATGGGGTAAGTCAATTAAACAGAGAGTATAGACCTGTGAATGGCTTTGTTGTTTCTGTATATGTCAAGCAATGAAATCTAGTGTGCAGAGAGAGAATGCTGAAGCAGAAACATTGAGCAGAAGCAAAAAAGATACAAAAAATCACTTGAATTATTAATATGCTATGCTTACTTTTACAGCATGTCTTAGTGCCAGGCTGCCCTTGGGTTTGTTCTATGAACTATCCCTATATAAATAATCCAATAAGTTTTCTTTATTCTTTGGCTTGGTTACATGGTAAGTTTAACTAAGATGATTTTTCATGTCCGGTTGCTTTCCCCATCACTTTTCTTCAGTCACAGTGACCTTGGCAGCACTCCAAATAGCTATACCTCCAGAAAAACTAAAGCCAATGTCCCCCTTCTGACATGAAACCTATGTTTCCCAACTTGGCTTTTCAACTTATTTCTCTACCTAGTCATTAATCCCAACTAATTCTCCAGCTCATTGGCACCTCAGCCTTATTCCCCATATTCGAAAGCACCCTGTTGTATGTTCACTCTCTACCCTGCTCAGTTTAGTTTCATGGTCTTTCACTTCTATCATATGTCAATGTGCTTAACTTCCTTGCCTCTTGGACCTTCTCCAGAAGCACCTGAAAACCAAATATTATCAGCACCAACCATAGCAACCATAGCAACAACTTAAATGTGTGTGTATAGGGAGAGAGAGAGACATATATGGATTTGTAAGCTAGGCACTCTTCCAAGTGTTGTGCTTACAAAAACTCATTTACCATATGAGGTAAGTACTTTTAGTTACATTTTAATAATAAAGAAACTGAGGCACAGAAGCAGATGCAACCGACTAAAGTGACACAGCTAATAAGAGGCAGGGGCAGGATTAAAATCTAGACACCTGTGATTCTATAAAATCTGCTCTTATTTATCTTACTTCACATAAAAATATATAAATACTGCTTATATTATAGATACCCTTTCAATGTCCCACCAACAAATCTAAATGCAGATATGCACCCCAATCCTTTCCCCCAATCCCTCCAGTTAGAATAATCCCTCTATTGCTCTCCAAATTCCTATCTTCTGCCCCACTATCTTCTCAGAATCTCACTTTGGGTACTATGTTTTCTTTCTTCTGCATCTAAACCCTTACATTCCAATTTCTGGGGAATTGCCTATGTTTATATTTATTTTGCAATTATATTTTTAGCAACCAAGAGATATTTCTTCGTCCTGATAGTTCTTTCTTAGTCTTACCTTTGTCTTGTTTAAGGTACGAGTAAACTTTTATTATCTCTCAAAATGATGTAGACACCAGCCCACAGTGTCCACATCATTATGGATGAAATGAGGCATTCAAAGAGATTACTAAATCTGATGGAGGAAAAGGGACAGCATGGCTTTTCTCTCAAGGGGAGCAAAAGCCATGGCCTCTACCATGACAGGCATTTATTGGTTATTTCCACCCATTACATGATGGTCCTCATTTACTATGCATAGGTTCACTTTAGGTGGTTACCTTTTACAGGAAACAAAGGAGAGGATGCTGCTAGTCATATCACAGAAGAGGGATATTTGCAAATGAAAAGGCAAAAGTGGATGAACCAGTTACATTCATTCTTGGAAGGTTTAGTATGAATTTTAGGAAGTTGCTTTGCAGTAAATGTCATCAATTCAGGGTGAGGGAGTTTTAGCAAAAAGAAAGACTCATAGTGGCCTAGGTATATTGCAGGCCTGATTCCCCACAGGAGAACCTATCCATGGGCATGGGTCCTGTGCACCTCCCAGTGGGAGCAGGGCCCACACCATGCAGAGTGGCCTCCTACATCTCCCCCCTTTGTTTTTAGTTAGGACCACTATAGATCCCACAAAGCTTACTACTTGCTGGTCTCTCACATGACCCTGGGAAAATAACTCGCAAATGCATCAAAGTACATAGAACATTATTACAATCAGTAAGCAACCAGCAGTTCCGTAGACCCACATTCTCAGATTAAGCCCATCAATCATTGTCAGGCAGTAATGATCAAATAGATAACATTCAAAGAACTCTGAGGGTCTATTTTGAGTCACAGTCAGATAGCTAAAGGGCCATGAAACTTCACGTCAGGCTTTGACCCTTATCATTTAAATTGAGGGTATTAACAAAGCAGATTTCATAGGATTTTATGATTTCTTTCTTAGGACTGATTGCCCCAGGAAACCCGTCCTTTCTAGCACAGGGCCACACCCACCTCCTACATTGTTTCAGGCTTAAGTGGAGCAAGGGAAGAAGTAAGGCAGCCAAGAGATTAGGAGACTTCTTACAGACAAAATGAGGGCTAAGGCTATGTCAAAGCCAAGGGGCAGGGGTCCATCACCCCCTTTCTCTATAGCACCCCAAGTCCTTCCCTGAGGGCCTTCCCAGGCGATAATGCCTGTCTTACCCATTATTGACTAACTGACCAAGCATTGGGGGCCAGGCAGGGTGAAGTAAAGTGGACAGAGGCAGTTCTCCTGCCAGAGAGATAAGCTTTTTCTCCTCCGTGGCTTATGGTCCCAAGGTCTCTCACTCAGCTTTAGTCATGGGGGGGTTACAGCTCCTGAAGCCAGGCAGGGCGGTTCCCAACAGCTGATCAAAGGACAGTCATTATAATATTCTGAAGATTACTTCATTTTCTTTATTATCTCTATTTTGTCCATGATCTTTTCATTTCTGTTTACTTTGAACTCTTTCATCATTGAAGTTTCTAAAGTGTGTTTGCTCTTTGGCTATTGACTCATCCTTAAAGCACCGAGGGCCTAATGGAATCACTGGTTCCAACACGTATTGACTTCTGTGCATAGTGAGCTGACTATTTTGGAGACTCCAAAATAGATTTGAGTGTGTTCAAATTTGACCACAGTTATGGGTTGAATTGTAGTTCCCATAAATTCATATGTTGGAGTCCTAAACCCCAGTACTTCAGAATATGAACTTATTGGTTGCAGAGGTAATTAAGTTAAGGTCATACTGAAGTGGGGTTGGTCCTCAATTCAATATAACTGGTGTCCTTATAAAAAGGGAAAATTTGGACACAGTGAGACACACACAAGGAGAACAGGATGGGAAGATCAGGCAGTGATTGGGGTCATGCAATAGAAGCCAAGGAATGCCAAAGAATGCAAGCAAACGACCAAAAACTAGGAGAGATGCAAGGAACAGATGTTCCCTCACAGGCCTCAGAAGGAACTGACTCTGCCAACACCTGGTTCTCAGGTGTCTAGCCTCCAGAACTGATACTATAATTATGTTGTTCAAGCCACCTGGTTTGTGGGATGTTGTTATGGAAGCCCTAGAAAACTAATACAATATCTCTAAGTGCCCTCCCAGGAACGTTGTTTCTGGCTTCTGCCATTTAAGAGGCAGGGATGGACACTCATCAGCATGAGAACTTTCAGTCAGTTCCTTTGTTTTCAGTCCTGTACTTCATTCACCATCTGCACATATGCACACATATACCCCCTAATGTGTCAGGTGTCCTGAGCCTTTTTGGTTTAATTTCTACAGAGAAAAAGTCCTCTGCATTGTTGTCAGAGGGTGCTTCTGGTTAGGCTGATTTGGACAGGGGATCAGCAGCTCCATCCACAAGATCTTCAAGACCCTCTCATTTCTTCCTATGCCTGCAGTTTACTTTCCATAGTACATGGTATTGCTAAGATGTGAAGCTCTATGGAGGGTCCTGACTCAGTTGGAGATACTGAAAATCAGTACCTCCCTCTGCAATGACCTAGTTTCCAAATTTATATGCTCCACAAATGACTTGTCATTTCTTTGTCTGCTTTGATTTTCAAAATTGTGTTTCTTTTTCATTATCACCATTGTGGATGTACACTTTTCTTAATCCCTTTAATCTCATTGTAGTGGGCTTTCTGTAAGGAGTGGAGGTAAGCACGTATAAACACTTTATCCTCCCTCAAAATAAAACTCCATCAGCATTTAAATATGCTCCTAAATTTGCACATCTTTCAATTCCACAGTTCCCCATAACCATTGTTCTGCCAGCCTCCTCCTCTTCACAGACAGATTTCCAGTTGTTTATACTCTTCTTCTCTACTTCATTAGTTCCCTTTTAGTCCTCACACCTTTCTCATCTAGCTTCTGCTCCTACACCAGCTCATTAAAAGTGTCCATATAATGTCCCCTATGACTTCAATGTCATAAAATCCAATAGACACCATTTAGTTGACTTCTTTTCAGCACAGGTTAGATGATCACACCCCACTTCTTGTTACATTCCCTCTCTTTGCCTTCCTGACACGTGATTCTCACAAGTAGCCTTCTACCTCCAAGGCTATGCTTTCTCAGTATCCTTTGTAGGCTGAGTTTCTTCTACCTGAACTTTAAATTGAGCATCCCCAGGGGTGTTTCTCCAAAGAACATTTCTTATCTAAGGCTACTCTCTGCACAATGATGCATTCTGTTCAGATGGCTGCACTTACCATCCACTCTCTTAGGCGTTCTTCTCCAGCTCAGACTGAGTCTGAGGCCCATTGACCCATATGTTCAATAATCTATCTGACATTGTCTTACAAATTTCTTATAAGCATTTCAAACTAAATGTATAAGTAATAAAATATAAAGGTAATATACCAGGACCATGATATGAGAAACAGAAAAGCAGGAGAGTGTAAAGTAAATGTCACAGTAATAGCCAGAAGTGTAGAAAAAACTGAAACTGCTTATTGTCAACAAAAAACAACTGAAGAGAACCTTAGAAAGATAGGTTTATAAAGCAAGGTATTATTAAGATCTGGTAAGGATCAACACTTGGAGAAAATAGGTATTAGATGAGATAAATTTTGAAAGAAGAACTGAGTTCAGCAAACTATGGTCCTGCTGGTGAAGAGGCATTTAGTGAGTGAGGTCTCTGGGCAGCACTGAGGTCAAAGATGGGATGCAGTTACCAGATACCAATATTTTTCTATCTTCATATTTTGGTTCTGATTATAGATTTCATCATTATTATACTTTCTGTGTATAAAATGCTTATAATTTCAAATTATCCATTTATTATTAACAATCATCTCCACAGTAACATGGAGATACAGACAGAGCTAAATTTGACCACACGCTGTTTATCCATGCTGACAGTTCAGCTTCGCGTGCTAGGTCCCAGCAACCATGAGTAAAAGTCTCCACCTCTGTGTGATTCCAGACGGATCCCAAGAACACAGAAGGCACAGTCAGTGGAGGGTGTGACCTCTGTGATGTCTAAGGAACTGTGTCTGGGCCCTGTTATGGATTCTTATTTTCCTCACCAGTAGGGCAGTGCAGACTTTCCTGAAAAAAAAAAAAATTAGTGTCCAGTTCTGACATTACCTTCCCTCCTCTGCTGTTGTTGGGCAATGAACTATGCTGGTTTATTATAATAACCAGCTCGTCGATGTTTCTGTAAAAAAGTGTCATACCAGAAGTATATATCAAGCCTTTGTTTTTTTCCCCCGTAGCTCTGATCCCAAAGGTTATAAAATGCTTCTCCAGGGCCACCAGGCAGATTGCACCACTCTGCAGTTCTATCATCTGAGGGTTCTTCAGATTTTGTTCTCTATGTCTCACCTCGGATCCAACCTTAGAGATGGTTTCTCCCTTCTACACATGGGCATTCAGTTTCCCGGGCAGCAAAGGCTCTCACGCAACTTTCCCTTTCAGCCATACCTTTTTCCAAGGGATGGGTCTTTTCCCTGTGCTTTCTGTTCTGCTCCATTCCCCATAGTTTAGTCATCAGATTCAACTTGATTATGTTTCCCGTGGGAACTGTAACTGTCCGTTCTTAAGCTAATACTGAGAAATAGAATACTTGTTTTGCTCCCACCTTAAAGATGAAAAAATGACACTCAGAGTTGTTAAATTATTTCACCAAATTCACAGAGTGTCTATAAAATGCTTAGCAGAGAACTATACCTCTCACTCCTTCCACACTGCCACCTGGCCAAGTCATGATTATCTCTCACCTAGATTATTCCAGTAGGTACTTAATTGGTCCCTCCACAGTTTATTGTTTCTTCTCACACACCAGCTCAAATGGTAGTTTTAAAACACAGATTTAATTACGTCATTCCACAGCTCAAGCCCTCCAAGGGAACCTCATCGCACTCAGGAAGAACCAAAGTCCTGACAGTGCCCTAAAAAGCTCTATTTGATCTGGTTCTTTATGCCACCTCTTACTGTACCTGAAACTATTTTCCCTGCCCTTATCTGCCCCTGCCACATAGGCCTCCTTGCTGTGAAAAAGTGCACCAAGCACACAGCCATATCAAGGCCTTTGCACAGCTCCTCTCTGCCTAGACAGCCCATCCCACCTCATGTATTTGCTTGGCTAGCTTCTTTACCTTCTTGAGTTCTCTGCTTAAGCATCATCTTGGAAACTTAGCCACCCAATTTTACCTGGCAACCCTTCCTGGCTCCCTGAACTCTCCAACCTCTACTCTACTGCATTTGCCTCTAAATACTCCCCACTATCTGATCTACACCACGTTTTAACTATTCTGTATAGTATCTGTCTCCTAACCCCTCACACACATGTGTATATGCATGCACACACACTGTAGGCCATAGCAACAGGAATTTGTATCTGTTTTGTTCTTGCTGTATACCCAGTGAATACAAAACTGTCTGGACACCTGTTACATATTGGGTATTCAATATATATTTGTTAAATTAATCATTAAAACTTACAAAGTAGAGCTTAATAACTATTTGGTAGTTTTATTATTGCAGTTGGCACGTTATCACTGTTCGTATTAGCCAGGGGGAGAACCCAGTTCTTCTGATGTCACATTTCAGTGATCTCCTTACTCACCTAATAATACTGTGAGTGAGAGAATAAAGGGATAATAAATTATAAGAGCAAAAATAAGTAAATAAGTAGAAATAAAAAGTACTCCAATATAAGAGCCAGTAAATTTTCATTAAATGTGCACTAAAAATATGAAGGATGAGGCACAACACTTAAAATATTTCCCATATCCTCCCACATTATCTTCTAAAGTAGCTCAGAGGCCAGTGATGCAAATAATGATCTGGGTGTTGTTATCAGAGAAGAAGCATTACATGCTTCAAGGCGCGTGAGTGCGTACATGCTAAGAGTATTTGGGGAAGGCATTGCTTAAATCAACAGAAGCTATCTGGGAGGAAATGTTTATAACTTTTTCTTTCTTCAAAGGAAACAGTGAGTCTTTTCCTAACACGGAACTGGAAGGCACTAAACACACATTCTCATAGCAGCAAAAAACATAGAAATAACTCCCAAAGTCTCTCTCTTTAATTTTCAAGGTCATTAGATCATTCCTATGAAGAGAGCCTCATTAGAGTTTCCCCCAAAGACACACCTACTGCCGACTAAAAAGATTGTTATGAGCTGCATCTATTCTACCTGTGTTTATGGTTTCGGGCTGTCCGACAGTTACCAACTTCCTGTTCATGTCACGGCTTGCCAAGCTCGTGCAGATCACAGGTGTGGAATCACTGTCCTTAGACTAGTTAAGGGAGCTTTGTGATGTTATTCAGCCACATAAGGCTTCTTCTTCTCATCTGTAAATGGCTATCATTGTATCCTGCTCATATGATTGTTGTAAGGATTAAAGAGATGATGAATGCAAACTTCCTGGCACAGAGCCCGGAAAACAGCAGCTGTTTGATAAATGTTCATTTCCTTTTAATTTCCTCAGATATCCCAAACCATGGGCCCTTGCTCTGATTAATTCACCTGATCATCTAATCTATGTTAAGTATGTTGTATGTTAACCTTCACCGATGATAGAAAACATTCTTACTAAAAATTGTTCTATGCCTAGGTGACATAATTGATAGTAATATAGCATCTAAAATGTATCATAGAAGATTTGAAGCAGATAAGACAAGTAGTTGACTAATAACTTTAATTAGGTAAGCCCCAATAAGAGTAAGTAGAATACAGATGTTGTTCAGAGATTATTAAACAAGGTTGTAGTGGACAATTGTTTTTACTCTTTAGTTCCCAAGACCTCTTCTCTTAGAAATTTTGCCTTATGGGACCCAAGCCTGCTCTCCTTTCATGCTCTGCCTTTAGTATCAAGTGACTCCCTCAGGGCTGAGGGGTGGAACATATCGACTAGGCTATATCAGGCATGCATTCCACCCATGTGTTCATCCTGGGTGTCTTGGAGATAATATCTACCCTGAGTCTGACCATTTAGAGCCAATGAACCAGTTTTAAGCTCTCTGCTAAGCCCTCTTGACTGGGTATGCTAAACATGTAAGCCTGAAGCTATAGGGGACCCCCCCAGAGAGCCTAGGAATGGAACCATTCCAGACACAGACAATAGAATCCAATATGTTTTCCTGTGTTATAATTTAAGCCCTGAATCTGCAAACATGCATGACAGATGTTATTGTTGCCCTGCCTTCATTTATTTAATTTATTTATTTTTTGGCACCTATGATTCTCATGCACACCTACGGCTGCAGCACCTGTAATTTTCTACCTTAAGTCTATCTCTGTCTGCAGGAGCACAGTTCACCCAAGAGCAGAGGAGGTCAGCAATGCTTGTAAGGCATAGCCCCTAGGAATAGCCATAAATGAATTGAAGGATAATACCCCAGCTTCCTCCATTTTTTAGAGCTGTTACTCTGAGTCTGTCTTGCAACATTCCCAAATGGATTGAGCCTTAATCTTCCACAGACATAAACTGTTGACACATCTTTATTTGACTTCCTTTCCTCTCTCAATTTTCCAGTCCCCTACCAACTCTTCCTGGGATTACTTCCAAAATAAAGTACAAAAGTACAGAAAGCCTTCTCTTATAGCTTGCTTCTGGGAGAATCCAACCTAAGACAGCTGATGCCTGAGTAACCCTGGGAAGCAAACCTTCAAGGTAGAATTCTTAAACTGGCTCACTCACTGGCTAACTGACAATAAGGCCTCCAAAGCTGGTTTGTGCACTAGAATGCCTGGCAGGAGACAGAATCAAGACTGTTAAGAATCCTACTGTCACAGGTGGGCACAGGTAACCAGGTTCTTAGTGATCGGGACAAAGAATTGAACCGAACACCCAGAGTTCATAGAAGAGAACATGGGAGCAGGCCAACTCCAAGCAGAGATTGACCTCATGGGCTGGAGGGACTTTATGCTTATAGAGCAGATCCTTCCTGGCTAGTTGTGGTGGGCTTTTACTGAGTATGTGCAAGTAGTTGCATTAAAGCTACTGCGCATGTGGTTTCCCATGATCCTCCCCTATTAGCCACCAGGGAAGAGGGTCCCACAATGCTAGGGAATTAATCCCCGTTTTTCCTGGGGTCCCCCTGTACTAGGTTCACCTTTCTCTAAGCCAGAGAATTATAGCTCTCCGTGCTAGAGATTGGTGAAAAAGAAAAGAGTTATTTATTCAAGTTATACAAACTAAAAGTAATGACTTAATGTCTTTGTTAAAATCCCAAAGTCCCTTGAAACACCCACAAACACACAGTCCTTCCTTAGTTCCCAGTACCACTGGTTGTGTTGCCAGGATCGCCAGCTAAAGCCGCGTAGTGATTCTTCCCATGGCTGCGGGGGGGGGATCCCTCTTTCTGGAGAGCGACAGCGGCAGCGGCGTCAGCAGCAGCACCGAGAGGGCTACCGCGGAGCTCATTGTGTCCTGGCCAGAGCAGGTGGCTGCAAGGTTAGCTGAGCCCGAGAGAGGTGAGACGCGGGCGCAGCTTGTGGAGGCCTGGCGTGGCTGCGGCGGCCGGGCAGTGACCCGGTGCTCCCGAGTCACTTACTGGTGGCCCCTTCTCTCGGCCTCGGCTGCAGAGCTGGCTGGGGCTCGGAGCCGGGTGGTAGAGGAGCTGCAGGCGGCTGCATCCCGGACGGTGTCTGCACGGCTGCGGGAGTCCCCTCTCTGCTGAAGCCGCATGGTTCTCTCCTCAATGGCCGCCAAGTCTGGGTTTTTAAATCCCGCGCCAGTCTTCTTCTGCAGCCCCATTTCCGACTCCTCCCACCTCGGCCTCACATGCCAGAACTCTCAAAGCCTTCCAGCTTTACTGGACTGCCATTGTGGGTCTGGGCAGGTGTGGCCCCATGTTATGGAACCAATCACTTCCAAGTTCTCACGCAGGTACAGGCGCAGTAACCAGGGGGTTGCCTCCCAGGCTCGGTAACTAGGGAAAGTTACTTCCATTTCCCTGGCTTAGAGCTTGGCCAGAGCTATTTAACATATCCATGCAACCAGCCAAAGGCCATAGATATGTTAAAAGACCACACCAGAGGGTAGCTGCAAGGCTGTTGCTATGGGAAACAGCTCTCAATGGCCCTGCTCCATTTGTCCCTTCCCCTGGGGTGGAGGGTGAGGACATTCTATATATTTTTCTAATATTTCCTGGACACCTTGAGTTCTGAACCCCATTCCAAATCTCTATTTGGGGACCCTTTGGCTGCACCCTCCTACAAATCCCTCCTTTCAGATATACCCACTTTAAATTCTTTTAAAGGACAATGGGCGAAGGTCTCATTTTCTTGTAACTGCTTCTAGCTGGACATGGATGTTGTCTTACCTACCCGTGGGTCAGGGGTGCCCTGAAAGGGGGCGGGGGGTGCAGCACAGAGGGAGTCCTTCTTGTAAGGGGAAGGACCTTACAGAATCCTGGTCAGTTGGTTGTCACCATGAAGTTGTAGGCTTGGTGTCCAAAGGCTGGCATTACTGGACTGTTGGCATCCTGGTTATATTCTGGAGGTGACAGATTTGGAAAGAGTTGGAAGAAACAAGTAAATCATAATCACTAAATGACAAAGGCAAGGACTTAAGTAAAGAATGGTTTATCAGGAGGAAAGTGTACAAGGCATGTTACACTTATCCAAAATTCTTGTGGCCCACTACACTTCACTTGGGCTGAGGGGAATATGTTAGGATTTCCCTCCTTTCAGATTTTTGAGCCTTTTCTATCCAAGCCATCAAGACAGAAAAGGGAAAATCAGTTCTAGGTGAAGTCCATAGACTGCCCAAACCATTTACCAACTCAACCACTTAGTTCAGCCAAACCGTTGAGTCTCAGGGGCGATGATGAAGATGGGCTCCTTAAATGAGGTTTATATTGCAAGCAATCACTTAGGTAATGAGGGTCATAGGCATATGCCCTATGAAAACAGAAAGAACACACATGTTAATTCACACAACAATCCCAAACCAGTCTCTGTGCCTGTGAGACTGTCTTTTGGAAGACATCTAGTTGTAAGGCCTTTGCTACAATGAACATCTAATAGTGGCAATTTGACAGGTCCTTTATGCCTGTAAATTGAACATCTTTGGTGATATTACAAACCCAGTTTCACTTTGAAATGAAAACAAACTTTTAAGTCAGTTAGTCGCACCATTATGATATACAATACTGAGCATTGTGATCTTCCTTGAACCATGATTTTTCTCCCTAAGTTTACCCTCACTGTTATTGAAGGGACTACATTTGAGTCCAGTTTTTAATTTTGCTTGTTAGTTTGCATAAACACACCAAGAGCAGCCTGGATTATCTATGATTTTTAAGTCTGCTTTGCTGGAACTTATACAGGGAACCTTTAGATTGACTCTTAGTCCACCCCTTGGGGCACAGAAGCAGAGCCACACATCTGCCATCTGGCATTGTCTGTACCAGTTGTCTCACTCAGATCCTTGAGGCTTCCATTGTGCTTGTAGGTTCTTTTTTGGCCATCTTTTTAGGAAAGCAACCTTCGTCCTTCCCTGGAAAGACTACCACGAACCACACAACCAACCAAAGTACCAGGCTTTTCTTGTGGCTTACACTAGCTTTACAAGTCAATCCTAGTTCCTCAGGGCTTTCTGGTAATGACCAGAACCCACACATGCCTTCTTCAGGCGTGACATTCCAGCCAAAGTCTTGGTAACAAACCACTATAATGACTGATCTTATTGGATTTATGCAAAGAAACCTTATGTCATCATTCATTCCTTCAGAATGCCAAAATTCTGGAGGGATCAGGTAGGGAGAAAAATATAGAGTGTGAAGGAAAATCCTTTTCCTTCTGATATCCACCAGGCTCTTAAAATTTTCACTTCCACAGACCTTCTGAAACATTCCAAAACCCTTTATCTTTTTCATACACTTTCTGATATTTATAAAGATTGCATCTCTATGCCTTATACCTTCTATTATTAACACACACTACATAATTTTTTCTTAACACGTTTACTTGTACAGACTTCTGCAACATTCACAACCTTCTATTCTTTTTTTTATACTTTCATATTTTATTTAAGTATGTCCCATGGGCTGAGTTTTCCTCAGCTGGCAGCTTTAGGTTGCCCATAGCATAAGATGGTGGAGAGGTCGCTCCCTCTAAGGTAGGGGAGCAGAGACTCCAGAACCTGGGGTTCCCTTAATCTCCCTTGAGAGACAGGTGGGGAACTAAGGAGGGTATCTTCTAATTGATCAACACTTGGGCCTGTAGGGTTTGTCAGGGTGGGGCTGGAGCAAAATGAGGGATCTCGGGTACAGAGCCATAAATGCCTGTACGTAAGGAACTTCAGACCATTTGCCTTCCCTCCGCAGAAATAGATCTAGCTGTAGGATAGTATTCCTGCTCCCATTCTCAGGCCATATTTCTCTATCCCTTAATTTATACTGGGGCCAAACAGTGTTACAAAAGAAAACTAATCTCTTTCTTTTTTAAAAAAAAAAATTTCTGGGTTAAATTTATCCCAATTGCTAAGAATGCAACTCAATGGTGATTTAGAAAGGATGGAAGGTGTGGTTCCCATTTCGACTGTAAGTGATCCTAAGAGAGAAGAAACACAAAGATACTCCTTTGCAGACTAGAGCGTCCCTCTCTTTGCTGCCCTTAGGAGATTCCTAGTGGGCCATGGGCGTCCCCTGGGATCCCACCAAACTACCAGACGTCTCTGGCGAAAGAGATTTCTAGTGAGAGAGATACTCCCTTGCAATCAGAGGCGTCCCCCTTTTCTTGCCTCAGGAGCTTCCTAGTGGGCCATAGGGCGTCCCCTGGGAATCCCACCGAACTACCAGACGTCTCTGGCGAAAGAAATCCTAGTGAGTGTCGGCCGACAGAATCTAAAAGACTTGAGAGAATCACCACAGTCTATTTTTGTCTCTAACTATTGGGAAGGAACCAGTCCTGCATTCTTGAGCAATTGCCTATAATCCCACAATCCCAGACTCTATCCGTGTGTCCCTAGTACATTTCCATTTCTGTATTCTTCATCTATGGGGACCCTCATTTTTCTGTAAGCTTTAAGATCTGGGGCAAAGGAAGTGTCTTACTAGGAAAAATAATTTCTGGCCCTGTAAACCGTTCAGAGGAGCACCAAGATGATCTTATTATAAAATGACTCTTCTAGATCACAAAGAAGACCCTTAAATATCCTATGTAATTTTCCAGAGCTTTAAGAAATTGTACCTGCGTCTGAAGTCTCGCAGAAGGGACCTCAGAGATGTCTAAAATACCACCCTTTATACTGGAGGCGGATCTCATAGAGGGACAATGGACTGAGAGGGGAAATTAAAATACCCTTATAGGAACAAGTAAACCACCTTAGATTCCCAAATTCAATTAGTTAGGTAAGAGTGGCTCTACGCAGCCATTCTAGTAACCAGCGACCAGCAGGCATCTGTTGTGCAGTTCTGAGTGATGTTGCTGCTTACAATGAGAGTATACACGTGGCAAAGATGGGAGTGGCTCATTCCTGCAACTGTACTTAGCGCTAGCCTGTCAATGACCCAAGGTAGATATCTTAGTACAAAGACAGCAGAAACCCTTCATACATAAAAGGCAAGTGGGGTATGAGTGAAGTTATAAAGACCAGAAGTCAGTTGGGGAGGAAAAGCATAAAAAGACTATCTGTGGGCCTGATGAGGAGACTGCAAAAGGAAGTCATAGCGCAGGCGAGGGTGGTGACTGATATCCCGTATGGAAGGTCCAACTATGCCTCTTGAAGGAGTGGCTGACCTTCCAACAGGGAACATCAGACTCACCGAAATAGAATAGGTGGTAACAGAAAAGGGCATCCTGGGTGTCAGAGCAGCAAAGGGGGCTTACCACTCCGGTGTCTTCACTCCTGGCTGGCTCGCCAAAAACTGTCACAGGTGGGCACAGGTAACCAGGTTCTTAGTGATCGGGACAAAGAATTGAACCGAACACCCAGAGTTCATAGAAGAGAACATGGGAGCAGGCCAACTCCAAGCAGAGATTGACCTCATGGGCTGGAGGGACTTTATGCTTATAGAGCAGATCCTTCCTGGCTAGTTGTGGTGGGCTTTTACTGAGTATGTGCAAGTAGTTGCATTAAAGCTACTGCGCATGTGGTTTCCCATGATCCTCCCCTATTAGCCACAGGGAAGAGGGTCCCACAATGCTAGGGAATTAATCCCCGTTTTTTCCTGGGGTCCCCCTGTACTAGGTTCACCTTTCTCTAAGCCAGAGAATTATAGCTCTCCGTGCTAGAGATTGGTGAAAAGAAAAGAGTTATTTATTCAAGTTATACAAACTAAAAGTAATGACTTAATGTCTTTGTTAAAATCCCAAAGTCCCTTGAAACACCCACAAACACACAGTCCTTCCTTAGTTCCCAGTACCACTGGTTGTGTTGCCAGGATCGCCAGCTAAAGCCGCGTAGTGATTCTTCCCATGGCTGCGGGGGGGGGATCCCTCTTTCTGGGAGAGCGACAGCGGCAGCGGCGTCAGCAGCAGCACCGAGAGGGCTACCGCGGAGCTCATTGTGTCCTGGCCAGAGCAGGTGGCTGCAAGGTTAGCTGAGCCCGAGAGAGGTTGAGAGCGCGGGCGCAGCTTGTGGAGGCCTGGCGGTGGCTGCGGCGGCCGGCAGTGACCCGGTGCTCCCGAGTCACTTACTGGTGCCCCTTCTCTCGGCCTCGGCTGCAGAGCTGGCTGGGGCTCGGAGCCGGGTGGTAGAGGAGCTGCAGGCGGCTGCATCCCGGACGGTGTCTGCACGGCTGCGGGAGTCCCCTCTCTGCTGAAGCCGCATGGTTCTCTCCTCAATGGCCGCCAAGTCTGGTTTTTAAATCCCGCGCCAGTCTTCTTCTGCAGCCCCATTTCCGACTTCCTCCACACTCGGCCTCACATGCCAGAACTCTCAAAGCCTTCCAGCTTTACTGGACTGCCATTGTGGGTCTGGGCAGGTGTGGCCCCATGTTATGGAACCAATCACTTCCAAGTTCTCACGCAGGTACAGGCGCAGTAACCAGGGGGAGTTGCCTCCCAGGCTCGGTAACTAGGAAAGTTACTTCCATTCCCTGGCTTAGAGCTTGGCCAGAGCTATTTAACATATCCATGCAACCAGCCAAAGGCCATAGATATGTTAAAAGACCACACCAGAGGGTAGCTGCAAGGCTGTTGCTATGGGAAACAGCTCTCAATGGCCCTGCTTCCATTTGTCCTTCCCCTGGGGTGGAGGGTGAGGACATTCTATATATTTTTCTAATATTTCCTGGACACCTTGAGTTCTGAACCCCATTCCAAATCTCTATTTGGGGACCCTTTGGCTGCACCCTCCTACACTACCTGTGGTAAACTGGGAGAGAGTACAAAGGAAGGCAATGCTCAGGCTTATGCAATATTCTAGCCTTTGAAAGACATAGGAGTGTTGTAATTACAATCATTATAAAGTTAGTAGGCTGCTGTTATTAGCAAAAAATCACTGAAGGAAGAAAACAAGCCAACTATCAAAAGAGATTCTCATTTCCTGCAGACAGGGAGAAGACTGCGAAAAATCAGTTGCAGGATTTGGTTAAGAGTTGTGTTACAACAATAGCTGGATTCATAGCCCCAGCCAGTCTCCTGCTCTAAAACCAGAAACTTGACAGGAAAGAAATGAGGCCCTGAGTCTTAGCATGGGAAAATTTAGGGTAGGGGAGGAGATGAGTTTGAAGTAACTGAAATAGAGATGATTCTGACTCCTCCAGCCACAAGAAGTGGCTCCTTTCTCGGTGTTAGAGGAGAGCAGCCTTCCCTGCTTGGAGAGTCCTAAAAGGCCTCACCTTCAGCTATTTTTAATATGGGTTATTTGGTTTTTTGTCATTGTTATAGAAGTTCCTTGTATATATTGGATATTAACACATGATCAGATACAGAATTTGCAAATATCTTACATTTTGTATGTTGTCTTTTCATTCTCTCGATTGTTACTTTTCCTGTGCAGAAAGTTTTCATTTTGCACAAGGACTAATACATGGAAACAACATAAATGTTCATTAATAGGTGAATGGTTTAAGAAAATGTGGTGTATGCATACATTGGAATATCATTCTACCCTAAGAAAAGGACATCCTTCAGTAAGTGACAACATGAATGAACCTTGAGCACATGAGGCTGTATGTATGATATAAGCTGGCTACAGAAGAACAAATATTGCATTCCATTTATGTGAGGTATCTAAAATAACAAGGGACTGGGGTGTGGGGAGAGGGGACAGTTGTTCAATGAGTATAAATGTTTAGCTACACAAAATGACTAAGCTCTAGAAATCTATTGTACAAAGTAGTAACTGTAGTGAATAATACGATGTTCTACACTTCAAAATTTATTAAGAGGGTAAACCTTATGTTAAGTTTCTTCAACAATTTTTAAAAATACAGAAGTGGTCATTTTACAATGGTTTCTAAAAATCTATTTAATACATTCAGTCCACAATTGATTCTTTTCCCCAGGAAGACCTGAAGGACGTTTCTTTACTACTTCAGTAATAAGCTAGTAAGGGGGCATTAGAATCACCTGATGGGCTCAGAGAAGGTTGCCTTCCATAGACAAGGGATGATAATAGAAAATGATGCTCTGAAACGGGGCTCCCTAATGTTGGTGGAGATGGTGTAACAGGGTATATCCAGGGCCCCTCAAATGAAGAATTTGGAATGGGGTCCAGAACTCAGGGTGTTCAGGAAATATAGAAAAATAGGATATCTCCCCCACAACAAGGTGGGACACCATGGGGGATGGGAGGCGAGGAGGAGGGCCATTGAGAGTTATTCTGCATATCAACAGCTGGTCAGCTTCATACCTAATATGCAAAAATGGTTATTTTGCATATCAGTAGCAGGCTAGCTAGGGAGATGGGTGTGACTTTAACCTGTGATGTACCTGGGAGGCAGTCCCCCTGGTCACAGTGCCTGTGTGAGAGCTTGGAGATGGTTCACTCCATGTCACAGGGACATGACTGCCCAGATTTACTATGGCAGCCCAGAAAGGCTGGAAAAATGCAGGAGGTATAGCTGATTATGGGAGGAGTTGGTAATTCAGTTATGGAGGAAGATTAATACTGGGATTTAAACCCAGGTGCAGTAGCCATGCTGGTTTTTTCTTGTTGTTGCTAGTCACATAGTTTGGGGTGTGAAAAGGCAGCTCCCTTGACCACGCAGCTTAGGAAGCAGGAAAGCAAGATGTAGCACCCATGCAGATCTCTCTCTCTTAGAAGTTTGAAAGAATGCAGAGAGACAATGCAGGACTACTCGAAAGGACAATGCAAGAGCTAAGTGGGAAGAAAAAGGGTTAAAGGATCCTTGCTGACAAGGTTTTAGATTAAGAACTAGAGATCGAGGTGACACAGCTGATGGTGCTAGGAACCTCAGAAGGCCTGCCAGCTGAGCATGGATTACTGGGAAGAACCGGGATTCTACATGAGCCATGGACTTCTCTCTTTTCCTGAGATCCCCATTCTTTTCCCTTAGTGGCCTTGTTACAGGGTGCAGCCAAGAGGGGGGATCCCAAATAGGCATTTGAAATGGGGTCCAGAACTCAAGGTGTCTAGGAGATTTTAAGATGTCTTCACCCCCCCACCCCCAGGGTGTGGATGGGGGAAGGGACAAATGGAGCAGGGCCATTGAGAGCTGTTCTGCATAGCAACAGCCTTGCAGCTAAGCTCTGGGGTGGTCATTTAACATATCTATAGCCTTTGGCTGGTCACTTAGATATGTTAAACAGTTGTGGCGTGCTCTGAGCCAGGGGAATGGAAGCAACTTCCCCACGAAGACCTAACTGGGGGGCAGGTCCCCTGAGTTACAGTGCCTGCATGGGAGCTGGGAGAGGATTGGCTCCATGACAGGAGGTGACACACCTGCCCAGACTCATGATGGCAGTCCAGTAAAGCTGGAAGGATATGAGTTCTGGCATGTGAGGCAGAGTGTAGGAAGAGGCGGCAGCCATTGAGAAGGAGAACCATGTGCAGCCATGAGAGGGAGAACCACGCAGCCTAGACTGAGTGGGACCCCCCCCCCCCGAAGCTTTAGAAGGGGGAACCACCACCTGGTTTTAGCAGAGATCCCGGCAACTCAGCAGAGGGTGCCGGGAACCCAGGGAGGTCTCCCAGTCGAGATGGAGTACTAACTGGGAATAACCAGAGGACTGCCTGAGCCATGGACTTCTATTTTTTTTCCTGAGATATGGTACTCTGGACTGGGGAAGGGGGGAAGGAAGGGAGAACTGTGTCTGTTTGTGAGGGTTTTAAAAGGGACTTTAGGATTTTTGATAAAGACATTAGGTCACTACTTTAAGTTTGTATAGCATTAAATAAACATTTCCTTTCCTTTTCACGAATCTCTGGCATTGAGAGACGTCTTTCCTCGGGCGGCGGACATAACAGACCTGGGGCCTCTTTCAATAATAGTATATTGTCCCAGGTCCCCCTTGTTTGTTCTGTAACAGCCTGACTGGGCAAAGGGGTGAAGTAAAGACTGTATTTGTTTGTGGGTGTTTTAAGGGACTTTGGGATTTTAATGGTGACATTCTGCTATTACTCTAAATCTGTATATCTTTTGAATAAATAGTTCCTTTCTTTTTTACCAAATTCTGGCATTGAGAGCCACACTTCCTAAGGGCAGTGGGCAAAGAACCCACAGTGACAGAGGGGCCCCAGGGGAGGGGGCTTGTTTCAATAACAATATCCCCCCACACACCCTGCCCCATGGTTGCATTCAGTAACAGTGCTAGGATTCTGAAATATCAAAGGCCAGGGTGTTACACTTTACCCATCTGGGGCCAGCATGGTGAACATAACTATTATGATGGGCCAGTAAGGTCTAAATGACAACAAACTGCCTTAACTCACAGGAATCTTATGGTTGTGTTAATTAAACCTTGGTGTCCCTAGAGCCAAGAGACATGCTCAGTCAGTGAGGGTATTACTTAACTAATCAAAAAAGATCAAGATCAGGCAAGCAGAACTTTGATATAAGCAGCCACAAAGGGAAAAAAAAATACTCACTCTTTATCTAGTTTCCAGACCTGAGCCAGTTTTTAAACACAGAGCATTCAATAGAAGAGCACACCAGTTCCCCTTGAAGAAGGACCCTGAAGTTTTATAGGAAGCCTATATAAAGTGATTCCTCCAATTCTTTCCCAACATGATATAAAAGCATTCATCAGTGACTGCCGCTGAGGACAGATGAATATCTAAGTGTTTTGAGAGCTTTTGGACAATGGGTAGTAGCTGTTATCAATACCAGAATGACAGCACAGCCCTCACTAGGGTGGGGATATATGAAGGCCAGATAGTTAATGGAGTTGTTGTTCACATTTATTTCAGAGCAGGTTGAATCTACTGTGTCCACACATCCACTCTAGTCATTTTCTTAAATCCTGAGGTAAGAAAGATATACATAGTACCTGGTAGAACCCTCACCAGGTTCTGGACCTATGGAGTCAGGTTAATTGTGGTAGTAAAGGCCAAGTAGAAGCCCCTAAAACAATTTCCCATCCCAACAAGATAGAAATTCAAAAACAATGCAGAATCCTAGATTGATACAAACACTAAAATGATGGTGTGGCTGTTCCAATCATATCTCATAATATGCCACTACGGGTCCTGCAAAAACCACATCTGGCAGTTGAAATCTTTCAAACCCAGTATGAACTTATGCACGTGAAATGCATACATTCATAGTCTTACTCCAGGGCTGTGTTAACTCTCCTGTTCTCTGTCACAGCATAGTCCAAAGGGCCTTGATCATCTTAGACATTATCTTGATGTTCCAAAAATCAACATGCTGGACAACTTGAGTACTCATATTAAGTCACTCAGCCTGCTAAATGGGAAACTACAAGTACTCTGGATGCCCTGGTAAGACACTTGTGAAACAGAGGGTAGCTGATGAACCCTACAAAGATCAAGGGACCTATTACATCACTATATTTTTAGGGTACAGGTTTCTGGGACATATGAAGGTTCCCCTCAAGTTAAAGGATATTATTTATTGCACCCTTTAAGATTTCCTCTCATTAAGAAAGGGTTCCATATGTTCATGTTTGGTAAGCCTTTATATTTGGAATATCGCTTTAACTAGGTGACTGCTACTAGTTTCACTAACTTTCTAATCTCTCTCTCTCTCTCCCTCTCTCAAGTTACAGCCAGTTGCCATCTTGGGGAATCAATGATAAAACAGTGAACATGTTAATGTGAGGACAGAGCAAGTCTAAGTAGTGCAACAGTGGACTGTAGGTGAGGCTCAGTGTTTCCCCATTTCATACACCCTTTCATGTGCACACCCTGTGCATGCTTATAACTTCCAACTACAGGAAACTGTAACTGTCTCTGCACCTTCCCTGGTCATAAAAGCATCTTCAGCCTGTAATTGTAGCAGACAGAAGTGCCTGAAAGTCAATGTGCCTGTGAGCTCTCAACCAATAATAGAAAAGTTGGGCAGGAATATGCTAGCTTCTTCCCCTCTTAGGTAGAACAGCTCGCAGGTATAGACTATACTGTGTCCCAGAGGGTATCTGTGTTGCCCACAGAGATAACACACTCATTATTTCATCCTTTATGGGCTTCCTTCTCCTGCCTACCTCATTCCCCACTCTACCAGTGGTGCCCCAGAGATCATATCACAAGTAGCATGCACCCAAATCTGTGTCTACTGCTAGGTCTGCTTCTATGTTCTTCCAGAGAAAACTAACCTAAAACAGTGCCTGTGGCTTGGACTAACTCTGAATATGCTTTACTTATTTGAGCTAATAAAATTTCCAGTTTCCATAAACCTATTTGAACCAGGTTTTCTTTCCCTGACAACAAATAAGTTCTACCTTTTACAGAGGCTAAAATAAAGTCATTGCATGCTTATTTTTAAAGAATAAGGTCTGTTTAACCATTAGCAATTATAATATAGATCTTCTAAAATATATTCTGTGGAACCTGGAATTATGGCACTAATTTATTCGTGCCTTTCTCAATTCTCTGAATAGTGTTTGTATCCCTTTTGACTTCCATCTTCTAATAACAATGTACTATTTTTCTACTGTGTCTTTTAAGCATTAAAATTCTTCAGGTTTTTGTCTTGGATTTTCTCATATTTATCATTGTAAAAGAAAACAAAACAAATACCTTATTTCTCTTAATACCCTATGGTTTCAACTTTTACCTTCCCACTTCTTACACCAGATTATCTTCCGAGTTTCAGACTAAATGCCCACAAGACAATGTAAGGGCTGAGCTTCAGAACTTAACCTTGCTCCAAAAATAACCACTCACCATCATCTTCTCTTCCATACCAAAACTTGTTAACTTGTTACTTCTGAATAAGTGATTATCAACCATGGAAATGCAAACACTAGAAAGATCCTCCTCTCTCCTTCTCCTTCTCCCTCCCTCCCTCTTTCCTCACTTACCCTGCTCTTCCTCTATATCTGTCTCCCTCTTTCTCCATCATCCATTGTACACCTGAGTGTTACTGTTTCATTGGTTATGAAAGTTACATCCATAAATGCAGAAAAGGAAAGGAAGAAGGGTCAAACAAAACATTTTATTCTAATTTACCCATTAGGAATAAGTACATGAATTAAGTCTGACCATTCAGGGCTAATGAGAATCAATTCAGAAATTAATACCTAAAAATGTTACATAGGTGTCTAAAGTACCAGCCCTGCTGTTCCTCATATCTAATTAGTCAAATCATGTTAATTTTAACACATAAATAGTTCTCATACCTATTGACTCCACCCTCCCCCTTGTCTTGACTCCATGCATTGGCCTTCTTTAGGCTCCATCCTGCCTTAAAAACCACAGCCTGAACACCACTCTATCCCCACCTCTAACCCGTTGCTGGAATGATTTTTCTAAAACTCAGTTTGATTCTATTTCTTTCCTATTTAAATCCTTCTATGTTATGGTTGTCTTACATATAAAACTTAATCTCTTGACCATATGATCTGAAACCTGTGTTCCAGCCAGCCTCAATCCCAGCAGCTCCCCATGCACCAGCTCACCAGACTCATCTGGCTTCCCACTCCTATCCCCACGAACGTTTTGTGCAGATCCATCGTGCACTTCCATTGACCCAAAAACTCTAAGGGAAGACATTGGGGCTTATTCAACTTTGATTCCTTAATACTGAGCAAAGTGCCTGGTATGCAGTAAGGTTTTAATACATTCTTATTGTGAAATGTGTGAATGAGCAGGTCAGCGTCACATGTGGCATAGCTTCTCTACATAGCATTCAGGGTCCATAGAAAACCCCTGCATATTTATTTGCTTTTTCAAAGAACCGGTAAAGATGCTCCACCGGGTCTCAGAACCAATAACCCTCTGGGTATGGAAGAAGAATAGAGCAGCTCAAATCTTCTAATGTAGTCTAAGCAATGAAAGGTCATCTATAGAGCAATGCAATACACTTCTTTGGAGCAGAGCCTTGTGGCATATTTTCAGTGACTTAGCAATGCATTATGTATTGTCAATAATATCCAGATTGCTGCCAAGTAGGTTTGCATGCGACTAGAGCACAAGGTCGCAAGAGAGTTTATGGTGCTTGTAACTGAACAGCATAAAGTCAATCTTAAGCTCAATGAAGGAAATAACACCACTGACAGCATCACTTTCCAACACGAGACAAATAAATTGCTTTTATGATTAGAGGCATGTAACAGAAGTGTCCAATCTCCAATTTACTTCCAACAGTGAGTTCAGCTCTCATCTAACTGGAGCCTTCAAAGCCAAGCAGGTTATCACGAGACAGTGTAACACCATCACACACCTCTCTCTATTACCCCTCCTCTGCACTTAGCCAAAACCAAGTGCATGTGAACTTACACACACACACACAAGAGCCATGTATTATTTTGCACCTCTGCCTAACCCATACTTAATGATGTGCTTCTAACCATTAACACAGGGTCTTCCTGCTTTGAATTCATATTCTTTAGCATTCTCTTCTCTCTCCCTGAGCAACACTTTGTCAAAGTCAAATATCAATTCCTTGTTAAAGACATCCAGTCCATCTTGTTCAAAATGAATCACTCCCCTCTTCATACCCCTGTGTTCCTTTGATCAGAACACATATTATAACTCACATATCAAAGTTACTCTATTTTTTTCACCTGTCCCATTTTTCACTTGGTGGTGAACTCCTTTAAGACAGGGATTAAGATTTGCTCTGTTTCATGTCTCAGTGTGTAGAAGGATGCCTGGCACATCTAAGATGTTCAATACATGTTGAATAAATCAATCATTAAATTGCAGCTCTGGTTTTCCCATGATTAGATAAGACTACAACTTTAAGAAGAAATAAGTAATCCCTCTCAGATGGTCTATGTGATAATAATTACAGAATCTCATAACTTGAAATAGAAAACATAGCTTCCCTGATCTTTCCAAGAGCTTACAGGTTTATGTATCAAGTAGGAGTCCTCCTTTTCCTGCCAGACAGGCTCACCATTGCCATGAATACATTAAGCGTGCATTCCTACCATGCTATCTTCGTTTATACTATCTAGAAGCACCTTCTTCCAATTCTCTGTATATCCAGCACCTACATCCATCTTGCAAGATCCAGCTGAAATCTTATGTCCTCCATGAAGCCATCCCAAGAAGTCTGGTCCTGACCTATTTCTTCATTTAAAGACTTGGGCCTACCACCTGACCTTCATTTATCCCTCTTTTACATACAAAATTTCTGGATTTATATCCCCCACAATACTCAGCACTTTCCTACATTGCATTTCAATTATTTTTTCAATCATATCTCCCAAGACCCCTGGAAGATGTAGGGCATTTTGATGTTTCCTTTCCATAGCACTCAGTAGGTAGAGATCACTCACATTATAGCCACACTTAGCGAGTACCACATCATCTCATGAAAGAACCGATTAATTCCCTAAATATGGATAAATTGGGGAACTTTGATGACAAAGATGATATTATAATCAAATTAAATTTATTTAGTGTGAAATAAAATTTTTTGAAAAGACAGTATGTATAGACCTGGGGAACATAATGCTAAGTGAAAAAGCCAGTCAGAGAAAGACAAGTACCATATGATTTCCCTCATATGTGGAATCTAGTGAACAAACTAAACTAACAAGCAAAACAGAGGCGGACCCATAGATAGAGAATAGGCTGACAGCTCTGGTTGGGGTGGGAGAGGTTAGGGCATAAAGGAATGGAGCTAAAAAAAAGAAGTTATGGATACAGACAACAGTGTGGTAATTGTAGGAGAGGACAGAGGAGGGTGGGGGTGAAAGAGGATATGAGGGGATAAATGGTAATGGAAAAAACACAATAAAAAGAAATAAAATAAAATAAAATAAAATAAAAGGCCTTTGGATAGGGAAGTAAACTTTCTTTTCTTGGTCCTAAAATAGTTTTGATAAGTATAAAATTAATATTATATTTATTTTTTAATATTATATTTATTACAACTTTTTACACAATCAGTATAAAAGAAGTTTGTATTCAGAGACACTGAGAAATTAAAAATTGAAAACGATGTGACAGAAAAGCTTTACAGGCAAATGTCTACAACATACACGCACAAGTAAACAAAAACACCTTGCAGAATTTCTGTAACAATTGAATATGTTCTCCTTTCAGTATTTAACACAAATTACATGAGTAAAGGATAAAGATATATGGGACTCATAATACCTGATAATGTATGGCCCACCACACTAATTGTGTAAAAGAGGTAATTTACATAGTTTACTCTCTCAAAGGGAAGGCAGAAATTAGAAGAAAACAAATCATTGTAAGGGTACAGAGCTGGATCTCAAACCATAACATTAGTAAAAAAGGTTTTTATTGAAAAAAGAAGGGCTTAATTTTTAAATTGTTTCCAAATACCTGAATGCTTGCTATTATGTTAATTTGGACAACTTGCTTTATTTTTATTTCTTAATAAGATGTATCAAGTCTGTGGAGATGTAACTTGGCAATGCTGTATATGTGATGATTTTGTGAAATATTTTTAGCTTTCAGAAGGAAAAAGGAAAGAAATTTTATTTGTATCACCCACTGTGACACAGGAGTGCTTGGTACTTTTATTATCCCTTGTACTTGTTGCTAAACTTGTGTACAGGTTCAATAAAAAAAATTTCCTTTAGATTAAATAAATATTACAAATAAACGTTAAGTAGTTTTGTTTAGTAAATAATCAAAAATTTTTGTAAGTTATAGTCAGTTGATGTGCTGGCAACCTCTGAAAAAAACAAGTGATTTTTAGTGTTTGCAGTTTTTTGTGGTATAAATTCTCCCCCAACTGGGAGAATTTCAAGCTATGTTTTCACACTGGCTTACACAGTTCCTGTATATTTCGCCTTTGGTTCTCACGGGCTGGCATGAGCCAGCCCCAAGGACTACTGGTCGAGGTGTGCTTCCTTCACTCTGGTTCTAGCCAGAATCCCTCCAGTGTCGGGGGCACAGGTTACTTCTGCCTGGTTCTCGCCTTCCCATTTATTACCTATTTTGGTTCCATGTGACTAGAGCCTTTTGACTGCCTGTGTGTTTAGACAATCTCCAGCCATTATTTCACAAAAGGCTTTAAAGTGCTCACGGCCAAGTGAGCCCCCAACAGCAGGGTGTAACATAAAGGTCACCACCCCACAGACACCAGCCTGGATTCAGCCTTCAGAGTTTTGTTTGACCAGTCAAAAAAAGCTTTCTGAAATATTGAATTCATTAGCAGCATCTACAAATTAAGAGATTTCCCATGAAAACACAAATTCTCTGTTCGTCTTACAAAGTTAGAAGATCTGACACCACCTAGAGCACATCCCCACGTGGCAGTATCTTCCTGGAGCTAAATGGATGCTACCCCTTTTAAATGCAGAATAGGCTGCCCTGTTGGCCAAATGGTCCTCAATCCCAAGGCCTCACACCCCAGCCAGTTTTGCTCATTCCCATTTCCTGATGGCTCTGAAAGAATCTGACATGGGCACTGTAGCATAATGTGTTAGGAAGGAAGGAAGGAAGGAAGGAAGGAAGGAAGGAAGGAAGGAAGGGAGGGAGGGAGGGAGGGAGGGAGGGAGGGAGGGAGGGAGGGAGGGAGGGAGGGAGAAAGGAAGGAGAAAGGAAAGGAGAGGGGAGGGGAGGGGAGGGGAGGGGAGGGGAGGGGAGGGGAGGGAGGGGAGGGGAGGGGAGAATAATGCAACTTGAAGTTAGAAAAATCAGGGAACTAGTCCAGCCTCTGCCACTGACTAATGTGTGAACGTAAGTGAATGACAAAACTAGCCTGAATCTGGTTGTTTTTCTGAGAAATGGGAATGGAAATGACAGGCATCTTACAGGGTTATAACGAGGATGAAACACAACAGGCTACACAAATGCCTGGCCGAGCACCCACCACAGAGTAGGGACCCATACCTGCCAGTCCTACTCCCATCTTCCCCATGCTGCACCCAGCTCACGCGCCTTCAGATTCTGTTCCTAGCATTTTGACTGAGCGTAGTTCCCCTTATGCTGTGCTCGCTGATTTGGGCTTACTCCCACATAAGGCTTCTTTATTTCTTTTCTTTACCATTTCCTTTTTCCCAAGGTGTGTTCTCTGTACAAGTGCTGCTTGTCTCAGGAAAGTCAATTACCTCACTCTAGTCATGCCAGTCATGCTAACCGTGGAGACCACAGGTACATCTGCTGGATCTGACCCCTGTCTTATGTGTCCACACACAGTGAAAGAACTAGGGGAGCATCCCAGTGGTTTGGATTGGAAACAATTATTAACTGACCAATTTCCCCGCCCTGCCCTGGAGAAAACAATGCAAAACCTTCAGTTATGAAATGAATAAGGTCTGAGGATCAAACCTATAACATGGTGACTACAGTTAATAACACTGTTATATAATTGAAATGTGCTGATGTGAGATGACTGATGTGATAATTAAAGGACAATCCTTTCACAGTGTGCATGTATATCAAATAATTATGTTGTATACTTTACTTTAGTAAAGCTGGACAATCATGGGCAAAGTGACTCTGCCCTTAATACTGCCCTGTTCTTTCTGTTTGAAGCTCTTTCCTACCCACTTATGTTGGATTAGGTGAAACATGCCAAAAATCTACCTTACAAACCAGCTGCTACTTATATTTGTATTTCTGATGTCTCTATGGGGAGGTGCTCTATCACTTTTAGTTTGATAACCTCTTCCTTCCCAGCACATGTATGCTACCAACAATCTAACTAAATTTAACTTTAATCTTTGTTAGTAGCAATCAATTTATCTCCCTTCTTCACCACCATCATGTAATAATTCCCCAACCATGTTGATTCCACCATCATAATATGCCTTGGGTCTGTCTTTGCGTCTCCACTACCATCCAGCCAATTCTGAACCACTCCAATTCCTTGCACAAAATCTTGAATAGCCTCATAGCTGACCTGGCCACATACACTCCGACTCAGATTAACCTACTATCCAATAGATAGACTGATCTCTAAGTTATCAATCCTGATACTACTACTCCCCTGTTTGTAATACTTCAAGCATTTCACTGCCTTTAGGATAAATCTCACATTCTGTGACAGGGAGCTGTAGAAGGAACTAATGCAGTGGCAGTACCACAGGGAGCAAGACAGACACAGACCCCATCTGCAAGGAGTTTAAAATCTAGTGGCAGACAGAGATAGAAGCTCTATCTCTGTCACCTGGTGGTAACTCTATGTAGCTCTATATGCAGAGCTACATATAGCTCTATGTGTAGCTCTATGAATATAATTTTGGTAAGTCCTGTGAATTAATTTCCATAAATATCTATTGAAATTAACTTACAGTTATTATTTATATTCTGAAGGAAGGTTGCTAAGACAAGATTCTGGTGAGTAATGGAGACCAATGTGCAAAGCTTTAATTAACAGCAGTTTCTTACTGGAATAAAACAGAGTTTCAGGGTTCGCTGTGTGTGTTACTTCACTGAAGTTTTGTAAAAGTCCTTTATCATTTTACAAATATTTATTGACCACTATGTACCAGGCATGATGTGAGGAAATGACTTTATAGGAAGAATTAATACGGAAAAGAAAGACTCAAATTATAATATCATAAGAAAGGCAAAATTACAATTAAAATAGGTAGTGTAAAAGAACAGTTGAGGCTGTACCATGACCAAGATTAGGGGTTGGGAAATCTTTAGGCAAAGCCCTAACTGATGAGTAGGACTTAAAGGGATGATAACAGATAAGAGGCAGTGAAGACACAATATAAAACTAAGACATCTAGAATGTTAAAATGAACCACTATTAGAAAACTGGAATATAGGTATATTTTATGAGCATATTATCTCAATTTCATGGGGAAACTGAGGCTTAGGGAGATTAATAAGCTACCCAAGGTCACTTATCTATAAAGCTATTATTCAAAGATTTAACCCAAAGCTATCTTATGCCTAAATCTACTCTCTGAACTGCAGTGTTATGCTGCATCCCTGTGCACTCTCTACAAAGTAGAAGCATGTATTTAAGTCACATCCTACATTTATCCTGTTATACACTTGAAAGAGCATGTCCTTAATACTTGTAATAATTAGACATAGAAATTTCATTATAAAATAGTTTTGTACAATAAAAGATACATAGCAACTGAAAAACAATGATCCACATGATAGAGTGTGAGGATTTGTTCAATGCAAATTAATTTTGTTGATTTAAAAATCCAAATCACAATAAACTCTAGCTGCCTCTGTTGACAAAAACAGTTGGAAGATGGACAAAATTTTCCTCCCCTTTTGAAGTCCAGAGAGTTTTTCAAGGATTTTTGTTGTTGTTGTTGTCTTATTTTGGACTGGTAATTTCAATATAAAAAAGGAATTCTATTACAACACTATGCCTTTGAGGGTCATGTCTCTATGTCTTAGTGTATTCAATAGAGAAAAAGATAGAAAATATAATTAATTGAATCTCTCCTTCCTGGAAGAATAGGATGTTTCAATGGTCTAGGTAGAATAATTGCCAAATCAAGCCAGGTTACCATTTTCATTGACCCTTCACACCTCAGGACTGGACAGAATAGGAAAGGGATTCATATCCAGACTACTTTTATGTTCTTCAGTCATCTATCAAAATTCACACCTGGTGGTTATCTGGCATATAAATTAAAAGCTCTAGTGAGGCAATATTCACTTCTCAAAAGAGTTCATTACTCTTCAGAAAACTTGGTTAGGAAATTCTTCCTCACCTGGAACTGGTCTCCTTTCTGTGGCTCACAGTTCTTGGTCCCAACTGTCCTACTTGAGGCACACACAGCAAGTCTGGTTCCTCTTCAATATAATTAGCCTGTTGGACATTATTATGCCCCTGTTAAAATGTCTGATTATTAACAATTATAAGCAGGATAAGTGTCATGCTACATGTGAGATTTGCCTCCTAATGGTCGATGTAAGTAAGGCTGTAACTGTTTGGTGTTCTCTAGACCTTCCACAGCTGTTTACTCTCACTGTTGTCTTGTAAGTTCTCTCTTCATCTTCCTGTCTTGGCTGATCATTCAGTTCCTACAAACAGTCATCCCAGCACATACAGTTGATCCTCGAACAATGCTGAGGTTAGGGGTACTGACCTGAACCCCATGTACTCTAAAGTCCATGTATAACTATTGACACCCCTAAAACTTACCTACAGTCCTCCCTCAGTATCTGTGGAGGATTGATTCCAGGGCCCCTGAGGAAAACAAACCCACAGATGCTCAATCCCTTATATAAAACGTTGTAGATCAATACATAGAGTAGGACGTGCTTATCTGCAGATACTCAACCATGGATTGAAAATACTGTTTTGCATCTGCTGTTGGTTGCATCCACACATACAAAATTCAGGGATATGGAGGGCTGACTGTGTGTTTAGTAATAAAAACCCACATATAAGTCTATGTATGCAGTTCAAACCCCTGTTGTTCAAGGGTCACCTGTAGTTATAACTTCTCTGAGCATGTTCCCAATGAACTTGTGTTTCTGTAGGAGTAATGGTTCAATATGAATTTAACAGTTATTATGTATATTTTTCTAAGCAGCTTTTTAAAAGATTTTATTTATTTTTTGAGAGGGAAAAGGAGAGAGAGCAAGAAACAGCAATGTGTGGTTGCCTCTCAAGCACCCCGCACTGGGCACCTGGTCTACAACCCAGGCATGTGCCCTAGACTGGGAATCGAACCAACGACCCTTTGGTTTACAGGCTCACACTCAATCACTGAGCCACACCAGCCAGGGCTCTAAGCAGTTTTGATTATAAAATTTAAAGAAAACTCACTAAAATTAAACAGGGAATGCATTGGTTCAAATAAGTGAAATGTTCAAGGGAAAATCTTCCTTCAGGCCTGACTGGAGACTAGGCTGCCAGCAATGAAGTCAGGAACCTATAAGTCACACTTGACTCTGTGTTGACCTCATTCCCTGGCAGCAGCTCTCTCTCCCATTCTACCAGCGAGCAAACTTATGGCAAGGCAGCATCATTTTCTAGCTCTCCTTGCAAAACTCTGTGACTGACACTGACTTCCTGGCTTATTCATACCTCTACTTTGAACCACAAAACTGGGTCTTCAGGTCATTCTATTCCCTTCAGCCAGGACTTAGACAGGTGCCCATTTCAGAAAGCAACATCAGTGTCACTCCAACTGTATGGATGAAAAATCCTAATAATCAGTTCTTTTACATCCTGGAAAGAAAGACTGGACAGGTGAAAATGCCAATATCCATTCCCCTGTGGGAAGAGCCTTGGTGACAGCTCCAGTGTGCCCTGTGATCCAACAGAAACAAAAAATAAATTATCTTTGGAAGTACCTGAACGATTTCATATAAGTTACACATGACCTTCCAGTGGTGATTAGTGACTTTAAGTGAGAATCTTAGTGGGAATTTGTCCAAAATTTGTATGTTTTTAATCCCCCAATTGAACCCTGCACTTAGCACAGTGCCTTGGCCATGGGAGATACTTAGAAAACATTTTCTGATTTGTTATTAAAATTCTAAGCAAGCATAAGTATGTGATGCCACAAAAGGGAGATTTTTTCAAATATAAACAATATAATTAGGACTCAAATATAAATTATGAATTAGTACAAATATACATAAATAAATGTAAGACTTTGAAGATGAAAGTTCCATTAAATGTGTAAAGAAATTTATATAGATTCATTTATTTAAAGGAGGCAATGGAGATATAAGGAGGTTTGGGGGAAAATAAAAGGAAAGCGATATGTAGGATCATGGAAAAGCAGGAAAGGAAGGTGTGTGTCAGTAAAATTTCTTTTTTTTTTTTTAAAGATTTTATTTATTTTATTTTTAGAGAGGGAAGGGAGGGAGAAAGAGAGAGAGAGAGAGAGAGACATCAATGTGTGGTTGCTGGGGGTTATGGCCTGCAACCCAGGAATGTACCCTGGCTGGGAATCGAACCTGGGACACTTTGGTTCCCAGCCCACGCTCAATCCACTGAGCTACGCCAGCCAGGGCTTCAGTAAAATTTCTTAACTGAGAATAATACATTTAACGATTAAAACTGAAAGCAGAGTAAACATTCTGTTTACTTTGATTTACCATTCTCCCCCCTTTTATCTTAAACTAGAAGATGAAAATAGACAGATTCATTGAAATTTTCTAAGCAGTCAGTTTTGCTTCTAGATCACAGCATAGATTTTTCTTGGGTTCACAAGGCAGGGAATTTGTGGATCTAATGAAAACAATTTCCACTGGTTTTAAAATTTAGTGATAGTTTTCCCACCAATATTAAGGTTTATGAAATTCATTTTCAAAATGAAACTTGAAATTATACTTTTTATTATGACTATGAAAATATGAAAATAAAAAATGAGAAAATTCATCAATAATCATTTTAAAATGTACAATTTGAACCATGTATATTACATTCTAGTGATAGATAAAAGAACAAATAATTAAGCAAACCAATAATGTATTTTAAAATTATAAGTCCCATGCAAAACACCAAAAAAGGAAATGATACAGAGAATGATAGAAGGTGGTGAGGGTCAGGCTCTCTGAGAAGGCAATGTTTCAACTAAGACAAAAATTATGAGGGGGAGCCTTCCATACAGACTGGAGGAAATGTATCCCAGGCAGAGAGAACAGCACATGCTAAGGCTCCAAGGCCAAATGGCATCTGCAAATTTAATGAATTGTAAAAGCCCCAATATGGCAGGTGATTAAAGTGTTCAAATGTGCAAAACAGAAAGTTCAAATCATGCAGCATATTATAGGCTATGGTGGAGAGTTTAATTTTAAGTACAAACAACAAGATGTATCAGAGGATTCAAAGTAGGAGAATGATGTGATTCAATTTGCATATATATGTCTATAAATAAATTGAAATAATCAAATATATGTGCTATGGGAACCCAATTTCCCATAATTAAATAGTGACGCTGGTTCTCTCATACCCTTTGCTCAGAATAATGAAACACTTTATCCACTGCAAAAACCCTCTAGATGGCCCCAAACAGAAAATAAATAAGATCTACTTCTGGAAATGGTAAAGAGAATAATCTTAGGCTTGTCAAAGAGGGTATAGAGATAGATCCAGGGAGGGATTTGGAAAAGGCCAAATAGATCCTAAGAAAAACTCACTAGGAAGAAAAATAGCATTATATACTCAAGAGCAAACACTTATTGAACACTTACTATCGACAAGATAATATGAAAAGCACTTATTTCTGTAAACATATCTAATTTTTATGATGATTTACTCTAGCCATAGGTGCTTTACACAGTTAAACTCATTTAATACTCATAATAATGAGATTGTTACCATTGTTATCCATATTTATCAACAAAATAACAGAGGCCTAGGAGTAGTACATACATACGAGGTCACAGAGCTGTCAGAGGGTGAAAGCTCAGATACAAGTGAGTCCATGCAGCCTGGCTGCTGGGTCAACACTCTGAGACAGGCTCTGCTGCCCACAGGAAACGATGGGCTTCCTTGGAGCACCTGAATGGGTCAGTTCTCTGCGTTCCTCTCATGGGCCAAGTAAGCTCACATGTCAATTTTCTCTCATAAGCAGGTGCAATGATGTAGAAATGCTCTACACAGGACACTCTAACAATCTTAGTTAGAAAACTGGATCCCCTCAATGTACTGTGGTGCACTTCTTACTAGAGAAATCTCTGTTCCTGGGGCCGTTATGATATGTCACATCACAACAGAAAAATACCAGTTATGAGACCAAATAAAGACACCTTCCTCAACCAGACTTCAGTCAGATTCCTCTGAGCCTTCTCAAACTGGCTTCAATCTTTGCCTGCCAGCCCAGTTCAAATGAGCAAGCTTGCTATATCAGTTTATCAAGCATCCTCCTGCCCTTGATATCTGACTATTGTGACCTGCCTTTGGCAAGAACCCTGTTAAGCCATGTTAGCAGAAATCCTCCTACCCTTCGTATCCAATCAAGTTCCACTTGTAATTTTCTATCCACAGACCGCCTTACTCTGCTTGTTGGCTATAAATTCCTGGCTGTCTTTTCCATATTCAAAGTAAAGTTCTATAAGGGAGAATCTTTCTCCCACTTTAGTAGTTTGAATAAAAGCTATCTTGTTCTTTGTAACAAGTGTCCAGTATGAAAAATCTTGTTTACAGACTAACTTGAAGACACCTTCTGCTAACAATTACCCATTAAAAAAAAAGATTAAGTGATAGTATCTAAAATATTTACTTTGGCAGAACAGAATGCAACAATACTACACTGTGGAATTATGTAAAATATATCATGAACCTCCGAATAAGAAGTCTATTATACATAACTTTATATGTTGTATTTTTAGTATAATATAATGTGTATGTAACCACTAATGTTCCCCCTGTACTATGGATAAACTAATGTTGGAGGAGACTGAAATATTCACACTTAAACATGCCCAACTAAACACCCTGAATATTTTAAACTGCATGAACATGTGTTCAGAATGACTATTTTATGTAATAGATGGATGAAATAGCCCATAATAGGTAAACTTAACAGAATTTGAACATTCAGAAGCTTTAATTGGGAATGACATCATGTCTCTTCAGTGTCACTAGAAAAAGCAATGCATCTTGTTGGACCAATGTATGAATGCTTAAACTTGATTTCTTTTGTTAATTCTTAATGTTTAATACTCATTCTGATTTCAGAAAGTTATTAAAGGAGCAAGTCATTACAAATATTCAGACTCTTATGAAATACATAAAATTGAAAGGGAACATTCTCCTTAATTGCATACCATGGAAATAACTCCTGTTAACAGAATGTGCATTCTTTTCCAGGTCTTTTTCTCTTTCTTCATTCATATTTTAATCGGCATTTATATAGTGTACATGCATATGTATGAGTTGTATGTCAAATATGAGTTTTGCTGAGCATATTCTTCTAATTTCTCTTTCACTTAGCAATATACCAACATGAACTCTGTGTTTTTCCATAGCATATGGCTCTCCCACAACCCATTAGAGAGCACAGAAACCAGCTTTCAGACTAGCAACCATTTATACCATCATATGTCCATGATATAAACCAAGTATTACTCAAGGTTTCATTACATTTCTACCAATCTTTCTATTAATGAAAAAGTTACCAAAGACAACAGGACAAAATGAGCATAATGCCTGCCTACCGGAGGGAGGAAAGGAAAATTCCAGCAGGAGTCCCTCACCACTGCACAGGTGTAAGGGTGAAGCGACAGCCTGAATTTAAAGGACTTCCATAGGGAAATACTCCACAATCACATAAGCGCAGAGCATAAAATGATTTTATAGCCAACAAAAACTATGTTGCTCATGATGGAGTAGTGCACTGAAGCCAGTTTGGGGGAAGACAGTTGTTAAAGGGAAAGTCTGCCTTCCCAGGGTGTCAGGGTTCTGAGGGTTATGGAAATAGAGCCTATCAGGACTGGAGCTCAGGAAATGAAGTGTAACAGGTCAAGTACTGTGTCGATTTGGGGCAGGCCACTGGACAGAAGTGTTCTGGGCATGGGTCAGTGCCCCAGCCAAAATGGAAAAGAATATAAATAGATCCAATTAAAAGCAATCCCCTTGTGGAGGTCACTTTGGCCTTAAAATAAGACAGGCAGGCAGGTCTGCCTGTCTTATGAGTATGGTTTGGTGGGGAGAACAAAAAACTGCTCTAGCCTTCCGTAGTTTTTCAGGAGAATGAGTAAGTAGGATGGAAGGCATAGAATTAAGTTCCATAATCACAAATAGATTACCCAAGGAGACTCATGTCAGCTACTTGGCTATTGCAATTCAGTTGCTGTTCCAGAAGTGTGACCTTAGGAAGTTAGCTATTATTATAATTCATCATAGCTAAGCTTCCATAAGCTTTGAGGACCAGAGAGTTGAAAGGATTGTTTAGATAATTTGAGGAGAAGATCATTTGAAGCAAACATTTTTTTTGTCTAAATTATTGGTAGAATACATTGAATGAATTTACCACAGGGTAACAAATTTAACAAATATTTATTTCTTGAACACTCTACTTCCAAAACCCTGTGGTAGGTACATTCACATAACTTTTTCTAATCTAAGTGAGGCAACAGCCATACGAGAGGCATATTCTGGAGGTTGTTACTCAGAGTTCAATGACTTACCAGAAATCGTTGTCAGTGAACAAAGGAGCCATTTGTGAAGCTAGTTCTCCATATAAAACTGCTCTACAATTGCTAAATGTTCTACTTCTTTTAAGAGAAACACATTCTGAGACACGTAGTGCCTGGTCATACACAGTGACAAATGTCACTTTTATTACAGCAGGGTCCACCAATGAAAAGCCCACAGGGCTGCTCACAGGAAACCGAGGTTTCAGTCCTATCACTGCCCTCCTCTATGTAATCTGAAGCAACTCCATTCGACTGGCTTAGATTTCCTACAAAATACAGCAATCAGTAAAAACTTTGTGAGGCCTATTCTGTCTCCACAATGCAAACCTGAATTATCATAAGTATCAATAATGTGAGTTTTGACCCAGATTTAGTAAAACATGTTGGGAACCCCCTGAATAAAAGGTACTGTGCCAATTGTTTTTCCTAGAATTAGACATTTTATCATCCCAACAATCCTAAGGAGTACATATTATTATTCCTATTTTACATAGTTAAAAAATAAGAATCTCAGGGAATGTAGAAAACAAATCTCTCACTGATTATAAATAACATAAACTAGATGATTTACATCTAGTTCTTCTGACAAGTTTAGTGTCTTTACCACTTCCATGCAGCTGTCTCCTGGTCGTGGTGGATGAATTTAATTTATACCTGCTCCATTCCCTCCAAACTCCATCTCAGGACCATTTTAGGGGCTGGGGCTCTTAGAAAACAAGGCAGAAAAACCCAACAACATCAGCTTTTTTGGAAAGTTGCAGTAAATCTGAAATATATGACACTGACTTTAAGTTGCTCACAAGTTTAATCAGCCTGAACCATTCACACTAAGAAAGTCTATTACTACATTTGTATTTGTATTCCTGAAACCAAAATCCAGAAATACAACCTGGCTAAGGGAGGAAAATGTCATTGCAGCTTTTGTGGTCCTACTTTTTTAAGAAAGTTTCTAAAAGCAATTTTAATATGTTATTCTTTATTCAGTTTCCAAGGTCTATTCTTGAACAAGCTGCAGCCTGGGCTGCAAGACTGGAAGAGAACACACAGACAGCATCCTTTATTAATGACTCTTTCCTGTAAAAATGCATCTGGATTTCTACGTTTTAGAGTGCTTTCTTTTTGTTCATGTGCAAAAGACTTACATTCTATTTTTTCAGTTTTATTACAATATCATTGACATAGAACATCATATTAGTCCAAGGTGTACAACATAATGATTTGATATATGTGTAAGTGCATTGCAAAATGATTACCACAATAAGTGTAGTTAACATCAATCACCTCACATAGTCATAATTTTTTCTTGTGATTAGAGAACTGTTAAGACCTACTCTGTCAGAAACTTTAAATATGTAATAGATTATTTTTAACTATAGCCATTTTCCCCACGAGTTATTTATTTTATGACCGAACATTTGTATATTTCGACCATGGTCACCCATTTCCCCAACTCCATCTCCATTTTTTGGCAACTACAGATCTGTTCTTTGTATCTATAAGTTTAAGGTAATTTTTAGATTTCACAAATAACTTGTCTGTATGACTTATTTCACTTAGCATAATGCCCTCAAGGTCCATCCATGTTGTTACAAATGGAAGATTTCCTTCTTTTACATAGTTGAATAATATTCTATTATGTGTGTGTATCACATTTTCTTTATCCATTCACTTGCCAATGGCATTTAGGTTGCTACTATATTTTATAAATAATTCTGCAGTGAACAAGGGGATGCATATATATCTTTGAGTTCGCTGTTTTGTTTCCTTTGGATATATACTGAGAAGTAGGATTGCTGGATCACATGGTACAGTTGACCTTCAAACTACATGAGAGTTAAGGGTACCCCCCATGCAACTGAAAATTCATGTAGAACTTTTGACACCCCCAGAACTTAAGTTGTTCTTCCATATCTGGGTTTTTTTTTCAGGATCCCTGAAGATACCAAAATTTGCAGCTGATAAAATTCCTTACATAAAATGGGGTAGATCAATACATACAATAGGCCCTTCATATCCATATAATCCCAACCATGTATCAAAAACAATATAGGTATTTATTGAAAAAATCCATGTATAAGCGGGCCCATGCAGCTTAAGTCTGTGCTGTGCAGTATGAACTGAAGTTCTATATTTAACTTTTGAGGAACCTGCCTATTGTTTTCCACTGTGGCTGCACCAATCTATCTTCCTACCAACAGGGCACAGGAGCTCCCTTTTCTCCATGGCCTCGCCAGCACTCGTTATCTCTGGTCTTTTTGGTAATAGTCATTCTGGAAGGTGTGAGGTAATATCTCACTTGGTTTTAAAAAAGACGTAAATTCTTTAAACTACTGAAAAGAATATTTCTTGAGCAATAAGTAACAATGAGAGTCACAAATGCCATTTAAGTAAAAGGGATAGTGCATATTCATAAGGATAGTCTACCCCTCCCCACACACACACACTTCCTCTTTGAAAACTACTCTGTAAAACCGACTATTTGGAACTACAGCAATCTTTAAAATTAGCAACACAAGTGATAAGAAAATGTGTTTGTGAGTATGTTCACTTTTCTGGGGAACATATTTGATGAACTGTGATTCCCATAAAGTTTATAATTGTTACCTAGATATACTGCTAAAAAGTTAAAGACTACCACCCTGGCTGGCGTAGCTCAGCGGATTGAGCGTGGGCTGTGAACCAAAGTGTCGCAGGTTCGATTTCCAGTCAGGGCACATGCTTGGGTTGCAGGCCACGGCCCCCAGCAACCGCACATTGATGTTTCTCTCTCTCTTTCTCCCTCCCTTCTCTCTCTAAAAATAAATAAATAAAATCATTTTAAAAAAAGTTAAAGACTACCAAACCTAATCTAGAGTAATCTAGAGAATGTATTAATTTGACTTTTTGTTGGGTTCAACACTAGTGGGGATCATTGAATTACCTACATGGCAACAGGCATGCAATGCCATTGGATAACTTATGTTGGGTAACTGGTATCACTCACATTCACATTGAACAGTATCTGCAATATGCAAAAATAAGTATATGCCACTGTCAAATCAAAGGGCTCTACTTTTATTGCTGTAATTGGTGATATATAAATGGAAATTTGTTAACTGAACAAGATACTATGTAATCTGTTTTACTTGTATAAAAAAGTCATAATCTAGGGAAAATAATGAACTTTAGTCTTTCTGCTGAGACTGTGACATATTGGTGGCACTTTAAATAATGTTTTTGTGCCTAAAGTCTAAATGTGTATTTCCTGACCATCCTAATCATATAGTCTCTCTGTATTACCTTAATTTTTATTGGCTTATTTTCCCCCTCTAATTCATTCACATTATTTTTATTGTATTTTTTCCACTGCCATTTATCCCTCCTATGCCCTCTTCCACCTCCAACCACCTCCACACCCCCACAATCACCACACTTTTGTCCATGATTCTTTCCTTTTATTCATTTTTTTGCTCAATCCCTTCATTCCCCTCAACTGCCTCCCCTCTGAGAGCTGCCAGCTTGCTCTCATCTATGAGTCTGTCTCTGTTTTGCTTGTCAGCTCAGTTTGTTCATTAGATTCCACATATGAGTGAAATCATATGATATTTGTCTAACTGGCTTATTTAAAATATCCTCCCTAAAACAGTTATTTGTATTTATAAATTCTCCTCAAATAGATGAAATTATCTTAAATAGAGATTTTAAAAGATGTGAAGTCCAACTCCAGAATGGAAAATGAATTAGAAGATAAGACTAGGAGGGGGATATAAAATCCAGGGCTTTGGCTTTAAATTCACTTGAATTTAACAGGTAAGGGACCATGGCTAACCTGGAAGTGTGTGGGAATACTTGTCAAGAAGGACTCTGCTCTTTTTGACTTCAGAAATTGTGCCAATGGTGGTAGAACTTTTTTGTGTGTGGAAAGATAAAATGAATAGTTTGGGAAATGGGGGCATATTAAGAGTTTATTTGTGTATATTAAGTTTGAAAAGTGCTAGTGAAAATGGCAAATATTTGGCTATTAACAGTGAGGAGTGTAAACTCAGAACAGATGTCTGAGTTGGAGCAATCTGAGAGTTACCACTACATCGATTGTAGTATAAGCCATGTCTTAAACCACCTACAAAAATAGTACAGAAAGGGAATTAAAGAGGATCTGAGAGCAATTACTTGGGAATTCTGCTATTGAGGTGTTAGAAAAGTACTCAAAATCACCAAAAGAGAGGGAGGAAAAGAGCCAGAAGAGTACAAAGAACATTACAAGACAAAAAAGAAGACAGCTTCAAGGAGGTGCAATCAGCAATATTATACTCTGTTAGGTCTAGTAAGATAAACACAAAAAATATCCATCCTCTTCCATATTATGGGAGTCACTGGTAACCTTAGCAAGAGACTGGTGAGTCAGAAGGGCCATGCATGTGAAGAAAATGAAAGTGTTTGCAAAGATTTATATGGACTTTAGTGGAAAGGGGTGGAAGAATAGAGTGGCAACTCTATTACAGGGGTGTTTATGCTAGCTGCCTCTAACAGACAAATCCAAGGGCTGCACACAATACATGTTTATGTGTCACTCTCACCGGTGATTCACTGACGACCTCCTGAACCCCCACTCTGCAGTTATGCCATCTGGATCTTGTGGCCTCTAAGTTCATGTGACAGGGAAAGGGTCTGCGGAGAAAGTACAGCAGCTCTTAGTGCTACATGTTACTTTTACTCACAATCCATGGGCAAGAAATCTTATGGCCCAGAAAAGTTAGGAATTTTAAGGGACCACTTGAAATAATTGACTCACACATCCTACTTTGCCACAAAAATTGAAGTGGTATATGGAGTGAAGGTCAATATTCTTGTTTGTTTTTAAGATAGAAGACCTTAGAACACATTTATTATCTGGTGAGAATAGTCTGATAAGGAGAAAGAGAGAAGCAGAAGCAGCAGAAAAGGAAAATCCCAGAAGACAAAATTCCATAAGAAGTCAAAAGGGAATGGACCCAAAACACTGCCCTACTCAATCAATGTCATAAAAGAGGATGATGGAGATTGGTTGAGGTGTAGTTATTGACTTGCTGATAGTAAGATGAAGTGTCGATCTGATCACTTTTACTTTTTCATGGTAATGTGAAGCAAGGTTATGAACTGAAACTTGAGAGGGTGGTGCCTGGTGGGACAGAAGCTCAGGAGACAAGATGGGAAAGACATTACATGGTTTCAGTGGTGAATAGAAGTCTTTCTCTTGACATCCTATTGTGTTTATTTTCTGCCAATTCCCTCCACATATTCAGCTCTCCAATCACCCTAAAAAATTAATATAGCTTAAATATGCCATGTACTTGCTCAGTTTCATGATTTTATTTTTGCTTTGTAGATTATTGTCTCCAGCCCCATCTTGTCTGCCTTACAAATCTTCAGTTGTCCTTCAGCTCAAGCAGGGGCTCTTTTATGAAGATTTCAGCTGCTCCTCCAGATGGTCAGTCCCTTCCCCTTCTCTTAATAATTCATGTCTTCCCCATGTGATTCTTAAGCTCCCTGAGATCATGACATCTTTGTTCTCAGAACATGGCACAGAGCCTTACATGAAATGCAAGGTGCTCATAATTGTTTGTGGACAAGCTATAGGCATTTAGTAAAGTATTAAGTATATAAAATATTGTGAACAAAGTTTGGCACTCTAAAAATCTGATTGAAATCTAAACTTTAATTAAATATTTAAAATAACATTCGAAAAAGAGAAACATGATAGAAATCAGCCCATACTTGCTAAGGGAGGTGGAGTGTTTTCTGCCACATAAGCACCCAGTTCCAAGTCAGAAATACTGTAAATAACTAATTAAAACATCTTTCTGTTGTAATAAAAATAAAATGCCTTCAGCAGTCTAATCTGCTTTCCCGCACTCATTTAGCAACTTCCTTACTGTGTAAACGCCCTTTGCAGAACAGACACCAGCTTTACAGAAGGTATTTTTGAATAATTGAAATATGAAAGCAAAAATTTTAAGGCATGCCATCTGTTTTGTTTTTCTTGGAGCCCAACAATTTTATCTTTCCTGAGATTCAAACCACCTCACCCTTTATAGCAATTCATTAAAACTTCACTGCAGGGGGAAGGTGAACAGGAGAATCACAGCCACAGGGTGTAAAAAAATAGCTATTTCTGCTCTGATTTCTGTATTCAAACCTGCCAATTAATCCAGGGTGTTTCTACCACTTTGAATGATTCCTTTCAGATCTATAGGCTCTACAGGCTGGAAAATTTGAAGCTAGTTTCCAGTTTGGCAGCTCAATTTTTAACCAGGCTACATAGGCATTGCTATGTCTTCCATACACCACTGCACAATTCCAATTAAAGTCACTACTATTAGGGTAATAAAGTACTGCCATATTTTTTGAAATCTAGGCTTCCAAAGCCACCATCACCACACACACACCTGCACACTATTGGGAAGCAACATATAATTAGTGGAGGCAGAGTTTATGTGGAGCTATCAAATATATTTGGCTAAAGGCAAACTTGTAGAACGTAGTTCCTTATCCTTAATTAAATCATAAAATTAAATGTACACCACAAAAGCAGTGACAGTCCTCTCTCCGTGGAAAACCTTGAAATAAAACTGTGGCACAATGGAAAGAACACTGGTGACAAATGTGAGAGCCTCATGTTTCAGCAATTCTACCACAATAGGCTGTGCAACATAGAGTATCTCTAAGTCTCAGTTTCCTCAACTGTGAAACAAGGGCATTGGGTCTCTTGATTTCTAACATCCATCGCAACCCTGTAATGTGAAGAAATTGCAAGGCTACCTAGATAACATTTATGTCTCCTTGTGAAACCTGTCTGTATATTTTTCATATTACCCAGGGCTGTGAAGCTCGGTAGCTGTTCAATAAATGGTATATAAACAAATGAATGCCTCTATGTAAACAGGAATATGAAGAGACTTGCCAGGGTCAATGGACTGCAAGGAAATAGAAGAGAGAAGTGGGGTTAACGGGTGACTGAAAGGAAGGGGGAAAAACAGGACAAATAAAATACTTGCCCACTGCTTCTGACTCACCTGATACTGTTTTACTTTCAGGTACTGTTTGCTTCTAGACCAGAAGTAAAAGAAATTATTAGGTGCTAAAATACCTGTTTAATTAGTATTTAGTTCAGGTATCAGTGTCAGAAAATCCAAAACAACTATGGCTTAACTGAGGAAAAAGGTTAACTCTTGTTCATGTAAATCAGGCAGATCAGAGCTCCCTCTGTTCTTTGTTCTCTCATTCTTTAAAGGAAGATTCCACCCTTCAGCCAAGAGCCAGCTCTGACATATCTGCATGCCAGAGCTATGAGAATGAAATGGAAGAAAAAACATTTGTCTTTCTCTGAGGATACATCACTTCCTCCTATGTTCAAAGAACATAGTCACATGGCCACACAAGGATACAAAGGAGGCTGAAAAGTTTAGGCTTTTTCCGAGAAATTTATTACCACAACATTTGGGGGCATGTCCATTACTTAAGGAAGAGGAGAACAGGTACTGAGGGATAATATCTCCCATCAACTTTGGGGCTGTATGTACAGAATCTTGTTCTAGGTACAGAGGAAAAACTGAGAAGTATCTTTTAGAAACACCTGACCTCCATTTTCTGTGTTCCCTCTCATTCTTGCAACAATTATTTGCTTCCTTCCAGGCGATGTTTACCTGGAGGAAACCAAGCAAATATACAAGTGTGGGCAAAAGTAGGTCAAATTACCAGCCTTTATCATCTAAAAAATAAATTGTAATTCAGGGTATAACATAACAACAACAATAATAAGACAAATAATGAAAACAAATAATACACTAATAAATAAATAAATAAGAAGAATACAAGAACAAACTCTGTGTTTCGCATCCTCACAATGGTAAACCTACCTTTTGCCACCCCTGTACTTTTCAGTTTAATCTATTAGACGTTTAGTATGGTACCTATACCAAGAATGTTTGTTTAAAGGAACTCGCAAGAGGTCAAAACTTAAGCCTTGAAATAAAAGAAATGTCTTGTTACATCAAGTCTCATTGAATAAATGCCTCCAGGAAGGGAAGAGGAGCTTTAGGGGGCTCTCCTCCTTGAGCTCAGATGGTCCCGCTCAGCATCGCCTAGTGTGTCTAGCAGTGGGATCGACCTTGGAGCACAGTCGTTCTTGCTTGTTCTCCAACAGTTCTTCACTGCATTCTTCCACTGGATCATGATTTTCTTTTTATGTTTGTATTAAATGCTACAGAACTGCTTGATATACAGCTGAGTTTTATTTTATTTTGATACTATAATTAAATGTGAGCTTCTGACTCTAAATGAAGGTTATGATTTGTCATCAGTGAAAACTTCAGGTTATGAGTTCACCAAAAAAATATAACTATCAAAATTTTAGTGTATACTAATGTATGGACATGAATGTGCTCACATATTATTAACATCAAATCTTAAGTGAATATTAACTATGCTAAAGCTACAATAATGAGAAAAATAACATCTATTGCTATAAGATATTCCTACTTATAGAAAAAATTGGGCCCCTAATATTTCACTGTGTTCAGCTAGTGGAGCACAAGGATTATTTTTGATTCTATATTGTGAACTTGCCATTCACTCTTTTCACCTCATAGCTGCATGGCCTACTGGGTAAATTCCAGACTAATAGTTAAGGGGATTACCAGGTCTCCACATCTCTAGAGTTCTACATGTTTGCAGCAATGTAGACTGTTTGAAATTGTGCTGAAGCATCTGTTCCATGTTACTTCATTGAAACATGGTACACTTTTATCCTAAATTAAAATTTTAGAATTCTTTTAATGATATCACAGCCATGTGCAGGGGTCGGCAATAACTGGGACAGGGGCCATGACCAACCACCTAGTCCACCAACATGCAAACTCCTCAGACAGCATTCATTCAGGGCTCCCAAGGCAACTCAATTCAGACTTTGGTGAAGATAAAGAATGGTACATAAAAGTAGGAAAACATATACATAAAAATATCTGGGAAACTCTTAAAAAGTGAAAGTTCATGCAGATTCCCAGGGTTCAATTAAGTGAAGCATAGAATATAGGTACTGCCCTGTAGTAATTACAAGAAAATCAGGTGATTCTGATAAAGGTTATGATAGCCGGAATATGGTCCCCTCCCACTTTATACTAATCCCTGGAACCTGTGAGTATTTACCTGACACGGAAAAAGAAACTTTGCAGATGTGATTGTGGCAAAAGACCTTGAGATGGGGAGGAGGAGCCTGAGTTCTCCAGGTGGGCCCAATCTAATCTCAGCAATCCTACTAAGTGGAGAACCTGGCTGGATGCTGGTCAGAGGGAGCTACGGCTACCGAACGGGTCAGAGAAATGCAGTGTTTCTGCCTTTCAAGATGGAGGAAGGGGGTCCTTCCTCCTCCCTCTCTAGATAAAGCTAGAGATGGGGCTGGCCAACAGAAGCTGTAAAAGGTAAGCAAACAGATTTTCCCCCACCCGGAGCCTCCAGAAAGGAATTCATCCCTGCTGACACCTTGACTTTCACCAATGAGGCCTGTATTGGACTTCTAACCCACACAACTATAAGGTAATCAATTTGTGTTGTTTTAAGCCTTCAAGTTTGTGATAATTTTCTATTGTTGCTGTAATAATTGACAAATGAGTGTTCTGAGCACCACATCTTGAATTTCTATCAAGCATTCAAAAATACTGAAACAAAATCAAATGACGTTAGAACAAGTCTGGCCTGTTCCTCAAAAGGAAAAAAACATTTTTTGTAATGTTTGGCAATTGTTTCAATTCAGGTAAGGGGGTATTGATGGTTTCTTGTTATGGTTCGAAAGCATATGTAAAACTGTTTTTCAATTTTATCAAAAACTAAAACATGAGAGTAAGGGATATGAGGATGAAGAATAAAATGGAAATACAGAAGGTAAGAAGGGAATAAGAAGGAAACAAAAATAATGATGAAAAAAGGAGACTTTGGTATGCTTGTATGCTTTCATTGGGGCAAGCAGCCCGATTACAAACAAATACAAAGAGTCTGACAAGCATAAGCAAAGCATCTCGTAAAGCGCCCTGATAAACAGCCACAGCTGCTCCACTACACAGCAGCAGTTTTGCCCTGGATATGCCAATGCTATTATGTCCGTCCAAGCACATGTGCGCCAGTAATTTTTCTTCTGTTCTAAATTTGGCTCACACTATTCCATTTTCAACCAAACTGCTTACCTCTATCATCTCTGAACATTTTGATGTTTTAACTTCTGTAATAAAATCTCTACTAAATACTATATATTTCCCTGGATTCCAAATCAATACATTCTAAAACCCAGTAAGCAGCCAAATTTCCTTATCCCTTCTCTAGGGCCAGCCATTAGCAAAACTGTAGTTGAGGTGAAGTGTGTCTTTGTCTCTTGCAAGAGGCTATAGTCAGTTCCATAGGTTGGAAACCACAAGGTTATATGGGAAGCCCCTGAATAGTTTGTAAGCCCAAGCTGGGATAATTGGGGTTGAGGGGGAAGGCATGTGGGGTGTTTGCATTTACATATTTCAAAGCCAAAGATTGAATTCAGAAAAAGTAGCATTTGAACATGTGCTAGCTAGTATGTAGATGACGTAACACTCCAGCTTGGTAAGAGCAAGGAGCCTTGGTAACTGGCCGAGTTGGACCTCAGCCCTGATCTTGCTAAATATGCCATCAACCCCAAGTGCATTGTCTTGGGAAAGCTTTCTTCCCCTGAATCTTTTCCAGTTGAATGTTCTCATTTACCGGAAATATGTCAATGCTCCCTACCATATTTATAAAAGTACTTTATTTCTGCTGACATGCTAATCTCCAGGGATCTTGGTCTCCCATAAATCTTCCTTCTCTATTAATATATCTCTGTCTGTCTTTCATACTTTATTTCTCCTCCACACCACTCATCTGATGCTCCAGCTGTTGCAGTGCTTGTTCTGACAGAGCATTATGGATAATTCACAGGCCTGCCTTATCACCCGGAGTTCCCCCCAGTAAGCTCTAATTAAGGAAATAAAGAGCAAACCAGGATTCAAGGAGGCCTCCTGCCCAATTGCCTTTACAATATATCCCAAGAATTCAGTTTACAAAAAGAACAGTCAGATTTGAATTAAAAAAAATAATAATAAGGCAACCAATGCAGGTACAGGGAAGAAATCTCTTCTGCTCGAGCAGAAGAGATTTCTTCATAAAATGAGTAATGCTTTCTCTGCTTTAAGTGAAGCTGAAACTCGAGTACAAGAACCTGCAAGAATGACATGTTATACTGAGGCTCAGCAGCCAGAGCACTGTGGCAGCCTATCCCTCAGACAAATGGGGGATATTCTGACATATCCCCATTGACATGGGGGGATATGCTGACATATCCAATGATGCTGATACTGCTGATGCCACATGTCACCCCTCTCTGTGCAGCCCATGCAAGAGGGAAAGGAATAAACAATAAGTGGATCCAACATTTACTTGCATATAAAAAACAAAAAACTGTTAAAGTTCTGACTGTAACAACATAGAATGTTATCATTGTGGGAGTGGTTATTTTATAGTGAAGAAGAATTTGCATGGTTTTAACATTTTCATTATAAATATCTCAAATATGTTGTTGGTAGGCAGAATGGTTCCCCAAAGATGTCTACACTCTAATCCCTGGCTCCTGTGATTATATCACTTTACAGGGCAAAAGGGACTTTGCACATATAGTTGAGGTAATGCCTTTTAAGATAAGGAGAGTATACTGGATTACCCAGGAGAACCAACATAATCACAAGTGCCTTTAAAAGCAGGGAACTGCCTCTGTCTGGAGTTAGTGATGTGGCACAACAAGTTGGAGAGATTAGAAGTGTGAGGGGCATTTGGCCACCTTTGCCACAGGGAGGCCGAGTGGGAAGCAGGAGCAGGAAGGTGGCAGTGTGCAAGACTGGGCTGTGCTGACAGCCAGCAAGGAGACTGGGAGCTCAGAACTGTAATAGTAAAGAAAGAACTTGGCTAAAAACCTGAATGTTTTTAGACAAAACAATTCTAAGTGCTTTGTCATATTACTTCCCTTTGTTTATGTTGTGTTTTGCTCAATCATCTCAAAACGAGTTACAGAAGATCTGACTTCACCACTAAATATTGATCATGCCCCTCCAAAAATAAGTATACTCACTTATATGACCAAAATATTGTCCCAATTAAAGCATTGAAAATAAAATAAGTTCTGTTAAAAAGCTTATTAACTCTCCAAAGAGTTTCTTCCCCTATGTCATTGGCTAGCAATTGGTCTCCTGGTCATTTCTGGTTTCTAGAAAGCTTAGAATCCCAGTAGTAAGCACTCAAGCCTGTAGTTAAGGCAAGACAAGTGGGAAAAAAATAACTGTATATTTGACCTAACCTATGGTATCCACACATGTATACCATGTATACATGTATAACTTTTTTAAAAAAACATAATTTAACCAAAAATACAGAAGTACCCCAAATTATCTTCAATTTAAAATGAAATAAGACTACCCAGGTTTCATAATACCTGAAGTTTTAGTTGTCACTCAGAGTTGAAAAAATTCTTTCTGCCCAAAAGTTTCTTTCTGTGCCGTGTGTCATGACATGTATCAGGAGTATTCATTCACTGGCCTCAACACTTAGACACATTCATATCCTTAGTTTATATGCCCACAACAACCTCATCATTTATGTACCATAATTATCCCTCTCAACAGATGAGGAAACCATTGAGAATCAAGCCATTTGTCCAAGGTCACAATGCTGGAAAGTTTTAAGGCAGGATTTAAATCTGGTTGGTCGGATTCCAGGACCTGTGTTCTTAACCACTCTACTATGCGATCTTTCATGAACAACATAGTTGCATAATGATGAATTCAATGTAATGGAAATAAATAAGTTCTATGACAGAAAAGTATAGAGAACCATGAGCATATACAATGGGGGAACGTAGCCTTAGTTGTGGTGGTGGAGGGGAAATTTCTCTTAGGAAGCTGTTTAGCTGGCAGCGGAAGGATGAATTGGAACAGGGCAGATGGAGGACTGGAAGAATTCCAGAGACAGGGAAATGTACCAGTGAAAGGCATGAGAATGAACACGCTGGAAATGAAAACATGTGTAGTGGCCAGTCCTAGGGCAGCTGATTATGCTGTGTGATGTCAGGGGGCACCACTGTCCTAGACAACAGCAGGGGATTCGCCACGGCCTGGCTGGGGCACAACAATGAGGGCATGATGCAAAGCTAGTGTCCTGGGGATGCCAAATTTCAGCTTCATCACACAGGCAAATCAGAGATGAAGAGAAGAAATTCAAGAACTGAGATCTGAGGCTTTCCAACACTTAAAAAAAAAGAAAAAGAAAAAGAACCTGACAAAGGAGACTGAAAAGGAACAGCCAGTGAGGTGCAAATAAAACCAAGCTAGTCTGGTGAGGCAGGGACAGTTGTTTCCTCCAAACTGGATTAGCCTTCTTTCTCACAGCAATGGGGCTTTCCATTTTCACCAAACTCATGGTTGCCCTCTCCCCTCCCTCCAAATGCTGTACTTCCCAGTTCCTCTAGTAGGAGTGTGTTCTGGGTTGAATAGTATCCCCTTCAAAATTCACATCCATCTGAACCCTCAGAATGTGACCTCAATTGGGAATAGGGTCTTTGCAGATGTAATAAGCATCTCAGGATGAAGGTTTGGGTGGGTGTGGATGTGGCCTAAACTCAATGCTGCTGTCCTTAGAACAGGACAGAGACATGCTTTGGAGAAACCAAGACACGCAAGGAAAAGGAGGGCAGGTGGAGGCAGAGACTAATTATTCTCACAAACCAAGGAACACCAAGAGCCACCAAAAAGTTGGAACAGGGATGTCAAACTCATTTTCACTGGGGGCCACATCAGTCTCATGGTTGCCTTCAAAGGGATGACATAATTTTAGGCCTGTGTAAATGTAACTACTCCTTAACTGCTAAGGAGTTGAAATTACATTTGGCCCTTTGAAGGCAACCCTGAAGCCGATGTAGCCCCCGGTGAAAGAGTTTGACACCCCTGAGCTAGAAGGAGCAAGGAAAGATTCTTTCCTAGAACCTTTACATGGCCTTGTTGATACCTTGAGTTCTAGCCTCCAGACTGTGACAGAATCAAGTTCCTGAATTCTTCCTCTCTCCTAGATTCACTCATTCGGTGATCTCTTCCAGGCACCTGTATGTACTTTATTTTTATTTTTGGATAGGTAATATGTCCACAAAGCATAACATTCACAAAATACAAAATCATATACAGTAGAAGGTCCTCTGCAGCCATTACCCTCAGCCACACAGGTCTCATCCCAAGAAGTGACAGTTGTCAGTTACTTCTGCACATAGTCTGCATGTATATAAGCAAATGCATGCATATATATGGGCGTGATGTGTGAGTGCACACTATATACACACCAATTTTTAAAATCAATTTCTGTCTAATTGCCTTGTATTTCATTTTACAAACCTGCTAAAATTCACATTTGTTGCATCAGTTTCAGCCAATGGACATTTAGATCATTTCCATTTTTCAACTTATTATTTAAAAGTCGAAATAATATTGTTTAACAAGTTAGTTTTGAGCCTATGTAAGAGTGTCCATTGGCTAAATTCTTAAAAAAGAGAATTATTGGTTCAAAGAGTATCTGGGTTAACTTTGATTATCATTACCAAGTGGCTTTCATTTACTGAAGGTTGTACCAATTTTGACTTCACACTAGAGAACAACTGTTTCACCACACCATTTCAATTTCAATGTGTTTTTATCAGTACTATATGTGTTACAGTATTACACAGTGATAAAACCAATACTTTGATACGTCTTTGATCTTTGGCAGTTAGACAGGTAAGATGAATATTATTTAGCATATATTTGAGTCATTTGTATTTCTCTATAGTTGAGAACTGTTTATTTTTCTCATTTTTTTCTATTGAAGTTTTATTATCTTTCTTACTAAGTTATAGAAGCTTTTTCCTTTAGGTAAATTAGCTATTATCTAAGATATGATTTTCTTTTGACTTTATCATAGTTTTATGATACATGTATTTAAAATTGTAGCTTATACTACTCTTTTATAATATCTGAGATTTAAATCATTCTTAGAAACGCTTATTTTGACCTACTCCTGATTCTGAAAATTGGTTATTAAAAGGGAAGAATTTAGCATTTTCTTGACTTGTCAGAAATCTGGAGAGTAACAAATAGACCCAGCTGATAAAAGAAAGGAAGGAAGGAGGGAGAGAGGATGGGTTAGAGTTGTCAGCTGTGAACTGTTCTTCCCAAAACATTGAACCTGACTCTAATTAAGATTGGATCTAGCATTTTACAGAAAATCTTGGGTTGGCCAAAATGTCCTTTGCTTTTTTTTCTCTAAGATGGTTCTAGCAGCACTTAGTTGTCTTTAACTCCATTCAAAACAATTTTGTTAGATTATATTGTGACAGCTGTCACATCAGTGTGCATTAAAAACAAGTTATCAAAATTGGTGGTCTTTTGTGTAGCTATTTTAATATTGAAGATGGAAGAAAACACATTTTAGCATATGATTAATTATTTTAAGAAAGGTAAAAATGCAAATAAAACAAAAAATTGTGCAGTGTAAGGAGAAGGTGCTGTGACTGATCGAATGTGTCAAAAGTGAACTTTTGCAGTGTTGGTAATATTTATATTTTGGACAAAAAAATTCTTTGCTGTGGGGGTGTCTTATGCATTGGAAGATGTGTAGCAGCACCCCTGGCCTCTACCCACTAGAAGCCAATAGTGGGAGATAGCTGGCATACTCAAAATATCCAAATCAATAAAGTTATTGGTGAAAATGAAAAAATATGTGTCTTTTATTTTATGGCAGATATTAAATGGAAATTTTGGCCAATCCAAGATAAGGGGGAGACAAGTTAAATCGTGAGGAAATAATCAAATAGGACCAGAAACAATCTAAGACATTCAGACTTGACCTGATTAAGAAAAAAAAATTCAGCATCATTAAAATATATGTGCTCATCCAGATAAAAATTTAAGAGGCATTAACAACTAAATGCAACCTGTCACATTTGATTTGATCCTATTCCAAAATAAAGAAAAGCTGTATCTATAGCTTGCTGACAAAAAGCATACACAAATTCAAAATTCTGTTGTGCTCAAATTATTCCCTAATATACTAATTGTATTGAAACAAATTCTTGTTTTCAGAATAAGCTTCCCTCCCCAAATCAAAAGAGAAATTGTTACAAGAAGGATGGCTTAGGATGTATGCTATTTGCTGAATTTCCATGTCATGCCTGGGGCTGCTGCAGCATCTGTGGCAGAGCAAGAGAGGAGAAAGAGCCAGGTTCCTTGATGACTTTCCTGGTACAGCTGTGGCGGTCTCAGATGCTCACTCTACACTTCTTGTTGTCTGATTAACCCTGAGAGGCTGAATATACAGACAAAGCCAGACTACACATGACAATAGAACTCTGATCCACATGCAAAGCTCAGGAAGCCAAACCACAGTTGGTGTCTAGGAGCCCAGAATAGTTAGAACTTTGTCAAGGGTGACTGACAACTATTATTCCCTCTTCTCTTTCCAAATCAGGACCAACCAGAGAAAGCTTACTTTTCCCTCCAAACCAATCACATAAGATGCCCTGCTTCCAGTGGCCACCTGCAGCTTCCCCACACCAATCAGAGCACACATGAAACCTTATCAATTTTTCTGCTACAGAGCTTTCCCACGTCTCCAATTGGCTTTGAGTCTTTGCCAGATGCAAATGATGGTGTCTGACTCCCTTGCTATAGAAAGTTCTCAATTAATAGCCTCTGTTTGTCCTCATTTGGGTGGTCTTCATTTGTTTCCACAACCCCATATTTGTTTAAACATCTGTTTGCCAGATACTCTGTTGCTCAAAGCTCAGTGAAATATTCATACAATATGGCTGTTTTGTTGCCATTTTTTAATGATCTATTTATTGTATTTTACAAATAAGGCAAATAAGTCTATTCTGTGGTACAGTGCTTCTCAGACTGAATAAAAAATGTCGGGTTTCTGATTTAGTCGGTCTGGGGTGAGGCCCAAGACTCTAGTTCTGATGAGCTCCCAGGTGATGTCAACACTGCTGGACCGAGGACCACACTGAGCAGCAAGGCTGTCCTGGATGCCTTCCAGCAAGCACTTAGATTTCCACCTTCAACAACAATGTTATAACTGAAAAACACCTATCTTCCTCTTAACAATGTTATAACTGAAAAACACCAGTCTTTCTCTTTTTATAAGGGAGAGGTGTCCAGCCAAACAAGTTAACATAGTTTTTCATGTTCCTCTCACCCTCAGTCTTTGTTTGGCGTCTGGGGCTTCTCCGGGTTTCCCTTTAGACCCTCTGGATAGACAAAGTCAGAAAGAATTTATCAAATAGACTAGAGGACCAAAGACCCAATTTGAATGTCTCATTAAAACATTCTTTCCTGTGAAATGAGATGAGAAACCGTGCTTTGCAGCCTTGGTGCTGCAGTCCTTAGCTACCCATCGGTCACACGATCTGGCCCTTCAGCATCAGAATGATGATACAGCAGTGCTTTGCTAATGAGATGAAAATGTTTTCAGAACGAGCCTGCAAAGTGCTGAGTCTCCAACAAATAAATATGAGAATGAGAGATAAGGGAATTCAACAAATATTCTTTCACTAGGTCACAGTTTTTTACATTGGAAACAAACATAAAGCATTTCCCAAACCACTCTCTTTTACAAACAGCAAGCATAACAAAAAAATGGAGAGGCATGCCACCGTAATAAATAGCAAGTATATTTATTAATGTGGCAGGAGGTTGTGCTCTGAATTCTGAAAGAGATTTCACTTTTTGCAGTTTTAGCAGGACTAAGCCTGAAACCTTGTTTAAACAAAATTTTCACCAAAGGCCCTGTCAACAGAATAGAATCTTTGAATCCAGTGGTTATCATTGTTTCTGGGTATCTTGAAAATGCCACAGCTCCCAGCAGTTGTAGAGGCTGACTTTACTCTCACTTTGTGCCAACTTAGTTTTAGGAACATCACGAGCAAATCTGCCACATATGCATAGTGCTGAGAACTGTCGATCAGATGGCCTACTCCATTCACAGACAAGAAAGCCATCATCCCCTTTCTCTCTGCAGCACTGTAACACCCACTACATGAGTGAATGGCTATTATGTTTCCTGATATTGGATAAGTGGATATAAAGTATGTGTACTAGCAATCACGTCTTTTTTCTGACGATCTTTGTGCTCTGACAGCATAACAGTAACTATAATCTTCAAAATGGTATATGATTAAGACAGCCTAAGGTTTCTCTGGACTAAAGTTGCTTAAATAAAAGTTAAAATAATGACTTGTTCCTGACCCTAGGCCCAGACTTCTTTTCTTATAGGATTGACCTAAGTGAACTTGCATTGTGAACCCTTCCTCTCATCACTTGGAGATGTAAAACTCCTTAAAAAACTCATCAGCGTTGCAACCTCAAGATGTTTTTCTGAAGGGCCTAGCCCCCATCCATCTCTCTGGAAGGAAATCACTAAGGAAGATAGAGCCCCTGTCTTCCAATCTCTGTAAGAGGCTAGGAGCCTTTCTTCTGTGGGTGCCTCTTTCCAAGTTGTAAAACCACCTTCTTCATGAAAAAGAGGAGCAAGTTTACTTTTCTTTTGGGAAGGCCAGTTAGCAAACACCAGTGGCCTACGATTCCTTCAATCTCAGCTTGTAAACACTATTTCAGCCCTGTTTCAGCTGAGCTGAGCTCAGACTGTGTTCTGGCCTCTTTCCTGCAGTAATCTTGAATGTAGTCTTCCTTGCCTGTTCAAATTTTTCCAGTGCAATTTTTGCCTTGATATAGACAAACATTCATTTATGCAATTTATTACTAAACGAATATACCCATGTTCTCTAACGTGTCCACAATTAAAAGAAAGATAGTAAGAGGGGTGATTTTTCAAGTAGTCTTAACAACCACCACCACCACAACAAAATTGTGAATTTTTTGAATTAGAAGTCAGTACCAATGAATTAATTTGTTTATTAAATCTCACAACAAACATTGTTTTTATCATATTAGAGGTAAAATGTAAGAAAACAGAGGTTCAGGGAGGAAAGGCATGTTCCTTGCTCCCTGTCACACACTCCCGCACCCGGCTGTGTAGGGGAGTCAGGAATGTAAATCAACAATTGTAATTCAGGATGGTAATTGCTTTCAGAGGAGTACATGCACTAGCGTCTTTAGAAGGTCAAAGAGGAGTATCTAATTTAGACTGGGAAAGTTTTAGAGAGCAAGGGACATTTAATTACAACTTGAAGGATCAGTAGGTATTAACCAGGCAGAAAGTTGAAGAGTTGATCTCGGTAGCAGAAATACCAGGTACAAGTCATCAAAACAACAAAAGAGGTAGCATAATCAGAGATGATGGGCCCTTTAGTGAGTGGCCAGCTCATAGGGCGTATGTGGAGCCCTTCACTCTTTATCTCTTAACCCACAACACATGCATCAGTAAGTGCTTTCCGTTTAGCTTCCAAAACAAAATCTGTCCCTTACTCTCCACCTCTACCTTAAGTTAACTTTGAAAAACAATGCATTTTGAAGTTTCCATTTCAGAGGTTCAGATCGGAGCCTCTAGAGTCTTGACAAGGTCATAGCACTCAAATGGCGAGCATGGAATTCAGCCACCTGTCAGCACCTCCATCATCTCCACCCTGGGCTGCCCCCACATCCTTCACTTCATTCATTCCAACAGTTTTCTAACCAGTCTCCCTGCTACCATTCCTTGTGCTTCTCTAATCTAACCTTTGTACTGCAGCCAGAACGCTCTTTTAAAAATGCAAATTATGTCACTCTCTTGACTCAATTTTTGCAGATGCTTGCCTCTTTGACCCTAGAATAAAACTCACATTTTGTTGTTGTTGTTTGTGTCTTTAAGGGGAGGAAGGATATGTCTGTTTTACTTCTGTTTCACAAAGGGTATCGCCAAATATCTCTGAGGCTTTTCTTACATTTAAAAATTCTCCCCCAGAGGTATCTTAAATTACTGGATCAAAAATTTGGGAGGAGAATTGAATATAAATGGCTCAGCTCCTCCCTTCTCTTTAGGATCTATGGACTTGCAAAGCACTTATCCACCAGCCTGCTCTCCACCAAACAGAAAAAGGGCCCTGGCTTTGGTGGAGATTTTTGCATAACCAGTCCCTTTTTTGCATAACCAGTCCCTTTCTAGTTAGGGACACATCTCACATGTCACCTCACCATCCTGTCTAAAGTAAACCCTTCTCTCCCCTCTCTTGTAGGAACCACTGCTATTTTCTTTATAACATCATTCAGTGTCAGACACTTTCATAATTTATTTTTTTCTATCTTTCTGTATTGGAATGTAAATCCACAAGAGCAGGAATCTTTTCCTTCTGATGTACTTCTGTCTCCAAAGCCTAGAACCACACCTAGCAAAGGTAGACAAATAATTGTTAAATAGCTTGGATATACACAATAAAGAAAGGCTAGGTAATGAAGACGGATGCCTAGGTGAGTGCCTCTGTTTTCATATCGTGAAACATTTGCCATTGTCAAATAGAAGGATTTAAGAAATTAAAACTTTAAAGATTATTCAACATTTCCAAAACCGAATAATATATAAAAGAAATTTAAGTAATTAAACTATCAAATAGTGATTTTTATAAATCATATTAAGATGTAATTAAAAATAGCTGTAGTTACGCAGGATATACAGTGTTCTTTTTTTTAAGACTTTATTTATTTTTAGAGAGTGGAAGAGAGGGAGAAAGAGAAGTAGAGAAACAACAATTAGTTGTCTCTCATATGCATCCTCACTGGGAACTGAACCGGTGACCTTGCCCTTTGCAAGATGACACCCAACCAAGTAGGCACACAGGTCAGGGCTACACAGCGTTTTCTATTGACTAATTAAAACAAATATATCGATAGACAAGTTGGGACTTGGTTACATCAAAAATGGTCACATTTTAATTGCCTAATGCCTTAATGTAAACTCAGAGCTTACCTATACTTAAAAGTCTGATAAATGTAGTTGGGCTTTCTACCCTATGTGGATAATCTCTAATTTTCATATTCTATTAATCACTGATAATCTCACATGCAAAAATATGCTGCTTCTCTCAGCTGAGTAGATACATTCATTTTGTAAATGAATGCAGCTGCAGCATGATTCATTAATCTCTGAAACATCACAGGCGATTTAAAGGACATGATTTTAAAACAATTGTCTTCTTTGTACTATGAAAAGACAATTCTTAATTTGCTGTCAATATTTCCAGGTCACTTGCTGGTGGTTTTAAGATAAGTCTTAGCTAATGTTTCTAGCTTGATGTAGAAAAATCTAAGGCACCATATATATCTGAGGCAAAGGTAGTGATCTATTTGAATGACAGTGTTTAAATTCCCATAGCTCATATTCTCCAAAAGCAATGTATTAATAGAAGTGAAGATGCTCAAGAATTTCAAAGACAAGAGATAATTTCTCCTTTACACACTTCATTCCATTGATCCTCTCTAACACCGCCTCCATGGATGAAGCACAGTAAGTTACCTGGGCCAAAGGTTATCCTGGCCTGTAGTTGAATTGATGTGATTAACTCAAGCTTCTAGGGCTTATATTTAAAAGTACTGGATTCTTATGCTAAGAAGTTAATCATTGTGTTTCCTATTCAGTTGCTTTTGCAGATTCAGCCAGGGGTTTTCATTCTGTCTCTTCTTCGTTGAGTGATGACTTCAAAGAAGTTCTGATAGCCTAACTGATGTACCCGCTTTCTTTTGAAAATACGTATGTGCATTAAGGTAGCCTCAGATAATTCGCCTTGCTGAAAACATCTTCCCTTTCCTATTTTTATAAAGTAAGCAGATTATTGTATTCTTCTAGCTATTGATTGTTATTGATTTTTGCCAGTCTTTCTAAAATTTTAAGTAATACACAAACCACTTTCAAAAAACAAAATGTCTTAAAGACTATTGGTGTTAAAAATTAATTTTTGGTAGAGGGCTTAAAATTTAGACATAACATGAAACCAGACATAAAACCATCTTATTTTCACATCTTAAGTACTATAAAACTGAAATAAATTGAAATATTAAACACTAAAAACCTACAAAACCAATAAAGTTATAATTTTGTTTCCTGTGATGGATGATGTTGTGTCACTAGAATTAAATTGCCAAAGTTGAGGTTTAATAGATAAAAGATGGAGCCTCAGGTCTAGTTCTATATTTAATACACTTATCATTTTTAACTTGATAATATTCAGAAAATGGATTTTTATGAAAATCTTTGTTAAGAATACATTAATAATCCCCATTTTGGTTTGCTATTTTAGAGAACTCAGAAAAGGACCCCTTACAAACCAAGGCCATCAAGCATGTTTTCAAAGCCAATGTGAATAGTTAGTTGATAACTCTGAAAACTTTCTCACTTAAATTAGCACTAAGCAGAATTATAATTTAATAGTTGATGGAGTTGGAAAAATAAACATCATTTGATATTCACTATGATAGTTACTACTAGTGAAATACTACAAATTGGGTGTTTTAATTAGGTTTACTATAATATCTTTAATCACAGCATATGTAGTATGACTTCATACTACATATATGTAGTATGACTTCAGCATGGGTTCTTTCCCTTGGCCGACTTACACAATTGTATCACGGTAACTCAATTTCTCACTGGTAGTCTCTGAGCTCCATCAGTGCTTTCTTTCATATAGTACATCCATAGTGCATTTGCCCTTCATCTGAGGCAAACATGTTCACAAGTGTCAGTTGTAACTATATGACACTTCCTCCACAGTAAATCTTGGACCTCCAGGAACTTGTTCCCAGATCCATGGAATTTTTTACTTTAAATGATTATTTAACCACACACACACAAAAATGTAGGTAAGACTATTGAGTATAGAGTGTGCTTCAAAGGAAAACCATGTCCTTTCCCCTTCTTTCCCTTATATTTCTTAACCCTCTTCTCCCCATGCCTCCACTTCTACCTCCACCCAGAGAGGGGCAGGTAAGGAGGGCTCAGCAAGGCTAGAATTGCTAGCCATCATCTGTGTGCCTGGTGACTTACATAATCGCATTTAATCCCCACAACTTCCTTCAACACTGGTCAGTCCCGACACACAGGAGTTCTGAGAGATTATATCATTTGCTCAGTCCCACAGACTAACAAGTGTCACCATCAGTTTCCAAATCTAGTTTTCTCTCCCCCAAACCAAGGCTCTTTTGTGTGGAGGCTTTATCCAAAGAACCCATACCATCAGATTTAAGTGATCACCATCCATTTATGACTGTTTTTCTCAAGAGACAGCCAACTCCTTAAGAAGAGGTATAGTATCAGGTTTGCTGTGGTGACACTTAGTTGCCCATTACTGCTTTTCTGTGAATGAATGAATGAATGAATGAGCAAATTTCATCCCTGCACATAAAATTTATATCTTTAAATCAATCCAAGTTTATATATTCCTTTTTCACAACTGGAATGAGATGATATTATTACACCAATTTCTTTAAGCCTTCATTGGCAAACCCAGAGAACAGGGAAGAGAGACTCAGCCAATTCATGTCATGGAGCTGGTCCTAGTAAATGTATATCTGGGTACAGATGATGTTATTTTATTAGGCACTAAAAAATCTTAAGCATCATGAGTTACAAGTACAAGGTGAGGCCCTGAATGATACCCTATGCAAAAGAAAAAAATCGGGCAAAAAAATTGTTAGTGCATTTACTCTATTTGCCAGAAGTTAAAAAATCATCATCAGCATTATGCTAAGTGAAACAAGCCAGGCAGTGAAAGACAAATACCACATGATATCACCTTTAACAGGAATCTAAACAACAAAACAAAACAAAAAACTAGCAAAATATAACCAAAGACACTGAAATAGGGGATAGTCTGACAGTGGCTATCAGGGGAGAGGGGAGAGAAGAGGGAATTTCAGGGGGGAATGGGTAGGGATTACAGGAACAAATTTGGAGGACACATGGACAAAAACTAGGGGTGGGGGGTAATGGGGGGAAGGGGGGAGGGTTGGGTGGATGGGCTGGAACAGGAGTAGGGGGGAGAAAACTGTACTTGAACAATGATTGAAATAAAAAAAAAAATAAAATAAAAAAAAATCATCTTAAAGTTCAAGACCATGATCTTTCTCTTTCTCATGGGCTACTAAAAAATGACACTTTCTATTATACCTCTAACTCATTTATCATTTATTTAGCTGCTTCATCATCATCATTGTCATTATTGTTGTTACTACTACTTCTACTATTACCTGTTTTCAACACTGTGCTGGATTCTAAAGAACATGCCAAAAACAGTTTTGTAAAAATATTTGTTGTCCTGAGGAGAAAGCATTATCAGACTAGAGGTAACAAAATGATACATCATATGATTGACAAATGGTAAAAGTGGTAGAAAGACAAATGCTAAATTAATTGGTCCCCATCTTAAATATAATAAGGAATAATAGCTGTCACACTCATTATAATATACAGTACAGTGAGCAACTACCCAAATTCTATTTCCTCCAATTATTCATTTATGCCTTTGACAAAAGGAACCACTTTTGTCAAAATGTATTACCAAAAAGAAGTATGAGAGCTTTAAGCAAGTGTTCACAGGTTATAACTAAAAGTGTCAGCACCCTGATGCTTCAAGAAATGGTAACCAGGAAGACTTTCAGAAGGATGGGCCCCAGATGGGTTTTATTTATTCTTAATCAAGACTATTAGAATAAAGTAGTTTTCCCAAACCCCCTAGGTCTTAGGAAAAGGACAGGTGAAGCTCAAATTAATCACCTCACTATCACTCCTCATTCCCACCAGAAAAAGCATAACACACTTTACAGATGGCTACTATATTTTTTCCAAAATAATTTTAAATGTTTTTGCTAAGATGTTCTCAAAAAAGGCACAAAAATAGGCAGTAAAACAAAATGAGATTTTTTAAACATTGAGTCTCTTTACCCTAATTATTTCTGACAGAAACATCATAAAACAGATAAATTTATTCTATATGAAAAAGTTTCCACTAATTATATTTTTGTCAAATATTAGATGAATACTGTAATTCACACTTCAATTCTCTCTGGTAATAATATATACTTATGAAGGTAAAGTTAAATGCAGAACTCTTGGAAATATATTTCAAGCACTCAGAAGGGTTTATTTAAATTCACTTTAAATCATTTGAATAATTTAAAATTATTAATTATTTAAAAATTTTAAAACATTGTAAAATGAATTTCACAGATACTTGCAGATACCTGCATTTTTCTCATATGTATTTTTATCTTATTAGGAAATACATTAATAAATGAGTAAAAGCTGTGTCCAAAGCATGAGGAAAATCTTATTCTTTTTATAACATTTTCAATTTACTTGAAATTGTCTATTAGCATGAATACTTACAGGACTTCATGCAGGTTACAACTAATCTCTCATTATGAGAACAGTCGAGGGGATTGATGTTGCAGTCCTTTCCCAGATCACTGTCTGAGCCCATGATAACATGGACCATATTCCTGTGCCAATTCTTTCAACTTGTTCCTTGTAGCATCAGAAAGAATTATGCCTTAAACATTTGCTATGGAAAAGAAGCAGAAAAAAGACACATGACAGAGAAATATATTAGTAAATGCCAACATGCAAATTGCTTCAGTGGATGTTTCTGATGTGCCAGGGACTGAAGCAGTCACAGGGAATGCAATCGTGAGCAAGACTGGTCTTGTGTGGCCCACTACAGAACTTCAGACTGGTTAGAAATAGAACATTCCAATATTCAAGACAGGGCACAATCAAAAACCTTAAAATTAGCGAGTGCTCAGAAGGAAATGACAAGAAAATGGGCTTAACATAAATATATGATTAGAAGGTAGCAAGATAAGATATTTGAGAGGTGATGAGGAAGGAAATGGGATGGCTGGAATATCAGGTTTAATGTTTGAGTAAAATGAAAAATTGGATTTTAGATATAGCCTAGCCTAGAGGGTGACCTGAGTGACGCTGTAAACAGATGTAGCTGCTCAATAAGTTTGCTCAGACCACAGGTATGTGTATTAGCATTCATCTAATCAGGTTGTGTTCCACTGTGTGACTGTTTGTTTTGATTTTTGAACATTTAGAATGCAGTATTTCAAAACACAGATGTCATGCATTTTTTGTAAATTTGTTTTTTGGAGGAAGAATATAAAAGATGTAATTTATCAGCTGACCAGGAGAAATAAATTCCAAAAACATAAAAGTGTTGTAGAAAAGTGATAATCATTCATTTATTCAGTACCACTGCTTCTGGTATCTTGGAAATAAGATAGGGAACCAAAAAGAAAATTTCTCCACTTTCATGGAGTTTGTATTAAAGTGCAAGAGAAAGTGTAAGAATAAACAAATCCCTATAGAGTGTACTGACAGGTAGAGACGTGTGCCAGGAGGAAAGTTGAACAGATGTAAAGAGGAATGGAGAGGGTGGTGGGCAGCACAGATATTTCAGGCATGATGAGCATGTACAAATATCAGAAGGCGGGACATCTGACCAAGACCTGAGGGAAATGAGGAATGAGCCCTGTGGGCCTCTGGGCATGGGAGGGCCGAGGAGGGGCTTCCCTGGGGGTGGGCAGGAGTGCCTGCACTGTGCTGTGAGGGGGAGGGACTTGTTTGAGAAACAGCAAGGACATGAGGCCCTGAGTGAAGTAGAAGTCGAAGGAGAGGAGAATGGAGAAGTTATCATGTTGGGCTTTGTGGGCCACCGTAAAACCTTCTAATTTTATTCTAAATATCATAGAAGCCAACTGGTTTGGAGCACAAGAGTAGCACAATCTGGTTTGTGTTTTAAAAGGATCTTGCTCTGTTTTGAGAAGAAACTATAGGAAATGATGACAGAAACAAGGATAGTAGTTAAAAGGCAATTGGCAATAATCTAAGTAAGAAATTTGGTGAAACCGGTAAGGTAGTCAAAGTGGCTGGATTCAAAATATAGTTTGCAGAAGGACTGACAGAACTGACTAATAGGTGTGATTCATGAAGTAAGAAAATAAGCAGAGTTCATGATGACACCAAAGTCTGGGGTCTGAACCTCAGGATAGGAGGGCACGTCGTTTCCCAAACTGGGCTGTAGTAGGAGAAAGATGGATTTGGTGGGAAATGGAGAAAATGTAGGGGAGGTGGTCTTAGTGAGTGCACAATAGAAAGTAAAAGCAAGAGAATAAACAAAAGGTGAAGGCAGGGGTCTCTAATGAGACTTTAAATGAACAGTTATGTTTGATAAAAATTAAAACTTTTCCCCAGTTTTTTAAATATATTTTGATTGTGGTATTACAGTTGTCCCATTCCCCCCTTTAATTCCCCTCTGCCCTGCACACCCCCTCCCACTCGTATTCCCCCCACTTCAGTTCATGTCCATGGGTCACACATATGAGTTCTTTGGCTTCTACCCTTCCTATACTAAAACTTTTTAAAAGTTCAGTTACTTTGTAACTGAGTAGTTCTGTTGCCAGCCACCAGGAAATAATCTCACATCATGGCCACACTTCCCATCGAATAGTCACTGTGTCATTGTCATGTCACACTCCCCTGAAGAACTGCACCAGTAGTGTGTTGATACAGCAGTTGTGTGGAATCCTCAGCCGAGTAAGACGTAGCAGGTCCGTGAATTCATGTCTTGTTGTCAAACCTGAAGGAGAAATTGCAGCAGTATGTCTTCCTCACATGGAAGGTAATGGAAGCCCTAGAAGATAATGATCTTCCATGAGGGGGACAAACAGCTGGGGTGCTGTTATACGCTACTGATGTGATTTCCCAAAACAATTTATTACTCAGAATTTTTGAATTTCACTAAGAAAAAAGGTCTTTTCATGGACACAGGTTCTTTAGTGAATGCTTTTGAAAGAGCATTTCCTCTTCATTCTGTGTCACAAAGCTGCCTATCTATCAGGAGTGGGAAAAGTCAGCTTTGGGAAATTGGAAGCCTATTTAAAATTCTGCAGCTCAGAACCATTATTTCTCAATGCCTTGTAGTATTTCTCATTCCCTAGTTTCAACCTAAGGGGAAAATGGGGAGAAAGGGTATCCTTTCTAATATAATGCATGACTTTGATTGCTGGGGTTTGGTTGCAAAACAATTTGTAAGTCACAGACATTAATTACGTTAACTTCCAATTGCAGTTTTTATAGCTATAAAATCAATAGCACCGGCGTTGGTCTTAAAAGGAAACACAGTGAGACCACCATTTGCACTTCAGTTCCTGACCCAAATTCCCTGTACCACAGATTCTCATATTTTTGCTTTGCAGTAGCACCACCCCCCATTTGAATAGAAATAACTTTATGAGGGATTTGATCTCTCTCGTCAACACCCGATTGAGGGTAATGACAACTGTACAGTAATGCATCTTAACCTTATATCTAAAAAGGAAAAACAAAGTGGAATCCTGGGGAACAGTAGGGTCAATACCAAACCTGCTTGTTTTAAAACATTGTCTAATTTGTCTCAGAATACCATAAGAGTCACGGTAGCACAACTGGGCGGTCTCCACTGAGCTAGCCGGCAAATCAGTATGCTGCTGAAGAACACAACCAAATTTTGAACAATTGCAAATTTAGGCAACTCCTATATTTTGTGAGGTGCACCCATTCAACAAAGCTGTTGCTAAGCCCTTTTTTATTGGTATTGAATTGAAATCACCCTCCACTCATTAGTAGGCTGGATTTGAGTATACTTAAACCTTGCTGGCCTTATTGCAATATTTTACATTTCTCCCCAAATAATAAGTTTTGATCTAACTACACCCTGCAGAGCAGACAATTCCTCAAATAATTCTTCCTCTTTGTTCAAACTAATCTCTGGATCATTCTGGCTGGCTCCTCTGATATATGGGGCTTCTTCCATGAGTTGGGTTTTTGCTTCTCTTAGGACTGATTATATTTTACTGTCTTAATCCTTTTAATAGTAAATGAAAATACTACATCACTACTTAGCTCCTGGTTGTCCTCACACTTGAAAGGGCCATTGATCTAAATCTACATGTAACTTAATATTTGGGAAGACCTCCTCTATTAGCTACAAATTTATTTTTTAAGATAGAAAATTCACACTTCCCTTAAACTACAAAGCTATTATTATTGTTATTAATTACTATGAGAAGTACTTAGTACTTCTTAGTTAACTTGCTGTTAGTAATTACTATTACTATCAAATCCTGCCAACCAAAACTACTTGAATGATCTAAGTCATTATATAAATGTACTATAGGTACACCATATGTGGTATTCATGAAACTACAATGTACAATCAAGGTCTGTCCAGAAAGTATCCATCCAGGTAATATGAAAAGTGGAGACATTTATTGAAGAAGATACAAGAAACATTGCATGGGATAAAGATGCCTCAATCACCTTCAAAGTATGCACCTTGAGACATCACACAGTTCTCCTGGTGCCATTAGCAACTGCAGAACAATGTTCCAGTGCTCTGGTAGCAGAAGCCACAGAACAAATTTGGCCACACAACACATTTCATACCAAGGTCCTGCATCAAAATCTCAGACACAGAGTTTTTGGAATCCCCAGATTAGCTTCTAGTTCTCACACTGTCAGTTGCCAATCTTTATTGATTACAGCCTGTCCACATTCAACACTCTCAGGTGTTCTGCTTGTTGCAAGCTTTCCAGAGCGTGGATCACTTTCAACAGATTCTTAACTATCTTGGAAGCACTTGTGCCACAACTTTATTTATGCTGCCCTCATTGCATCATGCCTCAAAGCCTTCTGAATCACTGAAATAGTTTCCATGGAGGAATGTCCAAGCTTAACACAAAATTTGATACAGATTTGTTGCTCTACTCGCTCAGTCATTTTGAATGTGATGGTCACACAGCACACATGCTTACTCAATGGCATCTACTGCCCCCACTGACTAACACAGTAGAGTTTTCATTATTCACACATGCACATTCCAATCTATTCTCCTTGGCTGCCAGGTTACATCTATGCCTTGCAAACCATTCTCATATTAACAATGCCTAGACTCTTTCCAGACAGACTTCATATACTAAATCAAATTTAATTATTAATGATCATCTTTTTATACACTTATGAAATTTTCCTGTTCCTGTTCCATAAAATGTTTATTCATACATTTTGCTAATTTTTCTATTTAGGAATCTTCAGGTAAAAGATACTCTTAAAGAAATTTAAGCATACTATATGTCTAGTTTTCTCCTTTCTAATGCTACTTTCTATGTCTAGAGCAATCTTGCTCTGTGTTTATCATGTTGCTTTATGTTTATTTGGAGAAAATCTGTCTCCAACATTGTAGACTTCCTAGAGAAAGTCTAGAGTCCCTTTACTCAAAGGGACTCACTTATGAAAAGGCAACCAAAAGAATTATTATTATTATCATTTAAATAAGATGATGAGAAACCTGGACAGAGAGGTTGAGTAATGGAAAGAAAAAAGATTCTGGGAGGAAGCGGTATGATCCCGTTAGAGTGAGGTAACTTTCACTTGGGTAATCAAGTGATGAAGAGTGGGCACTGAGAGGACTTTAAGACAAGATTATATTGTTGCTGCCTCCTTCAGGAAACTCACTAACTCATTTGAAACCTGTACTGACATGTAACACGTATTGCTTTGACTTCTTAAAGAAAATGTCCTTGGATGTGGATTTGTCTCACATACCTCTTAGAGGTTTCAACACATACCTCTTAGAATCCTTCAAACAGCACAGGACAATGTCACTAAAAAAATTGTTCAGTGACTTGGACGTGGTAAATTAGGACACATGGAAGTGATATCTGGAGATTCTTATATCAGGGCCTTGAGGGAGAAAAGAAGTGGTAGAAACAACTGCAGACAGGAATTGAAGGAACCTCATCAAATCCAACAACCTTTGACCAAGACAGTCTTAATGTTCCCTCGGCTTGGCTAGACCCTAGATAGATTTTGTGCTGACTATAGGCCCCCGACTTCCCTTTTCTCAGACCATGTATCACAGAACACTTTAATTGTAATTCTTTCTCTGCCTCTGTAAGATGTCAATATTTTTTGTTTTAATTTTTAAATGTTTTATTGATTATGTTATTAGTTTTCCCAATTTCTTCCCCTTTACCCCCCCACTCTGTAACCCTTAACCCTCCAGCATTCCTCCCTCTTAGTTCATGTCCATGGGTTGTGCATATAAGTTCTTTGAGTCCTCTGTTTCCTATACCATTTTTGATCTCTCCGCATCTATTTTATGCCTACCAATTATGCTGCTTCTTCCCTGTCTCTCTCCCTCCATTCCTCCCTTCCCCCTCCCCACTGAAATCCCTCCATGTGATCTCCATTTCTCTGATTCTGTTCCTCTTCTAGCTGTTTGCTTACTTCTTTTTTTTTTCATTGTTTATGGCTTGGTGATGATGAGCTCCTTTAACTTGACCTTATCTGGGAAGCACTTTATCTGCCCTTCCATTCTAAATGAAAGCTTTGCTGGATAGAGTACTCTTAGATGTAGGTCCTTGCATTTCATGCACTTCAAATACTTCTGTCCAGCCCCTCCTTGCCTGCAAGATTTCTTTTGAGAAATCAGCTGATAGTCTTATGGGAACTCTTTTGTAGGTAACTCCTTTCCTCTTGCTGCTTTTAAGATTCTCTCTTTATCTTTAATCTTGGGTAACTTAATGATGATGTGCCTTGGTTTGTTCCTCTTTGGATCCAACTTCTTTGCTAAAGGGACTTATCTAAGAAAAAGAAGATGAAAATATAACAGTAAAATGATGACAAACTCACAACTATTGACAAATGAACCTAAAAGAAAAGATGTAAATGTTTTTAAAAGCCTCTTACCAGTTCTGCAAACCAGGAATGTCTTTCTTAAGGACCTGGGAGCCACCCCTTTGAAATGCAACATCAAGGAACATAGAACCCCTGTCCCCCAGTCTCTGTGGGAGGATAGGGGCCTCACTTCTGTGGGTGCCTTGCTCCAAGCTATAAAACCACCCCATTTAAGTTTTTCTTTTGCATAAGGCCAATTAGCAATGAGGATGGCCTGATTCCCCCTGCTAACACCTACTCTTACAAACTACCCCCCTTTGGTTCCTCATAGTTGGGTGTCCAGGCTTGGGGTACTCTCTCCCCTATTGCTGGCAATAGTATTCAAATAAAATTAACTTAGATTTGCTCTTCTCTTTCAATGAATTTTTTAAAAAATACCTTTCTGCTCCTATACCATGAAAGGAACAGAGTTTATGCTCAGACTCCACAGGCTTATAGACCTTTGTAGGACTGCCACCTGCTTCAGCTCTGCAAAGTGGTGGGTGGGGGGTGAGGAGGAAAGGACACCTTCATTTGGGTATTCACCAAGCTCTACACCCTCCTATTTGAGGATATCACATTCTTTCTCCTTCTTCCTTTTCACCTCCTCCTATTCCTCTCCTCTCCCCCTCCTCTCTCCTACCTCCTCCCTCTTTTTTGTCTTCACATAAAGTACTTTATTGTCATTCTGTTATAGTTGTCTGCATTTTCTCCCCACCACTCCCCCCAGCTCAGCCAAACCCACCTCCCTCCCTTGCTTCCACCCTCCCCCTTGGTTTTGTCCATCTGTCCTTTATAGTAGTTCCTGAAAACCCTTCTCCCCACTGTCCCCTCCCCCCTCCTCTCTGACTCTTGTTAAATTGTTTTTAATTTCAATGTCTCTGGTTATATTTTGTTTGCTTTATTCTTTTATTTGTTATGTTCCAATTAAAGATGAGATCATATGGTATTTGTCCCTTACCACCTAGCTTATTTCACTTAGCATAATGCTCTCCAGTTCCATCCATGCTGTCCCAAAGAGTAGGAGCTCTTTCTTTCTCTCTGCTGCATAGAAGTCCATTGTGTAAATGTACCATAGTTTTTTGATCCACAATTCCACTGCTGGGATTATACCCTAAGAGGCCTAAAATACCAATCCAAAAGAACCTATGCACCCCAATGTTCATAGCAGCACAATTTACAATAGCCAAGTGCTGGAAGCAACCTAAGTACCCATCAGCAAATGAGTGGATCTGCTCCCTCTCTTTAATGGTAATTATTTACTGCTTGTCCTGAAGGACACTTAATCTGTTTAATGAGTGTCCAATATAGCCAAGTAATTGATATATTCAGACTTTCAGGGAAAATATTGTAGAATGAAATTGATTTCATTCTAATATAAAGGACATCACCAACACAGTTTCCCATCCTATCCTGAAAAGGCCTTTGAGGCAAGGGAAGTTAAAGGGCCAGGCTACCTCATGAAGGGGAGAAGGGTGAGGACCAAATATGTGTAGAAAACAAAAAGTAATAACTGAGATCTCAACAAGTATCCTACTAAAAGAGCATGACCAAATCATTCTCCCAAACTAGAAGGGGGACTTTAACTTCCATTATTTTTTCTGTGAACAATTGAAGTGTAACTTTAAAAATATATGTTTGTTTATTTTTAGAGAGGGGAAGGGAAGGAGAAAGAGAGGGAGAGAAACATCTCAATGTGTGGTTGCCTCTCGTGTACCCCATACTGGGGACCTGGCCTGTAACCCAGGCATGTGCCCTAGACTGGGAATTGAACCCACTGACACTCAATCCACTGAGCCACACCAGCCAGAGCTGAAGTGTAACTCTTTTTGACATGAAACAAAGTGGTGCACAACCTGAACACTGGCTTTCAGAGACACAGTCACAGAGCCTATCTATACGTACGAGAGCTGACCTACAGTGTCACATGGATTTGAGAGGATCCCAATGCTTATTAAAGTTTGGCAAGCCCGGACATGGAGAACAAGCTCCAGGTCAGAGTAATAATAATGGCAACTCAGCACACGTGTCCAGTGCAGGCAAGCAATTTACTTCACCACCACCGTCTTTGCTTACATATGAGAAGTCAAGGGAATGAGAAGTAACTTGTCCAAAGTCACAAAGGTAATGAATCAAATCATAAAATGGAAGAAAACTCAAGTTGAAGCCCTAACTCTGCCGCTTACTGGGCTGGGGACCTTGAACAAGTTACCTAAGCTTTCTGAGGCTGTTTCCTTTCTCACCTGAAAAATGGGAGGTTGTATACATTCCCCACAGTTGTTGTGTAGATTAAATGAGATTCCTTATATAAAAAGAATCACACATACATAGGTATGATTATTTATATTTTTCAGTGCTTCTGATAATCTCTAGAAAATGCTAGTCAGCTTCTTCAGGAAAAAATATATTTAATCATTATGTTGGATGTGAGATGTGAGTGAAGGTAATTCCAACTGACGATCTATAAAATAGTACAGAGAAGAATTCAATCTTCAGATCTTTGGCTGTGGAAATATATGACACATTTCATGGGTTCAGAGTAGAGAAGAAATTGATAGGTCAGAGACCTCAAAGAGGAAATAAAGGACTTCATGAGAGAAAATGTTTGAAGGGTAATCTTTTGTTGCCAATTAGCAGATGTTTTTAATTTAATAGCTGCATGAAACCCTCAAGTGTTTAAAGTTAGCATAATCAATCATTTTGTCATATTTTTTGCTTTAGGTTTTTCCCTTTACTTTTTTTTTTTGCTTTGTTTCTTTTTCCTTTTTCTTTTCTTTTCTTTTTTTTTTTAAGCCAGGGGCAGATTCCATAGGGTAGAAGAAGATGAGGGATATAAAAGGTGAAACCTGTTGAGAAGATATGAGGTTAAAATCTTGTTCCTAGAACCCCAGACTGTACCAGCCCTGCCAAGCCATGAGGCAAACAAGGCAGTCTCCTGCCTCGTTTCCAAAGAAACCAGATACAAAAAGATCAAAAAGCAAGCAGTGTGAGGTGAGAAAGAAAGAAACGCTGCTGCAAAGACCCTCCCTCACTTTAACCCAGTGCACACACTACATGAGTGCACTCACATGCCTTGTATGTGAGCACACTGACACACACATACACACACACAGTGACACACGTACACCATATACACTCTGCTCATCTATCTGTCCCCGGTATTTTGCTTTGCTGGCCATTGGGGTGGGGGGCCTGGAATTATACTCTATGTGGTACATTTGGAAAGGGAAAAAAAAACCTTGATTTAAATTTTCTTTCAATATACTTTTAACTTGCAGTGAATCATTGTGCACATGTAACATGGGGCACCCTGTTACAAGGCAGGCAGGGAACACTGCTAGGGTCCCTAATAGCATTTGAACTTTCAGTTTCCTAATTATCACCTTACTACTCCCTAGAATGAACCTATTAGTGTATTTTACAGTATTAATAGGTCCTTTATTAGCAATTATGTTTCAGAATTGCTTTTCATATAAAAGCCTTGCCTGAATTGTATCATCCCATTGATTTTACCTCAATGTGCTCCTTACAGTCATTTCAAATAGCTAATAACTTGATAATACAACTTAACGGGTACATTTGGTACCTTTCTCTCCACCGACTGTAGACATACCAGCTCATTAACACTGAGAAAGAACACAGGCTAAAGCCCTTTCTTTTAACAAGCCAGCAGTGTGAAACCAAAGTTGAAAGCTCTTTTCCTTGTAACAACTTATAGCACCACCTCCATAATACCAGGAGATAGGGTGTGGGAAGGGAATACCTCACCAGGCTGTTTTAACAAGAAATACTCAGTATTTGGGTGGTATTTCTAAAATTTTCTTTCATATGTTGTTTTAATCTCACTCATATCTTGTGCCATTTCAGTCTCAGTGGTGCAGTGAGCTGGCTGAATGAGGGACATGCCAAGGCCACACTGAACGACTGTGCTTGTGCCGAGGCACACTTCCACACCAGTGGTACTAGTCCCAGTCCAGACCCGCTTCTAACAATATATAAAAGAACAAGTTTCTGTCACTTGGCCAGGTAGCAGCAAGGGCCCTGGCTGGGTGGCTTAGTGTGTTGGAGTGTCCTCCTATGCCCCAAAAGGTTGTGGGTTTGATCCCCGGAAAGAGCACACGCCTGGTTTGTGGGTTCGATCCCCGGTCAGAATGCATGCAGGAGGCAGCCTACTGATGTTTCTCTCTCCCATCAATATTTCTCCCTTCTTCCCCTTTCCCTCTCTCTCTAAAATTAATGAGCACATCCTCAGGTAATGATTTTAAAAAATAGCAGCAATGAAGGTGTGATGCTACAATCATCTTCTGGGGATAGTGGTTGCTCACACATTTACTAATGATAAAACAGGATTTTTCTGTTCCCAGTAGTTCTTGGATTGCATTTGATTATTTGAGGATTAAGTTGAAATGAAAGGTGTTTTCACTAATTCAGTCTACTCAATAAACTGCATACAGTTAAGGGAGAACTATGCCTGAGATTGTTTATATAGTCAACAAGGAAAGAGAGGCCAGGTAACAATAGAACCAGTAAGAATTCGTACAGTCTCTTGCTGAGTTTACCATACATTTATATGAAACCATTTATTGCATACCTGCCAGAAAAATAAAATCAGCACAAAGCTTCATTTGCATCCCATTATCCCAGTTAAATTAACACAAAATGACAAAATTGTTCAATAATTGTGTTCTTTTATGCCCACTGCTTATGGTCTCAAATAAAATCAGTCAGCTCTTACAAATAGTCTTTTTCACAGGAGACCCTTTCAGTGAATGCCTGCTTCCAAAGTCTGCACTCAGTGAAAACCCCCACTGACTTAATTCACTTACAGATATTTTCATAACCTCTCTCACACAAACATAAATGTTCATGAGCTCCATCCAAGAAGTTAACAAGCTTCAGATAACAGCTCTGTCGAGCTATGAACTCAATTCCTGCTCCACTTCGAGGGAGAACATGTGATGCTAGCAAAGTAAGAAAGTGCAATACATCAACCTGTCTGCCTAGAGAACTTGCTCAGAAAACACTAACTTAAACCACCAATCTGGAGAGCTGAGACACACAGGAAACAACACAGCTGTACCACGGATTCCGTCCAGTTTTCACAACAGCACCAGTGTTGACTGACTGACGCACAGAGTGGCTCTCACCACTGTGCTCCCGTAATGCTTCGTACACACTGCTCTTCTAGCCTTCGTTTCCAATGTATGGTACTGTTTTCTTCAGTTGAATTTTTCTCTCTACTGATCTTATGTCCCTGAAGGTGGGGAGCATATCTTTGGTTTTACCAATGCTTGGCAAATGAAGGAGTGAATACTAAATATTTACATGGTTTTTCAAATGATGGGAGCTCTTCATTCCCAATTTATATGTTTAATATTAATACTATTTTATGTTAACAGATGTTTTAACTTTCAAATCTACCATTTGTTTTATTTTGCTAACCATCTTGCAAAGACTATTTCAAATACAGCTTTAACCATGAAGCTTTTGTTAATTCTTCTGCTGTGATCTTTCTCCTTTGAATACCCATTGCTCTTGAAATATAGTTCTGTTTCAGAACCTCTCCTACTCCCTCTAGTTTAGAGTAATTCCGTTTTGTGATTCTCTTCATTCCCCAAACCCATTAGGCTAAAATTTCCTCAAGAGCAGGGACCACCTTCACCCAGCATGTGGCCATTACATGGTAGGTGTTTGGTTCAATGCAACTTAACCAATATTATTGATCACAAAATATGGCTCCATACTGTAAAAGATATCTTAATGGATTCAAAAATATAAATAAGATAAAATCATGGCTTGTACAATGTTCTGCTCTGAAGAGTAAAATACATGAATTTCACCTAATTCAACTAATTCACCACAGGGAAGACTGTTAGCTAAAATCGATTTTGGGTATCTGCATGGAGAAAAATAGCATTTTGAAAGGCAGGGAAGAAACAGGAAACAAAGTAGGAAAGACAAATACCAGAAGCTATATTATAGCATAGCACAATGAGCTCTGCCATTTGCTGTTTCCTGTGACCTTGGTAAAATTGCATTGCCTTTTGGGGTCTCTATAAAGCAGACATAATCATGCCCACATCATTTTGAGAAGTATGAGATTTCTGAAACTTCCTCTAAACTCTAAGATGCTGCACAGAGATAAGATGTTTTTTAAACACACAGAGGATTGGGTTCAGGAATAGAGGAAAATGAAGATAGATGGGAAGGGTAAGGTTGTATTGAAAACTCTCAAAGTCAAACAGAGCAGCTTGGATTTGATGAAGTAGAAAGTGGAACATGTGCATGCTTTTGAACATGGAGAACAGCAGTATAGAAGTAGTTTTAAGGTGTATAATCAAGACATACTCAGTGGAAGTGAGATAAGTCTGACAAAAAAGACAAATACTATATGTTCTCAACTCTATGTGGAATCTAAAACAGGTAAACTCCTAGAAATAGAGAGTAAAATAATGGTTGCCAGGGACTGGGGGATGGAGCAAATGGGGAGACTTTGGTCAAAGAGTACAAATTAGATAACAATACTCTATCATATACTTGAACACTGCTAAGAGAGTAGATCTTAAATGTTCTCGCCACATAAAAAGATAATTATGTGAGGTGAGGGAAGTGTTAGCTTATTGTGGTAATCATTTCACAAATTATGTGCATATCAAATCACTGTACTGTGCACCTTAACTACGCAATGTTGTATGTCAATTATGTCTCAATAAAGCTGGAGAAAAAAGGGTAAATGTGTATGTGTGAGATAAAACCCAAGCAGCAGTATGTTATTAAACACACCAACCCATTCCAGTATGAGCCAGACTGAGACTCAGACCACATGCAATGCTTATACTTTAATATGCATAAGTTCCACCTGAGGACCCTGGCAGTACCAATATTTTGAGGCAGTGAGTTGGAGTCTGCCTGGAATTGTTTTTCTAATAAGCCATCGGTCCTGTAAAACTCCTCTTTACTCTCAGAGAAATTAACTTTAATGAATAAACTACATGCTTTACAGTTTTATTGAGATATAATTGACTACAACATAGTGTAATTTTAAGATGCACAACATAACAATTTTATATATGTATGTATTATGAAATTATTTCCACAATAAGTTAACATCCATCACCTCACATAGTTAAAATGTCTTTTTACACGTGATGAGAATATTTAAGATCTATTCTCTTAGCAACTTGCAAATATGCAAAAACAGTATTGCAGTCATAGTCCTCATGCTATACATTACATCCCCAAAATTCATTACATCCACTGAATTCATCCCCATTCAGTGAACACCTTTCGAACTTCACCCATTTACCCCACCCTCCATTCTCCAGAGTATTCTTGGATCCCTCATCAAATATTAGTTGACCATATACTTATGGGTTTATTTTGGGACTTTTGATTTTGTACCATTGGTCAGTATCTGTTTTGATGACAATGCCATGTTGTTTTGATTACTATAGCTTTGTAATATAGTTTGAAATCAGTAAGTATTATACCTCCAGCTTCGTCTAAGAATTGCTTTGACTATTTGGGGTATTTTGTGGTTTCCTATGAATTTTAGAATTGTATTTTTCTACTATAAAATATGCCATGGGAATCTTGGTAGGGATTGCATTGAGCCTGTAGATGGGTTTGGGTAGGATGGATATTTTAACAATATTAATTCTTCCAATCCTATAAACATGATTTTTTTCATTTGTCTTCTTCAAATTCTTTAATCAATAGTTTTCAATTTGGAAACCTTTCACTTCCTTGGTTAAGTTCATTCATAAGTTTTTGCTGGTTTCAATACTATTGTAAATACTATATTTTTTAAAATAAGCAAGTGAGGGTATCAGAACAATATATCTATATAGACTGAATCAACTTTTATTTTCAATGGGATTCCTTTATTTCTTTTTCTGATAAATAGTGAGTATATAGAAACATGAGTAATTTTTGAATGATGATTTTGTATATTGCAACTTGATTTAATTAGACCTAACAACTTTTTGGTGGAGTCTTTTGGATTTTTATGTAAAAATCATGTCATCTACAACTACAGATTATTTTAATTCCTTTCCAATTCTGATGTACTGTTTTTTCTTCTTCTTGCCTAGCTGCTCTGGCCAGGACTTTCAGTGTATGTTGAGTAGGAGTGGTGAGTGGGCATCTTTGCCTCGAGTCTAATCTGAGACGAAAAACTTTCAGCCTTTCACCATTGAGTATGATGTTAGCTCTGGACTTGGGAGATATTTTTTTAACTTTCAACTAAATTTTAAAAACACATGTACAAAGTATTAGCAGTTTCTGGTGCCTGAGGGACCAAAATCAAGGAGCCTATGCTGGGAGATGGCAGCGGGAATTCAGGCAAGACGTGTTTGAAATCTGACAGTGGCACATAGAATGCACGAGAGACCTGTTCATGGAATACTGACTACAACTTCAGCAGATACGGAATGTGATGATGGGAAAAGACTAAAGATGAATAAAACTGAGATAAATAAAATGAAAAGTGGCACATTAATAGATGGAAAAACTGAAAAAGGAAACTGAAAAACTGAAAAAGGAAACATTTTACGTTGGGTATGACGTTGGAAACAATGGTCAGAATCTACAATTTGGGGTATAACCAAGTTCCGGTAGTGGAACCACATAGATTTTGGAGGAATGGGTAGCTTATTATAAGAAAAAAAAGTTTATTCAGTCCCCAACTTTCTAGATGGGAAGAAAAGTCCTTTGTTGTCTTAAGTGATGATGCTCTCAGGAAGTCCACCTGTCATTTACAGGCACTATTAGACCTGGCATTTCTTCACTCTTCAGTGTGTCTTCCTGATGCTCCAGCTTGTTTAATTTTACAAATATATTTACACAGACTAAATCAACTTTTATTTTCAAATTCTAAGAAAATGAACATTTATTGAATCCTTAGCACTATGTTATAAATGTGATCTAACACAAAATAGAGAATCAAAGACTCTTCACGTGTTCACACAGCATTCACAGCTTAGAAAGTAAAGGAGAGGTCTTCAGTCCTTATCCAATGCTGTAAGTGAAACCTTTTAACTTCAGAATTGATTGTGTCTGATTCTTTTCTTTTATCATCTGAGGACATTTTTTTTTATTACTTTCAGAGAGGGAGGAAGGGAGAGAAAAACATTGATGTGAAAGAGAAACATCAATGGTTGACTTCTCCTACACACTACAGAGATCGATTCCACAACCTGGGTATGTGTGGAATACCACACCTTTTTTAACCACTCATCCATTGATGGGCACTGGGGTTGCTTCCATATCTTGGCTATTATAAATAATGCTGCAGTGAACATATGAGTGCACATAGTCTTTCATATTAGTGTTTTGGGTTTCTTCAGATACATTCTTAGAAGTGGAATCACTGGGCAATTTTATTCTAACTTTGTAAGGAACCTCCACACTGTTCTCCACAGTGGAATCTAATCTTACCTTTGCTCTGTGTACAGTGGCCAGACTTCTGCCTCAGGTCTCTGCATAGTCCTCCTTCTCTTTACTTTACTATTCTGTCAGTTTAGGTCTTATTGGACATTGTCCCTTGGGGATTAATTTTATATATAGCCTGGCCTGACCACAAATATATTTCAAGTGCTTCTTGTCACCTGGACTCATCTGACTATGATCTGTTCATCAGATTTAGTCATTCTTTGACTCAACAGATACTTACTGAGCATCTAATATATTCCAGGTTGGCTCTTATATTCCAAAACTGTGTCATTACATTTACCTGCCTGAATCAAGCCTAATTCTTCTAACAGTGCTAAATTAAACTTTTGCAATTAAGAAACTATAGCCAAGTCTGTACGCCTTCAAATCCAGGTGAGTTTTTGCTGCTTTTCTTAAATAATATTTTTGCTTTTTCAAGTACAGTTATATAAGATTCAGGTGTACAACACAGTGACATTTATGTATTTCATGAAGTGATCACCCAGGTAATTCTAACAATCTGACACCACACATAGTTGTTAAAATATTATTTACTATATTCCCTATGATATACTTTATATCCCCATGATTTCTTATAACTGGCATTTGGTACACCTGAATCCCTTCCCCTTTTTCACCCATCACCCCAACCTCTCCTATCTGGCAACTATCAAGTTGTTCTCTGTATCTATGAATTTGTTTCTTTTTTGTTTGTTTGTTCTTTCTTCTAATGCCTCATCTTCCCATGAGCCAGTGTTGCTAAATTTCTAGCATGCACTGTGGCTGTGTCTATCCAAGTCATTTTTAAAATAAAAGATGTTTACGTAATATAAGGAGATGCCCTTTAAACTGGGTATTAGACCCCAAACTTCTTTTCCTCAACAATACTGCTCAACGAAGTTTTTACCAAGCAGCTACTTGTGTGCAAGTCTCTGTGAGTGGCTGTGGCTGTGGACAGGGCAGAATCACCCCTGGCCTTGTTGGGGCTTTGGGTGTGGTCAAATATGCTCGAAGGGAGAAATAGGAAAGTATGTTCTGTTTTGTTGCCAGGAACTATACTTTCCTGATGACTATTGGGCTGAAAAAAACCTTCTTGTTTAACATCATTAGAAGTTTAAAGAAGCTAAGAAACATGATATTTAAAATACATTCCATGTCCTGCAGGCTACAAGTATACGTTGTGATATGTTTACCTGTGTTTTTCCTAGCAAGTGTGGGGGAAGAAAAATAATTTTTCTTCTAACCTAAGTTCTTCTGGGTGGATGCATAATCAAATTAACGTGGGTCAAATTAATAGGAAAAATGACCAAATTTGTTACATATGCATTCACACAGTGTTCTGTAAGAACGTGAGACCAGAGGACAATCTGGGCAGCTGAGGTGTACAAGCCTCGCACTAAGGAGAAAGACCGAGTTGTGGTTTGGGACTTCAAAGGGCAGAAAGGCCTTTCATTCACATGCAGCTAGAAAAGCAAATGTCCGGTAAATAAGTGTTTGCTGGGCCATCTTTTAGCAATGAGACAGGGAGGACTTTGATTAAATGGGTCTTAGTCCGCTAGTTCATATTAAACCATAGTTGTCTTTGATGATGATTCCCTTCCCGAGGCAGGTCTCTATCTAAATTATTTTATAGGCAATTAGTGAAAGGTCAAAGGTGTTTTTTGTTTCCTGAGTCTTTTTTCTTCAAAATAACCAGCTTAAAATAACCAGCATCCTCAAAAAGTATATTTGGGATGGCAAACTCTGTTCTCCTTCGTGTTTGTACATTTTTTCTAACATGGCAACTGTATTTTACATATCACTATTTCCATTGCAAAGCACACAACCTGGCTCATGGTAAATTCTCAATAAATATTTAAGTGATTTCCACAGACAGTTCTGAGACCAGGACATCTGGGTACTGCTTCTGCTGGCATGGAGGCAGCTGCCCTCTCCTGTTACTTTTTACTATTCATCTGAGAATCAGAAATGTGTCTTACTGGTTGTGGACAGTTCAGTCAGTCCTACAGCAATCTCCTCATCAAATCTCTTTCCAGTTCAGATTCAAATTCCCTTCTCAAACTGTTGCTATATCCCCATCACATTTCTAACTCTTGGAAATTATTTCTGGGTATACCCTCCTACTCACACAGGGGAAGAAACAGCAGGGCAGATGTACATGACTGCCCTGTTCCCAGAGATGGGACTCAGTCACTCTCTAGAAAGTAATGAGAGGAGTAAAATCTTTGGGAAATCAATAATACTAGGGGAGGACTCCACCCGCCCCCAACAAAATGGAATTATCTTCTGAAGGATGAGCCCTTGTAGTAAAGACTTCCTCCTCTAGGTCAGTGTTCTAGGAATCTATCTGTACCATGTACTAGCTGGCGTTGCTGTGAGAGGTTGTGTTAGGCTTCAGTGAATTTCTTTGAAGATGCTTTCAACATGTTTGCCCATTTCACAATGGGTGATTTACAAGGGCACCTGCCCACACTTGCTGAGTGTTCAGCAGTTTTTGATCCAGAACATCATGACCCCCGGTGCCCTACCCTCCCTATTTACCCAGTCTCACCCCAAGCAACTTTTTTGTTTGTTTGTTTCCCTGATGGAAAATCTGCTTGAGGGCCCTGGCTGGCGTAGCTCAGTGGATTGAGCGCGGGCTGGGAACCAAAGTGTCCCAGGTTCGATTCCCAGCCAGGGTACATTCCTGGGTTGCAGGCCAGAACCCCCAGCGACCACACATTGATGTTTCTCTCTCTCTCTCTCTCTCTCTCCCCCTCCCCTCTCTAAAAATAAATAAGTAAAAAAAAAAAATCTGCTTGAGGGAAATGTTTTTCTGATGTAGAAGAGGTGAAACAAAAAACAGCGGAAGCATTAAAAGGCATCAGAATCAGTGAGTTCAAAAATTATTTTGAGCAGTGGAAAAAATGGCTCAGTTGTTGTATTGCATCAAATTGAGAGTATGGTGAAGGTGACTGAAGTTTAAGCATGTAAGAATAAATACACAATTTTTCATAAATAAATCCAGTTGGGGGATTCTCTCCTCAAAAGGTGAGTGGACATGCTGGAGACAGGTGGCAGAAACTTGAAAATCAGAGTAATGTCAGTGACAGAACTCCCTTACTCCTGATACTACATGAAAATATTACTTGGAATGTTTAAAATATCAAACTGTACAAAGAATACTGAGTGTAATTATCAGAAAATCTTTGACACTGACCTATCTATTCCTATATTGATAGCAATGCTTTCTGAGTAGTTAATTAAAACTTAGTCATTAGGAATCATAAACTGTTTATGCACAAATTCCTCAAAAATATATTCTGTAAAGTAAGAATTTGATGTGCTTTACATGTTTTGTGGCTCCATGTGGAAAGGCTATATTACCATCAAATACTATAAAAGTGTGTGTACATATACATATATATGTATATATATGTGCATATATATACACACACACACCAGAAGGTTAAAAGGTTATGAACATATGTATTATTGTATTATATTTGTAATATATTTATGCATTTGTATATATTTGTATTCTATTATATCAGTTATATAAATATGTGTGTGTACATATACTATATATATTTGTATATCCCTATAGATATATAAATATATACATTTGTATTTGTACATATACTATATGTGTATATCGCATAGATAAATTGATATGAATTATATTACTTCTGGTATAATTGGAGGTTTCTACAATATTTTTGTTGGCCTGCAAAATTATGGTAAGTGGTTTGAGTTTAAGTGATTATAATTATAAAATTCTAAGTTGGTTAAGACTCAGAGTCCCCAACCCCAGGGCCATGGACCAGTCCGTGGCCTATTAGGAACGTGGCCACACGGCAGGAGGTGAGCTTGAAGCTAATGTGCTTGAATCATCTTGAAACCATCCCCCCCCTCCCCGGTCCTTAGAAAAATTTTCTTCCACGAAACTGGTCCCTGGTGTCAAAAAGGTTGGGGACTGCTGGCTTAAGTGATAGCCATATCAGAATAAAAAGATGGGCTTTCATTCCTTACACCCCTTTAAGCTTTTACCAATATCAGTTTATAACAAAGTAAACATAGTAAGACCTGCACAGTGCTAAAATTTCACCTGCAATTGAAAAACAACCAACCAACTCAGTGAGGTCCAAGGATTAGCCAAATTATTTAGTGTATCTTTTTGAACTTTTGCAAACTTTTTGAAATAGGAATAGATAAAACCATCAAGTTAGTTGTTGTCATAATTAAAGACAAATTAATACTAAAACCTGAATACCTTGACTGTCAATATAGATTCACTCCACTACTGTACTTCCCATAAATATTGAAGTTCAAGGTTAAATGGTTAAATTAACCATTTAATTATATTGTGACATTGATAGGATTGTTTGAGGAATGGAATGATTTATTTGATTTAAAAACAGGTATTTTATATTCCAAACTTAAATGCATGGAAAAAATTAGAGAATAACAAAAATAGTGATACCTTAGTATATCAGATATTTCAAGTTTTGAATGTGAAGAAAAACATAACCAACAGGAAACTGTAACTAAAATTTTCCACAGAAAATGAGATGATAAAAAGAAGGCAGTATCCCACATCTATATGTATGTGTGCATATGTATATATGTGTATACATATCAATCAAAAAAGACTATAAGGTGAGAGATACAACCCCCTTAGGATTTACCCTATCCAGAAAAATGGGACTGATTCTCAAAGGCAACTCAGTTCCAAGAACAACCACCTGGACTGGGTCAATAGTAACAAGAACAAGTCTCCAAGCCGTTCACAGCCCTAATTCCTGTCCCCGTAGTTCATATGCCTGAGTTGATGCACTTACAAAAAAAAAAAATCCCACTTTAACCCTCAAACTTCTAGGCTATCTCATAGGAGATAATGAATATAACCTTCAGTGGATCCTGAGTAGAAATTTAATTTGATTTTTCCTGAGGCTGTATCCTGCCTCCCACACTTTATCTATCCCTTGAGTTGAAATAGCTCTTAGCATTCAAGTGAACAAAAAATTAAAAAATGTAGGAAGTACAGCCTTGGAACTATTGAATTGCAGTCCAACTCTGACTATAAGATTTAGGGAGTTTAATATAAAACCAAAGCATGCAGTACAGTGAACATATGGGCTCACACATCCATTGTAAACAGCCCTACGGAAAAAGTTGAGGGAATGCATGTGGAAATAGTTGAGGAAGCTCTAATGTATTTCAGTGTATACCCACACTTTACTACCCTTAACTACCCTTTACCACCCTTTACTACCACCACAATCATTTTTAGTGTTTAGACTGAGTGACAGAATAATAGAGAAGTGGTGCTCAGAAGCACCCCTTCCCGCAATATGGCTGAAGTTCAGTCCAGAGTATGAGAAGGGTGTTTGTTTATTTTTCCTTCTCTTGGTACAGTTTTTCTTTTTATAGTTCTATGTTTAAGTCAAGATTAGTAATGTAGCAGTTTAGTGTTCAGATTCCTCATTTTAGCATTACAACACAAACCCATTCAAAGTAAATATCACATCACACCAAGAACGTGCTCCCAGCTGCCCTAAGTGGGCTTCCACTTTTGATGTTTCCCTAAAGGTATTTTAATACCAGTGTAGTGAGAATGTGGCCATGGTATTTTAAGTATCACAAAGCATACTCTCAGCAAAAGGCAAATTCCATTCAAATTATACAAGGAAAAGAGACATTAATTTCCTCTAAAAAATTCTGATTTTTAAATATCATATGTTTAATTTTTTAATATGGGAAAATCATACTAGATCAAGGAAAAATATATGACCATTAGTCACCATCTGGATAGAACCATTGCTAATATTGTAGAATATATTATGCATTTTTCTATGAATTCATTAGTGTGTGTATGTATGACATTTTATTTTTGTGTAGCCTACATTTTTACTTAACATATTATATTCACTATGCAATTAAAAGCTCTTCATAAAAATTATTTCAGTGGTACCATAATATTTTAAATAATTGTATACAGCATTTTTAATTTTCCAGTTTTATTAAAATAATTATTATATAATATATAACTTAATTGTACAGCATAATGCTTTCATTTATGTACATACTGTAAAATTACCACAATAAGTTTAGTTGACATACATCTTCTTGCATAATTAAAATTTTTCTTCTTGTGATATGAACTTTTAAGATTTATTCTCTTAGCAATTTTCAAATATACAATTAAATCTTGTTAACTATCGTGATTATGTGATACATTACATCCTCAGAACTTAATTATCTTATACCTGGGAGTGAGTACTTTTGACAATCTTCACCCATTTCTCACACCCCCAGGCCCTGCCTCTGGCAGCCATTAATCTATTCTGTTTCTGTGAGCTCAGTTTTTTTTTTTAAGATTCCAAATATAAGTGACATCATATAGTATTTGTCTTTCTCTGTCTGACTTAATTCACTTAACGTCCTCATGATTCATCTGTGCTGTAGCAAATGGCATGCATTTTTGTCTTTTTATGACTAATAGCCATTATAAATATGTATCAGTTTTTTATCTGTTAATATCATTGTCATCCATTAATCCACTGATAGATACTTAGATCGCTTCCATGATTTGGATATTGTAACTAATACAACAATGAACATAGGAGTGCACATGTATCTTTGATATGCTCTTTTCATTGCCTTAGGGCATATATCCAGAGTGGGATTGCTAGATCATATGACAGTTTTATTTTTAACTTTTGAGGAATCCCTCTGCTGTTTTTCATAGTGTCTTCACCAATTTACATCTCCATCAACAGCACACAAATGTTCTCTACCTTCATATATGTGCCAACACTCACTGACTCTTACCTTTTCAACAATAGCCATCCCTACAGGTATGAGGCGACAGATCATGGTGGTTTTTCATTCACATTTTTCTAATGATTAGTGATGTTGAACACCTTTTCAGGTATTTGTTGGCCACTTGGATGTTGTCTTGGAAAAATGTTTATTTGGTTCCTCTGCCTATTTTATCAGATTGTTTTGTTATTGGGTATATGAGTTCTTTATATACTTTGGATATCAATCTGCTATCTGACATGTGATTGGTAAATATTTTTCCCATTCATTAGGTTATCTTTCATTTTTTTATTGTTTCTCTTGCTATGCAAAAGCTTTTTACTTAGGCACTCTCCCAGTTGTTGGCTTTTGCTATTCTTGTGCTTCTTGTGTCCTATCCAAAAATACAATGTCAGGGAGCTTGTTCTGTTTTCTTCAGAAATTTTATGATTTCAGGTCTAATGGTTAAGTCTTTAATTCATTCCAAGTTAATTTTTGTTAGTGGTATAAAATAGGAGTCCAATTTCATTTTTCTGCATGTGGTTATCCATTTTTTTCCAATAGCATTTATTGAAGAGCCTATCTTTTCCCCACTGAGTGTTCTTGACCTCCCTGTCAAATGTTAGTTGACCATATGTGGGGCTTTGTTTCTGGGCTCCTGATTCTGTTCCCTTTGTGTGTATGTCCATTTCTATGGCAATACAGTACTGTTTTGATTACTAGAGATTTGTAGTATAGTCAACTGGAAGTGTGATGCCTCTAAATGTGTTCTTTCCCAGGATTGCTTTGGCTATTCAAGGATTCTTGTGATTTTATACACATTTTAGAATTGTTTTTTTCTGTTTCTGTGACAATGCCATTAGAATTTTGATAGTAATTACATAGTATCTATACATAGCTTTGGGTAGTATAAACATTTTAAAAATATTCTTCCAGTCTACAAACTTAGGATATCTTTTCATTTGTTTGTTTCTTTTTCAGTTTCTCATATCAAAGTCTTATTGTTTTCAATATATAGATCTTTCACCTTCTTGGTTAAATTTATCCTTAAGTAATTTATTGTTTCTGATGCTATTGCAAACAGGATAGTATTCTTAGGTTCTTTTTCAGGTATTTCATTGACATTGTATAGAAATGCAACTGATTTCTGTAGAGAAATCTTCTGGGAGACACTTCTAACCCTGGGGCATTAAAAGAAGTTACATACAGAGTGGTACAGAGTAGGGGCCAGTTAGAGCCTTGATTTCTAAAAAAAAAAAAAAAAAAAGCCCAATAGGATGTCAAAAGTTGTCACTCAAGGGAAGTATGTTAGGCTGTCACTGAGAGTAGGCACTTAGTCAAAAACACCATAGAAAGCCAGATTGACTCATGTTTCATTGAAAGACTCTGAGAGGCATGGTCAGATGTGGCCAAGGGCTCAACTTGAAATGTAGAGCCAGGTGAGATTAAAGGTTAATGCTTGTTGAACTACCTGTTGGGCAGCTTCTAAAGCTCATCATTGGGTCCAGCCCCAATGGAAGGTGACAGACTTGTGTGTGATTGCAAATATATAGCAAATAATGTATAAGAGAGAAGGGACTTATTGCCTCCAGAACATAAAAAGACCTAGTATGTGTGGTACTTGATCTTGGGCAGAGGGGCATAAGTCTGGGGTACCTGAGCATTTAGATGGGAATCTCCTCCATGTCTAACAGCAATGTCAGCATTCTCAAGTGTCTATTGAATGGTTTCAGTATTCCCCATAAAATGCAGTAGTGCCATCCTATAATTAGAGCACCTTGTACAAAAGAATTCTCTGCACTGAGAGTCAAATGGGGACTCCACATGGTTGGAAATGAAGAGAGGATCATTTGGGTCACTATGGTCATAGAAATGACAAAGCCTTTGGATCATGCCCATTTTGCATGGCAGACAATGGACCTCAGTTAATGTTTCCCATTCACTGTGAGCTTTAGCAGTGATCACCATAATCTGAGGATGTGTACTATGCCAGACAATAAATATCCAGGTGCACAGAGGAAGGGCTCTGACACAAATATTGGTGGCTCTAGGGGACTTTACCTCTTCATTTTCTTCTTCGGTCTCACTAGAGGATTTGATAACCCTGTCAGCTTTTTCCCTGGTGGCAGGGAAGTCTTACAAAGTGAGGTCATTTGTTCTGCTTCTTTCAGGTAAAATCTGAAGCAGCTCAAGATCTGTGGCATCCCAGAAGAAACAGGCCAGGTGAATGTTTAAAAGCACATTATGGATTTCAGTATCTTATAAAGATACCTGCCAGTTGGTGCATTTTGTCAGCCATAAGTAATAATCTAGAATCCAGTCCAAAAAATATACAATAGACCATCAGATCCCTTCTTTCTTTCCTGCTGCCCAAAATCACTAAGGAAAGTTTGAATTTAAGGTATAATTTGTTATCATACTTTATATTTCCTAATTTTCTCCTGTTACCTTGCTCTTACATGAAGTTACTTGGAAAATTTGTTGATGATGACTCAGTGAGCTTTCTTCATATACAGCCTCCTCCCTTTCCTGGATGTCCCAATGGGTCTCCCAGGGATCAGGGTCTACCTGCAGTAGTGTGTGATACAAGGTTTCTGCAAAAGTCCCTAGTACTCTGGAGTGTAATACAAGAGCCTTGGCATGCTGGTATGCTGAGGCACTAAGAAACACCCAAAAAACTTCATAGGGGTTTTGCATTTATCAAGATACTAGTGAACCTCCTTGGGGGTTTTTGGAGGCACCGGCACAAGATGTTCTGGACATTTACATGTGTCCATGAGTTTTTGAGAAACACTGTACCAGGACTGGATCCGTGATAATCCAATTAAATGGGGGAATGAAGAGTGACAGCAGCAAGTGAGGTAGCTACATAGGTTTCAAATAAATGGTCCCAGAATAACCCACCGACTGAGTGGTTGCAGGTGGTCTCTCCCCTCCTTGCCTGCAAAACTATCTTTTCTTTGTGCTTTAGCCTAACGGTTTACCTTAGGCAGTGACAATAGCCTTGTGAACCAATGTATTCTAATTAGCTCTCCCTGGCCCTTGACTATATAAGTACTCAATTAGGGCCTCTATAACTATTGGTTTAACTGTCTTATTAGAACAAATGGCCTTGATCATGCCACTTTGAGTTATTAGAGCAAGAGTGACACTTTGGGATGGATACTGAAGGCCACACAACAGAAACAATATGCAGCAGCACAAAGCAAGTGGTCTTACTTTCACAAATGGTGTTACCCACCTGGGTTGGACAGTTAGGAAACCCGTTGAGCTAAAGAGCATCTACCTCCTTACTTGATTTGAAGTGTGATCATGCAATCCTGCTAGCTACACCACTTATTGGGCCAGTCCCAGACTGTAGGTAGGAATGCTATTGGTAAGGCATGCCTGAGGCTGTCTCCTGGGGTCTGCATCACACACATCAAGCCCCAACAAACATTTCCCTCACCAGGGCCAATATTCTGGCTGGATCAGCCATTGTGAATCTTATTATGACTGCAAGACATACTTGGACATAATTATCAGGGAATTTTGAGGAACAAGATTCATTATTCTTAAGTCTTGGAGAGGATGCATGGCATGTCTGGGAGCCACACAGCAAGATCATGGATAGGAGAGCATGGACATGGGACCCCACTTTTATTAGGGCCCAAGAATGGGGTATCTAGAGTTTCACTGATAAATTCTTTATTGGCTAATTTAAAGCACAAGAGCAAAAGCTAGTGTGCAAGAAGGAAAAAGAGAGGTCACATAAGTGGTCACTTATCTAAGTTACCCTAGGCTTTCTGAAAGAAGAAACTTCATGGGTGGGGGTGGCCTCATTCCTTATATGATTGTTTTGCCAGTAGCTGTATTGTAACCTGGCAACATATTTAATCAGTGTGTTGTCTTTTGATATAGATGCCTCAACAATCAAAAGGTTCACATCAGGAACTTACATTACAGTAGATCTCATATCCTGTAACTCAAAGGAATTTGTCTCAGTTCTATTTTTGGTAAAATCCTTAGGTTTTTTTTTTTAAATATATAAGATTATGTCATTTACAAACAGATATTTTCACTTCTTTTCTTTCTCTTGCCTCATTGCTCTGGCTAGGACTTCAGTACTATGTTCGGTAAGATGTTGAGAATAGGCACCATTGTCAATTTCTGATTTAGAGGTAAAATTTTCACTATTTCATTGCTGATATGATGCTGCTGTAGGTTTGTTGTATATGGCTTTTGTTGCCGTAAGTCGTGTTCTTTATTTCCCCAGCTTTTTTTTTTAAATCATGAAAGCAAGTTATATTGTGTCAAATGACTCCTATACATCTATTGAGAAGGTCATATAATTTTTACCTTTGATTCTACTAACATGGTATAATATATATGCTGAATCATCCTTGCATCCCAAGGATAAGTCCCTCATTCATCATGATCTTTTTAACATGCTGTTGAATTTAGGTTGCTAGAATTTTGCTGATAAGTTTTGCATCTGTATTTATAGGGATACTGGTATATGGTTTTCATGTGATATACTTATCTAGTTTTGATATCAGGGTAATAATGGACTTATGAAAAGAATTTGGGAGTGTTCCCTCCTACTCCATATTTTTTGGAAGAGTTTGAGAAAGATTGGTATTATTTCTTCTTTAAAAGTTTGGTGAAATTCACTGTTGAAACTATCTTCCCTGGCCCTTTCTTTGTTGAGAATGTTTATTTTTGTATTTTATTTTTCAATTACATTTGACATATAATGTTATATCAGTTTCAGGTGTACAACATAATGATTAGACATTTATATAACTTATGAAGCGATCAACCCATAAGTCTAGTTCCTGTCTGACACCATGCAAGGTTATTGCAATATTAGTGACTGTATTTTCCATGCTGTACTTTTCCATCCAGATTACTATTTTGTAACTACCAATTTGTACTTCTTAATTTCTTCACATTTTTCACATGTCACTCAACACCTCTCCCATCTAGCCACCATCAATTTGTTCTCAGTATCTATGATTTCTTTTTGTTTTTCTTGGTCATTTATTTTGCTTTTGTTTTCTGCGGGTTTTTTTTTCATTTTGGGTTTTGTTTTGTTTTTTTAGATTCCACATATAAGTGAGATCATATGGTAGTTCCTTTCTCTGTGTAACTTATTTCACTTAGCATAATACCTTCTATGTTCATCCATGTTGCAAATAGCAATATTTTTTTAAGGCTGAGAAACATTCCACTGTATATATTCTATGTCCATTTATCTACTGTTGGACACTTAAATTGCTTCCATATCTTGGCTATTGTAAATAAGTTGCAATGAGCATAAAGGTGCATACATCTTTTTGAATTCTTTGGATATGTACCCTGAAATAGAGTGCTGGTCATCAGAAAGTTCTGTTTTTAATTTTTTGAGTAACCTTTATATTGTTTTCCATAGTGGGCTGTATCAGTTTACAATTCTAACAACAGTGCAGAAAGGTCAACTTTTCTCCACATCCTTGCCAACAATTGTTTTGTTGATTTATGGATTATAGCAATTCTGACAGGTTTAAGGTGATATCTCATTGTGGTTTTATTTTGCATTTCTCTGATTATTAGTGATGTTTAACATCTTTCATATATAAGTGGGTTAGATATATGTCCTCTGCATCTGATATATTGCTTATCTTCATTTCATTTAGTTCTTTTTTTTTTTTTGGAGTTTTGTCCTGGACTTTCATTTGGGACATGTTTCTTTACCTCCTCATTTTGACTGCTTGCCTGTGTTTGTTTCCATATATTACGTAGATCTAATATGTCTCTGGGTCTTGGAATAGTGGTTCTATATAGTAGGCATCCCTGTAGGGCCCAGTGGTACAGGCTCCCTGACCATCTGAGCTGGGTGCTCTAGGGGTGCCTCTTGTTTGGATTGTGTGTGACCTTCTGTTGTAGTTGAGCCATGGTTGTTGTTGCACATCAGTGGGTGAGACTGACCCTCAGGCTGACTGGCTGTGAGGGCTCACTGTGACCACAGCAGACAAGTCATTGCACGAGGACTCCACTGGTGCTCCAGGGTCGATCAAATCAACTGTTGGCTGGTTTTTGATTGCTCACTCAGTACCCTTACTAGATGTCATCCTGTTCAGATCTTCTGTTTATTCATGGTTCAGTTTGGGTACATTGTAAATTTCTAGGAATTTATCCATTTTTCTAGGTTTTCTAGTTTGTTGGCATGTAGCTTTACGTTGTAGTGTCTTGTTATCCTTTAAATGTCTGTGGTACTAGTTGTAATGTCTACTCTTTAATTTCTGATTTTCTTTATTTGAGCCTCTCTTACCTAGCTAATAGTTTTTTCTGTTTTGTTCATAACCCTTTTATGTCAGAAAATAAAGATTTTACCAATCTTCCAATCAAAAGATTGCAAAAGTTTTACCAATCTTTTCTCCTATTGTTTTAATCTATATGTCATTTATCCATTCAAATATTTATTTTTTCTTTATACTAACTTTGGGCTTAGTTCTTATCTTTATAGTTGTTTCAGGTACAATATAAGGTTGTTTGACATTTTTTCTTTTTATTAATATAGTCTTCTTAGCTGTATACGTCCCTCTTTCCCCATAAGTTTGGATTTGTTGTACTTTGGTATGATGTGCTATGTTTTATTGCATTTTTTTTCTTTGAAACATTGGTTGTTCAGGAATGTGTTGTTTAATTTCCACAAATCTGTAAATTTTCCAGTTTCCTTCTATTATTGATGTCTATTTATACTATTATGTTCATAATATTAGACACAATATAATTTTATCTTTTCCAAGTTGTTGCCATTTATTTTGTGCCTGAACAAATGTTCTATCCTGAAGAATATTTCCAAGTATACTTGAAAATAATGTATAATTAAATATTATGGAATGAAATGTTCTGTGTATGTCCGTTTGGTGCATTTGGTCTATAGTGTTGCTCAAATCAGCTATTTCCATATTGATTTTCTGCCTGAACTTTCCATTGTTGAGAGTGGGTTATTAAAATTTTCTACTATAACTGTGTTATTTTTTACTTCTCCTTTTAGTTATGTTAGTATTTATTTTATATATTATGTGACCCAGTATTAGATAAATATTTATAATTCTTATATTCTCTTAATGAATTAACCCCTTTGTCATTATATAATGACCTTTTGTCTCTTGTGTTCATCTTTAGCTTAAGTTCTAGTTTGTCTGGTATAAGTATAGCTACCTTTGATATCTTTTGGTTAGCTTGTACTCGGAATATCCTTTTTCATCCTTTCATTTTTAGTCATTGTTTGTCTTTAAGGCTAAATTGTGTCTCTTCAAGCAGTATATCTTGCATTTTTTAACCCATTTGGCTCCTCTGTCTTTTGACAGGAAAATTTAATCTATTTGTTATTGATACACGGGATTTATTGATAGATAGTAATTATTGATAGATATGGATTTACTATTGACATTGTTTTCTATTTTGTAGTTTTTTTCTTGCTGTCTTCCTTTGTGATATGATTTTTTTGTGATAGTTTGTTTGATTCCTTTATCTTAGTCTTTTGTTTATACGTTTTTTCTTTGTGCTTACCATGAAGCTGCATAAAATATTTTACAGTTATAACAACCTGCATTAAGTTGGACTGAGGTTGACAGTCACCCCTCATTGGATGGGGTCACAGGTTGTTTTTCCTAACAGGGCAATGCCAGTGATTGGAACCTGTAATTAGTCAGTGCTGCAAGCTGGGGTCCTCAATTACTACTTTTAGGTAGTACCACAGGCAGTGCTTCCCAAAATAATACTGCTGTTTGTATTTTGCAATCAGGCAGGACTAAAGATAGAGCATGTGACCAAGCAGAGCCTCAGGTTGTGTCCTGAACTTGGGTGGGGCTGAATACTGGACTCTACCATCAGGCAGGCACTGACTGTGCTATGCTGTTAAGATCACTGGCCAGGGCAGGTGGGGCCCCCAGGTGTATCCTGCAGTTAGGTGGGACTAGAGGCTATGGTCCATGGTTGGGTAGGGTTGCTATCCAGACTCCCTGGTGTAGAGGATCCATAAGTTGTATGTAACAATTAAGCAAGGCCATGGTTGGGCTCTACTGTCAGGTAGGGCTGTAAGCTGAACTCTAAGACTAGGTAATACCTTAGACTGATCTTCAAAGCTTCCTGTGATCACTGTTTGCACTTCCTGGTCAGATGGGGCAGAAGGTTATGCTCAGCAGTTGAGTGGGTGTGCTGACTTGCTTCCCTGCCTAGGCATGCCATAGAACGAGTTCTGCAGCTGCACTGCATCTATGTGCAGACTTCCTGGTGGGACATGACTGGAGGCTGTACTCAGCAGTTGGAGAGAACTGCTGATTTGCTTTCTTGTCCATGTGGGGCTATAGCATGGGCTCCATACCCGTTATGGGCATTGGCTGGGGATGCAAACAAGATAGAATTGCCAACCTTGTTCCTTGGCCAGATGAGGCCATCAGATGGAATCCATGTTTGGACACCACCTCTACCAGGAACATAGTCTTCCAATATCTACACACTGGTTGCTGTAAGGTACATCCCCCTTTTCCATCTCTATCTGATCCCTGGTCAGGGTATACTCAGTGATCCCCATGAGGCAAGACCCAAGTCGTCCTCCCGGGGAAGCATCCCACAATGTTGTAATACAATATGTCCACCTTGGGCTCTCTTTTACCCACTAGAGAAACAGTAAGGTGAAAGGGATTCTCTCAGTGTTGTGTTGTGCCAGCTTGGAGGAAGAGCAATGAGGTCAAAGTAAAACCATTCTTCTTATCCTTATAATATGGTTCATCTCAGTCTCTGTTGTCCACAGGGGCACTGCTGTCTAATACCTGAGTTCTGGGATCTTCACAAAGCTGTCTTGTTTATGGAGAGTCACTAGTTGGTTTTTCTGTGAGTGGGACTGATGTCAGGAACCAGCTATTCTGCCATCTTGATTACATCACTGTATTGTTTTTTTTAATAAGGAAAAAATAGCCTGGTTTAGGATTATCAGAAAGAAAACACATATTAACCTTCATTCTGCTCCTTAGTTATTAGGCTATTATGAAATGACCACCGTCAAGTTTAAAGTAAACAGATATAGAAAGAAATGCATAGCCCACTTGTGTTGATCTATGGGGATTTATCTGGCATAACCTTGCTGAACAAAGGTACATTCCTGCCCTGATTGTGATTCTCTATCTGAAACAAAAACAATTTTTTTTCAGTGCAACAGTCTGTATTTCTTCCTTACATAGGTTGAGTTCATGAAAGACCAAATTTTCAAGCCTGTACTACACATACACAATTTGTCCTCCCCTATCATCTGCAGCACTTGATGTAAGAAAATCATATGTATCAGAATTATATATCCCACTGTGCACCATCTTCTACTTCCTGCTCAGTTGTTTCCTAGGAGATTTAGGCCCCAAAAGATGTAAGAATGTACTAATGGGACTTAGGGAGGGGATGGTCCTGATTCCGTTTTGGAAAGCAATACAGCACAGTAGGGGACTGATTACCAATCTTGTTGCTGCACAATCTGCATCACAGTGCTGGAAGTACATAGCAGGGGGAAATAAACCCACCTCCTGGTAGACAGGACTGTTCTAGTCCAAACTAGCAAAATGTGCCACAGTGCATCATGTCTTACTTCAGCTTTGTATGATCTAAGGTTATCTTAATTTATTCTCAGTCTCACTCACATGGTAGTCTTAAATGCAGTTAATTTCAGAGATCAATTAATCAGTTAATCAAAACATTAATTCAATTTACCCAATGTAATTAAAATGATAATGATGATGATAATATGGTGACGATAGTGATAGAGTCCAATTATCAGTCCACACTAGTCACTAAAGAGAGTTTAAGTGTCCCCTTCTGTTATCTACCTTGAAGAAAAGCACTGATAGGAGTAGGTGAAATATAAGGACATTATTTGGTAATGATGCCAGGTTAGATTTTTGATTAATAGGGAAACAATTAAAACCTTTGCTGCTCCATGGCACACACTTTGGCCTTTTTTTGGCAGGGAATATGGCATCTCTTTGAAATGTCCTCTTTGGACCCTCTTTTGAGATCTTTGCCCTTTGCAACTCCTTAAGGATATAGAAAGTTACTGTTAACTGTCTCTCATTTGGTATCAAATGATCAAATGGGTCAAAAGTGGTTTGCAAAGTTTCATGCTGGAGATTTCTCACTGGACAAAGCCAAATGGTTGGGAAGACCAGTTCAAGTTGATAGCAATCAAATCAAGGCATTAATTGAGAACAAACAAATGTCGTACCAGGTAGGAGATAGCCAACATAATTGAAATATCCAAATCAATAAAGTTATTGGTGAAAATCAAAAATGTCTTTTATTTCATAGGAAAACACATGCAGACTTTTTGGCCAACCAAATACTAATTATTCCATGTGTTATTTCTAATGTTTACTGTCACAATCATCTTGCCACGCAGGCATTGGTACATACATTTCACACATGAAAAATGCTGTGTGTATGTGCTCACATAGATACACAGTAGATGGTTGATGGATTACTTTAAATATTATAAATAACAGCACAGTATATTTTATTTATTTTATTTTATTTTATTTTTTAGTATATTTTAATTGTCTGGTTCTACTCAGTCTTCAGAAAAATAGCACGGTAATTCAGAGACAAGATCTAGATCCAAGCCTGTTCCACTGCCAACTCACTTTTCCATGCTACCATTGTAACAGGAGTAATGAACCTGCATGATAATTCATCTGTCAATCATTGCCAAACACTCACTCAATGCTATTTTGCTCTGAACAGTGGTTGGACCTGGAAAGAGTATCAGGCTACCTGTATTCACGATACAGTTCTACAAAGTGTTCTTCATACATTTTTTCATTTCAAAATGAACTCTGAAGTAAAATGTCATATACCATTTTTCAGATGAGAAAACTGAGGTTCCACAAACATAGATGACTGAAGACCCAAACTGAGATCTTTCTGATTCTTTCCATTGATCTTGACTAGAAATGCCTTTCTCACCTTAGCTTTTCTTGTGTTCACCCCAAGTATACTTCCAGTGCTCCCCAAACTTTTAAACATAGTGATAACAAGTCTTCATTTTAGGCAAAGAGAGGTGAGATTTGCTCAGCATCCTGGGGCTTCAGCTGTTTCAAACCCCCCTAGACACAACAGTAGCCCACACCACCATGTACCAGACACTGCAGAGACTGTCTATTCAGCCTTGCATGTGGGCTCCATGAGCCTCCTCCCTTTGCTCCATCGTGCACTGAAATGTGGTAGGCAACACCACTGGTGATGTGTCAGTCAGAACATGCATCTATGTTCACATTCGCAGTGATTACTGTCCCTATCAGATGTCGTCTACATAAATGTAATTTAGCTTCATGTTTCCTAATACTTTAAATGTTGTAGAAAGATTAATTCAAACATTGCCCAAACTGTTACTGGAGATATATTAAAGAAAGAGTTGCCCCTTAAGAGAACACAAATGGCTAGGATCTTTCTCTTAGTATGTTTTCTCTCCTCAGCAACAGAAACCAGTAAGAAAAAGTGAATTATGATATAATCATGTTCTTTGCTAGTGCACCATTAATCTTTTCCCTTCCATACTACTATAATTCACTTTACCTAACAAAACCAACATTCTTAATGATATATTAGCTCGAATTTAGCATAATATGTCGGGAAGTAAAAATATGGATCTCAGACATAATACTGTGTCAGTATGAGTGAATTTCCTTCTGTGTCTGTGTCACTTCTGAGCCTGTTTTCCCCCACTGGATTTTGGTCTCTGCAAATAGCAATTCCCAATACCCATGACACAATTATAAATGTTTTAAACCCTTTTGAAATAAATAATTTCAGTTTCTTCTTGGCTAACCCTTTCCTCTAGCTAATCTAGAATTTTTATGAAATGTGGATACATCAAATAATTAACATGTAACCATTTCTTACTTGAATGTGAAAGTTGTTATCTTCTTGCAGTATTTTCTGTTACCATGAATAACACCATATTGATTCACTTCATCAAAGATGCTGAAAGAATCTTTTTTAGGAACAGAATGTATTAAATGCTTAATTTGGGTTTTTAGTAAAATTGAATTGTGGTTGGGAGAGATTATAGAATTTTCAAATACGGTATTTAGATGATGTTTATTAGCTCTTTATAGCTTCAAGCTTTCAACTTACTATGTGAATAATATTTAGTAATTTAGTAACTTAGTCTCATATAAAGAGAAGAGATATTCTTATGGAATTCCAGAAAATAAGATGATAGTCACTTATAAATGAATCATCCAAAACCTAACCCATACAATATTTATAATAAATATTTTAAGCTCATGTTACCTAGGCTTTCAAAACAAATATCTGATATTTTTACCCTATACTTTTTGGTTTTGACATATAATGAAACTATAAACAAATCTTTTTGTTGATAATCAAAAAAGCTACATTTAACTGAAATAAATTTCATCTATTTAACTGAAAAAGTGTTTATAACTACAGTTCTTGCTTAGAATTACACACATACCCAGGAACACAAATTTCTTTCCTTTTTCTGCATGGAGAATTTTGCTTATGAATTGAGAAAAGAAAGTCAAAAGTAACTTATAGACAAGAGCTTATAATTTGTAGAATATTAGAAAGAAACTTTTAAAAATATAAATCTACTTAGGCCTCTCTCCTGATTTAAAAGTCTTCAGTAACCCCACCTTCCACTGACTTCAAGGTAAGTATTAAGCACCCTAGGGAGCACCCACAGCCCATCGTGATCAGGCCCAAGTTTGTTTTCTGGCCTCATCGCTCACCCCTCCTCACCGTGCCTTCGGATGCCTGTCTAGTCTGCCTGATGCTCCTTGAATCTACACCGCAGGACTATTGGTAAGCCTTAGCCTGGAAGTGTTTCTCAGGCCTCTACATCTCAGAAGCTCAAATGCTGTTTGCCCAATGAGCATAATCAGCATTCCTGCCTTGCGCCAATAGCCCCACTTTGCTGCTTGCTCTTCCACTACTTTCTGTACACCTCCCCCCTGGGTCAGAGCATGAACAATTTCCACAAAACAAAAATGCCTGATCCTCTTCCAAGGAACAGACTGGACCTTAGGATGTGAATTTTGTAAGGTAACCTTACGTTCATTTCCAGTTTAGGTTAACTTATTTCCCCTCATAACCTCATTCCTTCACTTTATGTGTTTTATTCCATTGTCTTAAGGGACTACATTTTCAAATAAATAAATATAGCAGTGTTAAACTGAAAGCTGTTATCAGAATTCTTTGAGAGAAAAATGCCTTTATTAGGAAGCACATTTTTAAGTCATGGGGAAAAAGTAAGCCCCTATTGGTGTGTGTTCTCAACCTTCAAGACAGTGAAAGCGCTCATCAAATTGCTCTGCACTAACAATGAAGACAAATTTGTTGGTAGGAAATACAGAGGAAAGGAGAGAGGTGAGGTGGAAAAAGATGTAATACATAAAATATTTTAGCTAGAATATTGAATATTGCAGAGGGGCTTAGTAACAGAATTATCTTAAGGTTAATATTAAGCTGATGTCATTGATGTAATCAAGACTTGTCCATCATTCCAAATGTCAAATATATGTTCTGCACCCAAGGACAGAATTCTACCTCTGGGATGTCTAGGTACACAGCAGGCTCATTGGGGACGGTGCTATATGGGGATCCCTAAATGGAACTAATTGTGGAGGAAGAGGCAAGTATACTCATAAAAACATAGGAACCCCCGATGTTTGCAGAAATACTCTTGTAGACAACCACAATCTTTGGGAAGTGCATTAAGTCAATGTGAACTACACTTTGAGGACTATTTCACCTAATATCTAGTACAGAAGAAAATCCATCATGGCATAATTACCATAAAGTTTGGTTTAAAAATGCTCAACAGGAGGAGGCCCCAAAGACTCTAATTTGAGGAATAAGGGCAGTAGTAGTTCTATAGAACTTTAGCAGGAGGGTTTATATAGTTTTCAGCTTGTTTTAACAATAATATAAGGGAAGTATAAATTAAAAATAAGAGGCTTAATTTTACTTAAAAATAAAGAGACTTCTTGCCTCTCCCTCTCTTTAGAACACTTATTTTAGAAAACTTGTAAGTTCTTTCACTCTTTGAAATGCATGTAAAGCTTTTTTTTTTTTTTTACAATTTATTAAGCATCTTCCAGCTTTATGACCCAGGGATGTCTTTCCAGGACCTGGGAGACATCTCTTTGGAACAAAAGCATCAATAAAGATAGCGGCCCTGCCTCCCAGTTTCTGTGGGAGAATAGGAGCCTTGAGTGAGTGCCTGAATTTAAGTTGCAAAACAACCTCCTATCATGAAAATGAGAAGTTTATTTTCACTTTGTATAAAAGTGATTAACTAATAGACATAATCACCCTGATCACCTAGTGAGTTTAAGATGAACTATGTGTGCTAAATTGTGCTATCAATGCTCTTACATGAGGACTAGCTATCATCACCTTTAGGACAGGTATGCAATGGTTTGTATCTGCTTACCTATGTAAAAGGGTGAGATTTCTTTCTATTTTTATAATTTCTTAGCAAGTTGTCTGTGGTACATATTACATTCTGACTTAATACTTATTCAGTATAAAACCTTTTTTTAACAATTATCCTTGTGGAGAGGTTTCCTGGATTGGGAGGTTTTCTTTGTTAATTATTTCCCCAAGAGTTGGTCAAAAGAGTTTCTCCCAAAAGGAAGAAACTTTTTTTGTGGATTAGCAACCATTGGACAATTGGGATTTTACCAACAGAGAATGGGGAGGAAGGGAGGTATTACAAAGTTAGAGACCAATTTCTTGTGCAAAAGAGGGTAGGGAAGAACTGCTGTGAGAGAAAGCTGGGTACAAGGACATGTAAGAATCATAGTAGAAAATTCTCAGTGTCTATTACAATGAATTTTGGAAATTAACAAACATTTATTGTTTTGAATGAGTTCTCTTCAGTAACCACACTGACATCAAAGAGATTGTGTATCTCATATTTCCATCCTTGATGTCTAAAAGATACTACCACCTAATATTGTTTTATTGGTATACAATATAACATTGTATAAATTTAAAGGTGTACATGTTGATTTGATACATTTATATGTACTAAAACATGATTACCATCATTGCTTTAACTTACTTCACATAATTGTGTGGTGAGAACATTTAAGGTCTAGTAACTTAGTAGTTTTGAGCTAGATAAAACAGTGTTGATGACTAAAATCATTGTTTTGTGCGTTAGCTTGGGAGATTTATCTACTGGTTGCAAATTTGTAGCATTTAATAACATCTCCCCAAATTCCCCATCCCCTAAACCCTGGCAACCACCATTCTATTGTGTTCTACGAGTTCAGCTCTTTTTGATCCTACATATACAAATGATATCAGACAATATTTAACTTTCTCTGTCTGGCTTATCTCACTAAGCATGATGCCCTCAAGGTCCATCCAGTATCATTGCAAATGGCAGGATTTCCTTCTTTTTCATGGCTTAATATTTCATTGTCTATAAATACCACAACTTTATCCATTCATCCATTGACAGACACTTAGGTTGCTTCCAATTCTTGGCTATTGGAAATAATGCTGCAATAAACATGGGAATAGAGATACTTTTCGATATCCTGTTTTTAGTTTCATTGGTTACATAATCAGAAGTAGGATAGCTGGATCATATGGTAGTTATATTTTTAATGTTTTGAGGATCCTTCATACCGTTTCCCATAATGGCTATACCAATTTACACTCTCATCAATAGTGTATATGGGCCCTTTTCTCCCCATACATGTCAATGCTTCTTGACTCTTCTCGATGATAGCCATTCTAACAGATGTGAGGTGATAGCTTAATGTGGTTTTGATTTGCATTTTCCTTATGATTAGTAATTATAAACTTCAGAACCTCTTTATGTATTTATTGGCCATTTATATGTCTTGTTTTGGGGAAAAATCTATTAAATTTCTGTCCTTTTTTTGCATTTATTGAGTTGTATGAGTTCTTTATATAGGTTGGAAATTAATTCCTTTCTGATGTATACTATACAAATATTTTTCCCACATGTTGTATCTATTTTGAATTAACTTTTGTTAATGGTATAAGATATGGGTTCAATTTTTCTGCACATGGTTATTCAGATTTCCCATTAAAGAGACTGTGTTTTCCCCTGTGAGTGTCCTTGCCTCTCTCATCAAACATTAATTGAGTGCATACGTAGGTGTTTATTTTTGAGCTCTCTGTTCTGTTCCATGGGTCTGTGTGTCACTTCTATGGCAGGACATATTGTTTTGGCTGCTACAGCTTCATAGTATAGAGTTTGAAATCAGGTACGTGATGTCTCCAGCTTTGTTGTTCTTTTTTCAGGACTGCTTTGACTATTCAGGGGTTTTTGTGTTTTCATACAAATTTTTGGATAGTTTTTCTATTTCTGTGAAAAATGCCATTGCAATGTTGATAGTTACTGCATTGAATCTATAGATAGCTTTGGGTAGTATGGACACTTTAACAGTATTAATTCTTGTAGTCTGCAGATGCAGGATATCTTTCTATTCATGTCTTTTTCAATTTCCTTCATCAAAATCTTTTAGTTTTTATTGTATAGGTGTTTCACCTCCTTGGTTAAAGCTATTCATAAATATTCTACTGTTCTGATGTATTTGTAAATGGGATAGTATTCTTCCTTTTTTTCAGATATATTATTGTTAATGTATAGAAATACAACTGATTTTTGTATGTTGATTTTATATCCTGCAACTTTATTAAATTTGCTGATTAGTTCAAAAATTTTCAGTTGAGTCGTTTGTTTTTTTATATATAAGATCATATTATCTGCAAATAGAAGCAATTTGACATATTTTTTAAGTTTAATGCCATTTATTTCGTTTTCTTGGTTGTTTTAGTTAGGACATTCAGTATATGTTGAATAAGAATGGTGAGAGTGGACACCCTCATCTTGTTCCCGATCTTTTAGGAAAAGCTTCAACTATTCACCATTATGTGTAACTTTAGCTGTGCAGTTATAATAATGGCCTTTTTAATGCTGAACTAAGTTTCTTCCATACCCACTTTGTTAAGGGTTTTTATGATGAAAGGGTGTTGTATTTTGTTGAAGGTTTTCTGCATCTATTGAGATGGTAATGATTTTTATCTATTAATGAGGTGCATCACATTGATTTATGTATTTTAAAACATATTTGCATCCAAGGGATAATTCCCACTAGGTCATGATTTCTGAACCATTCCGTGTGCTATTGAATTTGGTTTGCTAATATTTTGTTGAGAATTTTTGCGCCTGTATCTATTAAGAATATTGGCCTGTAGTTTTTTCTTGTAGTGTTCTTACCTGAATTTGCTATCAAGGTAATGCTGGCCTCATAAAATGAGTTTGGAATTGTCTTCTGCTCTTCAATTTTTTTTTGAAATAGTTGGAGAAGGATCAGCATCAATTCTTCTTTAAGTATTTGGTATAATTTTTCAATGAAACTATCTGGTCCTGGACTTATGTGTTGGAAGGTTTTTGATTACTGATTCAGTCTCCTTACTAGTTATTGGTCAGTTCAGATTTTCTATTTACTTATAATTCAGTTTTGGTAGGTTATTTCTAGGAAATCATCAATTTCTTCTACATTTTCCAATTTATTTCCATATAATTATTTATATTGGTCTCTTATACCCTGCATTTTTGTGGTACCAGTTACAATGTCCTCTCTTCATTTCTGTTTTTATTTATTTGAGTCTTTTTCTTTTACTCTAGCTAAAGACTTGTTAACCTTATTTACCTCTTCAAAAAATTAGCTCTCATTTTTGTTGATCTTTTCTATTGTCTTTCTGGTCTCTAATTTATTTCTACTCTTTATTATTTTCATCCTTCTACTAACTTTGCATTTAAGTTCTTCTTTGAAATTAACAACTGAAAAACTTTGTCAGGTTCTAGATTTCCATTACAACTTAATTTTAGAACAGGTCCAGCTATTGTGCAATATGCTACTTAAAAGAAGTCTTCTTACAGATGTGCATGAACGCTTATGTCTTTAATAATATTATTAACATTGTTGACGTAACTGGGCTGACCAGAATCTACAGTCATCTAAATCTGCTTTGCAGTTTGGCTTTTTCTTTATGGTAGTTTTGTTTGTTGGTTTGGTTTTCCATCTCTAGTCTTCTAATAACCTCTCTGTCACTACCTTAATATCTTTTCACTATTAAATATTTCTTCAGTGTACACACTGTAGGTTTCAAGAAAACTTGGAATTTAAAGGAATGGCTTTTGCACTCAATACAGATTGCCTCATGGCACTGGACACTCTCCTAGTTACCTGTCCATCTAAGGGTAAAAACGTTGATACAGCCTTTCAAAATCCATACGCACTGCACAGGGCTGCTTTAATCACATCTGTAATCTTAATAGGGTAAATGAGCATTCCCTCCTTGGTTCTTTCACTGTAATGCTAATCACCCTATTATAATAATAATTCACTTCTCCACCAGTTCTTCCATTAGACTGAGATACCAGAATATCAGAAATATACTATATTCATATTTCTATCATCAGCATCCAGTAACTTTTCAGGTACTTCATAAATGCTTGTTGACCCACTGAATATTTATTAATCTCTTTGAATACAAAATAAATTTTCTTAGACCAGACATGGAATAAAGTTTACTTAGTTTGCATCTCTGGGCAATTAGTAGTGACCACCTGGGGAGCTGGGGAGCTATATTAAGAAGGTCTCTGAATATATATGTAATGTGTGTGTGTGTGTGTGTGTGTGTGTCACATACACAATTCTTGAAAAGACTACTATAAGTCAATTAGTAACATTTGCTATGAACTAGTAGAAAAGTTCAGACACATATTTATCATCTCAAGAATAGATGATGAAAAAAGTATTTAAATTATATTTTATAGTTAGTTTTAAAAGTCCCTGACATAATTTAAAGAACTTGATATCACAGCAGCCTTGTTTCCTGCTTTACAAACATGTGAAAGGAGGTTAGAGCATTAAGTATTTCCAAAGCTTGCAATTTATAAGGTTAATAACTGGCTAATTCAGGAGTGAAACCTGACTTCTAAAAGCAATAACAACAAAATGCCAGAGATATCCCCACTACACCACTATTGCCCTCTCTCTGTAACCTGTAATTACACTCAGCTTATGTGCAGGCATTCCCAAGCCATGTATGGATGGCTAAAGTTTGAGCATAATTATACCAGGGAAACAGGCTGGAAAGTACAAACAGAACAATTTTACTAAAATGAATCTACATGTGTTCCTCGCAAGTGCCAGTTGCATTAACAGTTACTAATTTATGTTCTTACACAAATCAGTTCAAAGTTCTGTATAGTCCAAGTGATTAGAGGTTTTTCAAGAGTTAGTTTTAACAGGAGAAAATGTCCAGACAGTGATTGAAATTGGATGACAATGAAGTTGAAGCCCTTCCTCATTTGCTTTGTATTGCCTGGAAAAGTCAAGTTGGCGTAAATAACCTCTAACAACTATGAATCAAGAATTATGTAGCTCAACAAAAATACATAAGGAAAAAGAATAAGAGGTGAGAGAATCTCAAGAAGGGTGACCCAAGGCATTAACCTTTCCATGTACTTGATATTATTTTGGGTTTTAAAAATTCTACTTATAGTTTCCCCACCCCCACCCCAGTCTACCTCTTCTAGGATTTAGAAATTGATGGTCAGTAGAGAAACAATTCCAAAGATTTCTGCAATCCCTTGTATATTCTCCTAATATACAAGGAGAATATCTCCTAATATTTGGTCTATAGTAATGTATTTTGAGGTAGGGGCTGAGGAATAAAGGAATTAGGGGAACAAAAGGGGGAGCCAGGGATGTCAAACATAGATATGGGGTGACATCTCTTGTCAACATGGACAAATAGATTCCCCAGAGGTCTCCAGCCTCAGTTCTTTCATCAAGCAATTGTGATAAAGCCCTGGAAGGGTGGTTCAGTTGGTTGGAGTGTGGTGCCATACACCAAAAGGTTTCAGGTTTAATCCCAGACCAGGGCACCTACATAAGTTGCGGGTTTAATTCCTGGTCAGGGCACATACGGGAGGCAACAGACTGATGTTTCTCTCTCAAACTGATGTCTCTGTCTCTCTGTCTCTCTCTCTGTATCGCTCTGTCTCTCTCTCCCTCCCCTCTCTCCCCCTCCCCTCTCTCCCTTTCCCTCCTTCTCTCCTTCCCTCCCTTCCCTACTCTGTCTCCCTCCCTCCCTTGCTCTCTCTCTAAAATCAATAAACATAAGCTTGGGTGAGGATTAAAAACAGTGTAAAACAATTGGGATGAGGACAAGGAGCTGTCATCACTGTCCAGTGTCCAAAATGCTTAGTAAAATTGCAGGCATGAGCTAGCCACTCGATAATTATAAGTCACTAGTAATAGAAGTGTAGCCATCAACATCGTCATTTTCTAATATGAATAGTAGCAGGAGTAGTATTGAGGCAGTGCTATAATAGAAAAAACATAAACTCTGGAGTCTATATACCTGGCTTTGAATCTAACTCCTGCAGTGTATAAACAAACCCCTAAACCTCATCATGTCTTAGTGTCACCATCAGTAAAATGGATTGAAGAATGCTTAACTCAGAGGTCCACTGTGCACATCAAGACCTTGCATATTAAGAAGCTCTTGTAAACTAAAAGAAAAATGCTATAACCTTTGATCATCCTACTCCTTATATATGCCCAGCAGTGCCTGCCTGAGTTGAGGGTAACTGAATCTTCCTCACTGAAGCCTCTATCAGACCTAGTGTAGATAGTTTTTCCACCATTACAGATTATTTTTGTAGCTTATACAAAGGCTTCTGAAGAAATAACATGAAGCCATTCTGTCGGTTGTGCCTTAGAGTGGGCCTAGTTGTGAGTTAGATTCGTCCCATGCACTTTCACCTCTGACAAGACAAGAGCAGATCTGCATGGGGACCTGGAGGAGGAGCACAGAGTCAACAGAGAGAACTAGAGTGTGGAAGCCCATCTGGAAGGGCAGAAGTAGGGCCCTGGCAGTGTGAGCAGAGAACGTTAGCCCTCAGAGACAGAAGACATTGGTGGGATCAAACGCCAAGGAGAGATTTTACTCACAAGCAACACAATTGAACTCTGTTAGACCTAGCTTGAACTCACAACGACATTTTGTCATTTCCTTTTTGATAAAAACTGAAGAATATGCAATTGGACAAAATATTTTGTGTAGTTTAAGTTTGTTGTGGGAGTCATTTTTTAAAGAGTTAATTTTCTTATGTTACTTGTCAGTCTGCTAGTTCATTCAAGTTAACTACAGACACCACATATAAATTACCATTTTCTTTAACCACCATGGAGGAGGGTGGGGAGCTCTTTTATCCTAAAATATTTGGTGTTTTCCCTCAAAGATTCTGTTATTATGGTCCTTGTACACAATTCCAGGTTGTCCTTGAAACTCAGTCTATAGAAACAAAACATTCTGACTGCCAGAAACCTCTCTGTAGTGCCGACACTACTGTGGTGAAGAAGCAGAGAGCAAGCAGTAGGGCAGGCCAAGTTTTATCCGGTGTCGCTAAAGTAGATTGTGTCTCTGCTATTTAACAGGGAAATGTACTCTCCCAGAGTAGTTTCAAAACTTCTGAAATGTCACCACATACATTTCACTGCATCTACATGACCCGCAGGAATTAGAGTATTATTTCAAATCTCATTTCAGTTGATAGTTTCCTTAACATACCTTTTTTTTTTTTGCTTTAAAACCATACATGCTATCTTCTCTTCTGTTTCCTATTCTAAGCCCACATATCTAGATTCCCCTGGGAAGAATAACTTTATTTTTACTATTACTATAGAGGTAACACTATGCTAATGATAATTCACACACAAGATGGTAAATTGCCCATCATTCTAAATTGTGTCTTATATCATTCTTAATTAATGTGCAACCTTCATAGTTCCTCTTCAGTTGTTCTTCTCTATGAAGTCACAGCCAAGCCACATGCAGGTCTTTGGGGAGATTAAGAAATAATTCTTTAAGTAGTACCAGATGGGAATGAATATAAAGATACATTGAGTGAAGATAAAAAAAATAATGAATTTAAGCACATTTTAGCCCATAAAAATATTTCCTCCACGGTCATAAGTACTTTGGGTGTGTCTCTCACCCCCTCCACACCACACTCGGGGCAACGTCCTGCTCAGGTGAGCATTTCATAAATATCTATTGGTGATTAAAACACCAATATAACTTTTAATGATACTAGAGAAAAGAACCCTAAGTACCAAGTTCTATTAAACTTTTTTCAGTGCATTTTCTCCCAAAGTTTCCAGTTGGTTAGAATGGTAGTACTTTTTAGTTTCTCATTTATGTTTTGGGCTTAAAGGCTATTTTCTTACCTTCTCATCACCCATCTGTGGATAAATTTTATTAGGATCTTGGGTACTTATAAGTGGAGCAGAGTGTTGCTCTTCTTCGAAAGTTTATATTTGCAAGTGCCCCCTCCTTGGGAGGCTGAAAAGCATCCCAGAAGAAAAAAAATCAGGATCCTCTCTGAGGTTTATGAATATAAAAAATACTCTTGATGGGCTGAAATAAGCCCACTGAGACCAAACTTCAAAAGGAATACGAATGCTCTTGAGATGAAAATCTGCATAAAAGAAAACAGCCTGGAGTTATGACCCGGCTGCAGCACCAAGGGACATACATAGGTGTGCTTGAAGGGACATCCAGGCTCTGGCAGGGCTTCTGCTGCAGGGGGCTCCATGCTGCTCAGTGTCCCTAGCAGGTTCCATGTGTCTTAGGGAAACATCAAAGACAAAAGCCCCAGAGAGAGAACAGAACTGTTGGCTCCCAAGATGGCTAAAGGACATACTTTGATGGATGCGAAGTCATTCTCTTGCTTTGCTGAACCCTGGGCATGTGACTAGGAGCAACATTCACAGACTTCTGGCCTCCCCGGCAGCCACAGAATCTTGGCTTTTCCCATGAACACAGTGACTTCCCAGGCATGCAAGGGCTGCTTGATGGTAGCAACACTGTCTCTGGCCAACTCAGAGTCTGGGGAGCTCCACCTCAAGTGAATCACTGACTTCCAGGGCCCTCCTATAGGTGAGAAATACTTTCCTAAATTAATCTTTGGGGTTTGGAGAAAATATCTGAGAAAGTAAACCAAGGAAAAGACTGATTATTCTTTTTTAAAGGTTTTATTTATTTATTTTTTAGAGAGGGAAAGGAGGGAGAGAGAGACAGAGAGAGACAGACAGAGAGAGACATCAATGTGCGGTTGCTGGGGGTCATGGCCTGCAACCTAGGCATGTGCCCTGACTGGGAATCGAACCTGCGATGCCTGGTTCGCAGCCCGCGCTCAATCCACTGAGCTACACCAGCCAGGGCTGATTATTTTTTTATCATCACCCAAAGACATGCTTATTGGTCCTAGAGAGAGGGAAAGTCAGGGGAGGAGAGAGAAAGAGAGAGGGAGAAAGTAAAACATCAGTCTCTTGTACACTTTTGCAAGGTTGCCTTTTGTACACTTCCTGACCAGGGACAGAACCACAACCTAGGTATGTGCCCTGACCAGGAATCCAACCTGCTCCCTTCTGGTTTATGGGACAATACTCCAACCAACTGAGCCAAACCAGCCAGGGCAAAACTGGAATTTTTGCTAATTAATAGGCAGGGTATTAGAGTGTTAAGATATGCAGCAAAATACAAACATGACCTTGTTTGATATCGAGTTGTCCAACCAGTATGCCTAAATGTGTCCTTTCCATAACCCAACCTACACAATATTTAGGGATTATCTGAGATAAAAAGAAACAAAACTAATGATAATATAGAATCTTTTTAAGAATTATAGTAAATCAAAATCTCAACTCAGCAATACACTTAAAAGCTTGAAATGCCATTTTTTTTATTTGTATCAGTTTTCCCACTAAGCATTGGTGAGCTAGTTTAACGTGGCTTAGGATGTCAGCTGTCCCAGCACAGCTTCCAGCAGCCGAGGCACAGGTCCTTCACTCAGACTCCGGCTCTGAGCGAGGTTGCTTTTCATTTCTCGTGAAATACCTACCCACTCAGCCTCTCTCAGCAGATGCCAGAGCTGGGACTTACACTCTGAGAAGTCCTGACATGTCTAAGGAATTGGCTCATCTTCTTGCTTTCAATGGCCACCTTTTCCTCCTCCCCTTCATTCAGATGCTATGTCCCCTGACCACCTTCAGCTATCCCTACCCACTCTATCGGAAGTTAGTGGGACTTCCACTAACTGCTGCTGTTCAGTGGATTTTCTCTTCCTACTTTTAAAGGTACATGAATTTACAACCATGAAAATTATTTTATTGTAAAATAATCTGGTAATGTTTTAATCATCTAAAATTTGGCTGTTTAGATCTTTTATTTTTGTCATGGTCACAATCAGAAACTTTATTAAAATGTTCCTTTTTTTTTCATTTATTTGGCAAAATAATTACATACTAATTAAAAGCCTGGAAAAACTTGTCAACTTTTTGTTATCATATGGTAATATATAGCATATACACTACCATATATATATATATAAAATATATGTAATACATGCATATTATTAAGCATTCATAGGGTATCAAATAACATAGCAGTTGGAAAAGGTTTAAAAGACAAAGGGAGCCCAAATATCTATAATCAAATCTATCCCATGAGCCTATTAGGTAAGACATGTAATAGTATAGCAAAGGAAATTAAATAGTATGAAGAGTAATGACAAGGTAGTGTTCTTCGCAGATTCAACAGAAGTTATTATTGGCCCCCACACTCCCAAGCCAAAGTAGCGGATATTTTACAAAACCCTATTATCTTCAAACGCCAACCACACCAAGGCTCAGAGAAATGACCAGTGTCCATTAACTGCAAGGGAGTGGTTGAAGATTTGAGGAAAGTGCAGCTACCTTATTTAGTTCCGGTATCACATGGATCTGTTCTGTAGCAAATAGGAACATAGAGCTGGTGCTACATAATTATAGTTGATATAGATTCCACACCATAAAGTCTGAATTGTATACACGGACAGACATAAAGCACAAGAATTGTCTGCACCTTGGGTATCAAGGCTGACAGGAGGAAGTGATCACAACAATGTGGTGAGCAGACTCACTTGTGACAGAGAGAGAGGATTCAAAAAGTACCAAACTTCGTATTATACATGGAAGGATGCAGATAGAAACATTTAACAATGTAGTCTAAATATATCTCAAATTTTCAAATTACAAAAGTATATTGGCTTTAGTAAAATCCAAATTCCTATTGCAAGGAGACACAAAAAATTGTGTAGAATGGCTGTAAATCCCAGGTAACTTAGCGAAGGGAAGGCCTGGGGCAGTCCTGGCTTAAATATCATTAGGTGGCACTGCTGCCCACCTGCTCTCCTTATTCTCACACTTTGACCTCTGTAGTTTCAGTCCATCCAGGTCAATGAGGTTTTTTGAAAACCTCAGAAAACAGTGGTTCATATAATAGAGATGTTTGCCTCTCTCCTATAAAACACTGCCAGGCAGGCTCCCCTCCATCAAATTATCTAGGCTACAAGCTAGCCGAGCAGCTCTACCATCCCCTGGCCATGAACATCACTGGCATGCAGGAAGTGAGTTTCCATACAGTTAACCAATGAAAAGGAAAAGGAAGAATGAATAAAACTACCCTAAAGCCCAGTCCAAAGGGAATACATTCAACTTCAGCTCAGATTCCACTAGAAGGACAGAGCAAAATTTGGTGGACAGCTAGCAGGCAGGGCTGCACATTAATGAAGATGCATCTTTCTTGGGGTTTGAGAGATGGATGAATATTGGGTAGGTGATTGCCATTTATTAATGGTTATATAAACACCGTGTGATTCATATGATCTAATTGATGTAATAACACAACTAGCCCTATACGTTATGTTTTGCAATGTCTTGAGTTTAAACAACCACCTAGGTTGTTTTCAAAAAACCTCATTGACCTGGATGGACTGAAACTGCAGAGGTCAAAACAAAGTATGACAATAAGGCGAGTAGGTGAGCAGCAGCGCCACCTAATGATATTTAAACCAGGACTGCTCTGGGCCTTCCCTTGGCTAAATTACCTGGGATTTACAGCCATTTGCCCAATCTTAATTTTACTTATTGATGTATCAGTGTTTGCTATCTCTCTATATAGTGAGCAACGTAAGATAGATGCAATATATATATGTATATATGTAATAAGTTATTGAGAAATATAATACCCCCAAAACTAGTAATAAAATGTGCTGTGAGGATGTGGAGAAAAAGGGAAACCCTTATACTCTGTCATGAGCATGTAAACTGGTAGTATAGTCACTATGGAAAACAGTATGAAGTTTCCTCCAAAAATTAAGAGAACTGCCATATGATTTAGCAGTCCCACCTGACTATTTACCCTAAGGAAATGAAATCAGTATATTAAAGATATGTTCACTTCCATGCTCAGTGCAGCATTATACATGATAGCCAAGATATGGAAGTAACCCAAGTGTCCATGAAAAGATAAAAGGATAAAGAAGATATGTGTGCATGTGTGTGAGTAGTAATCAGCCATGAGAAAGAATTCTACCATGTGTAGCAACATATATGCACCTGGAAGACATTATGCTAGGTGAAATAGCCAAAGAAATACAAATACTATATGTAGAGTTAGTAAGTGGATTCTAAAAATATATATTCTTAAAAAGTCAAACTCACAGAAGCATAGGTAGAACAGTTGTTCACCAGGGACTAAGAGGCTGGGGGAAATGGAGACATGTTTGTTAAAAGGTACAAAGTTGCAGTTATGTAGGATGAAGAAGTCTAGATAGGTAACATACAGCATGACGACCATAGTGTGTAATGCCCAATACTGGAAGTGTGCCAAAAGTAGATTTCAGGTGTTCTCATTACAAAAAGAAATAATAACTGTGTGAGAGAATGTTAATTAACTTAACTATAGTAGTCATTTTCAGATATATATATCACCATGTTATATATCTTAAATTTACATAATCTATTAAAAATATGTTTATAACCATTTATAAACATATATTTATATATGTTTATATTTATATTTACCTGGAAACAAACTAACCACTAGTATTTGAGGTGAGGGAGGTTTTTCAATGAGCACTAACCATCTTTGTCCAAAAAACTCCTCTCCTCCCTGAAAGCACAGCAGTTCAAGAGGCTATGAGGATTTATGTTGAGTGTTATACACATGTACTTTCAGGCCAGAATCCTAACTGTTTCTGTGTCTCTGACCCATTCACATTTACCATTTATTTACTAATAAGATAATAAAAATGCCAAACAATTTGAGCATTGCCTCATCTGCGAATAGGAGGGGACATGCCATCAGTCGTAGGATAGTCTCTCAGGAAGGAGAGCTCAAAGAGTGTATTTAATGTGAGTTTTCTTTAAACTAGATAATTTGAGAGTCATAGAGTCCAAGTACAAACCTTTTGGTTTCCTATCACATCGACCTCAGCAACATCCAAACAAAGAAAATTGAATATTCTCAAAAAACAGGTTTCTGGAACTCTGCTGAACTGTGAACAGTGGCAGTGTCTGCAGAAAGCTGCACAGACAGGGGATCACACTGCTTTAAAAGAAGCTTCTATCATAATATTTCTTGGGGCTTTAAGTTCATTTTACTAACAGGAAACTGTTCCTTTTATCCTATAAAATAAGTCTTCCAGTGAAGTTTTCATTTGTATATCACTGTGACTTGCATGAAGCAGAAAAGCACAGTAAGGAAAATAAAGAAGGTAGTCTTACATACTACTTAGACATGGTTTTGCAGGCAGCCCAGTAGGTATGCACATACTGCCTGGGAACTTTGAATCTGACACAGTTATTTAAACAATCTAGGGTCAGTGTCCTCATCTCTAAAAGGGTTACCACACTTCTTTTGTAGCTCGGTCTGATGATTAAGTAGAGTGTATATGGAAAGCAGTTTGAGCACTGCCTGACACCTGGTAAACTGTCACTAAACGTTTGGCAGTTACTATTAATCCAGCCTTTGACTGATTTGGGTTTAAGAATAACATTGGCCACTTTTACAAATTATGGCAAAATACTGCTGTGGTCTCTTCTCGGGTCTTCAATCCAATGTCTTTCATTAGTATTTAAATTGGTTGTAAATATGTACATTTCCACAGCCTTTTGAGATAATGTTTTCCTATGTGTTTCAGTGGTGACTGATGGTCAAAACATCAGAGACTCAGTCTGCTTGGGAAACTGGTAATGAAGCTTACAGAGCTTATTGAAAGTGCCATTTAATGAAATTTATTAGCCCATTCCAAATGTCATCTCCAACTCTATTGTATTTCAAGCTAAACGCCATGCAAAAACAGATCTAAAAGGCTCCATTACTTGCTTATTCTCAAGGACATAAGAAAAATGTCACTGGTTTACAAAGTGAAAACGAGTGTCTCTGACAAAATGGTGGGAAGTGAGCTAAACACAAAACAGTCACTTATCAGAAGCAGTTGACGTTTTGTGACTTTCAAATCTTTCAAAAACAGAATCTTCTCATTCCATATTTTGTTGCATCTTTTTTTTTTGTATCCTTAATGTAACATTTCCTTGCATGCTCACTGGGGGAGATTTCTCTGTCCTGAAATGTCACCCTCCATGAATAAGGGCAGTGCCTGCCTTCCATCACTGTAACAGTTAACGATGGCTACGCTGAGTGATTGGAACAGAAAGAGAAGTCACCTTGACAGGCCTGTAACCGGGGAAGCAGCTGATGGCACCAGAGCTTCTGTTGTGAATGGCTTGAGTGAGTTGATATCTATTCACCAAACATTATACATCTAAATAATATTCCAGCTTTGAGAAAAATCAAACTATTCAGGGAGTTTTTAATATTCTGCCAATTATAACAAAATATACATACTTTGGAAAATAAAATGAAGCTATAGTTTCTCTAGGCATTATGCAAATTATCAATGTTACTTTGGGGTCTCTTACAAAAGAATGATGCCAAAACAAATAAGTGAAATGCTTATTATTGGCCCTTCATAAGAGGGATTACTTAAAGGGTTTGTTGTTGTTTAATAGCCCACAACAGGTATTAGAAAACTAGGTATATTAGACAGTCTGGTATTTAGAGTTTTGCTCATCAAATAGATATTAGGGAAAAAATAAACACTAAAAGGAATTTAGAAAACTAAGTATGCCGCTTTAACACACAGCTCAGTGGAGTAAGATCTTTTTTCCCCTGAATTAAACACATAATTATATCAAATTGCCATTTGGCAGCTCTAATGTAGAGCCATTTTTGAACATTACCATTATTATTTTTTTATACACTCCAGGAAATGGTAGCACTTTACATTATAAAAGTTATTTTTTAGAGAACTGCTCTGACTCACAAATATATAGAATATTTATAACTTTTAGTGTAAGCAACAACTTTATTTTAATGATCTGAACAGAAATTAAGTTTCCAGTTCAATATTATTGACATTTAAATTCAATGTAGGAAATACTGTATGACCCAACAATGAAAATCAGAGAGATTTTCATAAAAATTATGACTCTTAGCCTTAATGTTTATTGCCTATCAAACAGATTTTCCCTAAATTTAATAAAATATAATGTGTTCCTGCTTTGATGCATTAACATTTCCCATCACCCTTTCAATGGCATGGTGATTATTGCTTAAAATTAAATTAAACTTGAGCGGGCCTCAAAGTCTAAGTTCAAGAGCTGTTCATTCACCACATGACATTTTTCTGGAAGTGATAGAAATGTAGGGAAAGATGCTGAGGTCAGTTCATCAAGAGAATGCCTTAGAGCTCCCCACTAGGCAAGCTGAGTTGCTTTATGAAATAGCCACAGAACAACTTGTTTTGATGGAAGCAACTAGAGGACATTTTAGTAAATTCAGGTCCCATGTGACCAGAAATATGTAAAATTTCTACACACTGACTGTACAAGCAAACCAAGGAAGCTTTATCACAGGTGACTAAGAAGTGACCCACCTCTCATTGCACTTGCCAGGACCTACTGACTTTAGGAATCCATCTCCAGCATAGTTCTTCTCCACAGAGGATTTATGGTCTATATATAGGATGCTTACATTTTCTTTCCAATTAATCTCTCTCTCTTACTCTCTGTGTTTCTCTGTCTCTGTCTCTCAAGTGGTGGGTTATAGGGAATTTTTTTACATCCTTTTACTTGGACTTAGTACTTATTTTCATATAAAGCATGATGAAAACAAAAGTTAATGCCATAAGGCTTTTGTTATAGCATTGAAAGTCTAGAAACAAGAGACAATATTTTTAAATTGTTTGTGTTCCATATATTTTCATATGTGTGTACATGTATATGTGTGTGTCCCTATGTACAGGGATGAGCAAAAGTAGGTTTACAGTTGTGAGCATGCAAAACATAGCTTATTCTTGTGTTATTATCATCATAACCTGCATGTCTTTTCCCATACAAATAATTGTAAATCTACCTTTGCCCACACAAGTATTTTGAATATTTATCAGTATATATTAGTGGTGATTTTATTTACCAAAACTGAAAATAATGCTGCACATTGCAACACATACAAGTATACTTATAAATAGAAGAGGATTTTTTAAATCAGATCTAAATTTCTCTTAGAAAATGAGGTATTTTGTTTCCTGGGCCTTGTTATTCCCCATGGAGGCAGCAGGGCAGGCTGTCGGCAGCACTGGTAGCAGACTGGTGGGGAGGAGTCGTTGCCCCAAACCAGAAGATCAGAGAAAGGGTTACAAACATTGACTGGATCTAGATGTAACTAGAGGCCTAGGTTTGGTCCTGGAAAATCCATCAACATAAGTCTTAATGTATTTTGCTGAAAGCAAATTCTTAAAGGGCCAAACCTGACAATTATCTTCATATTTAAATGACCTTTTAAAACTATTACAATAAATCCATAAAACAGCAATATGCTGCTGTTACATGATGGAGCTGATGGTTATCTTGACATTTTTTCTCCTTTGCATTATCATTTTTGCTTCCATAAGCAATGCCATAAATTTTGAGTACAACTACCCTTTCAAGGGGGCGGGGGGAACGTATTTAACATAAGAATCAGCCTTCAGCATTGTTTGACCGAAATATTACCAAATTATAAATCCTTTATTCTCAGGCAAGTAGTGCTCAGTGTTTTTGATATTATGTACAATTATGAAAATGCTTTTGCCAAGCTAATTTATTCCTGAAAAGCAAAAGATACAATAAGCTACATCTTAGCTAAAATTACCCGAATAATTAATTCGATTCTGTATTTCTTGGCATGTGTTAATAAGCTGTTTAACCATCTCTGTCTAGGCCACATTCTTTCTTTGGACCCATGATCCCTGAGAAGTAGCCCCAATGTTTCTCCCAATTGCCTTGTTTCTACATAACAAATACAGTGATTATTAATCCACTACTGGACTGAGTTAAAAGTTCAGGTTAAGATTTAAGGCTATGGTGTTATGTCTTTTGTCTATAGACTAGACTGACACATGGAAAAATCTACTTGCTTCAATTTATCAAGATTCATCTATATAGTGGGTCACTAGAAACAATTATTATTTTTTTAATGTGCTCAGCAGGGAAGAAAACTGAATGAGTTTTGTCTCTTGGCATATCTGCGAATAGCCCATTCTTACAAAGATTTGAAAAAGTAGAAATGTGGCAGATGCTTGGACAATCTGATCAAAGTATAGTCATAAAGATAACCCACTTTTCACTTTTCACATTCCTTATCTAAGCTTATATTTGTGATACTGACTACATAATTCCCAGATTTATACTTTTCTCAGTATAAAGTATATACTTTATACTTTTTACAGCTTCCCCCGCAGAAAAAAAAAAATTCCAAAAAAGAAAACAAAACTTACCCTCCAAGTGTGCAGGGACCCTAGAAGAAACCCAGTGTAAGTCAAGGAAGATAGTGTTCTTGGAACTTGGCCTTTGCAAATGTTATAAAAAGTTACATGAAAGCTTCGTTTCAAATCTAGATTGTTTTCCTGTCACTCATTTCTCAACTGAGATTATTATGAAACCTGTCCACTAGCTTTAGTGACGGTGCAGGGGTAGGGAAGCGCAAGCATTTTCATTAATAGAATTTATGAGCAGTGAAAACCGGAGTGGCTCTTGTGCTGCATTTCACAGCAGGGCTTTGTGCCCCATTGTGCCACCGCAATGACCTCAACTAGGAGGTGGCAGGTTACCACAAAGAAAGTCCTCCTGGTAGAGGAAAGGATAGAAATTATGACCCATACTATGTAAAGCAATGACAATATTATGCAACAAATCTTACTTACAAATATTAGAGAGTCAGTGCTCAGTAAATAACTAATGAGTTCTTTTTTTACAACTTTTAGCCGGACTGTTCTGAATCTGGAGATACACACGTTTGTTCACTCTGGTAAATGTCACTGGTGAAGAAATGAAAGGCTCCATTATCTAATTAGCCTCCTAGTTTCCTCTTTAACTAGTAGTATAAAAGTACTTTTAAAATGCATGTATTTGTTGGGAAATTGCTCAAAAATGATGATGATGATGATAACAATGACAACATATCTGCCAGAACATGCTTGAAAGTAATTGTTTTACTAGGTTCCCACAAATGCAGAGTTAGGTATTACTGTCCTTATTTTATAGATGAGGAAATTAGGACTTAGAGGCCATAGATATCAATAACTTATGCAGAGGAACTGTAACCCATGTCTTTCTGATTTCAGACTCCAAGCTCTGAACCACTAAGCTAAACCACTTCTGCCTTTTAAAGTCTTTTTCCATGGAATGAGAGGGATCACAGCTACAGGAAATTAAGTAGCACCCTCTCTTCTATAAAAATAATACTTCTGAAATTCACTAACTAGACTTTTAATACTGAAAAAGAAAATCAGACAAGATAACCCTTCTGGCCATAAACTAGTAAATGTTTTATTTCAGTGGAAAATATATTTGTGTTTGTATTTAAAAAAGTGAGAATTCTGCCACTACCCACTGCACAAAGAAGCAGCCATTGCTATTTCTCAGAAGCTCCTTGCAGAATGTTTTAGATTAGAAATGCACAATTATACAGCATTTTCTACCAATACCGCCAGTTTCCCTCCATATGTTTTTCCTGTAGGTGTCTAATGAGTTCCTCCATATGAAAAACGACAAGGGATCTATCTGAGGAATCACGCCAGGAACTGTGGCATATGGAGACACTGGTTTCAAATTCCTGTGCCATGATTTCTAGGCAAAGCAGCAAGATGACCTGGTGGTAGAGGCTAGAACAGTTGTCTCTCTGCTTGTAAGTTCTGCTGTGCTCTCATCTGCACACCGCAGGCTGTTCTTTCCAGCTTTGTGCTGCAATAATAATGGGGAAAAGGCAACATTTCTGTCAGAATTTGAGGACATACTCTCTCTTGTCCATCCCGTAGGAATGTTTCTCTGCTACTCAACTCAATCAGTGACTGTAAAAGGAATCATTAGGATTTTTGCATTTGGTGCATTAAGCTCCACGCCATTTATGAAATTCTCTAATAATGCCTGAGCATTTTAAGTATGTTCCTCCAAATACTTGTGAGGGTTTGGCATACTGGCAGGTTTTGTTTCAACAAGAGATATGTATTATTGTGAAAAGTGATATCCTCTATCCTTCCAGATCCTTAAAGGTAGTAATTGTGCAACTTACCATTTCTCCCACATTCCAGCCACATTCCAGCCATGCAGACATGTATTCACTCATCGGTTTACTCATCCACAAGCTTTATTGAGCACATCGCTAGATTGCACAACTCCATACTGTCATCCATCACACCTTTGTGTGCTCAGTGCTTCCTACTAATACATATACATTTGCTGATTATATGCCAATCCCCAGTTTGGTCTTTGATGTGTAGCCATTAAGAGAGTTGACATCATTGACATAGTCGTCATTCAGGCCCATATTGTGATTCAGCTATTTACACAAGTGGCTATTCTGGTTTCCCGTTCCTTCTCTCTCCCTCTCTTTCTTTCTTTTTATCACTTCCTGCCTTGCTCCCTGCCTTCTTTCCTCCCTCCTTTACATTTAATCATTTAAACAAACGGGAATATGCATCTGCTACTTGCCAGACACTATTTTAGGATTTGGGGAAACCATGCTGAAGAAATTAAATGTTATCTTTGTGGGTTTACATTTGAGTCCAAAGGGGGAGCAAGGTAGAAAGGTATGTAATTAAACTAAATAATACCATGTTTTGATGAAAACTTTAAGGACAATGAAATAAAGCTAAGTGGTGGGGTGAATGGACGGAGTAGGGAGTTGCCTAATTTAGACAGGGTAGTTAGGGAAGGGGTGTCTTAGGAAAAAACGTTTGAGAAGATACATGGATGACACGGAGGAAGATAACCAAGTGAAGATCTGGAGGAGGGCCTTTCCAGGCAAAGGGAACAGCTGAAGGAAGGAATATGACATTTACTCTAGTTTATTTGAAGTGTGCGAGACCGTGAGAGGGGCTTTCTCACAGGAGTGATTTATATATTTTTATTACATTTTGATGGAAATTTTTATAGAAACACTTATAGATTCACATGCAGTTGTAAGAAATAATGAAGAGAGAGCCCCTGTTCTTTGTAACAGGTTTCCTGGCGGTAACGCCTAACCAGAGTCAACGTTACAACCAGAGTACTGAGACTGGTGCAGTCCTGCCTATTTCTACTTGCCAGTATTTTTTATTGTATTCATATTAACGTGTGTAGTGATATTCATTATGCTTTAATTTCCCTCCTAATGACTCTGAAGATGTTTTCAGGTACTTAGTTGGCATGTTCACATTCTCTTCATTGAATTAAAAAGCTCATGTTTTTGCCCCATTTTCTACTTGGAATTCTTGGTGTTTTACTATGATTTTGTTGCTGTTGTTTGTTTAGATAAAATTGAAGTAAAACATTATATTAGTTTTAGGTGCACCCTATGATTTGATATATGTGTGTGTTTTGAAGTGATTACCAGAATAAGTTTAATTAACATCTGTCATCCATAGTTAAATTTGTTTCTTGTGATGAAAACTTTTAAGATCTACTCGCTTAGCAATGTTCAAACATACACCACCATATGTCAACTACAGGCACCATGCTGTATACTATATCTTCAGGACTTACTTGTCTTCTAACAGGAAACTTATACCTTTTTACCACCTTCACTCACTATACCCACCCACCCCAACCCCACTGATGGTACAGCCCAATCTATCATCTGTATCTATGAGCTCATATTTTTTAGATTTCATGTGTAAGTGATCATATAATATTTCTCTTTCTCCATATGATTTATTTCACTTAGCATAATGCCTCACATTTATGTATGTTGTCACAATGGCAGGATTTCTTTCTTATATCACATTTTTCTTATCCATGCATCCACTGATGGACACAGGTTGTTTCCATGCTTTGGCCATTGTAAATAATGCATGAATGATCATCAGGGTTCAGCTATCTTTTTGACACAGTGATTTCATAAACACCCATACATGGAATTGCTGGATCATATGGTAGTTTTATTTTCAAATTTTTGAAGAATCTCCACATTGTTTACTATAGTGGCCTCACCAAATTATATTCCCACCAACAAATCTCAAGGGTTTTCTTTTTTACATGCGTGCAAACACTTGTTATCTGTTGCCATTCTCATTATAACCATTTTAACAAGTGTGAGGTGGTACCTTGCCATGGTTTGATTCACATTTCCCTGACGACTACTGACGTTGAGAACCTTTTCATATACGAGTTGGCCATTTGAATGCCTTCTTTGGAAAGTTGTCTATTCAGTTCCTCTTCCAATTTTTAAATTGCAGTTTGCTTTTTGCTATTAAGTTGTATGAATTCTTTATATATTTTGAATGTAACTCCTAATCATATACAGGTTACCCTTGAAGAACATGGGTTTGAACTGTGCCAGTGTACTTACATGTGAATTTTTTACCAAACAGTATTTTCCATCACGGTTAGGAATTGGAGATGCAGAGGGACAACTATATGTATGGATCTAATGCCATTTTATATAGGGGACTTGAACACCCACATACTTTGATATCTGTGGTGGGTCTTAGAACCAGTCTCCCATAGATATTGAGGCATGACTGAGTTTTGGGTGAGTCAAATGTTATACACAGATTCCCAACTGCATAACGAATTGGTGCCCCTAACCCTTGCATTCCTCAAGAGGAAATGGTATAAGATTTGTGAATATTTTCTCTCATTCCACAGTTGCCTTTTCACTTTGTTGATAGCTTCCTTTTCTGGTAGAAGTTGTTAAGCTCGATGCAATCCCCTTTTTAATTTTTGGTTGTATTGCCTTTACTTTTGATGTCAAGCTTACAAAATCATTGCCAAGACTGATGTCAAAGAGCTTACCTACTTTTCTTCTAGCATTTTATTGTTATGAGGTAAAATCATAATCCATTTTGATTTGAATTTTGAATATGATGTAAGACACAGATCCTGTTTCATCATTTTGCCTGTGGCTCTTTAGTTTCTCCAGCACCATTTATTGAAGAGACTACCCTTTCCCAACTGACTGTTCTTAGCTCCTTTGTCCTAAGTTAATTGACCATATATTCATGGGTTTGTTGCTAGACTTTGTATTGTGTTCCATTGATCTATGTGTCTGTTTTTATGCCAATATCCTACTACTTTGAATATTATAGCTATGTAATATAGTTTGAAATCAGAAAGTGTGATGCCTTCAGCTTTGTTTTTTATAAAGATTGCTTTGGTTATTCAAGGTCTTTTGTGATTCCATGGAAATTTTAGAATTGGTTATTCTGTTTCTATAAGAAATGACGTTGGAGTTTGGATAGGGATTACACTGGATCTGTTATTGCTTCAGGTAGTATGGACTGTTTTAATAATATTAATTCTTCCAGTACATAAGCAAGAAATATCTTTCCATTTATGTCATTTTTGTTATGTATTTTTTATATTTTATTTTTAAATTACGGTTTACGTTTGATATTATTCTGTATTAGTTTCAGGTATACAGCATAGTCATTGGACAATCATATACTTTACAATATGTACCCCCCGATATTTCAAGTACCCAACTGGTACTATATAGTTATTAAAATATTATCCACTCTATTCCTTATGCTGTACTTTACATCCCCGGGACTATTGTGTAACTACCAATTCGAAGGGTCCTAATTTTAATTAGCAATACTTTTTAGATTTTATTTTTTATTTAATCTTTAGTGTATTTTTTTCATTATAATTCAGCCCCCTTATACCTCTCTCCCCACTACAATCACCACACTGTTGTTCATGTCCATGAGTCCTTTTTCCTTTTTGCTCAATCCCTCCAACCCCTCACCTCCTTCCACCAGTACCTGTCATCTGCTCTCCATCTATGAGTCTGTCTGTTTTGCTTGTTAATTCAGTTTGTTCATTAGATTCCACATATAAGTGAAATCATATGGTATTTGTCCTTCCCTGACTGGCTTATTTCACTTAACATAATTTTCTCCAGGTCCATACCACTGCAAAGGGTAAAATTTTCTTCTTTTTTTACAGCCGAGTAGTATTCCATTGTGTGAATGTCCCATAGTTGTTTTAACCACTCATCTACTGATGGACACTTGAGCTGCTTCCATATCTTAGTGATTGTAAATAATATTTCAATGAACAAAAGGGTGTATATGTTCTTGGGTTCTTTCAGATATATACCCAGAAGTGGGATATCTGGGTTGAAAGGCAGATCCACTTTTAATATTTTGAGACGTCTCCATACTGCTTTCCACAGTGGCTGCACCAATCTGCATTCCCACCAATAGAGTAAAAGGGTTTTATTTTCTCCATATCCTTGCCAGAATTTGTTTGTTGCTTTATCAATGATGGCAATTCTGACAGGTATAAGGGGAAATCTCATTGTGGTTTTTAATTTTCATCTCTGAGAGCTAGTGATGTTGAGCATCTTTTCATATGTTTATTGGCCATCAGCATATCTTCCTTGGAGAAGTGTCTATTCAGGTCCTTTGCCCTTTTTTTAATTGGGTTGTTTGCTTTTTTGGTGTCCAGTTTTGTAAGTTCTTTATAAAGTTTGCTTATTAACCCCTTATCAGATGTATCAGTGAAGATGTTCTCCCATTCTGTGAGTTGTCTTTTTTATTTTGTTGATGATTTCCTTTGCTGTGCAAAAACTTTTTAGTTTGATATAGTCCCATTTGTTTATTTTTAATATTATATTCCTTTCCTGAGGAGATATATCTGATAAAATATTGTGATGACCAATGTCTGAGATTTTTCTGCCTATGTTTTCTTCTAGGATTTTTATGGTTTGGGTCTAACATTAAGTCTTTGATCCATTTTGAATTTATTTTTGTGTGTGGCATAAGGAGGTGATCTAGTTTCATTTTTCTGCACATATCTGTCCAATTTTCCCAACACTACTTATTGAATAGACTATCTTTAGTTCATTGTATGTACTTGCTTCCTCTGTCAAATATTAATTGACTGTAAAGGTGTGGGTTTATTTCTGGCCTCTCTATTCTGTTCCATTGATCTATGTGTCTGCTTTTATGTCAGTACCATGCTGTTTTGATTACTACTTTTTTATCATTGTCTTATAGTTTTTATATATGTATCTTTCATCTTATAAGTTAATTCCTAGGTATTCTTTTTAATGCAATTGTAAATGGGATATTTTTCTTAATTTCTTTTTCTAGAAGTTTGTTGTTAGTATGTAAAAATGCAACTAATTTTGTATATTTTGTCTCCTGCAACTTTACTGAATATATTAATTATAGTGGAATCTTTAAGATTTATAATATATAATATGATATTATCTGCAGATAGAGATAGTTTTACTTCTTCCTTTCTGATTTGGAAGGCTTCTATTTCTCCCTCTTGCCAAATTGCTCTGTCTAGAACTTCAGTACTAGGTTGAATAAAACAGTGATAGTAGAAATCTTTGTCTTATTCCTCATCTTACAGGAAAAGCTTATAACTTTTCACTAGTGATTACGATATTAGCTATGAGCTTGTCATATATGACCTTTATTATGTTGAAGTATGTTTGTTCCCTCTATATCCATTTTGTTGAGAGGTTTTATCATGAATGAATACTTAATTTTATCACTTGCTTTTTCTGCATTTCTTGAGATAATTTTTATTTTTATTCTTAATTTTGTTCATGTGTATTGCATTGATTAACTTGAGAATATTAAGCCATTCCTGCATCCCTGGAATAAATTCCACTTGACCATGGTGTGTGATCCATGGTCACACACCATGGTTTAATGTGTTGTTGAATTTGGTTTGCTAACATATGTTAAGATTTTTTTTGCATCTATGTTCATCGGGCATTTTGGCCTATTCTACTCTAGTATTGTCTTTTTTGGTATTGTTACTGAGGTAATGTTGCCCTTGTAGAATGTGTTTGAAAGCATTTCCTCATCTTCTTTTTTCAAATGAGTTTGAGGATTGTATTAACTTTTCCTTAAATGTTTGTTATAATTCAACAGTAAGCCAACTTCTCCCTGTTTGTTTTTGGGGAGGTTTTTAGATTACTGAGTCAATCTAATTATAGTATTGATCTGTTCAGATTTTCCATTTCAGTCTTGGTAGATTTTATGTTTTTAGGAATTGATCCATTTCTTCTACATGTCCAATTGGTTGTTACATAATTGTTCATACTGGTCTCTTATCCTACATACAGGGTCTGGCATAAACAATGCCCCTTCTATTAAATTTTTATTACAAAATCATAAGCATGTAATTCTGTAACATAACAATATTGCACTCAAGCATACCATATGACATTTTAGGTGAAATGTTCACATTAAAACTCTAAATTATTATACCCTACCAACCACACCGATGCAGGCGTTACTTCTGCTGGACCTGTATTTTGTGGTATCTATTGAAATGAATCCTCTTTTGTTTATAATTTTGTTTGAGTCTTCAAATAGTATATCTCTAATTCTATTTAATTATTTAACTGGGCATGAATCTTAATATATTAAGATTCATATAATTCATGATTAAATATTTTAATTTATTTTATAAATTTATCATGTAAGAAATTACTATAGATCCAAATGAAATGATAGCAGATCTTAGGTTAGGATCTTATATGTGCCTTATTGCACCTACAAAATCAGAATCCAGTTTATTTTTTATTTTTTATTTTTTTTAAGATTTTATTTATTTTTAGAAAGGGAAGGTAGGAAGAAAGAGAGAGAGAAACATCAATATGCAGTTGCTGAGGGCTGTGGCCTGCAACCCAGGCATGTGCCCTGACTGGGAATCTGACTGAGAATCGAACCTGCGATGCTTTGGTTCGCAGTCCAAGCTCAATCCACTGAGCTACGCCAGCCAGGGCTTGAATCCAGTTTTTTAAAAAATAGAATGGCCTCCTGTTACTTTAAATAATCATTATCTTTCAAGGAGAGCCCCCATGGGGGAGAAAAATTATTAGCCAAACACTGTAAGTTTTAAATCCTAATAATTATGATTCTACATTAAAGCAACACTCAAAACTCCAATCAATTCTCACATTTTGTGTTTCAAAGGAATCCAGAGTGAGTGGATTAGTTCTAAATATAGTAAAAAGATTCAGGTCTGTTTTGGAGTAGATCAAAGCTTATTTTGAGGAATCCTTAATCAAAGATGTTGTTTGATCCCTGTGGACTAAAAGAAAGGTTGATTCAAGAATGACTGAACAATTCAAAATGGGGTAGAAGAATTTACCTGAAAATATTGATGTGACTATATGGAAAGCTCTGTGAGTTACAAATACCTAAAAAAAAAGATATATTTCTCTTGCACCAACCTGCTGCCATTGGTGCCCCCTACTGTAATATGAATAATATACTGCATGTCCACAAAAAGAAAATAAATAAAAGATATGTGCCAAAGATGACATTGGTAAATAAAGATTTGTATAGTACAGGTTTGTATAAATTTAAGTGGACATCAAGAACTGGGGCACGCAGGAAATTCTTGGAAAACAAAATAACCTCTTCATTTTCCTTAAAAGAAAACCAAAATGTATCTGTTTTGGTGAGATGCTGATATGTTAAATGGTGCTTGAGTGGATACTGCAAAATATAAAGGAAAGTATAAGTATTTTGGAGTTTGTAAAGAATTAGATTTGGAATTCAGCTTTTTCACTTAACTGATTTTATAGTCCTGAGATAGTTATACCTCTGAATTCAGGCCCCCTATAAAGTCACAGTGATTACTACAAACACCCTCATATGACTATAGTTATCAAATACTGGGTTGGCCAAAAAGTCTGTTTAGTATTTTCTGTAAAATAAAAGACACATGCTGTCGTTTTATACCAATAACTTCATTGATTTGGATATTTTGAGCATGTGAGCTAACTCCCACTATTGGCTTTTAGTGAGTAGAAGCCAGGGATGCTGCTGAACCTTTTCTAATGCATAAGACAGACCCACAGCAAAGAATTATTTGGCCAAAATGTCAATAGTACCAAGGAACTTGGCAAACAACTCTTGACATGTTTGATCAGTCACAGCACCTCCTCCATAAACTGCATAAATCTTTTTTGGCTTTTCAGTTGTGTTCTTACCTTTCTTGAAATAATAAAGCATAATATGTCAAATTGTATATCTTCTTCTGTCTTCAATATTAAAATGGCTGCACAAAAATTTGCCAATTTTGATAAGTTTTTTTTTAATTCAGGCTGATATGACAGCTGTCACAATACAATCTAACAAAATTGTTTCCAATGAAGCTAAAGACAACTAAGCACTACTAGAGCTACCATATGGAACAAACAAAATGAACATTTTGGCCAACCCAGGAAAATTAAATAAATTAAAGGTCCAGTGTTATAGTAGGTGTGTTTTAAAATATCTTTCCTTAATTTCTATTTTATTTCTGCCTACTTTCCCCCAAAGAATCACTCTCTAAGGCTGAGGGTTAATTAATGTAAACAAGAAGGCATCAGAAGCATATATTGGGAGATTTTTAATGGACTCATGCCTCCATTTCACACAAACCACCTCTCAGAACTACTGAGACAATTCAGAGACTGCAGCACTAAGTCCTCAAATGCTAATTATCAAGTGATCGTGAATAATGTAGAAGCACTGAAGACCAGGGACAGTAAATGCAGACCTGATTTCCACAGACTGAAAGAACACTGGTTGGATTTTTGCACAAAAAGGCAGTGTATTCTAATCTAGGAACTCTGCTCTTCCACTTACTAGCTATGTGACTGGGGCAAATTACTTAGCCATTGCTGCTTCAGTTTCCCATCATGCAAAGCAATAGTAGTACCTCATGCACAGACAATAATAGTACCTCCACCATGAAGAGTCTGTGAGGATTAAATGAGTTAAAGTTTGTAAAGGGCTTAAAACTACATAACATATAGTCATCTCCAAGTAAATGTTTGTGAAATGAATACTTAAGTAAAACAAGCTACCATTTTAATTTTGTCTTTAAAACCATACTGCTAACTGATTTAAAGATGACCTTTTGAAGAAAAATAATCTCATTGATAATTAGGAGTGAGAAGATCAAATATAATTCAGTGCCCAGGCTCGCATAAGAATGCCACACAAATGCAACGTTCACTTAAACCAATGAACGTTTCAAAGATAGTGTGTTTCTATGCGTTACAATGTTAAAAACTTGTAAGAACCACAGTGTGATGTGACCTTGTTTTAATTAACAATGTAATGTTAGAGCTGTCACTGATAAAAAAAATGTTAGATGGATTTCACCAAAGCATCAAAGACCATGTGTCTTCTCTGGCACATTCTAATAATGATAATAATGATAGAACATATTTGCCTAGCTGATTTAACTTTGCAGAGAATTAACCAGTCTTTCACTTAATCTTTCCAGTAGTCCTGGGCAGCAAGATATTATTACTTATCTTTCACAGATGAGAAAATTGAGGTTCAATGAGGTTCAGTAATTTGTTTGTTTAAGGTCGCTCCCTTAACAGTTCATGGTCCGATTCCCTGCAATGCCTTCATATATTGCCTTCATATAGTGCCTAAATCATAAATCAAAAACTTCCATCATTCTTATTCACTATATTCCTTTGAAACCAAGCAGGAGGCAAATACCCTTTCACAATGGGGAGACTCAGCAGAGCTTCTGTGTACAGCTGTGCCAGAGGCACTCGGCACAACTCTAGGGGCTGACATTCACACAGTGGTGTTTGTAAATGGTGCTCCCTAGAACCACAGTGCCCAACTTGTACAACCCCATGAGGCACATACGAAGCGACTAGTTTCACTGATCCAAAAGCCTAAGTCAGAAGCAGCAAGCAGCAGTAGAATTGATGTCCCGATTTCCATTTCATTGTGCGGTTTCACAGCAAAGATGAACAAAAATGAAATCAAACAAAAGTAACTTTAAGAGGAAATCTGTCACTCAGGTTGAATTTTCTCTCACTTGAAACTTCATGCTGTCCATATTCAATGGAACAGAATGACATTTGATTGAACTGACCGGGAAAGAAAGTGACAAGATATATCTAGACTCAGCCTCTCAAATTTGGTTTATTGTTTAGTGCAGCAACCCCTGAAATTAAATGAACACATACAGGAGATTCATCATAATGCTATCTGTGGAATCGTGTTATGGGGCGCTATTACAAAGTCCTCCCACAGCTCAGCTCCCAAGATGGACTCGATAGTCTGCAAAATAGCATATTATATTTATGTGAGCCTAAAACATCTTTTTTCCATTTTTCTACTTAAATTAGAAATCTTGTAATTGGATTTTTCAAAGCTCTTTGTGTAGTGATTATCTATAATCCATTCTCAAGTATTCTTTCTCAGTAAACCTGTAAGAGACACAAAGAGATATCTCACACCCTCCCTTCACAACTGCTTAACGGTTCTCTTTGAAACTGGATACTGTAATGAGTCTTTTAAAAAAGAAAATGGGCCATTTTAACTTTTGAAAACTAAGTAGGAATTACCAGGCAAGAAAAGAGGCTTAAGGTTTAGTCAGAGGTGAAATGAGGGTCAAATAAATTACATAACATCATCAGGAATGCTACAAGAAATAATTAAGCCAACAAAAATATTTAAGTGTCTTAATTAGTGTTTAGAGGCATTGGCAACATACATCATTAGCTATCATGAAGGAACACCATAGAATTAAAACATTTCTAAAATCAATTTTGTAAAAGCAGAGAAGAAATCCACAAAGAAAACATTGAAAATGAAAATAAAAGTTGACCAATGTTGTTGAAATTTTTAGTAAAATAATTGAAATGTCTGAGAATGAAATAGCAGTAAGTTATATATTGCAGAACAAACAACTTTAAAATTGTAATTTAAGTATGTTTCCTATGGCTTCAAAGTTTTGTTTTCTTAAATGAAAGATAATGTTTTCCATGAGAATGAGCCAGCAAAGACTGACAACAGTGATTAGGTTGTACCTTTCTGCTACTTAGCAGCATGCAAATTAGGAGAAGCCATTTAATACCTCAGATTGTTTATCTATGACATTCTTGATGCATAGCATGAGAGATTAAACTATTAGCCAGAAAACAAAAAAAGATTCACATGACATTTGCACTGCAAATCACAGTCATGTTCCATTGGCCAGAATGTTTTCTAGAAGCTGACATTCAGCTTTTCAGTGTTAGGAATAAGTCAGTCAACAAGAAGCAAACTCAGTTACTAGTTAGTGTACCTAGGTAGTGCATTTAAATCATGGAATGATGCATTTAATAAGCAATGCCTTGGTTGCCTGCTGCATTCCAGGCACTGTTACTCAGTCAGATTACAGAGAGGAAAAGACTGGAATTGCAGAAGTTAGCTAGACAGCAGACAAAGAAGCATTACAAAGGGCAGCATTGGGAACACAGAGAAAAGTCACCTAAGTCCACCCGTGGGCATCAGAGGAGACTGGGCTAAGGCAAACCTCCTGAAGGAAAACTAGAGTGTTTTTTTCTGCCTTATATAATTTTATAAACAAATAAAAAGAGGACTTCAGAATGGAATACAGATCATTTCCTCACAAGTAGCTTTAAAAAAGAATCTATATAAAATGTTTTCAATTCAACTATAAAATATCAACAGAAAATACATATAGCAAAGATTAAATATTTAGTAAAACCTAACCTTTGGAGAATCCTGAATTAAGTCTTTCTTGACAGTATGATTTTAGAAAGACTGTTTCAAAACTATTTTACCAATAATAATTTTATGATTACATCTCACTGTGTATCCACTATATGGTAGAAATATTAATAGAATTTAATAATTTAAACTTACATGTATGAGAAAGAGCTGATTGGGAAAGCTAGGATAAGATAAAGAAGGCTAGTCCAGCTTGAGACAAAAGAAGTGTTTGTAGAAGCAGAGCATGTTCTAAGAACTACAAACAAGGACTTGGGTGTGACAGGGTTAGCGGCACCCTGTGGGCATCAGGAGCATGAAGAAGTGGGCAGGGGTCAGATGGCAGAATGCCATTTATGTCTGATACAGAGTATAGGTTACATATGAGGACACCAATGGGGAACCACTGGAGAATTTAGAGTTGATGAGTATCAAAATCATAACAGGATTGAAGATATTACTCAGAAAAGCAGGCACAGTTTGTTGAATTTTATATTGTATTGAGTAAAACTACTTAGTAAAAGTCACTAGATAAGTGATTGAAAAATGGCCCCAATTTTTCTTTCTTCTATCTGTCAACTGTCATCAAGAGGCGGGGAGTCTCTTTCTCCACCCCTAGCACTTGAACTACCTTTGTGACTTAATTGGCCAGAGAATGTAGCTGAAGCGAGCGTGTGTCAGTTAGGAGCCTGAGCCTGTCTGTCTTCATTCTCTCAAAATCCTGCCTCTTCTGCCATGAGAACAAGCCAACCTTGTGGAGGACAAGACACCACTCAGTAGTAACCCAGTTGTTACAGCTTAGATCATCTGCAATCATCTTTCAGCCAGATACCTCAGACACATGTGAGAAAGTCCAGACAAATTCAGCACTGCCTGCCCAGCCATGGCTACCAGCAGACAGGTGTGAGCCCAACAAGAGCAGCGGGACCCCCAAGCTGACTGGGGAACAATAATTGAGGATTATTATTTTATGTTGCTGCTTTTGGAGTTGTGTATTACACAGCAGTGGGGAACTGATACACACACTAATAAACCTTTTTATGAACAAACACAATAACAGAAAAACCCATTTTAAATTAAAAATCAAACATAAACCCTTAATAAAGAACATAAACTAGTTGTTAAAGTCCTTCTATAGCATACTCAGGCATTACTGAGGTTCTAATTATTAATATGGCTCACCCTCATCAAGTCAATAGACTTTCTGAGGATGTATTGGACCTCCCTGTTCTTCAATTTCCCCATTACAGTTTCAGCTGCCTCCCTCTCTCTCTCCCTCTCTCTCTCCCTCTCTCTCTCCCTCTCTCTCTCTCTCTCTCTCTCTCTCTCTCTCTCTCTCTCTCTCTCTCTCTCTGGCTGCTATGCTACCTCAGTGATCTGAGGGATTTATTTGAAGATTCTTAAGCTAAATAGCAGAATGATACTATTTGAAAAGTAGGTAAAGCTTACCATTTAATATTTTTCCTGCATCTAACACATTTCTTCGCACATGGAAGGAAAATAAAAATCTTTGTTATTGAATTAATAGATCTTTCCTTATTCCTCATCCTACACCCCTAGCACCATTTCCCTTGCCTCAATTTTAAATTTCTCTTTACTTCACTCATCTTTGTTCATTAGTCTCACAGAAGAAATGTTATTTCACCCACACTAACACTTCCACTTAATAGTCCCACACCACCTATTTCTTCTTCCGGGATGTTCATTCATCACTTTCTTCCTCATTTTCTCATTTTCTGCCAAATCTTTCCACCCATTCTATAACCTGTTCTGTCCTCTCCTGTCAGAGAGGAGGACTTGCTCTTACTTAGCCTGTCAGTAAGGTTGCTCTTTTACCTACCTGTAGCCACTAAATTTTAGGGAGAAAAAAGATGATTTAAATGTAATGCCTCTATACTTTCTTCTTCTATTTAACACTTACTTATACCAGCAGGGTCCAACTCCTTTTATATCATATATATTATTTTCTATCACTATGATTTTACATGATTACAGAGCAAACAGAACTGTGACATCTTTCACAGTTGAAGAACCACCATTTAGTAAATATTTACTATGTGCTAGATACAATGCTAAGCACTTTATATATATTCATTAATTATTCAGAACAATCCTGTGAGGTATTTTGATTTTATAAATAAGGAAACTGAGACACTAAGTTAATTTTTCTCTTCTTTATCTATTTGTGATCTTGGAATCATTAATTTTGCAAGTCTGAGTAGCGTTGGTACAAGTGGAAACTCACTCAGGTACTAATCAACCCCAATGACCGCTCCGTGACTCAGGGTCTAACGTGTACCAACACTACTCTGGGGAAGGCCACCGAAGACCTACACATCAAGTGGCTCTTCATTGTTTACATCCCAATAGATTTTCTACCGGATTTGGCCCCACTTATTCCTTATACTATAAGGAATAATAATTTTAAGACTGTATAAATGCAACTACTCCTTAACTGTTAAGGAGTTAAAATTACATTCAGCCCTTTGAAGGCAACCACAAGGCTGATGTGGCCCCCAGTGAAAATGAGTTTGACACCCCTGCCTTATACATTATGAGGATACCCCAGCCTTTATCAATGTTTTTTAATTTCTGAATTTTTAATCCCATTCTTCTCTTTCTCTGGCAGCATATATTAGCATTTACTTATCTCTCCTATATTAAGAAAACTCTACTCTTTCAATTCTACCTCACCTACATAACCACTACCCTAACTTTTCTTTCTCAATCCCCAGTGAACAAGACATCTACCTGAACTATTTCTACTTTCAAATCTGTCATTCATTTTCCCACCCACTGAAATCTCAGTTTTACAATAAGCACTTCATCGAAACTGCTCTTTTCAAGGCCAACAATAATCTCTCATTACAAATCAAATAAAACCTATTCACTTCTTATCTGCCATGACCTTTTTGAACATATCATTGGCACTTCAAACTCAATATGCTTAAAAAATAAACTCATTGTCTCCATTTGCCACTCAGTTTGCTTTTCAGTCAGGTTTTCATCTTACTTAACTGAAACTCTGTTATCCCATTTTAGTAGGTTCAGAACCTTCCAGAATTTTCTCCCAATCTCCCTTTCACTCATCTGATCTTTTCACTCAACTCCTGATTTCTACCTTGGTGAAACCTAATCAGTGATTCTTAACCCGAAAAACACATTAGAATCACCTGGAGAGATTTTAAAAACATACCTATGCCCAGACTCTAATCCCAGATTAAGAGAATCTTACAGGGTAGACTAGCAGCATGGATAACTTTTAGTATCTTCAACTAATTTAAATTGCAGCCAGGATTGATATCCATTGTTTCACATTCTCCTCAGTGTAATAGCCCAACTCAGGCCCACAGTAGCTCTTCCCTGGATTACTTTAATCCTCTCTCATTTTTCTTCAAGCTCACAGTCTCTCTTATGACTTTCAGTCACATTTTTGCTAAAATCTATAAAACACAACTTTGAACATGCATTGCCCTGCTCATATAACTTACAGAATAAAGTTCAACCATTTTGTATAACAGATAGGACCTTCCAGAAAAAAATACTTAAGACATAGTCCATACTATTTAGTAATTTGCAGTATAATGAAGAAAAACATATATGAAAAAGTCAAAAGAAATATGAAATATAAGTTTTCTCTGTATCCACTTTCTATTGGTTAGCATAGTATATATGCAGGGAACTGAAAAATATCTACTGAGCTGAATTTAAAGGCCATTTTTAAGGCTAAATTTCAGCTAACTCCAAAATTCAATACAGTCAAATATCTCATATGCTTGTGCCTGGTAAGAATTTAATGACAGTGCATTAAATGCCAGATTATACACTACACTACTTTTTTACAGTGTCACACAGTACAAGTCAATGCAATGAAGAAGAAATCTGTACCTATACTCTTTTTCAAGCATTTCAAAGCATTTTATATACAAAACTAAAGGAAAGGAAGGAAGGGAGAAAGGAAGAACAGAAGAAAAGGAAGGCAGACAGGCCAACTCTTACCTTGTTACAGGTAGTCATGCCCTATGAGTTCTCTGTGTAGGTACAGGGAGCAGGAGAGGTCCAGTACATGTCTCCCCAACTTTTCAGTTTCTCGAAACAAAGTGTCTGCTATCCGTCTAATTCTCTCAACTAGAGTTAGCCAAAAGGAGAAAAGCTGGATGATGAAAAATACTATTTGATATCTTTGAATATATTGCTTTTTCAGGTTGATGTATCAACAATAAAAGTGAGAAAATAGTTAAAACTTTTGAAAAGTCTAATTTAATCATTACTCTATTGGCTATCGTGCATCAAGTCACAATTCACCTGTATAGTCTTGTATAGTAGCAAAGGACTTGCCCATGCAAATAAAGAACAGGATCACTCAGCCATAGACACAAATTCTTAGATCTTCTCCTACCTATTAAAACCATCTGATACCAAACTTAAAATCATAAAATGTACTGCCTTGTGTTAAAACTGGAAGTTTTCATGTTAAGGCAACAGGGATATATAAACATAAAGTAAAATAAAGCTATAGGATGTTATTCCAAAAACAGAGAGCCTCAAAAAGTTATCACAGACCAATCAGTTAGTTACTCACTGATGCGTACTCTCATACCCTAACCCACACCATGGCATACTACAGTGGCTAGCTACCAAGTTACTCAAAGAGGGTAAGAGCACATGCACACTCATAAGCACATACAAAACACATGTGAAAACTGGTGAAACATGAATAAGGTTTGTATTTGAGTTAACAGTATTATCGTACCAACATCAAACCCTTGGTTGATGATACTGTGGTTTCATAAGATGTCATCACTGGGGGATGAGAGAAGGGGGTACTCAGAGTCCCTGTGCTATTTTCATAAGTTCTTGTGACTCTTAAGCTATCAAATATTGACACCTGTGTAAATGGTGAGATTTGCCATGGATTTTTTATTTTAAAAGATTGAAAAATTTGTCAGTTTCCACACGAATTCAGAGGTTTTCCTCAATTGTAACTGAAGTGCTTTTAAAATAAAACACTAGAAAACAGAGTTTCCAAATATAGTTCATGAAAGAGAGTCCATTTTATATCCCAATTTTATTAACCTTTTCTGAATAGTCACAACATTGATCTATTGGGGATAATCTAATTAGTATATTTGAAATTCCATTTATTTTTTTCTATTGATATGCATGATATACACTTATATATAATACAGAATTTTCAGTGTTGTTTGAAAGGACATAGTTTAATAAATAAGAGGCATGATCTATAATTTCAAACAAACCTAGGACAAATTCATAATTTCCAAAATAATATGGGTTTTTTTCTTTGTTCCAAGTATATTAATGATATAATGAATGCAGAAACTCCAGCACAACTGTTATTCCTGTCTTCGAGTTCATACAGTATTGAACCATTGCAAAATCCATATGGACCATCTAATTAGTTTTATGCATAATTAAAATGAAAGGAAGAAGTCATTTCATTGACTCGTAGGGCAGTATATGTTGGTTCAATGTCAAAAGCATTCTTTACAAATTTAATTTCTAACAAACTTTAACACTTTTAATTATTCTGCCCAGAAAAGATTCTAGGTAATGTATCCGTCTTTGAAAGTTGCTACCAACTAACAGACCAGTGGTCTCCAGGCTGTCTCAGCCTCCATCATGGAAACCAACGTATACCTAATTGCCCATGTCAGTAAGTTCCAGAAATACAAAAGATGGCCACAACTTCTCTTTTGTAGTGGAACTGCTAATAGGATGATTTCCAAAGTATCTTCCCATTAGTCTAAGATGAATAGAACACAGGAAATCCCTCTGTTTACATTCTTTCAAACGAAGTTTATACAACATTATTACAGAATGGCTTTGCAACTTCCATTCTTCTCTCCCCTCATTTCATAAATGAAACAAAATAAATGTAGTATAAAATTATACATTCTGTAATAACTTAGGAAAAATGTACATACATGTTTAAGGCCTTTAAATATTTATAAAACTTTCTGGTAGAACTGAAAACCACAAATGTTAAAATGACTAAAAAAATGTGGGTAAAAACAGAACTAAGAAATTGTTCAGATGGGACAACTATAAGCAAATATTTGTAATATCGAGACCAAGGAAAATGAACCATCTATTTTATCAACAGACTGAATGAACTGCATTCAAACAGTCATTGGGATTGAGCAAGAGACAGTCTTCTCAAATGAGATAGAAAGGATAGTTTAAAAAAATATGAGAAGAAAATAACTTCCAAGCTAAGAAATCAGAAACCCACATGCATCCCTGGCCATTTTTGAAACTGAGGGCTACCTAAGTACTTGACTGCTCACTACTGATTTCTGTGAAGGAAAAAAGGAAACATAAAAAGGAAAGAAAAAAAAAGCCCACTCTAAAAAAATGGAAAGGGAGAGTGCTCTAGAGGTACAAAATAGTATGTAATGAAAAGGGTAATTCAGTTTTAACTACTACCTATTTGACTGACAGAGAGCTGCAGTGGTGTGTTAGCCTTGGGGAAGCATGTCAGCTAGTCTATACATTCTTATGTGATTGATGTATTCAGGTAACTATTACTTGCCAACAATAATTATTATCACTGGATATATTTTTCCATTCCTTTAACAAAAGCAACTTTAAGATGTTAAAACAGATAGGCTTTCAGAGCTCAAAGGTTAGGATACAAATAAAATTATCTCAGTCCACGCCATGCTGGAGAAGTTTGTAAAGGAAATGTCACTAAAGCCATATACAGTCCCACTAGCCACCGAACACAGGACCAGACCCGGGAACACATCCATGACAGAAGGCCAGTGAACTTGGGAGACTTTCAGAAACAAGAAAAGCAGTCACATTTGGAGCCAAAGGCCCAAAAGGCAAGTGTTTCTGACATCACCCAGAAACACCAGCTCTTCAGATGGCGACTTCAGATTCTTTTAGCAAGTGCAATTTTACAAGCTGAACACAGTTCAAATCTGATGAACTCTTCATGACATAGAAGTTCATGTCCGACTTTTTAAAAGTCTTGATTTCAAGAAAATGCTGATTACGAGCCATGAAATCCCTTGGAAATAAGAGTCTGGAGTGCCTCTTCTGAACAGTATAAAAAATCTTCCTTCAAGATCACCTCAGAAGTTAAGTTTCTATGCATATGTTCAATGTAATCAGCCTTGAGGATCACTTGATTTATTCTTAGTTAATGGGTTACCTACAAAGGAAGAAGAAAATATAATCATTTCATAAAACAGCTATAATCTTAAAACTCCAAACACAATTTAGTATTAGAAATTAATATGTAATTCAAAATGCTGGTATGTGCTCTATTAAATTATTGAATCTTAAAAGACTACCATATTCAGATGTTTTCAGCTTATAGAAAATACACCCATATTTTTATCTTTATTACTTCACAGCATTTTTAGAGCCACTTGTACAATTATCTAAATGACTCCAACTGTGTCCAGGAAGATCTTAACTGGTGAAGCTGCCCCTGTCAGGCCCAAAGAATGAGCCTGGAATTCCTGTGCTTTGCACTGGCTTGGTGGACACAATCCAGAGACTATAAATGCATCATGCCAGGCCCCAGTGAAGGAAGACCTTTGTGCACAGGAATGCAGTTAGACCACATTGTCAAGAAAGCCCTTGGGAATTGGCTCCATAAAATCCATTCTTGAAATGGTTTAAAAACTGAGGGCTTATTTGACTCATTTCAGGAAAGTTAATTATTCATGAGGGTGTTTAGAGTTGCCTAACAGTTCATTTTGAGGAATCGTTATAACAAAAACAGCATTCTTAAAAAATTACTGTGGATACTTTGGTTTTCTTCCATTAGTTGACATAGTAACTTGTCCTTTCATGAATCACTTACAGAAAGGCTATTTTTCTTTTCCTTTGTTTTGTTGTTTTAGTGATCAACTATGAAAAAGAAACATCAAACAAACAAAAGCTAGCTCTAGATTTTGTTCTACCAGAGCTAGTCTCAAATTCTACCACAAAAAGAAAGATGTAAAATTCAAAAATGTACTTTCTGCACATAGGCAGCCATTGTACCTGTCTCTCCAGTCAGCTCTCATTACCCAGGAGGGATCTGCTGCCTGTGTATTGGAAATGTCTTAGTCCTGCCCTGGCTGGCGTAGCTCAGTGGATTGAGCGCAGGCTGGAAACTAAAGTGTCCCAGGTTCGATTCCCAGCCAGGGTTCATTCCTGGGTTGCAGGCCATAACCCCCAGCAACCACACATTGATGTTTCTCTCTCTCTCTCTGTCTATCTCCCTCCCTTCCCTCTCTAATAAATAAATAAATAAATAAATAAATAAAATATTAAAAAAAAAAAAGAAATGTCTTAGTCCCATGAACAGAGGAACTCTGGGAAGAATTGAATTGAGGCGGAAGTTTACAAACATACATAAAGGGCCCCCTGCCCTCCAGAGGTTGTAGGGGGTGGGGGGGGGGGTCTTAGGTAGGGCAGCAACTTCCCATTCAGTGGTCATTTTATACAGGAGTGGCTTCCAGGTTGAGTGTCAGTGTAAGAACAACATGGGAAGGGAATAGGACTATTTCTATGTACATTCTGATCATTGTGAAAAATACAAAATCTTTATTATTGTAAGCTTTCTTGATAAACATTAATTTAAAAAATCTTTGATTTCCAGTGGCAGACAAAGATCCACCAGCTTCTTCTGAAAATCCTGAGTAGGAAAAACTCTGAAGCATAATATAAGACTACATATATTTCTAAAACTAGTGCTTGGAAGGACAGGGAAAGAGGAAGTGATACAGAGAGGAAAAGAGATTGTGAGAGAACAGATAGCTCAGCAAGGATTCAGCACAGGCACCTGGGGGGTCATGTGTTGGCTGTAAAAATGAGAGGCATGTCCTCTGAGTCATTTCAAGCCCAGTTTCTAAGTAATCTACTGGTGGGTATGGTAGATGCATTCTTATATTTTTATTCCAAGCTAAGCTAAGTATTTCATTCTGCTGCTTCATGTAAATATGCAGAGTGATTCTCTCAGCTACTTATATGTTAAAGCTTTGTTTTCAAATAGTTTTATTTTTTGCATTTTAACATTTTATTGTTTATGCTATACAGTTGTCCCACTTTTCCTCCTTTACCCCACTCAAGTAGACATCCAAACTGACTGTACAATACCAAAGGTTTATGCACACAGAACAAATTTTTCTCCATCTCAGTAGATAAAACATAAGCATATATATAAACATATAAACACATATAATTATACCACCTATACCATCAGAAATATCATAAGTATACATTCTTATTACAATAAGTTTCTATCAGCTAAAATAATCTCTAGAAAACCAAAATTGAAACCTAACTAAAAGAAGTATTTGTTTAAATAAGCATGGATTGAAACATAATTAAAACAAATTTTTCACACTCTAATTTTACAAAATATTCCTAGTCTATTAATACTGAAAATATTCTAGCACATTTTATGAGATTAAGAGTACTGAATAAGTTATTTCTAATATCAGATGAAAGTGGACAATTGTTTTAGATTTGATTTCTGCAAACTGCCTGATTTCGATCACAAGACCATGTAGCTCAGCATTCTGGATTCAGGTCAGTGTGGCAGTAATACTATTCAGGATGGATGTGTCATGCAACGTTTGGAACCCTCAGTTTTTCTATACGTAGACAGGGGATAGCCCTGTTAACCTTACAGGGTGCTGTGAGGATCAAATATTATAATGTTTATGAAAACACCTAGCTTTGGCAACTGAAGTACTATAAAAACAAAAGTTTTAGAGTTTTTTTTTTAATTGCATAAATCTTTGACAAGTGAACCACTAAAAATAGATTGAGCCCTGGCTGGTGTGGCTCAGTGGATTGAGTCCCAGCCTGTGAACCAAAAGGTCACCAGTTCAATTCCCTCATATGCTTGGATTGTGGGCCAGGTGCCCAGTTGGGGGCATGCAAGAGGCAACCGACTGATGTTTCTCTCCCCCTTTCTCCCTCCATTCTCTTCTCTCTAGAGATAAATAAAATCTTTAAAAAATAATTACCTTCTTTAAAAAAATAGATTGAAAGGATCACACTAACAGACATGTTACAGTTGGGGAACTTGTGGAATCCAAACAAAGGCTAAGTAATGACTTGCCCTTTTCAATGCAGCATAAATGTGAACACGTATCAGTATTCTCCCCGACAACCTCCAGATTTTGTACCAAATGAAATGGCAAAACCAAAGATTTCTTTTAAAATATTTATTTATTTATTTATTTATTTATTTATTTATTTATTTATTTAGAAAAGGAAGGGAGAGAGAGAGAGAGGGAGAGAAACATCAATGTGTGGTTGCTGGGAGTCATGGCCTGCAACCCAGGCATATGCCCTGACCGGGAATTGAACCTGCGACACCTTGGTTCTCAGCCTGAGCTCAATCCACTGAGCTACGCCAGCCAGGGCCAAAACCAAAGATTTAAAAATTCACAGAACATGATTTTGAATAGAGGTATGTCATCACCAAATTTTCATCACCTAATATGTAAGAACCAAATAACATTTTAAAATAAAATTTTTGTCTAAAATTTAACACACAAAATCACAACCTTTTTCTGATTTATACACTCATTAAATAAGGCCACCTGACTAGAGTTTAAATTCTGGCGTGCCAGTGGGGCGAGGGTACCAATGTCACTTTACCCTTGGTAGACTATAAACTGGCACTTCCTGATACTGAAGAGTTGCCTGAGCAATATTAATGCAATCCAATGTTTAAATTTTTTCTCACTTAAAAGTAATTTTTCACACACAAAGTTAAGCATTACCTTATTTTTAGAACCTAAATATTACCCTCTTTTCACTCAAGCCATCTCTCTTGGAAGAGGCCAAATAGTAAAAGTTTTACCTTCTAAGGAAGATTTTTAGCAAGTTTTCAGTGACTAAAAGCAGGAGGTTGTAACAAAACCAGTTTTACAGGATGGGAAATAACATTTGCTACCATGAATGCACTGTCTTCTAGTTCTGAGGGCAATAGACATAAAAAACTGCACGAGGGAGAGAAATGGTCCTGCAATCACGGTTATGCCTGGAGCTTCATACGCTATAACCACCATCTCAGTAAATTTGCCTTCCTAAAGGCAATATCTTTCCACAGCCATTCTCATTTATGTAAATGTTATTTGTGTGTACTTCACACCAACCAATTGTTAAATGAATCTATTTGGCTGCTGAACACATGCAAAATGAGATAATGATAATAATAGTAACAATAATAATAAAATAACACCTTTCCTAGTCACAAGCACAAAATTATCTTGGTAATGGTTCACCAGGATGAAGACGCTAATCTGCTAACATTAAAAAAGAAAGCACTAACTCTTTAAGATGACAGCATCCATTTATTTCTCCCTGTCCAACAAATCTATTACATATAGAAGGAGTGCCAAACTCATTTTCACCGGGGGCCACATCAGCCCTGTGGTTGCCTTCAAAGGGCCGAACATAATTTTAGGACTGTATAAATGTAACTACTCCTTAACAGTTAAGCAAGAGCTTGGTGCTGCTGCTGGGTAGAAATAAGGTGCCAGGCAGGATAAAACAAGATGGAGGACTGGATTCGGCCCATGGGCCTTGTGTTCGCCACCTGTGACATACAGGGTCCTGATTAGATTTCTCAAAAAAAAATTATACTGGGATCATGTCTTTTAATTGTATACTAAATGTATAGGTAAATCACCAATTTGAAAAAATAAAATCGGGTAAATGGCATCTGTAATATTGGTTAAATTCACATCAAGTGAAGTCAACTATTTTGTACATTTCTCATTTTATATTTTGAGCATTATGAAATATCCACTGCTTACCTTCAAGTTAAAAGATCAATGAAAAAAGACTCAAAAGGAAGGAAATTTGAGAAACTGTTTTGTCCCCCACATGTAAAAGATGCTTTTATAAAGCTTTTAAGACTATTATATTTATGGAGTCTAATTTCTCCCCCTGTTTAAGCCCTGCTGAGGAGGTTATCACCATATTGGGAAATAGAATGGGAAATGCCACATTATGGTGAGGGGCACAAGGACAAATAGCCAGGGCTCTGCAGGAAAAGCACCTGAGTGCAGATACCTGCCTTGTATAACTTTCTAACACTGTGGGGCTGAATAATTTAAACTCCCTGAGCCTTAGTCTCCCCACGTGTAATAGGACAATGGAATTATTAGCCCCCATATGTTTGCTACTGCAATTAAATCAGATAATTTTTTAATGTGTCTGCCTAGCTAAATGCTTTTTAAATATTCAGAGGTGGTAGCAGTAGTAATTCCCAATGAAAGACACAAAAGATACTACATGGGATATGTATTGGAGGGGACATTACTTCTTATTTCTCTACAAATACTGACTTAAAGTTAATTTTCTGTGTCTTACTGTAACTGATCATGCAATTATATCTTTCCATATTCTTGTCAATGATAAAAGCATGTATCTAGAATGAAGCACCACTCTTTTGGCCAACTTTGGGAGAGACATTATCTTTTAGACAAGGTGACAGAGGGTAGTGGGTAGAAAGGATGTATCTTGAAGCTTAGCTAAGCTCAGTTTTACTGATAAATCAGCACATGACCTTGAGTGAAACAGGTATAATATTAATGTCTGTGACAGAGCTGTATGAGCTGAGAAGTTACTAGCTCAAGTGTTTAGAACAGTTCTAGGCACATAATAAGCACTATGAAAGTGGTAACTATTCTTCACATACATACATTTCTAGAAATGCAAATGCACCAAATTCCTGGGGTTTGCCCCTAATTATTTCTAGGTATACATTACTAGTCTCCACAGGTACATCATTCCATTCCTTTTAATTCTTTGTCTTTGTACTGGACCATCTGCCATTAGACTTTGAATGCAGGACAAATGTTTAGGAAATTAGCACTATACTTTAACTATTTAGGCATAAAATTAATGTATAATTATGGCAAAACAAAATACAGATTTGTAAATTTCCTTATTCGTTATTGATGGTTGCTCTGATATTGTTTTTCTTTGAGTTTTTTTAAACTTCAGTAGTTGTTTGCCAGTATACATAAAATTGTGAAATCACTGCCAAATTTCCACAGCATCAATGTGAATCTTATTTTATATTATCTTAAAATATATTCTCTGTTTAGTGTGTTCATTAAAATCTTATTATGAGGACCTACCAAATAATATTTACATTCCTGTGAATGTTAAATGGATTGCATACACACATACACACAATAATAGAAGACAATGCATTATGAACATTACAAGTCAATTTCATTTTCTAAAAATTTAAATTTTCATTAGGATACCCAGGTTATTAGGGAAACATTTACTTTTGGACTGATGAACATTTTATCTAGACAACTGGGAGGCAAAAGCAATGACTACTATTTCCAAAAGGGGGTGGCAGGTTCAAATGCAGTGCATGTCCCATCTTTCCAATGTGGTTTGCTAATAATATCACAAATAGGCACCACTTCAAACATTCTAATAGATGGATTTAACTTACTCGATAAAGATAAAAGGAAGAATAGAATACCTTCATAATCCTAAATGTTGATGTGAATGCATTTTTCCTTGCTTGGAATATACTTGCTGCTTCACTGCAACTGTATTTTTTTTAATGTAGCTCTTACCAGTACATGAATTAAGCTCTTACTTCACATTTTGTGCATTAAATGTGCCATTAAAACATCGTTACTCTGCAGGAGCAGGTTTTTGCATTTAAGCTGAAGAAAAGTCTGCCACTGAGTTGGCCATAACTGCACATGAATGCACTTGTCCTATCTTAGAGCCCCTCATACAGTGAAGTGTCACAAAACGAAAGCCACCTGTCTGAGTAATCACTCAATAGTAAGCTGACTGGGCAGTTTTTAGGTATAAATGTGGCACTGCAGGTCAATGACATATGAATCACCTCCATAAATATACCCACCTATACAAAAAATAAGCCTCTACTTTACTTTTATGATGATGGGGTACTTCCAATGGACTCTGAAACCTTGCATTTTCAATTAAACTTGCAGTTTAATTTTCCTTCCTAAGAAAGACTAGTGCTAAATTGGTCTAATCATTTATTTTAACATTTGGGGCACCAAAGGTCATTTGTTTAATACTTCAGCTAGAGTTAGCATTCCCACTAAATGATCTTGTTATCTGTTCTATAAATTCTTTAAAAATTTAACAACCTCAGGTGATTGGGACAATAGTTATTTCAAACAACAGAGAGCATTTCAGTAGCTAACTAATTATATTTAGGTGAACTCAGTATGGAAGTAGAAAATGGCATAGAATCTTCCTAGATTTCTGGAGAGAACCAGAACACCAAACGTAACTGAGGAGAGAGAGAAAGGAGGCCTTACCCTGACAAGAGTTTTATACCAGTGTTATTACCTGCTAGTAGTTTTAGAAATTTGGACAAGTCACTTAAAAATCTCTGAATCTCCAGGGTTCATATCTCGCCAAGTGAGTCCATTGGACCCAGTAAGCTTCTAATTCCCTTCTACCCCCAAATGACTCTGACTTTTCTCAAGAAGCACTAATTCCATATGGGATAAACGTTGGCCCTGATTTCCTAAGTTCATCAGTGGTATATGCCTGGTGTAGACTTCATTTTTCTAAAAAGTCTACTCATCATATTAGAATGCAGAACTAGTGAGCTTTTACCACAAATACAACATCTGTCCATGGCTTTAGGCTTCCTATGCTGCGCATGTGGAGATCTTGCATGCAAACGAATCTTTCGAACAGATGGACCTGCACTGTTTCTTGGAACTTTGAAAGCTGTACAGCATGCCTGCCATGAACTCTCCTACATGACGCATGAAAACAGACGACTGCTTGCACTGCCATCTCTGTGCACTCACCCACTCAGAAGCAGATCAACATTCCTCTCTGCATGACCTTCGCTGCTAGTAAAACATTCCCTCAGGTCAATTTTTGTAGTGAATAAACTTCATTTGGGACAATAAGGAAACTTAAAATGTCCCTTGTCCTTCTCTTCCCCTGGACCCTCATCATACACTTCAGTTTATTCAGGTCGAAAACAACACCCCTCAAAATTAAGGTAACTTTGAAACACAACAGTAAAATGGAGTTCAGTTATATTTCCTTTAGAAATGTCAAAAAGTCCTTAAAAAGAGGAAATGATTATTTTGAATGCTTCGAGGAAATCTCAATAGATTTTTAAAGATATTATTCCATATACCAGCATAGTTCACACGTTGAGAGACAGTTGAGATTTTGAATTTGGTTAAAAGGTACTTTACCTGCTAAGTGTGACATCAGGTTCATGTTTTAGAATCACCTCTCATTTGTGAAGGTGTAATCTGAATTGATAGCTTTTACCCACTCTTTGTCATTAAGCCTTAATTTAAAAGCCAAAGCCTGATCAAGTATAACACTCCTCAAGAATTTCAGATTCACTACATTTGAGGGCTAGCAGAGGTAAACAGTAAAAATTGTGCTTAAAAGTTGGATTTAAGTTACATGGAGTTTTGGTAGAAGAATTGCTAAAACTTGGAAGAAATTTGTCTTAGACCATAGATTAACTAAGAAAGCAACATTTTCTCTTCGCCTCCTTATTGGTTTGTGTTACAAACACAAATGGTTTCTAGTAACAATGTATCTTTGAGGTACCTGTCCAAAAAAGAACATGTTTCTGGAAGACAAAGCTAGGACCATGCCCGAAGTTGCCCATCCTCTCTTCTCTCCATTCCTATCTTTTCCCATAAAACGAAGTTTAGAGATAGTTATTATATATGTGGTAGGTCCATGAAAAAAATCCATTTCTGTAAATTGCTAAACTAAATGCATTTCTGAAGGACAGGAAAGTACATGGTCAGTGACGTTTAATATGTTGGTGCTTTTGCTTTTTGCCCCTTCTATTTCCCAGATATATTCTTCTCTGGGTCTTTCTAAAAGTAATAGTAGGCAAAATTTAGTAGCCTCAAATTCCCATTCCCAAAGTTGATCAAACTATGAATCTTTATTTCTAATTGCGGAGATGCTGATGTGAGGCGGCGGATTCAATGGTGAGGCACTTTAAAGAAGGAATGGGCAAGTACACAAGGACCCAATCTTCACTTAGTGCAGGGAAACTGAGAGCCTGATGGCTCGATATTGGTCATGCTAATTTCCAAATTAAGAGGCAGAATGAACACTCACAGAGGTCCACTGATTCACCAGGGTTTTCTATTATCCATTACCTGTTCTTGGACAACAGTATGTCAACTGCAGGGCTATTCTAGGTGACAATATTAGGTTCACTGATAATGATATATTGGCTATTTGTAGTCAATTTGTCCAATATGTATGTATCACATCAGTTCAAAGAATCATGCCCCCTTCTTTTAACAAAAGGTAATGCAGTGTCTTTCTTTACTGACCACAGAGTCAGTGGCTTTGCCTTCTGATCCCTAACACTGCACGGAGTTCATCTTTCCTCTGAAATCAGGGGCACCTGGAATGCCTGTGACGACTATAAGGAAGAGTAGTTTACAGTTAACCCTGTAACACAACGTACACACTGGCTGCTCTGTGAGAAATAAACCAAGATGAGAGCTCATTTCTGGAGTCGCCTGAATCTTCACTCCTCCATAAAAATTCGGTCCCTTCCTTAGAATCCAACCAATACTACCACCATTCACCACACTAGTGCTCCAATGTGGAGACAGAATTTTTTTGAGTGCAGGTACACAAAAATTATCATCAGGCATAGCAGAAACCTTCTCTTTCTACTTCTCCATTCGAACTTGAAGAGTTTTACACATTTGCCTAAGGAACAAACACATGAAAGGTACTCCCCTATTCAACAGATTACTGCAGGAAGCAAACCGGGGAGAAAGGGGACATTTCACTAGGATAAGGGACAGCAAGACAGTCACTTCCTTTACCTCCAGAAAAGCTCACCATGGAGACAGTTTCAAATCTCTTCCTAAAAAATTATAAACTCTTAGAACATTTTTTTTATTTCAAAGAAACATATACCCATAAGTGGGACCTAAAATAAACTGCTGTTATAAGAAATTAACACAAGGATAGTGTCCCTCGAGACTACTTTGGGAAGCTTTCTGCATGAACTTAAGAAAAAGGCTCATTAAAATCAAGGGAGAAAGTACATAGAAAACAAGAGGCGGTTGTTTTAACATAAAAGGGTAAAATAATTGTAGAAGCAATATTATGTAGTGATATTCAGTCAGAATTGAAAGATTTAATACTTGCAACCTTCATCAATCATAGGCTTGCCTGAACATCTGTGTGCATAGTAATTTATGATTTGGTAAAGTGTGAACCTCACTCATACACACTTTAATGCTGATAAGTGGGGTCCAGGCACCCCTTGGCATTCACACCTCAAGCCAGCCTTGTCGTTCTCTGACCATCAATTGTGTAATCCTCATTAACACTCAGAGTGAGATCCACAATATTTTTCAGTTGTGACTTATGGTATTTTATAGATATAGACCAGGAGTGTCAAACTGATTTTCACTGGGGACTACATCAGCCTTGTGGTTGCCTTCAAAGGGCCAAATGTAATTTCAACTCGTTAACTGTTAGGGAGTCGTTATATTTATATAGTCCTAAAACTATTTTGGCCCTGTGAAGGCAACCACGAGGTTGATGTGGCCCCCAGTGAATATGAGTTTGACACCCAAATACAGACTTTCAAAAGTTTTCTGATTTCTCTTTTCCAAAGTATTCCAGATACTATATAAAGCATATATTATTTCAATTTCAAATATTTGAATAATTTAATATTTGAGAGTATGATATGTGAATAACAAAAATTATATGGAGGACTGGCTAGTAATTTAGAATCAGGTAACAGGGTTTTGGTCATATGAATCAAAAGTAAAGTAAAACATTTTGTACATAAGTTTGTGAGTTCGGGGTGGTTAAAATTAGTGTCATAATATAAAAAGCTAATCCCCAATTTTGAAAAAAAATTGAGTATCTTAGCAACCAGAACAGACCCCTTTTCTCTGATCACTGCTGACCGTGGCCTCTCCCTAACCGGAAAGTGTAAGACTAAAATGGCAGTCTGAAGGGCAGGACTTTGGAGTTCTGGTCACTGTGTTTCCTTGACTTTATCCAGATGTATCAGAGCCAGCCCAGTCATGAAGTGGATTCGTGTCATGACCGGCCATGGACACTCGTAACTGAAGACAAAGGGTGAGGGTGGAGCAAATGTGGAGGAGCTTCACATCCCTGAGAGACAGCATGGAGCAGCTGGAAAACTAGACTGCTTAACATTTCTAGTTCTCCATTTCCTTCACATTGTTCAAGAACATGAAAAGTCTTGATGTTCTTTAATTTCCTACATGCCCACTGAATATTTTTAGAATAACATGAATTTTCTCTTTGCGCTTTATCTCTAATCAGCTTCTCGACCCTAGTCCTCTCTTTAATCTCTTCCCACTTCTCTGCCCACTGGCACTGTCCTGACACCTTGATTTCCTCCGGTCTGTACAGTTGCAGGAACCTCCTCAGTTGTCTCCTGGATTTGTCTTGTCTTTCACATTCATCCTTCGCTTTGCCACCATTGTCTTGAAAACAAACTCTGTGAATCTATGACAGTGTCCCATTACAGAAAGAAATATAAATTCTTCCTGGAGAAATAGAAGTTCCTGCAAGATTAGACCTCAATGCACCCAGCTTCATCTCTCCCTCTTCCCAAAGCCTCAGAGACACTGGGGCACAACTCCAGCCAAATTATATGCCCATTCGTATCTCCTTTTCCTTACGTACATTTTACCTTTGCCTGAAATACTCTTCTTCTAAATGTCAGAAGAAATGTTACCACTTCATATTTCATAAGCCTCTGTGATCCATCCAGTCAGCACTTTGTCCATACTTCTATTATTACATATTTTATCATATTATGATTATTTATTAACCTGTTGGTTTTTCCCACTAAACTAGGGTGTATTGGAAAAAGAGAATATTAGCATATATTTTGTTTCCTTGGTGCCAACCACATAAATGATGCCTAATATTTATTAAATGAAAGATTGAAACAATGGATGAATGGATAGATTGATGGACAAATGAATGAATATAAGGGGAGAATGACAATTCTGAAGAAGGAAAACAAGAGCTACTATCTGGATTCTCTATGAATAGCAAGGGGAATGATTAAATGACCCAAAAGGTCAGTCCCTCCATTTTTAATGTTTTTAAGATTAATACCCTGATTCTGTGGTTTCAGAATTTGAAATTATAGATATGCATGGGTCCTGACATCAGCTTTATATTTGCACCTTAGATATTTAAATTTATTCTCATTTGGAAAAGGTCTGATTTTTTAAAACAAAATTAATTCATGAAAATAATAATCAAGAAGATAATAGCAATCTGTGATGCTTTAATTGGTATTAGACTAACCACTTGGGATGTGGAAAATGTCCAAATAGATACATCAGGGTTGATTCTGGCCTATTCATTACAGTGAGTATTTCACATAAAAATGATCCTGATTTTTAAAAAATGCAGTTCTCTTGAGTAATTTTCAGACTACTGCTCAACACTGTCAGGAAAATTTTCTCATGAAATATCCCATTGTGGCAATTATCCTACACCCAGGTATTACATGCTCACTTGACATCAGGTATGGCGGTGCAAATGAAATATCAGATTTCTTAATGGGACAAAGTAAACAAGTGCTGCCATGACCGATTCACCCCAAAATAACATTGTGTGTGCAGTCTCTCTCCTTCTCCCATGTGCTCTATATTTAATTATATACTCTATACTGAAGTTCAGGATGCCTAACTGTTGCCCCTCCCTCCAGATTTTTTTCCAATATAGAAACTAGCATTTTGCATGGCAAAGGGAAGTGAAGTTTTGCTTAGCAGGTTGCACCAGACTGCACTGTAGAGTGTAGACTAGAGCATCAAAGACAGCTGATCTTTCTGTTGCTCAGGGAAACCTGGAACCCTCCTCAGGACTGCTCCACCTCTCAAATCTTAACTGCCGACATCAATAGACCACCTAGTACACATCCATATTCCCTCATAGTCCTCAGAGTTATTCTGTGAGATTGTCCCCATGTACTATTTAGTCTGTGATTAGTCTTTGTTCCTAACTACCATTATCCCCTGAAGTTAAAGAAACTGCAGCACTGGTAAATTAAGTGAAACCTTTTAAAGATACATATAAACAGTAGACAGATCCCCAATTTTGAGCTTCAAACCTAGTGAAACAGGTTCTGCATATCTGTCATCTCCATCCATTTGACTGATATTTATTGAGCACATAAGGAGTGTCAGGCACTTTCCTAGGAATGGAACAAACAAAAATCACTGCCCTTGTGGAACTGACCATCAGAGAAGGGCAAATACACAAAAGAAAAATTTTAAAGTATATTAGACCATACAAAGAAAAAAATTAAGTCAAGAGGAAGAGAGGCGATTTTGAGTCAGGCATGTAAAGCTTTAGTTAGCTTAGGGAAGACTTGCTGAGAAAGTGAGACTTCAGTAAATGCCTATAAGAGGTGAGAGAACCAATCAAGCCAATAGTTGGGCATTTCACACAGAGGGAAGAAACAGCAGGTGCAAATGATCTGAGGCAAGAAAAGTAAGGAGGGTGGTGAAATAAGCAAGGGGGGCAAAGGTTTGTTCATTCATTCATCTATTTCTTTGTTTATTCAACAAATGCTTTGTTGTTGTTGTTGCTATGTTACTTACTGAGGATAAACCATGGGGGGGAAGCAGATGTGATCCCTGCTGTCATGCTGCACATGAAAGGAGCTACACTGTGGCCAGCAGAAACACACATGGCTTCACACGTTCCTCCCTCCCACAGACTTATTTCTAGAAGTTGGAATTGGATGGAACTTGAATGGACAAGAGAGAACACAAGGACATGTTTTTAGAAGGCCTGGAAGCCACTGTTCTTTCCATTCTGACAGCCAAGAATTGCAAAATTTTAGGAAAAAGGAGAGGGTAGTGAATATGTGTGTGAGAAGCAACAGAAATTTTTCCTGGCAAATGTTTTTTAGCTGACTGGTGGCAAAAAAAAAAAAATCCTGAATGCATGAATTATATTCACTCACAATCTAGCTAGATGGAGACATCCCCTAGCGTAGAAAAACCAATCAGAATAAAAAGATGACTCACTGTAGCTTTGTAGCTTTACCTGTGTATGAGCAGCACTTTAAAGGGCTGTCCTCTCCCCAGACTAGTCAGCTATTCTCGAGATAATGAATTTCAAGAGAAATGTGAGGTCAGTCATGAGAGAAAATACCATATTGGCATTTTAGGGGGTTCTGACAGAAGAGATGGAGAAGAATCTAATATCTGAAGCAGAGAATATCTTAGGTGCTACCCCTTTCATGGAAAACTGGTTTGAAATGTGTAGCAGAGGGGAAGCCAAAAATTATTTGGTCCATTTAGATGTTTTCTACTCAAATATTTATTCTCAAGACTTGGAGGCTAGACTGCCGGGATTTAATCTGAGATCCAGTGCTAATTAGCTATGTAACTTCGGGCAACCTCTTCATTTCTCAGTCTTCTCATGTGTAAAATGAAGATAATCAAGCCTGTTTTGCGGAGTGATGGTGAGCATTAAGTGAACTAATACGTGTTAAGTGCTTATAACAATGCTAACCATAGAGAGAACTTCAGAAAGTCATGTATCACATGGTTTCTTCCTGAGGCAGTAAACCTTTATCATTAGGAAATATTCCTCCTTAACAATGCTTTTTGCTACAGTTTTTCCTTAGTATTAATATCATATCAGTTTTCTGTAGGTTAGTGTTTCCATAGTGTATCCTTTCTATATTTTATGTTCAACTTTTCTTTATTCTTATAGTTTAGATGAACTTCTATTAAAGAGTATATTAAATAGCATATATCTGTGTTTTGACTTTGTGATCCAGATCTTTGTATTTGCCTCTTAATTGGATCATTTTTGCCATTCACACTTAATATCATCAGTTATAAATTTGAGTTAAAATCTACCAAGTACATTTTATTCTGTTTGTTCTAGATTCCTTTTTACATTCTTCTTTCGCGCTCCCTCTAACAGTGACAACTGCCTCCAGGGGTTAAGGAACTCCCAAAGCTGAACTAGCATCCCTTAGTCTTCATTCTCCCATAGATCCTGGAACAGCAGTAACTCTTCACATTCTGGTTGGCTTTTCAGTGTCTCCAAGTACACTATCTTATATTTTGTTAAACGCTTCAGTCTCTTTTAGGGGGTGGCGTAGAAGAGGGGTTACTTTGATGATATTATTAAATACCCATTACCAAAAATGAAAGTCAAATTATGTGGGTTCAGTTTTACTGATGGACTGGGTGTTAATTATTTGTTCACCACATTTATGTAATATTTGAAATTTGTCTTTGATACTCCACCTGCATAGTGCCTCTGTATTTAATGATTAAAATAGAAGTTAATTAGAAGTTACTTATACTTGGGGTGACTATATTGTCCCATTTGCCAAGGAAAATTCTGATTTACATGGCTTATTCTGCATTCCTATTGGGTTTATCCTGGAAATAATGTATGCACAATAAATTATATCATTGCCCACAGAGAGTAGTTACCTTTATTGTGGAAATTTAAATTTTAGTAAATAATTCATGAATGTTGAAAACTTAAAGCTATGAATGAATGACTCTCTAATACAAGAATCTTAACTACTGCAATAGGCAAAAATGAGCATTCCTTGAAGCGTAAAACATTTCTGAAAGTCATCAAGTCCCCCATCAAGTTGCTAATACATTTTTAAGGCTGGCATTAAGGAAAGGTTCCTAGGTAGATCAGTGTAGTAACTTCTTCAATTTTTCCATCATACAGATGAAACATGGGTGTGGTAATGTGAAAGACTGACTATACTATTATCAGTTAGTGTTGTAGTGCAAAGTCATGAACTCTAAGGATCAAATTAAAGCCATGGCACACACTATTACCTTGAGACCAAAGATTTGTTATAGCAAACAGGTCAAATACGCTTCTTACAAAATGTAGACCTATTTTAAAACCTATTTCAAGTATAGGGTTCATTTTTCTGGATTTTTTGACATTTATATTATAATAAAAATTCTATTATGATGGAATTTTTCCAATTCTGCATAAGTTTCCAAATAAAACTTACCTGTGACTTTTAATTTCCCTTAATTATTTTTATCATAAATAATTACAAGTTGGATAAGAGGTAATATGTCCTATATACATTCAATATTCATCTACTGATGATGATGATAAAGAAAATGATGAGTTTAAAACTTTCAGGGCATCAGGCAGGCAATAATTATAAGAAAGGGTTAAGAGCAGGGGGTTAAGATATTCATCCAGCCAAGGGCTTATTCTGACTTGGCAATTTATTATCTGCATGGCCCTATTATTTCATTAAAAAAAAAAACTCAGTTTTTTCCCTGTATAAAATCTCTACCTCATCACACTACTGTATAGGTTAAATGCCAAAATGTCCATAGTGAAAATACAATAAATAGTAATTCTTAAACACTTTCAAACAGTACTTTGAAATAAAAACTTTCAAAAAGGTAAGTTTATCCTCAAGATTATTCTCATATTCCATTGTTATTATAAAATATTAACTCTAATTATGAAGCATTAATTATGAATGTATTTCTGGCTCTTTGATGCTATGGTTGCCCTTTCCAAAGCTATGCATTTCCTGCGCAAAGTCTGCTTTATTTTCAAAGGTTATATTAGAGTCATGATAAATTATAAAGATGGAATATTATGTACATGAGTTCTAACACATATTTTTAATCTATAAACAAAAAACTTACAACACATTTTGTTTTGAATGTACTGAGGTTAAAAAAAATCACTTAGTTTTTATTTGTTATTGCATAAATAAGAATTATTGGCCTCTGCTAATTGCATAATATCTATAAACACTTTTGGCATGGTGTTTTTGTGATTTAGTAAGAACATTAATGTTGTATTAGTAATGGCAAATGGGCAAGGGTAGCTTAGTATTCAATAAAATAGTCCTTTAATGTTGCACCACCGGCTTCAAGCTAACCTCATCTTAAACTGCTACAGGCGAACAAATACAGAAAACTAAAAAAAAAATCCCCACAAACCTAATATAAGCCCCAGCATAACACCCCTCCCTCTAAAGTTACCAAAATATTCTAACCACAAAGGGATACTTGTTTGTGAGGATGTCTTTGTGAATATAGAAATACCAGTTGGGTAAATACCAACAATTGCAATGGTCAGGAAAAAAGATGCCTCCTTCACTTTGTTACTCTGATAAATCTTCAAGAGATGTTGCTAAAAAGCTGATGTCAGGCTATAAATGAGAAACTTTTTCTGTTCCTACAGGATATACCTGGGGGAAATGTCTTTGCAATGGATTAATATAGCAGTTTCTATCTGGCCCATCTGTGATAGGTGACTGGAATGACCCAGATCCTGTGACCATTATAGATGGAATCCATTTATTTCATCTCTATGATCTCTGTCTAGGATGCATTTTTGTAGCTAATCCAAAAGGGAATAGGTGCAGGCAGACCAGCCTTCAAAGATGTGCTCTTTCTCTTTATAGCCCTCATTTAAGTATGAATGGAGGTAGTAAAGGAAGTCTGATAACATCTCCACCTTAGTGTTTATTTAACCACACTGACTACCAGTACCGCAGAATAATGTTTGTGCTTGAATTCTGAGAAAGGTGGCCCATTTTATGAGCCTATTCAAAAACTTGTTTGATTTATTTATTTAACAAGCACATATACCCTTTACATTTGGCCAGAAAATGTTAAGTACTTTACAAACAGTAACTCATTTGATTCACATAAGGAAACTATGCGGTAGGTACATTATTGTCCCATTCTCACACATGTGCAAACTGAGCAGCACAGATGAAAAGGAACTTGCTGAAGGCTACCAGCTAGCAAGTGGCACAGTTTTAATGTGAACCCAAGTAATCTGACTCCAGAGACTGGCTTCTAAATCATTACACCATCCTGAAAGGTACTTGCAACAGAACACAACAGCCATTTTTCATTGAGGGAAATGGGACCCATTGTAATAATGTATAGGTGTGTGCGTGGGTGGGTGGATGGATGAATGGATGGATGCTTCTGGTAATGTATCTTTTGAGAGTGATTAAGATAAAACTAATAGAACTCTTGGAGTCATTCTGGAGTCTTCAGCAATTTAGAATTTCTTTTTCCTTGAAAAAGTCCTATTAAATCAAACATATAATAGATTATTACTCCCCTTCCAAGAAACAAGAATTCCTTGCTTACATATTGGGCTAAATAGCTAGGTGCAGAGCTTAAAAATGCTTTTTTTAAATGATTACAGTTCTTAGTTCTATAGCATGAGGTATAACTAAAGAATCAGATTATTTTCTTTGGTGTAATAACAGGATTTTTTCCTTATAAAAATATATCCTATAGGCATAGATGGTTTACGATGACAACTTTTTAAACTACTTGTATTCTTTACATATCATCTCAAAAGAGAATCCTTTCTAAATTAATGTGGTATCTCATAGATAAAATATGTACCCTGAAAAGGCAGGTCATAAAATTTATGTCAAAACTTCCACTACAGATCAGATATGAACATGAATTATCTGAAACAATATCTCCATTCAGCAAAAAGAATTTGATTGTATTTATTTGTGGATATCCAGTTCCTCACAGTGTCCAACATTGAATACATGTTTAATAAATACTTAGCAAATAATGAGTCAGATATGATTTGATTCTAATGTATCCTTTCAGAGGTACAACAGACAGTAAAAAAAAAATCTCTGAATTTGTACATATGAGGTCTGTCTGGAAAAAGTCCAGCTCTTGTTAATAGAACAGTTTGCACAACATTGACGTAACCTGGCAGCCAAGGAGAGTGAACTGGAATGCACATGCATGAACAATGACAACCTCACTGTACTAGTCAGTGGGGGTAGTAGACACCATTAAGTGAGCATGTGTACTATGTGGCCATCACATTCAAAATGACTGAGCAAGTAGAGCAATGAATCTGTATCATATTTTGAGTTAAGCATGAACATTCCTCCACAGAAACTATTCAAATGATTAAGAAGGCTGCAGCTATGGGCAACTGTTGATTGGCAGCTTCATCACAATGCACCCCCTCATGCATCATGCCTAATGCAGAATATTTTTGGTGAAACATCAAATCACCCAGGTGACTGAATCCCGCTATAGCCTAGATTTAGTGCCCTGAGACTTCTAGCTTTTCCCAAAACTAAAGTAACCTTTAAAAGGGAAGAAATTTCAGACTATTGATAAGAATCAGGAAAATATGATGGGGCAACTGATGGAGACTGGGAGAACTGTATGAAGTCCCAAGGGGCCTAGTTTGAAGGGGACTGAGGCATCACTGTCCTGTGTACAGTGTTTCTTGTATCTTTAATAAATGTCTCTTTTTCATATTACATGACTGGGTGCCTTCAGAACAGATTCTGTATATTTTTAGGAGTTTATCCATTTCTTTTAGATTATTGAATTTGGTGGCAGATCATCTTTACAGTATTCCAGTATGATCCATTGTATATCTGTGATGTCTGCAGTAACTTCTTTCATTTCTGATTTTGTTAATATGAGTCTTTTATGACTGTTCCTCAGTGAATCTAGCCAGGGTGTTGGCAATTTTATTAATCTTTTCAAAGATCCAGCTCTTTGTTTTGTTACTTTTTTGTATAGGCTTTTCTCTATTTCATTCAATTCAGCTCAGATTTTTTTATTTCCTTTCTTCTGCTGACTCTCGGTTGCTTTTGTTTTTCTTTTTCTAACTCTTTTTAATTTTTTAAAATATTTATTTATTTATTTTTAGAGAGAGGGGAAGAGAGGGAGAGAAGGAGGAAAAGAAACATCAATGAGTGGTTGCCTCTTACATGGCCCCCACTGGGGACCTGTCCTGCAACCCAGGCCTGTGCCCTCACTAGGAATCGAACTGGCAACACTGGTTTTTCTAATTCTTTAAGGCAAGGGTGTCAAATTCATTTTCACCAGGGACCACATCAACCTTGTGGTTGCTTTCAAAGGGCTGAATGTAATTTCAACTCCTTAGCAGTTAAGGAGTAGTTACATTTATACAGCCCTAAAATTATTTCAGCCCTTTCTAGGCAACTGCAAGACTGATGTGGCCCCCGGTGAAAATGAGTTTGACACCCTTGCTTTAAGGTATTATGTTAGGTTGCTAACTTGGGATTTCTCTTGTCTTTTTGAGATTAGACCTGCCGTAATATAAACTTCCCTCTTAATTACACCTTTTGCTGCATCCCAGAAGTTTTTGATGTGGTGTGTCATCATTCTTATTTGTCTCTATACACATTTTGATCTCACCTTTTATTTTTTCTCTGACCCAATCATTTTTAGTAGTATGTTGTTTAATCTTCACATATCTGTTGCTCTCATTCCTTGCTTTTTGCAGGTGATTTCTAATTTCAAAGCACTGTACAAAGCTTGGTAATTTTAGGGTACTTTTAAATCACCATTTTATCACTGTGCTCCCAGAGCAGGCAAGTCTACCCATGCGAGTCTCTCGGTGGTATCCCTCCATACCCCACCCTACACCTCCCTACTGTAGGCCAGTCCTTTTGGGGTGGGGTTCCTACTGTTACCTCATCTCCATCTCTTCTACCCTTCTCTATGTGGTTTCTCTCATTTGTTGTGCAGAAGCTATTCCATTAGCTCTCAGTTGTTCTCCAAGTGAAATTACTTTATATGTAGGTATATATTCAGTATGTCTGTGGGAGAAGGTGAGCTCAGGGTTTTCCTAAGTTACCATGTTTGACCCTCCTTCCACCACTAGTCTTTTTATCTGGCTTCTAATTAGACATGCCTTGGCTTCTTCTGGTGGATTGAGTTTTTTGACCTTTGTAATTATAAATGGAAGAGTATACACACACTGTACATTCTACTTCTAAAAATAATAACTATGTCATCATTACATTTGGAGAACACATGATGCTCATGTCCTTATTAGTCGAAACCTTTCAAGAAAATTTTGGAGAAGATAGATTTACATTGTAAAGTTTGCATGACACTTAGAGTTTTTACACTTCTTAGGAAACAATGTATTTAATTGCAGGTATAAACTTTGGAATCAGAGAGATCTGTGTCAGACCTCTGCCACTTACTAATTATACGGTTTTGGGAAAGTTACACTCCTTGAGCCTCTTTTCTCATCTGTACTAATGAACAAGAAGACTTAAAATGCTAGTTAGAGTAACTCTTAGAAATATTAGTTTAGATCATATAGCACAGTACCTTGCAAAAGTTGTCTTTAAACAAAGCAAAGCTATTAGTATTATCAATATTATTACTATTGCTACCTTGAACTTCTATCTTGTTTTGGCTACTGTTTACAATATTAAAATATCCAAGTGCATTTGTCTGGGTTCTTCAGAGAAATAGAGCCAATAGGACAGCCTCCAACTGACAGGAGGAAGCCCACGTTATGGAGGGCAATCTGCTTTATGCAGAGTCCACAGATTTAAATGTAAATCTCATCCCCAAAAAGTGAAAATAAAACACCCTCACAGACACATCCAGGGTAATGTTCGACGTGCATGTGGCCCAGTCAGGTTGACACATCACACCAAGTAATACTTTGACTTCCTAAACATTTAATTCCTATATTCTATTGCCTATGAATCAACTAGGTTATTTGACTTGATGATTGAGCTGATTGAGCAACAGCTACAATATGCATACTTCTTGAACATCTTTCTAGTACAGCTTGAAAGGGACACATTTGTATTGTGACCATTTCTCTTATAAAACCTGTAAAGAGGTAATTAACATGAATTTTGAACAGGAATTAATCTCCATGGTTATTTATGGAACTCCCATTTTGTATTAGATAAAAAGAGAAAAGGGAACTGTCCCAGAGAATCAAGTACACCTATTTCAAACTAAAAGATACAGCCATAAATCATCATCAGGACTCAGTCTGGGTGACATACACTTAAATATATATAAGCACAGGGTGGTGGCCTCACTAATATTTTATCCTCTTAGCAAAATTCACCCAGTAGCACTCTGGAAGGGCTGAGCATACTACATAAGCATTCATCAGGAAGTGTAGCTGGTGTACATTCATGGGATGAATCGGAGAGAACCCCAGTGCAGAAGAAATGGGAGGATGGCATTAGGCTGATAAGGCCTTGCAGGGACCTCAACAACTTGGGTGGACCTCACTTCACTGCACTGCAAGCACTAGTGGCCATGCTGGGGGAAGTGGAGAATTAAAAATTACCTGATCCATCTTGATGATGTCTTCATCTTTGTATAATTTCAGTAACCTCAAAAAGGCTAATCCCTAGTGAGAGGTTACTGACACTACCAGAAATACTTCTGCCTTTAGTGAGAGGTTTACTAGTACCACTGAAAATACCTCTACCCTAGATTTTTTAGTAACACTTCCCATTCAAGTTATGGATGCTTACCTTTACCTTTGGGATCATACGGTGATGTGATAAAATTTCATTGAACAGGGTCTCCTTCCTTAGAGCGTTGCATAGGTGAAATGTAAATTTGTCAGAAGTTACTTTGAACAGTTTTTATCATAAACTTTAATCACATGGGAAAATCCTTACAGGTGGTACAAGAAATCCTCAAAGTTATAATGGGGAAACAGATAGTGTACATCTTTATTATATATGCAGGAGAGCTCTCAACAAGTTGATTTCATTTGTGAAATTTAATCTCAGACAACGGTTGACTGTCTGGCTAGACATTGGACTTTAGTAATCTCACAAATCAATCATATGTTGTAATTGAAGTTGGAGGTTGAGATTTCTAGTCATGATACCTGTTTAAATTTATCTGACTGTCAGCCAAAGTGTCTGTTGAGAATATTGAATTTTATTTCTTTCAAGATAGAATAAAAGCACCTCAGTATATGAATCCGAGAAAACAGGCTGACCAAATCAACTCTCCCCACAATTACTCAAACAGCCCTTTCAAGGATAGGGTATTTTGAAGTTGCAAAGCAGAGATTGCATTCAATTATTTGCAAACATTCTTTGAAAATGAATTTGCACTGCCTCTCCCCCACCCTGGTATAACCTTATCTGTGTCTCTATTTCTTACTCCTACTTTTCTTCTAACAGTACTGGAAAGAGAATAGGAGAGGCAAGGTAAAGATAAAATATGTGTGCCACCAGCAGAGAATAAGCAATAAAAGATAAAAGTAAACGACCAACAGTAAGTAGAACCTCACCAAAACATCCCTTTACTAACTATGGGCTAATCCCACCATGAATCACAGGAAGCCAACATTGCTACTTAGTAGGAGCAGAACACAATAAATGCTGAACCACAGGAGTTAAAAGCACATTCAACAGCTAAATAACTTTCATCTTTAACAAGTTCAATATTAAATATTTTAACATGTGTAATGAAATATCATGACTTAGTATAAAGTATAAAAATTTTTATTTCTTTTTTTAATTTGGCAATTTAAGTTTTATATCTTAGATTACATTTTAATTGGATGGCTGATTTTCCTGTAATACTCATTACTTAAAGATTTTTGAAGTGTTCTTACAAACTTCAAGCATTTGTAAATACAAATAATAATAAATATATATTTATATGTATAAATATATGCAATGTTATAAGGTTCCAATATTCTCATTTACTGGTGGTAATTTTAAATAATTTTCAATATAGTTATTACTGTGGCTCCATACACAAAATTCCTCCCCTCTTCTCTCCTATCTTCTCTCACATATTTTATAACTGAAAGAAAAATGTTAAATGTTTTAAAAGTCAAATCCAAAAGTGTTGCCCTTTTTCTATAGATAGATAGTTCATCATTAGGAAAGCAGTCTAGCTGAGAAAGCACTCTATTGGTTGGTTATTTTCTTCCAGTAGTACAATATTCAACACAAATGAAGAAAACAGTTCAATCTTGACATCACAGAACACAGTATTTTGATTGTCACTATGTACTAAGAAAAATTATTAAATAAATTGCCTTTCAATGGCATCAAAATCTGTTACCCATGTGTTTTAGGGTGGGTATGGGATATGCAATAGTAACCTCATGGCACCTGTGTGAGCCTTCGTGCTATGACTGCTGTGCATGATAGTGAGTTACTGACTTTCCACCCACTTGAATGTGAACTCTTGGACAACAAAGTGTCATGATTTTCCAAAATTTGAATCCCCAGAGTCTACCACAATGCCAGGCATACAACCACATGACAGACATTAAATTTATCTTTATAGAATGAATGAAAAAATGGACAAGCTTCCTTTGAATGGAATGTATTGATTCTGCTAAAGAGATTCACATTTATTCTTATTTTAGAAATGTTTCTGACACAGCATTCTATGTTAAATAGATTCCTGTTCTGCAGTGCTTAGTGTGTTACCAATGACATCATCCAACTAGGAGGCACGTTTTAAGAATATGACCGAGTAAATATCATTCAGCCAACTGATCATGAAATTTCACTATTTCTTGCAAATATCCTGCTCAGAAAGAAACATACAGGCCACTTAATCTGTCTGTAGTTTCCATGTTTTTGTATCAACTGACAGCCCTAGTTCCCTGGAACTCCCTCTTTCTGTGTTTTTTCAGACTCTGGTCTCTCTCGGTTTTCCTACTGCTCTGCCCACGCTGCATGTTCCTTAGTAGTCATCTTCTTCTACATTAGCTGCTAAAACGTCTTTGATGCTCTCTTCCAACACCTTCCTTCTGAGTAAGCCCTCTTAATTATTTCAACACTAGCAAGGGGATAATTCTCAGAATTCTATCTTGATCTCTAGGGCTACATCTCATACTACCTACTCCACATCTACCTTATCATATCTTCATCAATAACATCACCAGATAGGTCAAAGCCAGAAATATGAGTCTTTCTGGATTTGTTCCTTTTATTCACTTTTCATATTTAATTACCAAGACCTACTGATTCTATTTCCTAGCCCTCCACACCCCCACTATATCACTTTCCTATCTGAGTACAGGCCCATTATTTTATAGCTCCCTTAATTCCCTGCAATTGACACATTGTATCCAAATATACTTTCTACAGTGTAGATGCTTCTCTCCAACTAAATATTCTTCAACGGTTCACCATTGCATAGAGAATAACATCCAAATCTTTTAAGCTGACAGTTAAAGGGCCATCATGATGTAAACTCATCCTGCCATGCCTCCCCTCCCACTCTCCATTACCCCAATGCCCCTCACACACATGAAGTTACCCCGTGAATAAGTCATGATCTCCTACACTCATGCCTTCCCATAAGCTGTTTTTTGTTGTTTTTTTTTTTTTGCAGGGGAGGGCGGAGCATTGTGCATGATAAAGTCCACTAGTAAACCCTGAATTTCTGTATATCCTTTAAGTTGCAAATTGATAACTTCCAGAAATAAGAAACTTGTTATTTCCCAAGGTAGTCCATTCAACAGCATCTAGAGCTGGCAAGCAGAGATGTAAATTTTTGGATTAACTATTCCTTGTAGCCACCACACAGAACAAGTCTAATTTTTCCTTTCACATGATATATCTTCAAATAATCTAAAACATGTTACTCCAAGTGTTTCTATTCTGAGATATATATCCACAAAATCCTTTACATAGCCTCCTATTTCTAGCCCACTCAGAGCTGGTGTCCAGAAATTTGCTGGGTACCCCTGTGAAGGTCTGATCATTATAGAGTGAAGCTCCGCTCTGCTTTTGAAGGAGGCACACTTCATGTTCACAGGTGGATCACCCAGCAGAGAGCTGGAATTCACTCTCATCCCAGAGACAGGTAGGAATTAGACCACAGCACTGTTTCCTGCACAATTTCAGCATAAGTCACAAAGCACTTAGAATTCTGAGCTTGTGGGGATATTCATTTTCATTTCTCAGTTCTACCTTCCCCTTGCTCTCCAAAGAAAGAAAATAAAATTGGATCCAAAATCATTGATTAAGCGATTTAAACTCCACAGAAAATGTGTGAGGAGTCAAGAAGGGAAAGAGCCATGGGGATGTATACAGGGGCAGTTACCTCTGTTTTTTAACAGGAGGGCTGTCACCATCACAGGACAAGGAATAGCATGGAAACAAGGAACGCTAGCTAAGGTCCCTTGAACTTCCTGTTCTGTTCTTCAAGTTCGAGGAGGTACTGCTGCTCTTTCAGTAAGGCCCTCCAGACAACCAAAACAATAGCTGGTAGTGCTGCCTTGCCAGGGAGCACTTCCCTCTGAACAAGTATGAAGCTCTTCAATGTTAAAAACAAGCCCCTGACAGAATTTTAGCCCTCAGACCTCAGGTAAGAGGGATATTGTTCTCAAAACTTAATTCACAGGAGATAAATAATAGCCTAAAGAAGTACCTCATTTTTACTAATGAAATTCTATGATGCCCAAACTAAATTCCATTACAATGTGTGAACAATCACAATTAATTACAAGTGTAATATTCAAAGTAACACCTATAAATAAACACCTGGCTCAAATACCATACAAGCATTTAAATCTTCCAGGAATGTCAAAGCACTCCTATGTTGTCCATTAATTGTAAAAATATAGGCCAAGTCTTAGAAATATAGCCCGAATGATATATTTTTTAAAGTCTTTGTATGAATTTCCAATAAATCTAAACAAATACCAAGGCAGACACTCTTGGTCCTAATAAATTATCATTAATTAAGCAGCTCTTAAATTTAAAACACCAGGTTTAAAGCACTGCTTTTGCTAATGCTATTTCCTGGACACCTAATGTGGTGTTTTACCTACCTCTGGACTTAATATCCATTTGAGGATAAAAATACCTCCAATTTTTAAAATCATTTCTGTCACATCTCTTTATAAAATACTTAATATTATAGCAGTTATACAGTTTCTTAAGTGCTCTTTTCCAAATGCCCATATCATTTGAAATTCTATATCTTTTCTACATATGAATTTCATTCAATGCCTGCATTTCTTGTTACTATAGTAAAAAAAATTTAACTAGTTTTCTTCATAAATATCAAATTCAAGGTGTTATACCATATTTAAGCTTCCATTAAGTCAAATAACCTAGAGTCAGTGAATATTAATGTAAACACAAGACATGTTCTTCCCACAGTTCTCTGCCTCTCATCTAATGGCAACTTCTTCCTTCTCTTTGCTCAGGGCAAAAATTGAAGTTAGTCGTGATATGCTGCATACTACCTTTCTAACCCTAAACACAACACTTGCATTGTTCTCTCCAGCCACACTAGCATTGTTGCTCTCCCTTGAACATGATATTCCCAGGACATCTCCCATCTCAGGTACTTTTTACTTGTTCTTCCGATTAACTGTCCTCCAGATAACCCTGTGACTCATCCCCTCATCTCCCACAAGCCCTCAACCAAATATGCAAATTCCCTTCCTCGGCAATCTCCATTTTCCTTCCCTGCTTTACTTTTTCCCAGAGCACTTATCACTATTGGACTTGTAATTATTTTATTTTTTTTATTTTTTTTTAATTTCCCATTTTATTTATTTATTTAAGATTTTTATTTATTTATAGAGAGGGAAGGGAGGGAGATAGAAAGAGAGAGAAACATCAATGTGCAGTTGCTGGGGGTCATGGCCTGCAACCCATGCATGTACCCTGACTGAGAATCGAACCTGCAACACTTTGGTTCACAGCCCATGCTCAATCCACTGAGCTACACCAGCCGGGGACAATTATTTTATTTTTTGTCTCCCCTCATTTGGTAGGTAGAATTCTAAAGATACACCCCCAAGATTTCTGTCCCCTGTTCAAACAAACACTAAGCACTGCTGCAAAGGGACTTTGCCATGTAATTAAAGTTGTCAATATAGGATGATCGCCCTATTTTAAGGTCAGCTGATTATCCAGGTAGAACCAATGATGTCGCCTGAGCCGTTAAATGCCAAAGAGTAAAGCAGAGGAGAGATGGGAGAAATGGGGACGTCAGAGTCAAAGTGTGAGGAAGACTCAGTATGCCAGGGTGGTGGATTTGAAGAAGCAGCGGGCAATGTGATGAGGAAGGCAGGCTTTCTGAAGGAGGTGAGAGTCTCTCAGATGACAAAGCCTATGGGACTAGACACCTCATTCTTACATTCACAAGGAACCAAATTTGGCAATAGCCTGAGTGAACCTGGGAGCAGATTCACCCCCGGAGCTTCCAGAATGAAAAACAGCCCTGTTGCAGAAACACGAAACACACTCCTGGACTTTGGCCATGTGACATACAGAGCAGAGAAACAGCCGACTGTGCCTATACATCTGACCTGCAGATCAGATACAGTGTTAAGTCAGTACATTTGTGCTAAGTCACTAAAATTGCAGCAGCAGAAAGCTCATGCACCCTCTTAGAATACAGGCCTTATGAGGGCAGGAATTCTCATCTGTGTATTTTTCCATGCTGTGCTCCAGAACCTAGAATAGCACCTGACAATCATGAACACTCAAATACTTGTTAAATTAATGGATATATATAAGTACACACATTCTTTTCCACATAGTCTATATTTCAAAAGATCATATACAAATTTTCCCCCAAAACATTTAATTAAACTATTCAAAATTAAATGTAAAAGCTGAATTGATTTGAAAACGGTCTCTTCTGTAGTTTGTAAATCTGCAGGTGAATGGTGGCTGTTGCTTCCTTGGAGCCGACACAGGAAGCCATCAAATCCCACTTCCTAAAGTAGTGATTTTCAAATTGCATTTTATAACCTATTGGCAGGTCATAAAATCAGTTCATAGAGTTCAGATAGGAAGGAAGGAAATAGAACCCAAACACCAGAACTTTAATTTTAGTGTGGGGTGTGTGAGTGTCTGTGTGTTCATTGCAAGTATGCTGGATTACAATGGAAGATGCATTCTTACTTCTAATTTCGAAGTAATTTGAAAACCACAGCCCTAAGGTCATCATGCTCTTTGCTGTGGACCAGGGTGCCATTTAGGGCCTGACCTGAGGTGAGATGAAGATAAATGAATGGGGAATGTGTCTATTAAGAAAGGCTGGTCAAGAAAGAAGTACACTATCCTAAGTCTATGATTAAACTCACAGGGTAAGAGCGATATGCTTAAAGAATTCACACAAATTGTACCACATTAAGGTGAGGAAATGAACCTTTCTCACCTTTTATGTTCTTCCTTTGCCTTGAGCCTGAAATAGTAACCCTGGACATTGTCAACAGAGCACAGTCACTGATTCTCAGTGCACAATGTGGCAACATCTGGAAGGGGATGACCTAGGCTTTAATCGGCAAATCATCCTACAACAAAGATTTCTTTTCTCCCTTATAGGGAAAGGACTAAAAACCCAATGCTTATCTATCTACTGAGATTAGCCAGTTATTAGTGTCAAATAAATTTAGCTCTAAAGGAAGTTAGACATAGCCTTGGCACATGGAACCCAAAAATAAATGTTAGTTAGAAGAACATGAAATTGAATTTAGCTCAACATCCTCATTTTTATTTTTATTCTGTTTTGCAGATGAGGAAGCTTAACTAAAGGCTTATGCTATCCCCATTATTATAACAATGTCACTCTTATATTTACAAATGATTTCAGTCTCTATTATCGGTGGAGTGCATACAGATAAAGAAGAGAATAATGCAACTGTACACTTATCATTCTTCCACTCAAGGGCATAGGAGGGGTGGGGGATCATGCCATACATCTCTGTACTCTCATTAGTGCCAACTGTAGCTGGGAAATTACATAACACCTACAATGCACTTACAAGAGTGCACAGCACACTGTAAAAGCTATGTAAATACTCATATGTGTTTTTGTTGTTTTGATCTCAAGATGAGCCTTATTATAGTGTTTGTGCACAGGAAGTTATTAATATCTTATGATTTTAATTGCATTATAGAACAAAATAAAATCATTTGATGTTCTGAAAATCCATTTATATTCGAAGAGACATTTAAATACTACAGAATTCTTATCTGCTTAAGGCACTTTATATAAATGAGTAAAGATGAAAGAATTCCAATCAGTTAAAAATTACCTATAAAATTTCTTTTTAAGCATAGAAAAAGTAAATAGACATAAGATTCATGATTCATAAAATAATATTACTAATGACAATATAAAATCTTGTATGACGTGAAGTTCATTTTTTGTTAAGTAAGAATCAGACATAAAAACTGCCACGACCACTGGAGTCCAAGGTCCCCACTATGGCCAAGGGGCTGTAAATCCTGAAAGCAGAATGCAGCACCTTTAGGAGATGTTCCACAGAGAGAGCATATCAAACATTAAAAGAAATTAATCACAGTCTATTTCTCTGAGGATTCCAACACTGTTATCAAGGATTTGTTCCCTTCAAATCTTACAACTCTACAACACCTCTCCCCCTGTTACTTTAGTATTACATAATTAGCATGTAATTATGTGCTCTTTCAAACTGGAAAGGCTCTCCTTTCATTAATGACTCTTTGCAAAGTTCTTTATCATTTATCTTTAAAGTGAGTTTGAAATCAAAAGGCTTTTGTGACTTTTCCTTTCTTCCTTTTTAACTTAGGAGTTCTTAAAAATAGTGAAATAGATGGTTAAGAACGTCACAGATAGTCATCAGTTTACGCCTTCACAGTGAGAAACAGGGTTTGGGGGGAAGTGAGCATTCTCCTTTCTCTACAGATTAAATGATGGGGATTTTGAAGAGCGTGTTGCAAAATATTGATGTTCTTTGCCTTTTGTGGGAAATGGGTCAGAACAATTAGCTTCCTGGATCCAGTACAAAGACAGGAGGAGGATATAATCCACATTTATAGTGGAAAGCATACTGTGAGTTCCAAATTAGTCTTAAATGAGGAATTTGCCCAGCCCCCAACCTGCAGTCAGTTCTGGAAAGTACCACACATCTCCGCTGAAGCCAAGCAAACCTCATTGCTGGTTTTGGCTGATTGCTTTTCTCTAACATTAGGCTTACCGGAGCACTCCTGATTGGATATGGGCAATTATAAGGTAGGGTGTACTTTATTGCAGAGTTTGATCATTTGGGGGCCACTGTGCTTGCAGTGATAATCTCACAAAACCAACATATCATGCATAAGAAATGTAAATGCCTTTTGGCTGAGAAAAACTTTTTAGTTACTTTGTAACCTATTCCTGCTTAACTTCTAGACTATCTCATTTGTCACTGGGACCAGCCAGTAGGTGCCTCAGTGGCTGTTTGGCTCACCATAGCCATGGGGACCTTATTCAAATCTAGCAAGTGTAAAATAATATCAATGATTAAAATAATAATCAGGTATCTCCTCAGTAATATTTCTGCTATTTATATGCATGGCATAAACCACCTCTGTCCAATATTTCCACTCTGGGCAAAGTAATTGTATAAGAGCAACTTCAAGAATCGACATTTCTCATACTTTTTACACTATTTCCATAGAGATGGTAGAGCAATAATAACCTGATAACCTTGGACACTTCATTTATTTATTTAAATTAAAAAATTCAACTGTTTGACATACAATATTACATTAGTTTCAGGTTTACAGCATAATGATTAGACATTTATATAATTTATAAAGTGATCACCCTGATAAGTCTAGTACCATCTGACACCATATATAGTTATAATAATATTTCCTATAATTCCCTATATTTTTAAACTGGAAATTTGTACTTCTTTAATTTTTCACCTTCTTCACACATCCCTTCAATTTTCCTCCCACTGGTAACTATCAATTTGTTCTCTGTATCTGTGACTGTTTCTGATTTGTTGATTCCTTTATTTGGTTTTCTAGATTGCACATATAAGTAAAATCATATGGTGTGTGTCCTTTTCTTTTTTCACTTTTTTTTGTTGTTGTTGTTCAAGTACAGTTGTCTCAATTTTCCCTCCACCACTACCTGCCACCCCAGCCATCCCCACTTCCCACCCTTGATCCTATTCCCTTTGGTTTTGTCCATGTGTCTTTCGTACATGTTCCTGAGAACACTTCCCCCTTTTTTTCCCCATTACCCCCTCCTACCTCTCCTCTGGTTACTGTCAGTTTGTTCTTAATTTCAATATCTCTGGTTATATTTTGCTTGCTTGTTTGGGGTTGATTAGGGTCCACTTATAGGTGAGACCATATGGTATTTGTCTTTCACCACCTGGCTTATTTCACTTAGCATAATGTTCTTCAGTTCCATTCATGCTGTTGCAAAGGGTAGGAGGTCTTCCTCTCTTCCTTCCTTCCTTTTTCTTTTTCTTTCTTTCTTTCTTTCTTTCTTTCTTTCTTTTTCTTTCTCTTAACATAATACCCTCTTGGCTCACCATGTTGTCACAAATGGCAAGCTTTCATTTTTTGGGATGAGTAATATTTCATTTTATATATATATAACACTTCTTTATCCAGTCATCTATTGTTGGACACACCACTTAGGTTGCTTCCATATCTTGGCTACTATAAATTATGCTGCAATAAACACAGGGGTATATACATCTTTTTGAATTAGTGTTTTTAACTACTTCAGATAAATATCCAGGAATGGAATTGCTAGGTCATATGGTACCCCTACTTTTAATTTTTTGAGAAATTGTGAAACTGTTTCTATAGTGGCTACACTCAATTTACAATCCCACCAACAGCACACAAGGGTTTCCATGCTACATACTCTCATCAGTGTGTTTTGTTTGTTCATTTATTAATGGTACCCATTCTGATCAATGTGAGTGGTATTTTCTTGATTAAATTCATTTCTACATATTTTATTCTTATTGATGCAATTGTAAATGAGATTGTTTTCTTAATTTTTCTTTCTGCTAGTTTGTTATTGGTGTATAAAAATGCAACCAATTTCTGAATATTAATTTTGTATCCTCCTATTTGCTAAATTCATTTATTCAAATAGTTTCTTTGTTGGAATCTATCAGCTTCTCTTTAAATAGTGTTATGTCATCTGCAAATAATGAGTTTTACTTTTTCCTTTCCTGTTCAGACAACTTTTATTTTTTTATCCTGTCTGAATGTTTTTGGCTAGGACTTCAATACTATGTTGAATAAAAGTGGAATAAGTGGACATCCCTGTCCTGTTTCTGATCATAAAGAAAAAGCTTTCAGCTTCTCACCATTGACCATGACTTTCGCTGTGCATTTGTCATACATAAGCCCTGTTATGTAGAGGTATGTTCTTTCTACCCCCAATTTGCTGAGAGTTTATACCTTAAATGCATGTTGAATTTTGTCAAATGCTTTTTCTGCATCTACTAATATGATAACATGATTTTTACCCCTCATTTTGTTTATGTGGTTTTTCATGTTAATGGATTTAAACATATTGAACCAAATTTGCATCCCAGGAATAAATCCCACTTGATCATGGTGTATGATCTAATGTATTGCTGAATTCAGCTTGCTACTATTTTGTTGAGGATTTCTGCTTCTGAGTTCATCAGGGATAGTGACCTATAATTTTCTCATTTTTTGTAGTGTCTTTGTCTGGTATTGTTATCAGGGTAATACTGGCCTTATAAAATAAATTTGGCAGCCTTTCCTCCGCTGAAATTTTTGGAATAGAGAATATGTATTAATTCTTTCTTTGAATGTGTTAGAATTTGCCTGTAAAGCTATCCGGTCCAGAGCTTTTGTTTGGAGTTTTTTGATTACTGGTTAGATTTCATTATCAATTATCACTCTGTTCAGATTTTTTCTGTATTTTCTTGATCTATTCTTGGAATATTGTGTGTTTTTAGGAATTTATCAACTTTTCCAGGTGTCCAATTTGTTGGCATATAATTGTCCACAATATTTCCTTATAGTACTTTATATTTGTGTGGTGCTGTCACTTCTTTCATTTCCAATTTTATTTATTCAGCCCTCTCTTGGATTTTGTTGTTGTTTTTGATGAGCGTGGTTAAAGATTTATTTCTAGTTTATCTTTTCAAAGAATCATTTCTTGGTTTTATTGATCTTTTCTATCATTTTTTAGATCTATTTCATTTATTTATGCTCTGGTCCTCATTATTTCCTTGTTTATATCCAGTTTAGGCTTTGTCTGTTCTTCTTTTGGCTGTTCTTTTTCTAACTCCTTTAGGAGTTTGAGATTGTTTATCCGAGATTTTATTTCTTGAGGCAGGCCTGTGTTGGCATGAATGTCCTTCTTAGAACTGCTTTGTCTGTGTCCCATAGATTTGGGGTCACTATATTTTCATTTGCCTCAAGGTATCTTTTGATTTCTTCTTTGATCTTGCTGTTAATCAATTCATTGTTTAGTAGAATATTATTTGGCCTCCACATGTTTGAGTATTTTTTAGTTTTAGTCTTGTAATTGATTTTTGGTTTCACACCATTGTGACTGGGGAAGCTGTTTGACATGATTTCAACCTTCTTAATTTTATTGACACATTTTGTGGCCTAACATGTGGTCTATCCTGGAAAATGTTCCATGTGCACTTGAAAATAATGTATATTCAGCTGTTTTGGGGTGAAATGTCCTAAACATATCAATTAAGTATATCTGGTTTAATATGTCATTTAAGGCCGCAGTTTCCATGTTGATTTTCAGTCTGGATGATCTACCCATTGATGTCAATGTGGTGTCCAGGCAGCCTACTCTAACTGTATTACTATCAGTATTTGTCAATATTTGCTTTATATATTTAGGTTCTCCAACATTGGGTTTGTAGATGCTTATAAGAATTATATCCTTTTGTTGCATTAATCTTGATAGGAAATGATCTTTCTCTCTTCTTTTAGCCCTTGGTTTAAATTCTATTTTAAGTATTATTAAGTCAGCTTTTAAAAAATTTTTTATTTGTATGAAATGTCTTTTCCATCCCTTTACTTTCAGTCTGCATTTTTCAATCTGAAGTGGGTCTCTCATAGGCAGCATATGTACTAGTCTCGTTTTTTAAATTTATTTAGCTGCCCTATATCTTTTGAATAAAGCATTCAGTCCATTTACATTTAAAGGAATTATTGATAGGTATGTAGTTATTGCCATTTTATTATTTTCTGACTGTTTTTGTGGTTTTCTCTGTTTCTTATAATCTTGCTGTCTTATATGTTGATGACCTGCTATAGTATCACATTACTGTCATTTTTCTTTATTTCTTGTATATCTCTTGTACATTTTTGGTTTGTTGTTACCATGTGCTTCATATGTAAGTTGATGGTTACTTAAGTTTGAACACATTTTACAATCACTACAATTTTTACTCACCTACAATTTATGTTTTTAGCACTTTTTCCTTTTTATATGCATCTCTTAGTGCTGCATCTCTTACTGCTATAATTGCACATGCCTTTTAACATTTGTATGATCTTTTTGGTTGGTTGATCAACTGCTATTTCTAAGTGTCTACCTTTGTCAATGAGAACTTTTTTTATGTCCTATATTTTCTAATTCATATTTCTGATCTCTACTTAAAGAAGTCCTTATCATATTTTTGTAATGTGGGTTTATTGGTGATGCTGTCCTTTACCTTTTACTTCTGGAAAACTGTTTCTCCTTTGATTCTAAATGATAGCCTTGCTGGGTAAAGTAACTTTGGTTGTAGATCTTTTCTTTAATTACTTTAAATATTTCATGCAAATTCCTTCTGGCCTGTAATGTTGAAAAATTAGCTGACACCCTAATGCAAGCTCCCTTGTAAGTAACTAACTGCTTTTTCTTGCTACTTTTAAAGTTCTCTTTTTGTCTTTAACCTTTGGCATTTTCATTATAATATGTCTTGGTGTGGGCCTCTTTGGGTTCATCTTGCTTGGGACTCTGCATTTCCTGGGCTTATTTATCTATTTCCTTCACCAGGTTAGGAAACTTTCCTGTCATTGTTTTTTCAAATAGATTTTCAATTTTTCTCTTTCTCTCTCCTTCTGCTATCCCTGTGATATTGTTTCAGAGATCCCTTAAGATGTGCCCTTCCCTTTTTTTGCTGTTTTGATTGGGTATTTTGTGTTACCTTGTCACTGATTCAGTTCTATGCTCCATCTAATCTGCTGTTGATTCCCTCTAATGTATTCTTCATTTCTGACTGGTTCTTTTTATGGCTTCTATCTCTTTGTTGAGGTTCTTGCTGAGTCCATGTATTCTTCCCCTAAGTTCACTGAGCATCCTTATAACCAGTGTTTTGAACTCTGTGTCTAGGAGATGGCTTATCTCTATTTCATTTAGTTCTTTTTCTGGAGTTGTGTCTTTTTCTTTCATTTGGCACATGTTTCTTTGTCTCCTCATTTTGGCAGCCACTCTGTGTTTGTTTCTATGGATTAGGTAGAGGTTATATCTCTCAGCCATGACAGAGTCACCTGTGATGCCCAGTAGCATATTCTCCTATTCACCTGAGCCAAGTGCTCCAGGTACTCACTTGTGTGTGTCCTCTCTCATTGTAGTTTAGCCTTGATTGCTGTTGGCACTTCATGGGTGGGACTGATCTTCATGCTGATTGGTTGTATCAGCTAACAATTACAACTGTAGACAAGCTGTTGTTCAGGGGCTGATGCCTTGGACCAGGAGTTTGTCCTTTGGCTATGTTGTTGGTGGTGTTGTGATGTGGTCTGAAGCTGGTCATCTGATGTGTTGGTTTTACTACTTCTGAGGAAGGGGTCTGGTGCAGGCCAAGGTCAGCTGCCATTTGTGCCCAGCGTGGGTCTATCTGGTGGGAGCTACCAGTTGGTTGTTGCTTCTGGTAGGCTTGGGAGAGGTTGTGCTGTGAAACAAGGCTGGTTACAACTTGTGCCAAGCCTGGAATCCTTCAGTGGTCACCCTCGGGCCAGCCAATACTGGCCATAGCTTATGCCAGGCTTGGGGCCACCTGATGCAATTTGTCATGCAAGCTGAGACCAGTCATCATTTATGTTGTGCTTGGGGCCACTTAACAAGAAGTATAGGGCATGTTGAGGTTGGCTGCTGCTTATTTGGGTCTGTGGTCCTTTCAGAAAACTATGTAGCATGAGCCAAGGCAGGCTGCTCCTCTGGAAAAGCCACTGGAAGCAACTTGAACCAGGTGCATTAGTCGGGTGAGGTGGAGTCTCAGGGAGTGACCTAGGTGGGGTAAACAGTATTAGCCAGGTTATTGGAGAGCTCATATTTGGCACTTGCCAGCTATGTTGAGGGAGGGCTCAAAAAAGGAGCAATGGTGTCTTGTAGCACCTTAGTGCCTGGAGGGAGCTGCCCTTACTACCTCCCCTCCGGCTCCCACCCTCAAGTTAGTTCATTCAGGTCCTCTTCACATGTTGCTGGCACTTTTCAAGCTGCTGCCTCTGTGCTGGAGCCCATAGCCAGTGAGTGTGTGCACAAGCGAGATCACGTGGTAGCCCCTCAAGAGCAATGCTTGGGACTCCAGAAGCCCTCAGTCTCACTCAGATGTAGTCCCTGCTTATTTTCTCAGCCAAATGATATGGCATTTCCTCTTCCTGACTTTGATGCCCTAGCCTGGGGAGTCCAGCATGGGGCTAGGACCCTTTGCTCCTCATGGGGGATCTGTGCAGCTAAAATATACTTCCTGATTCTTAATTACCACACTGTGGGGTGGCACCTGCCCATTCCATGTCTCATTATGGCTTCTTCTTTAAATCCTTAGTTAAAAGACTTCTGTCCTCAATGAAGATTCTTCTGTAATTTAGCTGTAATTTTGATGTCATTGTGAGAAGAAGCAACCCACCATCTTGACTGAAAGTTCCTCACAACCTTGCTTCTTTATCACCTCAGTGGATTTATCTAGATTGTTTTGTGAGCTAGACTAACATGCAAAATTGCACATCTTTTTGCTCAGGCATATGGAATGCCATGATGTTCCTTTCATCAAAAATGTCTAAGAAGCCTCATTTTCATCAACATTTTTCTTGTTAAGTTAAAAAGAAAAAAGACAACAATTTACTTAGATTGTACCTAGGGAGATACTTCTTTCATGCCCTCTTGTCTTATATATGATTATTTTTCCTTTTTAAATGAGAATCATAGACTCAGAATTAGAAGAATGTTAAGAATAATTTAATCCAAACATCTACTGTTGTATAAATCCTCTCTACAATATCTTTAATGAGGTCCTCCATTAATAGCCATTCTCTAGGGCAAAATAGATTTAAAAAATAGTAAGTATAACCCAGCTTAAACAAACTAGAGGATCTAGATGTGGTCTTTGAGAACTCATGAGTTCTCAGTTCACCCATCTTGTTTTATTACATTATGAAGAACTTGTGACACAGAGACTTAAGTTTGGACCATTGAGAATATGGCCCAACTGGGAAGGAATCAAGACTTATAAAACAATTTACTATGAGAATTTAGATCACATTATCTTGACCTTTTTATTTCCATGGTCAAATATGTTAAAAGCTATTTTTAAAGGCCTACCTCATATGAAAAGAACTACAGGAAACTTGTATCACTATTATAAGAATAAGTTAATTTATCTAGTCTAAACTACAGGTTAAGAAATTAGGTCTAGAATGAGACTCTGTGGTTTGAATCCTGGCTTCTGATTAATTAGCTATATGACCATGGAAAGTCATTGAACACTTTGAAGTTTTGATTTATTCATTTGTAAACAGAAGATATTATCTTCTTCACTAGGTTCCTAAGAGAATTAAATGAGCTAATTCACATTAAGCACTTTGTTCAGTATATGGCATATGTTTTAAGTACCCAAAAATACTTTTTCATATCCACTGAAGTAATAAAAACAAAAATGTAGTTGTAAAGAACTGGCTGTTTTTTTTAATTGTTTTAGGATCTCAAAACTTCAATGACTTCCCATGAGTGCTATTTTGGACTAAGAATTCATAGTGTTATGAAAATATATTTTCATGCTGTAAATGACTTATAAGGAAACTGTATATAGCCAGATGTTTTTAATAAATCGATATGGATTATACTGTATGCTAACTAATGGAATGGTACCATCATTTCAATTAACTTATCATGTACTCTGTGGGTTTTTGGAATGGTGTGCCAGCATTTGGTCAACAAGTTAGAGTCACAAATAATTTGACACAATATAAAGTTATTTATGGAAAATTTGGTTACTTCTGTGTCTGAACATTCATTACTTGGTAAATTGAATTATATATCTGATGGGATTATAAAATGATCTTTTAAATATGTCCAGAGAAGATTTCTTAAAAACTGCCATTGCCAAACAATATCATAAATTAACCAGTACCTAGTTTTTATGTTACCTTTTTTCTTCTTTAATAAAACATCCCCTTATACCATTATTCTGTTCTAGTCCCCAATTATTCAATTCTAATCAATTGTCTTGCTTTTTGCTCTAAGAGAAAAGCAAACAAGACAGAACTTTCATAGATGAGGCTACACAGAAAAGCATTTAAATTCTACCAGTCCAGAATATGCATTGAGATAGTTAGGAAGTTAAAGAATAATGCTATTTTTCACTTGTCTTCCATTTCCCAGAAATCAGTCATGCAAGCTGAAACACATCGTCTAAAGAGTAATCTTTACATATTGACCCACAGAATATACCATGCTCATGTGAGCATTTAAGTTACTTATGGTAATATCAATTAAATGGGCCCATGTAGAGATTTATATTCTATTGGAAAACTACTTATTGATCAAGAAATCAGGAAGATCAAAATAACTTATAAAAATGAAGAATCTTAGTTGGCAAATTTTACTGAGTCATACGTATAATAAAATCATTTTACTTTGAGAATCTATTCAGATAACTATCCATGACAAGAATAAGGGATTGAGTCTCCTTCCCAGCATTTTTAATACGTAATCCTTGGGGGTTTCACACTACTGTCAGTCAATATCTCGTGAAGGAACAAACAGTGTTTGTTTATTAGACAGCATGACAGTTGATGGCAAGCTATAGATGTTATTCTGAATGAAGTAAAAATGTGCTATGAACAAATTGAGTAAGGGAGAAAATGAGAAAACATGTACCATGGAAAACGAATCTCTAATTCTACAACCACCACTTACAGGTGCCATCGCACATGCTCCATGCTTTGTTAATTCAGAGGCATTTTGCTCTCCAAAAGGCTGTCCACTTACCCTAGTTGTTTTGACTTTATTCCCAGAGGAACAGCTCCATCCTTTCCGATCTGGAAGAACTTTACATTCCTCCCCCTCAAGGCATGGCTGCATGTGGCACCACCATTTCTGTTCCACTATTGAAGCTACAGGAGATAGAAAAACTGATTCAGCGTTTTCCATTTGGGTTTGCTAATTCTCTGCACAATTAAAGAAAAACCAAGCCACAAATTTTTCCTACCAATGAGCAGAATGGTTTTTGAGGCCTGCTTCATTTTGTCCAAAGGGGCTAAATTTAGATTTTCTGAATATAAGTCATTGTAACTTTTAATTTTACTTCACTGTGGTAAGAATACTGTATATGATATCCACCATCTTCAGGTTTTAAATGCACAGTATAGTAAACTATAAGCACATTATTAAATGATTTTTAATGGGAATATATAGACTTCGTGAAAATTAACATATCTGAAAGAAATTATGAGTATGTATGCATGCACTGATTTATGTAAACATGTACGAAAATAAGCCCCTGAAGAATTTAGAGTAAATATTTTAGAATAAATGTTATATTTCCCACAGTAGGCTGAAAACCAGGAGGGCATTAGAGTTAATGCAATTTTTTTTTTACTGTGGGCAGTAACTATCATCACCAGAAATGTACCATGCTAATATGAGCACTTGAATTATTATTCATGGTAGAATCCATTAAATGGCCCATATAAAGACTTATATCCTATTGTAATTATAGGAATACTCAAGTAAAGAAATTAAGACAATATTGTGATGCATCTTTATAATAACCAGCATTTTACATAAATTCTATTTACAACTAAACATTCTCTCGTATGTATGTTTTTTTTTCATTCTTAAGAACCATCCATGGGTTTATAAATTCATACTATTTAATCATCTGTTTTCTTCCTTAGTGGACAAATCAATATTTCATGGTATCAAAGTAAGAAGCACAGAGACTTGTTGGAACCTCATTATAATGCCTTTTGTTACAAAACTGCATAAGATCTTAGACCTCCTTCCAAATACCCTCATATCAACCACATAACTTATAATGTGGTCCCTCAGATTTGGCCCCGGTCAACAGCATTATAGTGGGGTTCCCATCCTACGCAGTCCCCATCTATACTACCGCAATGAGCAATGTAAACGTCGCACCATCCACACAGGAAGGGGCAGCTCGCGTGGTGCCTGCCACCTGCCCAGGGAAGCAGGAGCACTTGACAGTTTGTGACCGTTCTTCTATCTTGTTCTTATTACAGCATCTGTGGAGAGCCACCACCTCGCAAGTGCCCGTTTTAACATGGTGAGCTGCACAAACGAAAACGAAAGATGAGACAACATTGAGAAAGCCTTGGATACTTCCTCCCTCTTTTTAATTAGAAGTACATTAAATATAGCTCTATAAGGGACCCACCATGCATGAAACTGGAAATACAATGATGCTGACTCCATAATGCAGATTTTATTTCTTTGCTAAATGTGGCAGGACCATTTCTGTCAGTAAATGCTTGGTGAAGCAGGAACAATTAGTGACTAGATTAAAATAAGCTGTTAGAAGAGTCTGAAATATAGAGGCAATATTTGGTGCCATCAAAAACCTATTGATTCACATGTGACTTCTTTTTACAGCTTTTTTGTTCAACATCTTAATCAAAGTAAGTTAAATCCCTGAGCAAGGTACACTACAGAGTGTTGATATAAAGGTTATGTCCTTCCGGGGGTGAGTGTAAGGTTAGGCAGAACATCAATTTTTAAGAAGTGATGATGAAGGGGAGAATCTCCAGCCTTAGTAATCATCTGCACAATTTCCCTGGAAATGAACTAATTGGTTGATTCTTTAAATTGCTATTATTTTCCCAAAAGTTCCATCCAGTTTCCAGACCCAAATATCATTCCTTCCAATTTTGTCTGAGGGGACAACTGCCACCAAATGGCACCAAGCACAGCCAGAACTTGGGTGGCTTAATGCCTAGCCTAGAGACCCAGTCTAAAAAGCTGTGAGTTTCCCTGTCTGTTTCATTCACCTTGCAGGAAGGCTATGAAGGTGAAATTTTGGGTGATCAAAATTTTTGGACCTGACTTATCACACAAGGAAAAGGTTCTAGTTTGCTGTCACCATTATTTTTTTCAGCATTTCTTCTTCAAAGTATTAACCCTACTGTGAAATGAAAAAGCAAAAGTTTCACCTGCTAAAAATAAAAATAGCTTTGAATCAAACATTTGTTGAAACACTATCCTTTCAGAAATTTTAAAACCATGATTGCTATAAAAAATAGAAATGTAAATAGAAAAAAGTAGATATCTAAAGTTTTTAATGCTATAAACATATTGAAACCCATTGTAAATGAAATAAACACATTATGCATTTCTATTATCTTCCCCCTGGGAGATGAGGACCCCTTTGTAATAATTCAGGTTAGCTAGCTTGTTCAGATTTTTCTTGGGAGAGAGAACATATCAAACATATTGTCCAATTCATACCTCCAAGTAAGTCCAAGAAACTCAGGTATGACTCAGTTTTGACAATGTAATACTCGAAAGAACTTTCAGGAAGCAAATACCATTTCCAAGGTCACAAAGATTTTTCTGCCATTGTATATACATGGGGATTTTTCTATGTTTGATTTATACACAAAGCTACGGTGACAAAAGCTAAAAACTTAAAAGCCACACTTCTGCTCCTATCCTCTCATGCTCTGGAAAATACTTTATCTAAGGATGGTTCCATTTATTTTAATTCATTGAATGTTTTGTGTTACACAGTTCATTACCCTGCTTTCTGTAGGGTACTTAGTCACATTTTAATTGGGTCAATACCACACATCAGGCATAATTCTGAGTCCTGGGACTGCATCAGTGAACAAGAAGAACATAAACCCTGTCCTCAAAGAGCTCACATTCCTCTGGAGAAAACAAATAATAAATACCTAAGTTAATGATTCCATAGGACCATATTAGGTTTTTAAGCACCTTAAAGGAAATACAGTATGTTCATTGAGAGTAATTATGCAAAGATAGAATGTGTATTTTAGCAAGAGTCCCAAGGAAGACCTCTCTAAAGAGGTATGTGAGTGATGACCTCAGTCATCAAGAGAAGGAAACTTCCATGATGAAACTCTAAGAAAGGAAGAGCATTCCAAAGTGAAGGAACAGTAATGACAAGGTACCGAAATGGGGAAAAGCATGGTATGTTCTCAGGACAGCAAGATGGCCAGTGTGTTTGTACAATTGAGAGGTTGAGGGAAACATGCCAGAAATGTAGGAAGATCATGTAGGGGCTAGTATGCCACCGTAAGTAGATGGGATTTATTCTCATCGCAAAGTCTTTGGATAGAAGATAGAAATGGTATAATCTCATCAGTGTTTCAGAAGTTTGCTGAGGCTGCTCTTTAGAGAAAGGACTGAAGAAAGCAAGAATGGAGGCAGGGAAACCAATTATAAAGAGATTGCTGGAGTCTAAGTGATAAAAGATGGAACTTGGACTATACTAACAGCAGCAGACTTGCAGAGAAGTAGCAGGCTAAGGGTATTTCAGTGCACAGTTGATTTGACTTGCTAAGGGATAGAATGTGAGCTGTGAAGGAAAAAGGAATTGAGGATTATTTCTAAATTTGCCCTGAGCAATTAGAGGTTGGTGGTGCAGGTAGATAAAGAAATCTTGGGGAAAGGGGAATTTGACAAAAGATAGGTTGGGCTAGGATATCTATAGTTCTCTTTTGTCTGTGTGAACTGTGAGATCCTTTTAAGATACTCACGCAGAGATATAAATCAGGCAACATCATTTATGAGACAGAGCTTCGGGAAGAAAAATAGGCTGCAGGTACACACCCAGGAGGTCTAAACCAACAGGTGATATTTCAGGCCATGGGCTAAACCAAATTACCTTGGAAAGGTTACCAACAAATAAAGAATGTCTGAAACCTAGATCCACAATGGTGCAAGTAGGAAAAAAAAAGATGGCAACACATGAGGTACGAGAAAAAGAACCCCGAATAAAGACATGGAAAAGCAAAGAATAAAATGTTTCAAGCAGGAGGGATTGATCAGCTATGTCAAAAGCTGCTGAAAGCTTCAATAAATAAAGAGAAATGATGTAGTGGTTAAGAACATAGACTCCATGACCAGGGCAGCTGGGTGACATTAGGCAAGTTACCCAGTATCTCTGAGGAGCAGTTTTTTACATCTAAAAGAGGGATAAAAACAGCACAATCTTCATAGGGCCCATTTGAGAAGTAAGTGCTTTATCATGTATAAAATATTTAGAACACTTACTGCTCCTTAGTAGGCACTCTGTTGGCTTTTACCATTGCTAGCATTTGAACTTAGCAAAAATCCTTTCAGTGGCCTGATTGAAAATAGTCATGATAGAAGTATGTTTAGTATAGAATGGGATGGAAAACTCTACAGACAATTACAAAAATTTCTGTCTGGAGTTTTTCTTTGAAGGAAGAAGGAAACAGATGACATAACAGCATGCTTAGTGCCGGACTGATCTGATAGAGAGAAATACTCAATATGGGAGAGGAAATGGATAACTAAAAAAAAATGTTTTTAAGAAGGAAAAAGGAATTGAGATTAGGGAACCAGAGGGATTGGTGCTAGGTTGATGTGGGGACACGCAAGCCATTTTACCCAGAGTCATGGGGGAAATACAGATACAGAGGCAGGTAGATCTGAGTGGATCAGTTTCTCTAAGAAATATGAGAGATGTGTGGGAACAGAAAAAACTATATGAAGTAAATATATCAGGAAAGGAAAAAGGAAATTTACCAAGGAGCAGTTGATCTGGCCCAGAGCGGCTGATGCAGAGAACATGGTGGAGTGGAAAACAGGGTGCAATTACAGAGCAGAATGGGGACAAACACCTCTGCAATGATACATTATTTGGGATGCTTAGATTTTTTTATAGTGATTTAGGGAAACAGAGATGTTAATCATGAGGAGATTAATCCTGCAAGTCTTTGAATGGAAGCCAGGTTAGAAATGAGACATTATTTGGGCTCCTTCAGGTAGTGAAGCTGTCAGGCAGAGCACTGAGCTGAGACAGCTTCAGAGAGTGTCTGATGGGGATAGGGCTCTGCCGTCTTCCACAGCGCTGTGGCAGCCAGGAGCACACAGTGCAAAAGGCATCATTTCAGCACCAAGGTCATTTTACCAACTTTGTTATAAGAAAGATCTTATCAAACATTGGAAAAGAATCACAGTTAAAACATTTTATCTGATTTTTTTTGTCCCAATGTCAACATCAAAATTTGACAAGAAAAAAAAAATAAGAGGATAAAGTCATTGTAGTAGTCACTAGTGCTGTTCACCAAATATTTATGGGTCTCTCCTTTCTGGCTACATGGTAGTACTGTATTTATCCACCTCATTAAGTTTAGATTGCCCTGATGTGACTTGCTTAGGCCAATGAAATGAAAGCTAAGTAATACAAATCGCTCATGAGAAGCAGCAAAAGATATCAGTCTATGTGCACAATTAATCTATGACCAAGGAAGCAAGACTATACAATGGGGTGAATACAGTCTCTTCAATAAATGGTGTTAGGGAAATTGGATAAGCAAAAAATGAAACCACACCATTTTCTTACATCATATACAAAAATACACGTAAAATGGATTAAAAACTTAAGTGTAAGACCTTAAACCAAGGTGTCAAACTCATTTTCACCGGGGGCCACATCAGCCTCACAGTTGCCTTCAAAGGGCCAACTGTAATTTTAGAACTGTATAAATGTAACTGCTCCTTAACTAGGGGCAAGGAGCTCGGTGCTGCTGCCGGGTACAAGCAAGGTGGAGGGCCGGATTCTGCCCGCAGGCCTTGTGTTTGACACCTGTGCCTTAATCCATAAACTCCTAGAAGAAAATGAAGGCAGTAAATTCGTTGACATAACTTTTAGAACTGTTTGTTTAAAAAATCTCTCTCTCACATAAGGGAAAAAAGAAAAATAACTGGGACTATATCAAACTGAAAAGCATTCACACAGTGAAGGAAATCATCAACAAAAGGAAAAGACAACCCACTGAATGGGAGAACATATTCACCAATGATATATCCGGTAAGAGTTAATATTTTGGATACATAAAAAACTCATACAACTTAACACCAAAAAAAAACCCCACAATCTGAATAAAAAAGCAGAGGATCTGAATAGACATTTCTCCCAAGAAGACATACAGATGACCAATAGACATGAAAATATGTTCAACATCACTAATCATCAGAGAAATGCAAATCAAAACCACAATGACATTTCGCCTCCCACTTGTAAGATGGCTGCCATCCATAAATCAACAAATGAGTGTTGTCAAGGATGTGAGGAAAAGGGGACCCTCACACACTGTTTATGGGATTGTAAATCAGTACAGCCACTGTGGAATTGTGTGTAGTTTCCTCAAAAAAATCAAAAATAAATATAGAACTGCCTTGACCTAGCTATCCCACTTCTGGGTATTTATCCAAAGTGCTAATTTGAAAAGATATACACACTCCTATGCTTATTGCAGCATTATTTACATTAGCCAAGATATGGAAGCAACCTAAGTGTCCATCTTAGGAAGGTAGGGCCCATATATACAGTGGAATATGACTCAGTTATGAAAAGAATGAAGTCTTACCTTTTGCAAGAACATGGATAGACCTAGAGGTTACTGTGCTAAGTGAAATAAGTCAGAAAAAAATACCATGCAATCTAATTTATGAGTGGAATCTAAAAAAATAAAAAGTAAGCAAACAAAATAGAAACAAACTCATAGCTACAGAGAACAAGTTGGTAGTTGCCAGATGGGATGGGTGTTAGGAGTGCTGGGTGAAAAAGGTGAAGGGATTAAGAAGTACAAACTGGTAGATACACAGTAGTAACAGGGATGTAAAGTACACCATGAGAACAGAGCCAACAATCCCGTAATGACTGTGTATGGTGTCAGGTGGGTCCTAGACTTATTGGGGGATCACTTCATGAGGTATATAAATGTCTAATCACTAGGTTGCACCCCTGCAACTAATATAATATTGTATGTCAACTGTAACTAAAAATAAAGTAAAAATAAAAAAGAGGTACTGTGTAATTCACCACAGATCTCCCTACCAGTCAGAGCAACTGATTATGTCTTGATAATGGAGATTATATGGAGGTGAGTCCCCAAGTGAAGAGACATGGAACAGTGTCCCCACCAAGCACTAGGGCCCTATGCATGAGAAATAAACCTTCTGTTGTTACAGGCCTCTAAAATTTGGAGGTTGTTTGTTACTGCCCCAAAACTTAGCCTACCTTGGCTATGAAGTGGGACTTTCTACTGCTTCCTGAATGGTTCAGTATATTTCCCAAATACATTAGTTGGAGGATAATTCAGTTAAGTATGATCTCTCAAAACCCGGATTGCTCAATCTTATGTGAAGTCAATGAGGAATAAATGTGAAAAAGAGTTGATTAATTATATAATTCAAAGGATTATAATGAAGTATTCCACAATTGGATAACTGCATTGGTTAAGTTTGGTATGTCAGAGCTCTGGTGAAGAAAGTGTGTTTCCATCTTCTTGGAAGAGAAAGGAAGTGAAATGATGCCCACATGGAATAATGAAGAGAAGGACAGGTAGGAGTACGCTGGGAAGACAGGGAGGCAAGGCCCCCTCCAGAGAACTGGGTAGTAAATATTATGAGATCAATTACAAAGGTGACCAGGAAGAGCAGGTGTGACAGACACAAGGCTTTTTTCTGCCTGAAACTTTGTCACCATTGCTTATAATTAAAATACTCAGACACAGGTATTGTTTTCTAATAAATGGGATTTTGTGAAAAATATCCCTCAGCCTTTGTTGTTCTTATTAAAACTGAGCTGTAAAGCTTATCAAGAGGGATAATAAACCTTTTAAAAACAGAATAGATGATAGATAGATGGATGGATGATCTTGATGGAGTTAGAAGGCGCAGATAGGGAGAATATTGACTGTTCCAGTATTCATATCTGCTGGTAGATAGGCCAAGGGGAGTGAGATACCCAAAAGAGGAAAAGAGATCTTCTAGCAGAATTAGTTCACCTAAGCATAGCATGTGTAGACATATGACAGTTTTCTCATTTGTCTGGTGTGCTTCTTACGATAACCAAATTCTTGTAGACAAAGACTAGCTTTTTTCCTGTAAACTGCTCAGTCTGTGGTATGTGTTTAATAGATGGTAAACAATTTTAAGAAGGCAAAAGTAAATCCTGTGGTTTTCTTTCAAAAGGTTAATGAGACTGTAAGAAATTTAGGCAGTTACTAGAATTCTCTACACAGATTCAGACAGAGCTCAGATAAACTAACCTACATAGATGATTAGGGCTTTCCAAATTGACAAAATAGGCTTCACAGAGAATATGTTAGCATCATAATAAAATGATGCAGGATGCCCTGGAGAAGATTTAAGTGAAAAAAAGAACAAACAAATTTGTTTTTTTATTTTTAAGTCAAAATTCCCAAGTTAAAAAATAAACAAGTTTTTGTTCTTCTGCTCCTTTCCCTCTCTGGATGCGATGCATAAACACAAAGTTGCCTCCTTCACTTTTGTAAAATGACACCAGACACACATTAGTTTAACTCTTACAAGCACAGGGACACCAAGTCTTACCAGCCCTAACTGCTTTCGGAGCTTATTACTCTTATGCTTTATTTCAACAATGGGCTCACTGGCCCTATAAAGCCCCAGAAACATGGCCTTAGGAAACTGCCACTTAAACCATATCTTAAGATTCCTAAATGTTTTGCAAAGCTATTATGATCTCTATATTCTCGCATGCAGTCCTCTTAAGGCATTTTTTCCAAGTGCTTTTTTGTTTCCAAATGACTTTTTACCTACTGACAAGAACTTCTCCATAAGGGGGAAAAATCTGAGTTAAACAGCAATTTATTTGTAAGCATGCGTAATTTAAAAATATTATATCTACACATAATCATATGTATATGTACATGTTTATATATATTAATATGGTCACATTTTATTCCTCTATAAATACCCCATTATGAAAAATGAGTTCACAACAGAATTTTATGCAAATCATTCACCTTGAGTAGAGGTTGCTGGCCTTAGGTTAATAAGAGCACAGTTATTATGCATATCACATTCTGTACGTAAGAATAATTCATTCACTTTGGAAACAATGTGTGAAATAATGGTAATTACTAACATTCATTGAGTTTTCACTGTATGCCAAGGGTTTTTTTCTATTTTATCATCACAGCAACCATTAAAGGGGAAGCTATAATTATCCTCAACCTACAGATGCAGAAACCGAGCCACAGCAATGTTAAGTAGCTTGCCCAAGACAATATAAGTAGCTTGCCCAAAACAATATAGCTAGTGATAGACAAAAACCAGAGCTGAGAGCCAGGCGGTTTGCCTTCAGAGACCATGACCTAAAACACTATTGTCTAGTGACTTTTGAAATGAGTTCCACATGTGCAACAGACTGCAGTTCCCAATGATGTGGAGAAATGCAGGAGGTGTACTGCTGTCCCTACATACAATGCTTGGTAGCCTCAAAAGGACAGGGACTTTGGAACTGAAATACCTCAGTCCCAGCCTATTTTCACCTGTACTGTACTGAGTGAACCTTTGAACAAGTCCATTCACCTTCAAAGAACTAGTTTGTTCATGCCTAAAATCGCTCCCTGGAGGCCTTATGAAGACTAAATGACAGAACATGTGTGAAACTACTTTTCAATTGCTTACCAAGTGAAATGTTAGTCTTAATTTTTACATTTAAAGTAATCAATGAATATGAAAATGATGCAGCATATATAAACTACAAAGACAGCTGTTAGGGAAAGTTATCTACATTTTATTAAAAAAGTTTTAATTTTTCAAAAAATCTATATATATTTGTATTGACATAAGATACAAATATATGTAAAAACAATTGAATCTGACACTTAAGCTACAGAGAGAGTAAACTTAGTATTAAGTTGTGAATTTGTACCTATCAGGTTTCCTCTCCATTGAATTTCAGTTCTTATTTATATTCTGATTAGTCTCATTGATTCAGAAATTTTGTTTGTCTCCATACACTCCTACTTAATAGTTTTTACCCAATTTGACTAGCTCCCTAGAGAGTCTGCATTATACCCTCTAAGCAGAAATAAAGTATCATCTACATGCACCAAAATAAGCATCTAAAATGCAGGCTAGTTAATGGATTTAGGTTGCTGTAAATCACTTTGAATGGAAAAAATGTGCTGAAACAAAAACTTTCTGAGACAGCTAATTTCTCACTTTAATTCATTAGAATGAGAAAACAGGACACATTTTTAGACTTTCTGATAAAGTAATCTCATTAAAAGAACCGGTCATTTAAATAGCTCAATAAAATTTCAAAAAATTTGCATAATTTATGAAGTCAGGGCAATCAGGAAGGAAATAGTCATGTGCAGGTGACATTTTTACAAAGTCTGTTTTCTGAAACTTCTCCAATTTTATACAGAAAAAATAAAATTATTGGGACAAGACAGATTGCCACTAAAGAATAACCCTAATAACAATATGGTCTATATTCATAAAAGTAAACTCTCAACAGCGGGTGTCCTCAGTCTATTTTAAGAGAAAGAGGCAGAACAGATTTTCTCCTCTGAGAATTTTAGATTCAGTTCAGTTTAAACATGAACATCTTGTACACCCTCATGTCAAATGAGAACTGATATTGGAGAAGCGGAACCTCAAGCAACAGTAAACTGCCCAGTAACTTTTTCTTGGGAGACTTACTCTGAAAAAGAAGAACTAGATCAGGCAAATCCACCCCTCTGGAAATTTGTACTCAAAGACAGAATTGCCACATTGAAATGGACATTTGAGTCCAAAGGTCATCTAGCAGTAGGAGAGAGATGGCCCATGGAGGGCTTTGTGCACCTCATGGTGATGAGAAATAGGCGTTTCAGAGGAAGCAGACAGGAGAGGCGTGAAGAGAGGTAACAGATAAAAGAGTATGTAGTCCCACCAGCCACCTTGGTGTCTGCCCTTTATGAGGCCTTTCTGAAATTTTTCCTCAATTCCTGAAATGCAGTAGGTTTCAATGAGCACCTTTTTTCGTGAAATAACCCAATGATGTCTCTGTTCTTTGACCCCCAAAATGTGCTGACTAGGATATTTATCTTTTTTTAAATAAACGAAAGCTAATTATTTAGCAGAAGTTTTCTATATCCTTACTTTTAATAACAAGACACAAGTTTCCACCTTCATATTATCCAGGAAATTCACAATCCAGCAGCTACACTCTCTATTTTAACCTCATGGTGAAAATTGGCATTTCAAATGATGATGTTTAGGCCCTCTTAAATTACTATGATGGGAATATATTTTTTAAATGTTTCTAATGGCAAAGGCTAAAAAAGAAAGCATCTTTCTTGCTTAATCCCAAATTACACACACACAAAATGTAAAAAGTCTGAATATCTCCAATTCCTATACACTGGAGGAGTCACCCCATTATTTAGTAATTAATACTCTTCCTATAGGTGTTTCTAAGAAGGTTCCAAGTGCTTCTTGAAAAAAACAACAGTGAGTAGACAGAACAGTAAAAGGAAAGATGGGATATTGGGGCCCTAGTCCCTCATTCTCTGTCCCTAGAGTGTAGTCTTGAGTAAGTCATCTAGGTCTCTGGGTCTTTTCCCTCATCTGCAAAGTAAGAAATCAGACTAGTTTTAGAGTTAGAGTTAAACACTTCTTCCAACTCTAAAATTCTATGAGTTTATGAAATGACAAAGTTTTGTTATAATAGGTACAATATATTAGACCTATCAGAAAATGAAAATCAAATGGATTTTTAATCACTTTAGACTAACATAAATTAACTTTAATGAGTCACTGAACCAAATGTAAAACTGAGAAGGGAGTTTATAAAATTTATATTTTAGATATATTTCTTATCTGCATGAAGTTATGAATTTTAACTGCACAGTATAATATTCACTATAATGTCAACCTATATATTGTTTTATGTACAAAACGGCTTAATTACTGTTGATTCCACAAGAGAGAGCAAGTACAAATGTATCCTAGCACAGTGGTTTGGGTGACGATTCTGAAGTCAGATAATTTAGGTTCAAGTCCCAGCTTTGAAAGAGAGAACCTACCTACCTATCCACCAAGCCTCTTTTTTCTTTCCTCCTGAGCACACAAATAGACTATATTTTCCAGTCTCCCTTGCATGTGACACATGGGAAATGGGCAGAAGTGAGTTATGCTGCATTAAGACCAGGCCTATAAAAACCTGCTCCATCAGCTACTCTCCCTTCCCCTTTAACTTAGATGTCAGTGCCAATGGCGACCTTGAAGGGCCACAATCAACCTCGGTCCCTGAATGACTATGGAGAGGGCAGATCCATTCCCTGACATTAATTTGCTTCATATACACCAGAAATAAACTTAGGCATTATTAAGCCAATGAAATTTAAAGGTGTATATATTATGTAATATGCAATAATATTCCTATTAATGGACCTAGGAAGGAATCAGATACAGTCCAAGTGCTTCTTAACGGAAATTACACAGTAAGGAGGAAGTACAGTGCTATGCTCTAGAAGCTTCTGTCTCCCCATTATTCATATGATAAAAACCTAGTGCCCAAAGCAATAGTATTAAGGGACAGGACCTTGGGAAGGCTACCAGGTTTAGAATCCTTATCAAAGAGGCCCACAAGAGTAGGCTCACACCTTCTGCAATGTGAGGACATAACATGAAGTCTGCAACCCAGAAGACAGCCCAGACTCAACCAGCCCAGGTCTCAGCCCAGACTGGCACCTGTTCTCTAGCTTCCACCTCCAAAACTATGAGAAATAAGTATCCTTTGTTTATAGGCCACTCAGGGTTTGGTCTTTTCTCATGGCAGCCTGAACAGACTAAGACATGCAAAGAACAAAAAAGATATAATTTGAAAAATTATTTTGCCTCTTTATGCTTCAACTTCTCATCAGCAAAATAGGAATTATAGTATTATCTATCATAAAGGGATGAAATAAGGATTGACAGAGTCAACATTCATAATGATGCTTACATTTGATAGAGTAAATGTTAGCCGTGATTACTATGGCAATGAAGAAAACCTTACTTAGACCTTTGAATCAATTTATAAAATGCAGCTACCTAAGAATCATTGACTTTTAGAGATTTTAAAAATAATAAAGTCCTATTTTGCCATTTTACAAAAAAGAAATTGATGGTTAGAAAACATCTAGAATATTCACTAATTCAAAATCAGAGTTAAGATTATGGAAGATCCACAATTGGAACTCAGCTCTCTTAATTTCCAGTTCAGTGTTACTTTCATACCTACCCCCACCAAATTTGCTTTTTGCTCACCGAATTCCTCTCATTCTGCCTCCTATTCAATTTAATTTCCCTCCTTCTCTACTGACTTAACCTGGGCATCCTCAGTAACTTTCTCTAGCATAATCATGAGGGGCCCCTGACTGGTCTCCCTACTTACTAGCTTGTTCCCTTACACGCATGTAAACACACATTCTACCACAGTAATTCCTTTTAAGGAATTAAGCACAGGGTATACAATTATTCTTGGCTCTTCTTTGTTCACAGAATAAACTTAAATTCTTGGGCATGGCCCAAGCATGCCTCCATCAGCCCATCTCTGACTTTCACAGCCTCACTTTCCTACACTCGAGTCATATGCAGTTTTTATAATAGAATCTTAGTATATCTTTACTTAGGTGACCTCGCTCTATCTCTCTTGAATCCTTGCCCCACGTTCTACCCCTTGGGAAACACCTACACCGTCCTTCAGTTTCAAACATTGCACCACCTAGTACTCTATGAAGCTATTAATCAACTTTTGGGTAGACTGGGCCATTCTTCTCTCCTCTGATTAACATTTTCTTAATTTTTCTACAATACCTGTCAGAGTTTACTATTTTGCTCTTTATTTTCCCCTATTAAGTTGTGAGACCCAAGTTCATGATTATTTATCTCTGATTCCCCTGCTTGAGGCACAGAGATCCATAATAGGAAAATCAATATGCTTAATGAATAAATGAATAAACAAATGGTTTGCTACAAGAGTTCTCAAAAAAAAAACAGTAATTACATCTTAAGTCCAGGCTTAGATGAATTTACTGGAAGCTCTAAAAAAATTTTTTTGACATCAATTTTCTAAGTTTCTTTTCCCACTCCAAAAATGTATTATATGGTATGCTATAAACAAATCTAGATGGATAGAGGCACCAGGGTCATTTAATTCTAGAAAATAATTATCCCCTGAAGAAAGGATGAACTTCTGTTTCCCATATCTAATTGTACAGATTCATAATTCCGTGCTTTTCTGTGTAGTAAAAGGTTTTCTACATCTGGGGTATTCTTTGAAGTTAGTAAGACACCTATAAACAGAATGAATCAGTATTATTCAAGAATGAATGAAATCACTGCCTTTCAGCAACATGTTTTCACACACAGAAAGTTTGCTTCATACCCCATGATTGACATGAAAAGCAAATTTAGGTTATCTTTTCTCTACACTCAGCAATTTCAGTACAAAATATCTAGGTTCTGAGTGTCACTCTAGATCAAGAGCATGTAAATCCTAAGTCAGCTTATTAAGGAAGACTAGAGGAAGTTTTGTGTTTTTTTTGTTTTTAGAAGAAAGATGTTAGTAGCTCTTTGAGAAACTATATTCTGTAGCACCTATTCCCTGGGTAAGAATTTTATACTGTCATATCAATTAAGTTTTTCTTGTTGCTGATAGCTTCTGAAATTGTCCTCTTTAAAAATAACTTCCTAATTCATTTATGATGTGAAAATCAAATGAGGACAAATTGCAAAGTGTGGTCGGAAGATCATTGGTTACTGGCAAGTTAGAAATCTGTCTTCCTTTGCACTTCACTGCTAACTAACCATGCAGTCTCTGCCAACTCATTCACATGTTGAAGACCTAGCTATCCTTGAGTAAGTACCAGGTAAAGGAACCAAAATTCTGCTTTTGGGGACAGAGTTGCCTTTGTTCTATAGCCACCTATCAAGAATTTGTCTGCCATGTGTGTTCACTCTTCCTTAACTATCTGTACATCGCTCATTCTCATTTATGTACTATATCCTGTCCCCTTCACCTTTCATTTTTTGTCCAAAAATGTGTTATATACCTAATGTTCCTTCACTGTCTTTGAAATTTTCATGGAATGGTCATGTCTTTGTGAATTCCCCATGCATGTGTCTTAAACTTTGATTTTTCTCCTGTTAATCTTCTCTCTGTTAATTTGGAAATTAGCCAAGCCAGAAGATCTTAGAAGGTGGGAGGAAAAGTATTAATATATTTGAGGCCCTATGCAGGTATCATGCTATCTCCTGAGAATATAAAGCTGAAGGAATGACCATCCCTGCTTTCAAGGAGCTTAGAAGACAGTAGAGGAAGAAAGCCACGCACAGCAAAGTGAATGTGATATGGGAGCCATGATGCAAATAACTGCCAAAAATGCCAAGATTTAAAAACAAAACTGAAAAGTCATTTTTCACCCAGCAAGGGGAAGGTACAAGAAGAGAGACCAGGAAAGAATTCATAAAGAACATGATATATAATCTGAATTTTGCAAGATGCCTGACAGCGTGCAAAGTCACATCGGCCTCAGTCTCATGATCTGGACTAGATGATCTCTAACTTCGCCTCTGAGTCTAAAGTTTCATAATTTTACATGCATCTTTAATAACAATATAGAAAGTTATATGTTTGTGTTTTGTTCATACATATATATTTAACATAGTATGTACATTACTCAAAACCCTGTATTAAAATATTTCTTTTTTTATTTGTTGATTTAAGAGAGAGGAAGGAGGGTTAGAGATGAAGAGAGAAATAGAAAGATAGAGAGATCCATTTGTTCCATTTATTTTTCCCTTCATTCATTCATTCTCAAATGTGCCCTGACCAGGGATCGAACTAGCAACCTTGGCAAATAGGATGATGGTCTAACCAACTGAGCTACCTGGCCGGGGCCTAAAATACTTCTAGTATAAAGCTTTTAAAACACTTATCTTGCTTCTTTAAATATCACTCGACATTTAGGCATTAATCTTGGACATGATTAGAAGCATGTAGCCCTGGAGTGTGCTGGAAGTGTAGCTTTATGCAGAGGCACACACACAAAAAAACAAGACGTGGTGTGAAATGTAGCAGTAAATGTATCCTGACCAATTGCATCCCAGGATTTTATTATCTTGAAAAGGTCCCTGGTGTTACTTTGTTCTTTTGGTAATTTGCCTTTTTCTCTTGAAAGTGAAGTGAGCATGTACAATAACACGCCCTCCTGGGCAGCATACAATGGATACCATCCAGCAAACCTAATTAATGAATCAAAGACTAAAGCAGCCTCTGGAGGGAGGCAGCAGAGGTCTGGTGGTTACCACAGGAAATCAGACAGAAGCAGGCTTTCACACAGCCCGTAGTAGCTGTGTGACTTTGAGCAAGTTCATTACACCCACACTGCAGTTTCCTCATCTGCAAAACAAGAATGATAAACCTATTTTCTTATTGGGAAGATTAACAGAAATCAGGTAAAGGTCTTAACACTGTGTCGAGCATGTAGACAGTGCTTAGTGATTATTGGATATTATTATCATTATTTTTACAAATCCAGGAACTCTCATTATCCTTGCAAAAACATTCATCAGGATGAGAGGTATGATACCTGGCATTGGTTTTCAAGGAAACTAACTTATAGATCATCCTCAGCAAGTTATTTTTATCTAAGAGTCAGTAGACAACATAAATGGTTGCACAGTAGATGGGAGCCAATCTACAAATACTAGAGCCAGACTAATGGGTTCAAAATACAGATCCACCACTTACTTAGTGCATAACCTTTGACAAGTTCCTTAACCAGACTGTCTTAGTCTCCTCATCTGTAAAAATTAAAAAAAGCAATGTATCTGCCTCAAAGCAGTGTTGTAAGGATTTAATTAATTCATATATTGTATATAAAGCACTTGCAATAATATCTGGTCACAATAGATATTCTGTAAATGTTTGCTATTGATAGAAATAACACTGCATGCCCTGGCTGGTGTGGCTCAGTGGACTGAATGCCAGACTGCAAACCAAAAGTTGGCTGGTTTGATTCTCGGTCAGGGCACATGCCTGAGTTGGGAGCCAGATCCCTGGTTGGGGGCAACCAATCAATGTCTCTCGCCCTCTCGTTCTCCCTCCATTTCCCTCTAAAAAAAAAAAAAAAGAAGAAATAACACTTCATGTAACACCTTTGGAGATGTAGGAGGTGATGTCATCAAGGTAGGCTTGATGGTAACTTCTTACCTCAGTGGTAAAAGCATTCTCATAAAGCCCTCCTGAGGAAAAAGAAAACGGAGAGCTAATTCTCCAGGGTCAGAAAGACCCAAATTACAAGGCTGACCTCTTGTGCATGACGTTATTCAGATAATTTCACTCTAAAGTGTCAGGTGACTCAGTCATAAAATGGGAACAGCAGTATCCACCTAAAACCATTGTGAGGATGGAATGGGATCCTGAATGGAAACAGCTGATTATCTCCATACTTGTAAGGATTTTTGCAAAGGCTCAACCAAAGCATTATCTGAATTGGAGCCCGCATCTTGCCCATTGCCCTGCACTGTCTCTCTTGCCTAAGGGGCAAGGAAGTTGCTCCAAAACATCTGTCAAACTATTCTGCCATCAAACCCTGACTCTTGAACCTTTCTACCTCATTATATCCATTCACTGGGGCTTAACTGGCTTTTTACCCAGGGTCTTAATATGTAAATTTCTGCTGTTGGGAAATGTGAATAACCAATGTCCACTTGCAACTAGACAAATAACCCTCCTCCATCACCATCCGCCCACTACCTGCCTCTGGAAATTTGCTGTAGACCCCTTTTCAAAAGAAAGAAAATAAATCATTTTACCAGTTACCCTCTGCATACAAAGACTGATGGGAAAGGATAGCTTGCTTTAAACTGTGATCTGTTAAAAAGGAAAAAGAAGTTATGTTTTCAAAGCTTTGAATGATCTTTCTGTAAATAAAATACCATGACCACCTCTCTGTTATCAGAAAATAAAGCCATGGTGTCCCTGGAGACTGAACCGTGCTTAGCATCGTAATGCAAAACTGTGTGTTCACTGCAGGCAGGCACCTTTGCACATTGCATTGTACTTAAGGCAACAAATTTCTTCTTAAATTATGCTGAAAAGGTAGTCAGTATGAGAACTACATTTTTCCTTGGAGTTAGTAGTATTTGTATACTACTCTAGGTGGCAGAGAACAGATTACAAATCTGTTTGAGAGGGAGAGAGAATATAAGCATGAGAGAGTTCAATCCAATAATTACATATCTGAATGCTAAATAGAATGTACAGTGAAGGCATATCTTCACTGTACACTGGTGGAGGACCCTCAAAAGAGATAAAAACTTGGAGTGACCAAGCTCAAGCTCATATCCATACAATTTATTATGCAAATCAGGACCCATTTAAGAGTAAAAGAGCTTGCTATTAATGATTATGCTGCAATAATAGAAGTTAACTGCTCTGGATGCAAATTGGAACATGTAGTTTACATCAGTGTTCACTCCGAACTGTTCTAGTAAAGCCTGCTCTTACTAACTATGGTCTTATTCTAAGCTAAATACCCAGGCTTTTGAAAATATGCTGTATATGTTAAGTCTTATGAACTATCCTGGTGGGGACAAAGGGAAACTAAAATCCTAGAGGAGACTAACATCAGTTGGTAGGGAACAGGTTTTCCTATGCAGTGATACAGATTTTGTGCTCTGAAAAATCAGTGGCCTCCACTTTCTCAGAAAAGCCTATATAGCATATGGTGCGCTTGAGGCTTGCCCGGATACAATGCAGGTGGTTTCCTCTCACTCTCAGAAGGCAATGCTGCTGTATCTATGGTGTCTTTGTATTGGATCTGTATTTTTCCTTTGTTTTGTGACTACAAATATTAATCCTCACTGTGATAACATCTCTATTAATAAAGGGAATGCAGCCCAAACTGTATTGATTTTAGGGAAACTCCATAGCCAGGGGTATAAATAATATTGTGCTTAGAGTTGTGTTTCAGCACATCAGATAAGGCATGTTACAATATGAAAAAATCATTAAATGAAATGAAAACAATGTCAAATATTCCAGAACAAAATGTACGTGATTCCAAGCCACAAGGCATATGGAAGAGGTGGCAGAGAACAGATTACAATCGAGAGAGAGGGCACTCGAGGCACTGAGGGGACGAATGCTGACAGGCCTGCCTGTGCTAGTCAGGGCATGTGTCGCAAATGGAAGAAACTAAAACTGCAGGGACATCAGGTCAACTTCACCAAATCAGTAAGAACCAGAAACAGTCATAATGTTTTCAATGAACCAGAGAGCTTGCTGGTGGAGTCCAAAAGGGAAAGAGCACAGGAAGTGGATAACCACGAGGGCCTTAAAGGTCTCAGTTTGACTAAAGTTGAGATCAGCTTCTTCCAGACTATAGGTCCTTGACCTACTTTTTCTTACAGCATTTACTTTAGAAATCCTACAATCATAAAATTTCTCTACTCCTCTGACATGTAAGTCTTCTTCCAGTCTCTTAAAACCCAGGAATGTTTTTCTAAAGCACCCTAGAGCCATCCCTGTGAAATGTAACCATCAGAGACCATCTTCCAGCCTCTGTGAGGCAAGGGGAGCCTCAGTTTGATAGACACCAATTAGCAAACACAGGTGGTCTAACCACAGTGACCAGTCTCTTCACAGCATCCTCTAGTACCTTTGCATTAACTCAGCCCAGTGTTTAGAAATCTTCCTGCCTTTTATTCCAATGGAGTTGAGTTCAATCTCTCTCCTCTTTTGCAACAGACTTGAATAAAGTCTCCCTTGCCATTTTTAACCAGTGTCCAGGACAATCGTTCTTTTACAGGGGCTTCCTGGAGAGCACCTGCTTAAAACATCATAAGGTCTAAATTAAATTTACCTGACTAGGACAATTGTGAATTCAGAAGCTCCAAAGGACCTCCTCCTACCTCATTTTCCAAAAACAATTTCACCAGCTTTCGGAGGAAATAATAACAGGTACAAATGGGTCGTTGTAAGAACCTTCCTGTTTGAATTGAGGAGTAGGAAGCACGAAAAGAATAGAAGGACAGGGGGGAAGTAGAGAAGAAAAAAAGGAGAAAAATGAAGGTGAAGACAAATTTCACAGGATTTGCCACATCGCCCCAGCCTGCCTCATCTACCTCCCACAGGGCTGGGATAAAAGGAAGCTGGGGCTGAGGTGTTTTTTCCACGCAGCTGCACACACAAGCTACTCTTGGCCTGATTAATGAAGTTGTTCAGGGTTTGTTTTATTAAACACTTCTGACTCCTTGTAAAGTAGCTTAGATTTTACAATATCACCATACTTGAAATCTGACATTGTTTTTCCACTTTTCTTTCTATGGCATGCATCAAATGAGCGTGTGCGTGCATGCGTGTGTGTATGTACGCTATAGCCTCAGGCAAAGCAAACGTTACCAGTTCTCCTCCATTACAGATAATGTTATTTTGAAAGAAAAAAACAAAACCAACCCTCGGTGATAAGAATGTTAGAAATGAATAAAATATATATATATATATATATATATATATATATATATATATCTTAAAGTCATTAATGAGTCTTGTAGGGAATAAGTATTATCACGCAAATATATATTGCTACAAAAATTATTTTATTAAATAACCTAACCTACAACCGACATAATAATTGAGCTAAAACAACAATAATTAAAAATCAAAGAGAGCATCAAAGTTTCGATTTTCTTAGGGATAGTTGCTTAAAAAAGAAGTAAATATAAAAATTTATGAAATTTCATGCCATTTGCCAACCAATAAAGCCCACAAAACTGTTCTACATGTTCGGGTTTCTTTTCTCATACCCCCTAAACTGGGGTCTCCCTCAGGAAACAGTAGGCCAGGAGCGATCATGTGTTACACATGGTGGTGTAAGTGACTGTTAAAAAGCGTGTGTTTCCATGTAAATACTTGAGCCCACAAGTATAAGTTTAAATTCTAGGCCTTAAAAAAAAATAAATGTGCAAAGGTTCTCCACCCCCGCACCCTGCCTTCTTTTGTTATTTACTAAGGTTTCAAGCTCCTCAGTAAAACAGGAACTGTTTGGAGGAGATTTTAACTAAAGTTGACATCTTATGTAATGTAGTGTTTATGAGCTTAGGTAAAGCAAATATATTTACTTCCTATTTATTTAAGATATCTAGCAAAGAGTTGAAATGTATTTCCCCTAGGAGCATTCCAAAGAGCTCTTTTGTTTCCTAGTAATGAAGAATACAGCTGACATTTATATATTTTTTTTCAGGAGTTTCCAGGATTTAATCTTAAAGCTTGAGGAAAATATTTATTCTTGGAGAATTTATGTTAAAATACTTTACATATTTAGTTTTCAATACTTTTACATCAAAGGGTCAATATCTTGTTTGAAAACTGCTTACATAAAACACTGGTTACAGATCATTAACTATCTGATGGACAGCCCCAGGTGAGGAAGTTTCAAATGCGTGGAGGCCACAGAAGATCAATCAGAAATATGGAAACAAAGCTATAAAGGCATATTATAAGGAATACAGAAATTAGTATTCATTTCACATGGAATTATTATTTAATGCCTCCTTATTTTGGTTAAGACAAATTGTTGTTGAGTAGGCTTTTTTCCCTTAAAACTCACCCAAGGATATGTTTATTGATTTGAGAAAGAGAGAAAGAGAGAGAGACATCAACATAGATCAGTTGCCTCCTGAACAGCCCCAACCAAGGATTGAACTCAAAACCTTGCTAGATACATGCCCTGACCAGGGATGGGATCCCAGCCTAGGTATGTGCTCTGACCAGGGATTGAACCTGAAACCTTTTGGTGTATGGGACAACACTCCAACCAACTGAGCCACCTGGCTGGGGCAATATGAATGGACTTTGATTTCACATGTCTAACTATACATGAAAGAATAAAGTTTATTTCTGATAATAAAATTAAGAACTTATGATAACTTCTCTTTTGTTCCACCAATATACTTAGTTATCAAACTTCATTGTAAGAAGTTGTCTCCTTTTGAATTGAAATCCTCCAAGACAAGGACTTCTTAAATTTGGCACAGAGTTCAGTAAATTTTTATTGAATTGGAAATAATAAACACTAAGGATATGCCACACAGGAAGCTAACAAAATAGTCTTCAGTAACTATCCCAGACATATTACTTACCTCATTAATAGAAAATGAGTTTAGAAAAGGGAAGTTGGCAAAAAGATTTAAAGTAGCAAAGCAATAATTTTAAATTATTTTAAATTTGATTCATTGGGACTCTTAAGTTCCAAGACAAAATCAACAATAAGACCCCACTAAAAACTGCAGAATTCAGCACCCTATATTTATATTTTTTAAAAAGAAAATTCAATGTTATTGAGGAGAGAAAGAAGCACGTCCTTTAAATATTCATGTAGATTAATGTTCCATTTAAAGTTTTTTCTAATATTTCATTTAGTCAGAGGAGGTTAATACACTGGTATTTTTACTTAAGTAAACCAGACCATCAATTTTAGATTATATATAAGTGGAAAATTAAATAGAAGTCAAAGGCATAAGAAGAGCACAACTACATGATGAAAATAATATACTTTTGTCTCCTAGGTTTGTTTGGGTGACCACACTTTCTCCTGTGAGACTGAAGCCTTCACTGAAAAAGGGAGAGGAAGTAGGAGAGAAGAAAAGTCATAATCTGATTATTTTGGATAGTTTGGAAATAAGCTCACACAATACAAAAAAATATAGGAAAATAAAGAGGGGAAAGGATGTAAGAAGACTATCATAGCTCAGGCTGCTACAACAAAAATACAATAGAATGGGCTGAAGCAACAAACATTTATTTCTCGCACTTATGGAGGCTGTGAAGTTTAAGATCGACGCATGGCATGTCAGATCTGGTGTCTGGTGAAAGCTTTCCTCCTGGCTTCTAGACAGCTACCTTCTAACTCACAGGTAGCAAACACAAGGCCTGCAGGCCAAATGGGGCCCTCCAGTTTCTTTTACCCAGCCTGGCACCTTGTTTCTACCTGGTGGCAGCACTGAGCTCTCTCACTTAACTCTTAAGGAGTAGTTACATTTATACAGTCCTAAAATTACATTCGGCCCTTTGAAGGCAATTGCAAGGCTGATGTGGCCTCCAGTGAAAATGAGTTTGACACCCCTGTTCTAACTGTATCCTCACATGGCTGAGCAGGATGTTACCTCTCTCTAGTTTCTTTATAAGAGCACTAAGCTCCCTCATCAGGGCCCCATCCCCATGGCCTAATTACCTCCCAAAGGCCCCATATCTCCTATTACCATCACACCTGGAACTAGGAGCTTCAACATATGAATTTGGGGGAGGGAAACAGACACAATCATTTAGTTCATAGCATAGACTACTACCTATGTTAAATCATTTGCAGTTTGGGTAACTGGGGAGGTGTGAGACACTTTTGCTACAAGAGTGGAGATCAGCATAGCAAAAGCTGCCAAGCACATCAAGAGAGTCATGAGGCATGGTTCATGCCTGGTGCTCACCATGTCTAGGATCAGAGGTGAGAAAAACCCTCCCTGGCTTTAGGTTTTATAGGTTGAGTTTCTTCATTATCCTTTCACTGCACAATATCATCTTCACAGAAGTGGTTCTAATACACAGTTTGGGGAGAGAATATCTCACAGTGCAATAGAGGGGGAGAGAATATTTTAGAGATAAATTTGTAGTGCTCAAAAAATTTTTTATCAAGACAACAAAGTTAGGTGACTGTTCATCACTAATTCTAATTTAACTAAAGAAGAGATTCAATATGTCATATCTCCCTTCCATTTAAAAAAAATTATTTCAAAATTATGTCAAATACAAGGAAGTTTTATATAGACTTTCTTAAATTCCCTCATTTTAAAATATTTATTTTTATTTTTCCTTTTCAGATTTCATTTTCTGACTCTTAAGAAGAGAATGACAGGAAACGAAGACTTCGTCATACTTTACTATAGTGTGGCTATTCCCTGGAAACAATACCCAGATTTCCATTTGTTAACTGTAAATATGAAAAGTGCACCTCCTGTAGCTTTATGCAGTGCATGGAGTGCCAGTCATGCCTCAGACTTTCTGTAGAGATTTCGAGTAGGTCTCAGCACTTTTAGTATAAGAGTAAATTGGTGTTACGTTGTTGGTTGACTCCAACATACTGACTCAGATACAGGCAAGAAAAATGAATGTCTTACATGTACACATGGCTCCTTTCAAAATCCTATCTAAGATATATTGGAAAAAGGATATAAGTATCCATAAAAATAGAAGATGAGAAAATTAAAAGTTGAGCACAAAATGGGAAAAAGTCATTTACCAAAATATATTGTTGACAAGAGGATTGAAGTCTTAAAAATAATTTCCATGTTACAAGATATACATGGCACTTTATCAAAATTTGCTGTTCTAGAGCTAAAATAAAAAAAACATGCACAAAGGCAACTTTCATCCACAAGCTTCTATATCAGTCACTCCTACTTAATTTATCTGTAAGATTGAGTACTTCTATAAATGACCATCTAAACCAAATCTTTTTTTTTTCAACTGATACTCCAAAAACCCAAATATTAACTTTAAGAAGGGTCCACAATAGCATAACATAATAAATTTGTTCTCTTATAGCTATCACCTCACACTAAGTTCATAATTACATGCAGAGTAGACAGGGAAAGTTGTCACACTTCATACTTTTAGAAATGGAGAGGTTTAACACTTGTTCAAGGTTATATCATTAGTTACGTGATAGAGCCAGGACTGAAACTCAGGTCTTCAGATTCTAAATACTAGTTTTACACAGTTGAAAATGGGTTTAACCAATCAATGACCAACTACTTGTTATAAGTCCTAAACTAATTGGGACATATTGACAGTTACTTTAAAAATTGTGGATGGATAAAAATAAATACATTTTCATGGTTTTTCCAAAGCAAACTAATTTCCTATCCAAGAACAGTTTAATCCTTATGAAAATCACATACCAGATGAAGTATTAAACTTTAAAAAATAGGAAGGAAAAATTCAGATGGAGTCTGATGGACTCCTCAAATAGAGGAGACAGAGTTGTGAGTCTGGAGGAAAAAAACAAAAAGCTGCTTGAGTCAAGAAAAAAATTACCACAAAGGAGGAGAGAGAGAGAACTTTAGTATTCAGTTAGAGTGCTGAGCAGCACGTGCTTATGAGGAAACTGCGTGAGGCAAGGGAAAGAAACAGCCCCAAAGGAGTAAAAGAACCCCTAACCAGAGATCGCACAAGCCTGGGAACTGTGCAGACTGGAAACCCTTGTAATTCACGGGGCACTGCACAGAGTACTCCAGAGGGCCTTGCCTCAGCAGGAGCGGATAATTAGCTCTAGGTTAAATGCTGCTCTGGTCCTGCCTGACTACTCCTAAAAGCAAGACCCAGAGAGGATACAACTATTTCCAGGTAACTTAAGCATATGCCAGAACAAAGCTTAAAAATATTTATATTAATTTTTTTAAATCCAACATCTTAAAGAGTAAAATCAACAAAGGCTTTCGCCCAGTCAAAAATTACCAAACATGCAAAGAAGCAGGAAAACAGACAAAAAAAATGAAATAATTAAAACTGATTCAGAGTTGATCCAGACATTAAAATTAAGAGACAAACATTAAATCAGCTATTGTATCTATATCCCATATGTTTAAGAGGTTGGTGAGGGGAGGAAAATAAACATGTTAAGTTGAGAAAGGAAAATATAAAAGGAATTCAAATTGAACTCTGAGAAATGAAAACAGTAATGTCTGAGATGTACCAGTACACTGGATAGGATGAACAGTGATTTAGACATTGTAGAAAAAATACTAGTAAATATGAAGATCTAGTAATTTAAAATGTTCAAAATAAAACAGAGCAAAAAGACTACAAAAATAAATAAACAGGATCATTGAGTTGTGGGACTAAAATATGAATTATTGGAGTTTCTGGAGGAAAGTAGAGCAGTTGAGGGAGAATAAATAAGATTCAAAGAAATAATGGATAAAAATGTCCCCAAATTGATAAAATAAATATAAATCCACAGGTCCAAAAAGTTCCACAACACCCAAGCACAAGAAACATGAAGAAAATTGCATCAGCCCTGGCTGGTGTAGCTTAGTGGATTGAGTACAGGCCTGTGAGCCAAAGCATCACCAGTTTGATTCCCAGTCAGGGCACATGCCTGGGTTGCAGGCCATATCTCCAGTATGGGGTGTGCTAGAAGCAACCACACACATTGATGTTTCATTCCCTCTCTTTCTCCCTCCCTTCCCCATCTCTCTAAAAAGAAATAAAATCTTTTAAAAAAAGAAAACTGCATCAAAGAACATTATGATGTTATTCTGAGAAGAAAAAATCATAAAAGCTATCAGACAAGAAATACTGCTAGGTGCAAATCTGACAGCAGATTTCTCATTGGAAACAACACAAGTGAGAAATAGTGGAACATCTTTTCAAGGCTAAAGGATAAAAACTGTAAGCCATAATTTTTCACCCAGCAAAAATATCTTTTAAAACTGTAAGTAAAATAAAGACATCTTCAGACATACAGTAGCTGAAGTAATTTATCACTAGCAGAGCTGCACACAAGAAATGTTAAACAAAATCCTTTAGACAAGAGAAAGATATCATATGGAAATATAGATCTATACAAAGGAATGAAGAGTTCTAGATGTTGTATTATGTGGGAAAGGTTATAAGATTCTTCTAACAATTTAATTTTCTTTAAAAAATAATAGATTTCTTAAAATAACAACAATGTAGTTTGAAGTTTATAAGAAATGTAAAGTTGAAATGCGTGACAGCAATAGCACAAAAACAAAGAAATGAAAGTACAATTATTATAAGATTTGAACACTATAGAAGGTACACTATTATGTAAAGTTAAAGATATGCACTGTATACTCTAAAGTATCCACTACAATAACAACAAAACATTATAGCTACTAAACCAGTTAAGATACACATGAATCATAAAAATTACTGTTAATCTGTGAGAAATCAGAACAATAAAAAATAAAAAAGGAATGAAGAACAGATAGGACAAATAGAAAACAAAAGGAAGACGGGTAATTTGTACTTAAACATATAAATCATCACATTAAATGAAAGAGTCTGTAAACTCCAATTAAAATGTATAGATAATCAAATTCAACACCAAGACACAACTATTTTCTGCTTATGAAAATTCAACTATAAATATGAAGACACAAATAGATATAAATAAAAGGATGGGAAAGATATACCATGTAAACACTCACCCAAAAAAAGCTAGTATGAATATTAATTTTAGACAAAGTTAATTTCAGTGCAAAGGGTATTAACAGGGATAAAAAAAGAACACAAACAGGGAAAAAGAGGTCAGTTCAAGAGTCTATAACAATCAAGCTATACGAAGCATATTTTCAGGTCACAGTGGAATTAAATTAGAAGTCAACAATAGAGAGATGTATAGAAATTGTCCAAAGGTTTTGACGGAAAAGAACAACATATTTATAAATAATTCATGAGTCAAAGAGGATATCAAAAGGGAAAATAAAACTTGTTTTTGATTGAAATTTTAAACAAAAATAAAAATATAATTCATCAAAATTTGTGGGATGCTGGGACACTTAGAGCACTAAGCACCTATATTATATAAGAATAAGGATCTCAAATCAATGGCTTCAGCTTTTGTCATAAGAAACTACATTATATGTGGGAAAGAAGGGAAAGGATTGAAAATGAACCTGTAAAAGGACCCATGGACAAAGCCAAAGGGGGGTAGGATTGAGAGTGAGAGGTGGGGATGGGTAGGGTGCAGAAAAGTACTAGTGGGAAAATGGAGGCAAGTATATTCAAACATCGATTTTAAAAAAATAAAATAATTTTTAAAAGAAACTACAAAAGGGGAAATTAAACCCAAAGTAAGCAAAAGTGAGGAAATGAAGATTAGAGATAAGAGATTAGTGATAAAGTTTAGTGAAGAGGAGAATAGAAAAACAATAGAGAATATCAATAAAATCTAGAGTTACTTTTTTGAGAAGTTCAATAAAATTCATAAACCTCTAGCCTGGGTTATAAGGAACAAATGTGAGGAGAAAAAAATACCCATAATAAGAATGAAAAATGTGACATCATTATAGATTTTATAGATATTAAAAAGGAAAAAATAAAGAGAATGACTGTGCCAATAATTTTAATAATTTAGATGAAATGGACAAATTCCTTGAAAAACAAACTATTAACTTTCACTTAAAAAGAACTGGATAACCCAAATAGCTCATATCCATTAAATCCAATTTTTAGCTAACAACCTTCCCATAATGAAAACTTGAGGCCTAGATATCCTCACTTGTTAATTTTACAAAAGTTTTAAGAAAAATGTCAGTTTTACCAAAATTCTTTCAGAAAATTGAAGAGAGGATGTTGTTTCTCAGCTTATTCTCTGAGGTTCTCATTACACTGTTAAAAACAGCAAACATATTACAAGAAAAAAAACTATAGAAAAACATCCCTCATAAACATAATTCTATGAATTCTAAACAAAATTTGGGCAAAACAAATCTAACAATACATAAAAATGACAATACACAGTCACCAAGTAGGGTTTATTCTAGGAATTCATTGATCAGAAAATCAGTCAATGTAATCTGCCACATTAATAAACTGAAAAATGATTTCAATATAGAACACACATCTGACAAAATTCAACATTTAGTTGTAATAAAAACTCTCAGAAAATTAGAAATAAAAAACTTTCTAAACTTGATCAGAAATATTTATAGAAAACTTATAACTACCATATAGAATTGTAAGACACTGAAGATTTTCTCTAATATTAGGAGCAAGGCAAAGATGCCCATTCTTGCCATTTCTATTAATATTTTACTGAAAGTTTAGACAGCTCAATCAGGCAAGAAATAGAAATAAAAATCATCCAGATTGGAAAGAAGTAAAACTGTATTTGCTAATGTGACCACCTTTGTAAAAAGCCCTATATAATCTACAAAAAAAAGATACTAGAGCTAAATGTGTTTCACAAGGTTGTAAGACACAACATAACATACAAAAATAAGTTATATTTGTATATATGAGAAACAACTCAAAATTTAAAAAAATTAATAACATAAAAAATGTTGGAATACTTGAGGGATAAACCTGAGAAAAGATGCACAAGACCTATACAAAAAAAATTATAACACATTGCTGATAAAAACTAAGAAAGGTCAAAATAAATGGAGAGATGTATCTTGGTCAAGAATCAAAATAACACTGTCAAGTGCTCACTTTGGCAGAACATATACTAAAAAAAAAATTATTAAGATATAAATACTCTCCGTATTTACCTTTACATTCACTGCAGTTCTAATTGGTACTAAAAGCCTAGCAAGAGATTTTGTAGAATTTTATAAGCAACTTCTAAAATTACTACTGAAATGAAAAGAACCTAGGATATAATTATGAAAAAGAAAATCAAAGTTGGAGAACTAATGCTTCCTGACATGGATTTATTATAAAGCCAGAATAATCAGGACTATGTAGCACTGATGTCAAGATAGACAAAGAGATGAGAGGAACAAAACATAGCTCAAAAATAGATCCACACCTGTATAGGCAATTGATTTTAAAACAAAAATGCACAGGCAATTCAGTGGGGAAAAGATCATCCTTTCAACAAATAGTGCTGGAAAATTGGCTATCAGTATGCAAAATGGACAATTCAATAACAAAAAAGATGGGTGGCAAATATGCATATAAAGGATGTTCAACATAAATGTCATTAGGAATATTTCAACAAAACAATAATGAAATATCACTACATACTGATTAGAATTGCTAAAACTAAAAAGACTAAACCAAGTATTGGTGATGATGTGAAGAAAATGGAAGAAGTAGATTTCAAAAACCCCTAGTAAGAATGTAAAATAGAACAGCTTTGGAAAGTAGTTGGACAATTTCTAAAAGTGCTTAATATACCATATGACCCAGTCATTCTACTAGTATTTTCCCAAAAGAAATGAAAGTATATGTCTATATAAAGACTTATAATTAAATGTTTAGAGGGGAAACACACACACACTCAAACTGAAAGCTTAAAATAACCCAATGACCATCAACAGGTGAATGAATAAATAATTGTTGTATAACCACATACTATAGTACTCCTGAGTAATACTGATACAAACATGATGAATCCCAAATAATTATGCTGAATGAAAAAATCCAGATTCAAACAGTATATATTATATAATTCTACTTTTATAAAATTCTAGAAAAATACAAACTAATTTATACTGACAGAAAGGAGGTTTGTGGTTGCCTGGGAATTGGGAACTAGCATGAGGTAGGAAGGGGCAGGAAGAAGAGATATTTCTTTAAGAATACAAGTAAAAAATTATGACATTATTCTTATAATCTAAAAAAATGAACTTCTTATTCAAATGGAAAAATCAAGACATGAAATTTGAAAGTCATTATTATTAAAATCATTGACTGACTTGAAAAGTCACAAGTGCTTATCAGTTTTAAGTCCAGCTATTAGTCTTTGGGATGAGTAGGTGACAAAATGAGCTTATCATTAAACTTGTCTTTAATGTAGTGCTAAACAATTTTAAGCAGCATCTTCTTATTCCCAGAGTATGAGGAAAGACAGGGACCTGTGTGGATCTGAAATTTTCTGATTGCAAAGTTTAACATAAATACAAATGCAGTAATATATCTAACAACTAATATGTAGTTTAGGTAAGAGGACATGCTTCATCATACCTCCTTCAAACAACTGTTACCAAACTCAGACAGGAGATAGAGCATTTGTGACTTTATAAGAATAATTCTTAGTGTTTACTACAGAGATGTTGGCCAGCTAACTGGAAAAGCTCAGTGGAAGAACTGGTTCCACTGAGCTATTAACCTGTTGAGTCCAGTTGGATGTAGAATGCTGAGCAGAGTTCACACAGCATCAGGCACAACAGCATCTTCAGTAGCCCTGAAAGGTAAGGCTAGGGGATGGTTTGCCACAGCCACACTGAAGAGCATGCACCCCTGCACAATGCCAATTTAAAAAACTCCTATCCATTGTTTGCCTATCAGCCACCAGGACCAGCCATCTGTCCAGGAAGACTTTTCCTCTTTGGAAAAAAATCAAGGAAAACTAAAATGAAAGCATTATTTGCGGAGTTATATACTGAAGATCCAGCGATGTTAAGCCCTAATAGTACCAGGGCTACAATGGACAGATGGATGAATTTACAACTGCTGGGTCAGGAAAAAGTGTATACAAATTACATTGCAAATTGGCCTAGACTCAGCTGGTCACAGAAATCTATCAAAAAAAAAAATAACATATAAAACCACAGATGGAGTACTCCGTGTAGAAACTCTAGTACATGGCTAGTTTTCAGCCATCAGATTTGAGCCTCCTGGGTTTACTGGGACGCATTTCATTCAATCAGTGCTTTAGCACTGGTAAAAGCATGTTTCTCTGAATAGATGATGTCATCTTCCACAAAGTCAACACCATTCCAAAGTCAAGACCCACCCCCTCTTTTGCTAATGCTGCAATTAAAGCTGCAGACATGTACTGAACCCCAGTTCCCTGGACTTGTAGTTGACACAAGAGTTTGATGCTAATCAATTAATTAGACTTCTTCCCATCTGAAATTTTTCTTTCAATTTTTTGACTTTCAACCACAATAAGAAATATATTTTATATCATGATCCAGTATACCACACAAACAGGTAATTTTCCAAATATTTAACAACCAGTATATCACAGACATCATCCTATCAGAACAGGGTACCAACCAAAGACACCAAGAAATCAGCCACAGTCAACCCATTACCACCATACCAATACCACCTGGTTAGATTACTATGAAACACAGGTGTAAACAATGCTTACTATGAGCAATTCAGCCACATGTTTTGTTCTGTTGTATTCTCTTTTGTTTGTTTAAATGCTGATCAGGACCTACTAAATTGCTTTCGTGATCAGCTGATGCATCATGGCTTGCAGTTTGAAAAACACTGCCCTTGACATTGTTATGAAGTTTTTTTATTCTGGTAAAATATACATAATATAAAATTTACTATTTCAGTCATTTTAAGTGCATAGCTGAGTAGCAGTAAGTGCACTCATACTGTTGTGTGACCATCACCACCCTGTATTTACAGAACTTTTCCCTCTGCCCAAACTGAACCTCAGTACTCATTAAAAATAATTTGTCATTCCCTTCCCCCTCATCTAAAACCCTTGGCAACCATCTTTCTACTTCCTAGTCTAGGTATACGTGGTTCGTTGTTAAAGCGTGGTGCTTACATGAAACAGGAATAAGGGTATAATAGATACACCATCAAAATGCAAATGCCTCACACTTATATTTTTGAATGCCTTATAAAGGGATATTAAAGATCAGTGATACAGAAATCTAGATACATCTAGATCTAGATATTTAAAATATTCTTTAGAATGCTATCTATCCAAGATAACTGATTATATGATCTTTCAAAGGAAACACTGAGCATTAGCACTTTTTATTCCCAACCTTCCTTCACAGGGCCAAATGCCAATAGTCTGAACTCAGCAAGAAGCAGCAAATCGTATCCTAGAACAGCTTTCATCCAAGAAACAAAAGTAGTAGATAGAAAATATAGCTTCTTTCATTCTCAACTCCACTGGGTTCTATAAAACTTGTACCAAATTTGCAAATATGTTTTAGTACCAAATGTTTTAGTAAAACACACTTTCCACTTTTAAATTTGTATGACAGATAATAATACTTTGTGGATAGAGAAAAGTATTACAGAATCCATTTGTGATTCTCACAGCATATGTTTGTTCCTCTTTATCTTCTTGTAAAAAAATGTTTATATTTCACCGCTTAGAAGTGTATAATTATCATCATCATCATCATCATCATCATTATTTCAACTTTTGGGAAGAAGTCACATAATAAGTAGTCTCAATAATTTAGGCTTCATCATTAAGGATATTGGTCTTGCAGTTAGGCTTTGGTGCTCTAATATCAGAGGCTTGCATGAGAACGGAGGCCAAGGACAGAGTACTTCCACGGGGCCAAAGGAACCAGAGCCCTGGAGGGGCAGGGCCACTGTGCTATCCAAGGCTCTCCTCAATACCATAAGGTGAAAAATATATTCATATCTACTCTATAAAGTAAATAATATATTCATGTCTACAATTTAGAAGTAAAAATCTAAGGATCCAGAAGGTAAAGTGATTTAACCAGGTGTGGAATCTGGGCAAATGCATAGGTTTTGTGTTTCTAGTAGTTTCTTTCCCTCTGGGAAAGTATTAATTTTCCTATTTTTTATAGTGTAAGATTGCAAAAAACCTAGTCAATTAGACTGTTCACAAAGAAGTATTACTATTTGGAATAGTATGTAATGGATATTTTTATGTAAATGATAACTGAGAAGATATATAATTAATCAAAATACACTTAAAGAGAAAAACACATTTGAAGTAATAAAATTAGTGATCTGAAGGTGATATAATTAGCCATAGTCATGAATAATAATACACTGAATATCTGTCTATGTGCCAGATACAATGTTAGTCATCTTCACCTATGATGTCTCTTCACAATCTCCATAATCCTAAGAAGATGGTTAATATTCTTGGCTGGGAACTCTATATTCTAGTTTAAAACTTGCTGAAGAAAAAAACTGCACACTTGGAAACTTGCTTTGAAAAGATAAATTTGACAGCTCTATTCAATTTTTATTTATTAGCAGGAAACTGCAGGTGAGAAACTTTCATTCAATAAGTGAAGTCAGGAAAACATGAGAGGACTTAATTTGGGCACATTGAATTAGTGGTTGGCAGCCCAGTATTGGAAAAATTCATCAAGAACTTGGGAATGGACAATTCCAGAACTTGATTGACCTGGGAAATGAGTTGGGAAGTCCTTTGCTCTTGTGGTGAAATCACTGAAGTTTTAGGAGTAAGGGCTCAGAAGGTTAGATTTTAGAAAGGAAGGAGAATGAGTAGCAAAAGAGAAGGAATGTTCAGAGACACAGGGAAGCAGGGTAAGGCCAGGTAGAGAAAGAAATGGAAGAAAGATTCAAGAAGGAGGTTGTGGGCAACTGTGTCCAATACCTTAGAAAGGCTAAGGGGGACCCTTATGGAGAAATGCCTTTTGCTGACCTTTAAGAGAACACTTACAGATCATGGGGTCAGAAAGAGACTTCACATAGAGCAAAGGAAATCAAAGTTAATAAGATGCCATTTATCATCCTTTCAGTGTAAGCCGCTGTAAAAGCAGTGAGGGTCACTGTAGTACATGTCAGTTATAAAGAATGCCGCACAGGCACTGGGCTGGCTGTTCTGTCTCAGAGAGCTCCGTGAGTACATTGTTCTACACTGCAAGCATTATAACTTAAAATTCCAAACATTTCTTAATAACAGTTTTTGAATTTGATATATTCCATTTTTAAAGAATGGATACCATCAGTAAAATAACTATTTAATATTTTTCTGCTTGTGGAATATAGATGTGATCAATACTTTTATCCATGGTAATAAGACAAACAAATTGATAAGAACAAAAGGTTTATTAAATGGCTGGCAAGACTTACAAGTTTTGGTTAGTTCAGAGTCTCTGACTAGGGAGAATTTACCTGAAAATTTTGCTTATATTGCAATCAATAGAAATCATAAGAAAAGATTCACTAATGGCAAAGGTATAAAATTAACTCTGGACACAAAACAAGTCTGATTTCATATAGGGTGGATTTCATTCAGATTCCACAGCCAACGTTGTGTCCAGCTTTAAGTACTGATGTTCTGTTCCATCTACACACACTAAATAAGAATTTTCTATGATTAAAAGCAACAAGCTATGTTAATAAGTGTACATCTCATTGATAACGAGTCAGTCTACATCCCCTGATGCATATGTTACATCAGTCAGCCTTATTCTGGCATATGTAGTTGAACATAAACACAATTATTTTTTCTAAATTTTACTCAATTTTTAAAAATAGCTATAGTTCATTGATTTATTTAAATTAGTATGTTATTAACTTTTAAAATCTGAAGTATAACAGCTTATTTATTTATGGCCAGTCAAGTGAGATATCAATAGATTTGCTACTGTAAACCACTGAAGCAACAAAAATACAGTACATACTCCAGAGTAATACCAGTAACTATAGCTTGGGTTTATATATCCTGATCTACCAAATGTAAATGTAATCTCATGCCTCTTACATCTATTAACTCTTTAGTTCTCATAATAAGCCTATAAGGAAAGTATTATTGCTAAATCCATTACTATTCACTAGGCAAACTAAGGAAGAAAGATAATGATTACAATGTGAATTCTTCTGAGACCCGGAGTTCCCATCCACAGTTCCATCCTTGTCAGAACTATAATACAATGGCTTTGCACAATCTAAATTAGAAGGCTTATGACTCATATTTCTCTGTTGTAACCCTTCAATATTTAACAAGCAATTGATAGTGTGTCCAATTTACTAATAATGTTGCTAATGTAAGGTTATCGCCATCTTCAAATACATGCCACTACTTATAAACATTCACAAGCAGATCTGTCAAGAACTTGCTATTAAAGCCATGTGGTGTACGCTGTTCCCTTCCCACCACTTCAGATTCAGGAAGACTCAAATTAGCTCAGCCAGCAAACTCTCTCTGAACTCCTCCGAGAGAGAAAAGCAGAAGAAAAGTGCTTTAGTTCCTACATACAAACTTGTGCTAATGCTACCCAGGAAATAGATTGCATTTAAGTTGGAGCAGAAAATTGAGTCAGGAAATACGTTTCATATTAAAACAATTCTTAGACATATTTGGGCCAAGGTTGTTGAGCTGAGTTAAATCTGTAGGAAACAAGCTTCCACAATTAGTACTTGGTGGAATCATTATCCCCAGAAGTGTTTTAAGAATTAATATACTCTAACAACTTTGAAGCACTTTCTAGGTCCCATTCTTCAAACTGCTTTATGCCCATTATTGCACATAAACCTTACATTAACCTGTCACACTTACACCTATTACTATTCCCACTTTTCAAATAAGGAAATTGAGGTAAGGGTATACATAAAATTACACAGCTCATAACTGGAAGAACCAAGACCCAGATTAACAAAATTTCAAAATTCCAGAGATACTTAGAAAGTTTCCTAGACAACTCTTAGAGCATTCCCATTTCTGCATAAAAATGGTCTGGCATGGAAACCAGAGAGCAAAGCAAGCCTTACTATGAACATTCACATGTGACCAATTAAGTCTAAAAGCATTATTAGCATATAGCATGAAAGCTAAGGTTATTCCTTGGACAAAACTAACACTTCTATTTTCATCTACCCATAAAATATATGTCTTATATCTATAGGTGATAAAGATAGCATATATGATGATCAAAATTTTACATTAAAGATTACTCAGTAATTTAATTTAAAATAAACAGTATCTGAAGAAACAAAATGGGTAGAATAAAAAAATGCTTTCTAATATATAACATTTGGCCATGATATTTAAGCACTGAATAAAACTAAATAAATACTCCTTTTTCAAAACACATTAACAGTTGTCATTTCTAAGAACTGGTATCTTACAGTAAATGAGACCTGTAGCACAAAGTAGTGAGATTTCATACCTTTCCTCACTCATGATTGTATATGGAAACATCTAGTTTTAATTCAAAAGCTCAAACAGCAATAAATGTTAGGACTACATTTTAGATAACATATTAGATTTAGAATAGTATATTTATTAGTTTTTGAACAAAAATGCACTTAAAGTGCATTTTGAATTTTGGCAAATATATACATCCTTACCCAAAGACATTTTACACTGCTTTTAGAAAGAGAGGAAATGGGAGGAGAGAGAGAATCATCGATTGGTTGTCTCCTATATGCACCCCAACAGGGGATCAAACCCACAACCTAGGTAACATGCTCTGAACAGGAATCGAACCCATGACATTTTGTTGTATGGGACAATGCTCCAACAACTGGCCACAATGGCCAGAGCTGGCACATACTTTTTAAAAGCTTCTCTGTGTATAGCCCAAATGTTAAACACTGTTTAATATTTAATACCACATAGGAGATGATCCAGACAACTTTATGACCATGTTCAGTAATTCTTTTATCTAGGGCGTGCCCATCAGGATGCCCTAGGCAATGCTGTTTGGATTTCCAGAATTAATAGAGACCTGCAGAAGTAAGGAACAGTACTTACCAAATGTGCAAACAGTCACTTATTTACTTTTACCTTTTGAAAGTACAGATACACCAATAAGCAGAACTCATTAATATGTTTTTAGTATGATAATAATCTGTTCATAGACTCCGGGGCTGAGATGGGATTTCACCCTGTTTCTGATAGTTTCATTTCAATGCAGTTAACAAATTAATAGATTAAATTATTTATTATTATGTACTCAGAAATATAGAGCACTAACTGCAAACCCATTACAATATAGTCCCAACAATTAAAACACAGAGAAAAGGAAGGAAGATTGGGTGTGAGAAGTGGAGAAATCAAAGAAGGTAGCTGAATTCCCCACATTGTGTTATATTTTTGCAATGAACACATATTTTTATATTTGCATTGTATATTTTTTATGTAAACATAAACCAATAAGAAAAATAGTATATAATTATATGTATGTGTGTGCATTCCTCATTCCATGAGGACCAGTAACCCCATGGGAAAACTAACCTTGAAAGATGATTAGGATTTAAATAAGCTGAGAGCAAAGCAATGTGTGAAGCCATGGAGGTAGGAATGAGAGGAAAGCACATGTAGTTTAGTATATTAGATCAACATTTTAAAAACCCTTTAAGATGAAACAGAAGAATTTAGATTTCCCAGGTGAAAACAACAATGAAGGACACTTGGTCTATAAGGAGTAATGCAGGATGGGTTAAGGGTAAGACTGAAGTCAATAGATGGATATTCACAGAAGCCTCAATTTTTATACAGTGCCTGAGGCAAAATATGCAATTAGTAAATGTTTATTGAATGAAGGCATACGTGAAAGAACTGTGATATTAAAATGGAAAGGGGGTCTGATAAAAGCATCTAGAAATAGTGGTTACAAAAAATAGATGAATGACAGATAACACCCAAGTCTGGATCTCTGTGAAAGCACACAGTTTGAAAAGGTGTGTGAGACCACAACTATGGAGAGGCAGAGGGCACAGCGTTCAGTGAGCAACCTCTAAAGTCAGGCTGCCTGGGTCATACAGCAGCCCTAACACAGTAGGGCCCCTTATGCATGGGGGAAATGTTCCAAGACTTCCAGTGGACGTCTGAAACTGTGGACAGTACCAAATCCTATACATACTATGTTTTTTTCCTATATATACATATATACCTATGACAAAGTTTAATTTACAAATCAGTAGGTTTCCTAACATTAGGAAAGAGATCAATAACAATAACACAATATTATAGAATTAAAACAACATACTGTAATAGAAGTTCTGTGTATGTGCTCACTCTTTCCTGGGGATCACGTGCTGAAGTTTGTACAGGCTCAGTGTTTCCTGGTGCAACACGATGCCATCAATCAGAACGCATTTTCTGAACATGTCTTCCACCTACAGATTTAATGCCTTTTGTATCTTAACTAAGCACTTATCCCGCACTGTGGCCATAAATTTTTCTGCTTGGGCCTGACAGCAAAACTAGCAGGAATTTGTTTTTCCTTCTTTACAATGTCACAGATAGATGATTCATTCTTATGTAAATCTTAGCAATCTCAGCATACAATTTTTTTCTTTCCTTATGTTGAAACCTTTTACCTTTCACTTCAAGAAAACACTTTGCAGCTTCTCTTTGGTGTATCCTAATTTCCAGCCTCACTCCTCTTGCACTTTGGGGCCATTATTAAGTAAAATGAGGGTTATTTGAATAGAAGAACTGCAATACTGAGATTGTTGATCTAATATCTGAGACAGCTACTAAAAGTGCTAAGGGGTGAGGAGCGCCTCTGGGTGGAGAAGCCAGACCAGAGTAATTCACATCCTAAGCAGGATGGAGCAGAACATTGAGAGATTTCATCATGCTGCACAATTTAAAACTTGTAAATTGTTCGTTTCTGGAGCTTTCTATTTAATATTCAGACTGCAGCTGATCACAGGTAACAGAAACCACAAAAAGGGAAACTGGATTAGGGGGGATTACTGTACTTGTTAGCTAACCTTGGGCATGTTTTTTAATTACTGTGAGCCTTGGTTTTCTTATGCTGAAAATACTGATAGTGAAACTACATCTTTATCTTTAAAATGACATTATAATGATAGTCACGAGATTAGTTGGAACAATAAAAATAAAGCACATAGCAAACTGTTTTACCCATAGCAAGCATCAATAAAAGTTACTATTCTTGAGGCTATTTATCTTCTTATTCAGAGAACTAAATTCATGTGGAAATAGTTTTTTCAAATGTAGTTCAGGGACAGTTTACTGAGCCTCAGGGCACTTGTCATAATAAAAGGTGTATTATATGCAGTTCATCATTATCTAACCCATGGTAGTAACAAGCATCATATTTATAATTTTTTTAATTTATTTATTTTTAGTGAGAGAAGAAGGGAGGGAGAAAGAGAGGGAGAGAAACATAGATGTGAGAAAGAAACATCAATTGGTTGCCTCTTGTACATGCCCCAGCCAGGAATGGAACCCACAACCCAGGCATGTGTCCTGACTAGGAATCGAACCAGCAACCTTTTGCTTTGTGGGATGACACTGAACCAACTAAGCCACATCAGTCAGGGCTGATTACAAATTTTTTAAAAATAAAAAACATTTTAACTAAAAATTTTCTTCCTAGTTTTATAGTTTTTTTATACTAAGGGAAATCTAACTTTTACCTATGGTTGAGTGTAGAAAAGCTTATTGGAGATAAGTTTCTGAACTTACTCTACCCTGTTGTCACCAACAGAAAGTACAAAGCTTTCCTCAGCTTTAATAGTTACCTCTACCACAGAAAGACAGATTGAAATACCTCCAAGCACAGGTGACTTAAGTTTGACAAGCTCAGACATTCTGAGATGTTAATTCCACACAACGTCCAAATCCCGCAATGCTTCCCATAGACATAACAGGCCAGTCCTATTATCTCCGTGGACATAACAGACTTCCACAGAGAATTACAGGAGAATGTTAGAGTATTCTCGGGAACCACATTTTCTCCCCTGTCACCTTTTGCCATCTAATCAAAGACTTCCTTTGTATAAAAAAAAAATACAGATATCCTGTTCCTATTATTCTATCATTTACAATTTACCCAAATATTGGTGAATGAACTCTATAATACAGGGGTTGACAAAAGTAGATTTATAGTTGTTCATATGGAAAATAAGATTATAATTAATAAGGCAAGAATAAACTCTTGTTTTGTGTACTCACAACTGTAAACTTACTTTTCCCACCCATGTATTTTCCTTGAAATAAGCCCTGCCTAATATTTTAAGAAATTCTGCTTCTGATTATCAGTGTGTCAGATTTAAACCTAGCTTCCAAAAATGAATTCTACTCTTTCTCCAATGGAGAAAAAAAGTGCTTTAAAGGACTCATAACCATCATTTGGAGTTTCTTTAAAAAAAAACAAAACACAACTTTTAATCATAAACCCTGTGTTTTAAATATCCATATTTCCACTTAAACACATTTAAGGAGATTAAATGTAGCCTCAGATAAAGACTGGATGATTAGGAAGGCAGCGCTGACAGTCAAGAACAGATTAGAATTGATGCTTCACACAATGTGATTCCTATTACTATAACGGGGCTGCAGTAATAATATCTAAGCATTAATCAAGTTTAAATTATATGGCAGAAAAACTTCATTATCTAAAAAGCCAGTTATCTCCCAAGTACTCCCTTCCTCATTTCGGAGTTGTGGCTAGAGAATATATTGTCTCTCCCAGTTTCCTTTGTATGTTGGTGGGCCCATGTGAGCAAATTATCATCAGTGGAATCACGACAGAAGTGAGGTTTGCCTGCAGCTTCCAGCTCTGGAGCATAAGAATCTCCTGTACAATCCTCAATGATTTTTCTCTCTTCTCCCCTCAGCCAGCCAGAAGTACTGGCCTACGGTTATCTTGTAAGTGAGGCCTTGAAGGCAGAGCTTAGTCAGCCTAGGATTCAGAAAGATTGGGTGAAGGCAAACACCAACCCACCAGCATTCCTGCCACTATCAAGTGGGTGTGAATAAACTTGTATTGACTTTACCTATTGAGATTTCATGGTTTATTTTCTACTGCAACTAGAGTAACCTTAACTAGTCCATGTAGTCAAATTACTACACAGTAAATGAAAATTATATTAAAGCTATATAATTTACATATAAGTGAAAACAAACATCTCAAAGGGAGATTTCTAAATGGTTGGTAATGCAAACATTAATACACAATTATTTTTAATAAACACATTAAAATTATTTTTGTAATTCATCTAATGTTTATTGATTGCATACAATGTGCCATTCCACATGCATTATCACATTTAATCCTGAAAGACCCTACCATTGAGAAATATAAAGCATGGACAGACAGTTTAGCAATTTGCCCAAGATTGTGTGTGTTTGGTAGAGTGGTGATTTAAAATACCCATTAACTGAAAAACAATTATGTGGCTAGTAAATAAGGAGAATGTTAAGAAACACAAGCCAATAATAATAAAGCACATCTGTAAGTTTTTTTTCATTCAATTAGAAAGTGTTTATTTATAGGGTGTAATGATATTTAATTAACGTGGGAAATAAGAATATGTAAAGGGCACAAATCATGACATGAAACATATTAAAAACTAGTTGGGTATGTAAACCATGTACAAAAATAGCTTTAATAAAGTACAGTGTATGGTAAATGTCATCATAATATTGTAGAATGTTATGAGAGCTTAAATGAGAAAGATCACTTTTGGCAGGAGGTCAGAGCACGTTCTTTGAAGTGCTTAACCGGGCCCTTTGTGAGAGAATACAGTTCAATAGATAGAGAAAAAGCCTTTCAAGTGGACAAAAACATGGCATGATCAAAAACAGGAAATGGATGAGCAAAGAGCTAGAAAGATACGCTGGAATCACTTTGCAGTGAATCTTAAATATCAAGGTAAGCTTTGACTTTATTAAGCACGTGTGAAAAGCCATTAGCAGCATTCTGTATTAGACAGAGAATTCTAGTGATGTAATATGAGTTGGGATAGACGATTAGAACATGAAGAGCATCATCTTTTTATCCCTGTGTTAGTATAATGGCTATTTTTTAATGTTTGTCTTCCTTTTCAATAAATATTTACTGAAAAAAATTCTAAAAATACAGCTGAATAACAAAAAATAACCTCATAACTTGTTTGCTATTATCTCCTTCCCTAATTTTCCTTTGAAAAAAAAATACACAGAAAAATGCTTTGCAAAAATAGCATCAAACAACACTAACTGTTCAATAACCTACTTTTAACCCCTCATACACATAATGATTGTATAGTATTCCATCATTTGACTAGATAATAATGTATTAAACACTCATTATTAGAAAATTAGTTTGTATTCATTATTAACTATCATTAATAACTGTGATGAATAATGGAGTAATACTTCTCCCACAAAGATGTCCACATTCTAATTCCAGGATCTGTGATTATGTTACCTTACATGACAAAAGAGAGTACAAAGATACGATCAAGGATCTTCAGATGGAAAGATTATTCTGGATTATCTTCGTTGGCCCAATGTAATCAAAGGGTGTATACAAGAGTGAGATAGAAGGTCCGAGTCAGAGAAAAGGTAATACAACAATTAAAACACAAAGAAAGGGCTTAGAAGATGCTATACTGATAGCTTTGAAGATGCAGGATGGGACCAACAACCAAAGAAAGCAGATGGCTTCTGAAAGCTAGAAAAGACAAGGAAGTGATTTCTCCCCTAAAGCCTCCTAAAGGAACAAAGCCTTGCCAACACCTTGACTTTAGCCCAGTGAGACCCATTTTGAACTTCTGACCTTCAAAATTTCAGGATAGTTAATTTGTGTTATTCTAAGTTACAAAGTGTGTAACCATTTGTAATAACTGCAATAGAAAACTAATACATAAGACTTCTACACATTAAGCAATTAATGTGGAAGATGACAGTGTAATACAGTAGAAGTGGCAGTGGCAGTAAATAGCCCAGAATGGATAAATCTGTATATTTTCTAGGCTGATCTGATAAGATAGTCATTGGATTGGTTCTTTGAGTTTTGACTTGAACAAGTAGACAGATAATAAAGACATGTATTAAATTGAGAAAATGGTGGAAGAAACACTGTGGGCAAGGAAGAAGAAAGGGAAAATGTTTTATTTTGAAAGTGTTAAGTTTCAGATGCTGATTAGACAGTCAAGAGGGGGAAAAAGAAGTAAGCAACTGAATATACTCATCTGAGGTACGGTCGAGAAGTAAGAGATGGAGATATAAATTTTACTTAGAATTTGTGAGTAATCAGTTGTTAGATGGCATTGACAACTATGAGGCTAGATGAAATTATTCCTTCATGCACTAAATATTTAATAACTATCTGCTTTTCTACATCAGGAAGTACAGCAGTGAACAAGACAAAATCATCCCTGCTCTCATTTTATTCCAGTGAAAAGAGATATATAATAAACCACATGAATTTATGAAAATATAAGTAGGACTAAGTGATATGAAAATAAAATAAGACGGTGTAGGTCGCAGGGCTATTTTAAATAAAGAAGTTGGAAAAGGTCTTGCACAGGAATTGACAAGACATACTAGAATTTAGGGGAGGAAGCATCCTTAGACTGGGGTCAGAGAAGTCTTTGTGAAGAAAGCCTTTCGCTGAGACTTGAATGACAAGTAAATAGCCACACTCATTGTTGGACATTCTGTCTTCTCCCATCTGACTAAGCTCTTGGAAGACAAACATATTGCCTATTTTTTTTGTATGCACAGAGTTTAGCACTGAGATATCTATTGTTATGACTGTATTATAATATGTATGTCTTTAAAAATTATATGCAAATACTACTTGCTGTTTATTAGGTTGCAAAGACCAAGAGAAATAAAAACATTTTGTCATTCCAACAGCTCACAACCTATTTGAAGAGACTATATTAACACAGTGACTGAGAAGGAAAAATTCCTCAAGCAGCATGACCTGTACTGCCACATTATACACTATGTGTGTGAAGACATCCTGACAAAGTGAATGAGAAGTGGACTTACAGTAAGAAGATAAAATGCTTAAACCAGACCTTGCACATTACAGGATTAGAGACCTTGACAAGTAACTCAGCTCCTGAGGCGTAATTTCCTAATCTGCATGTGACAAGGCACAAAGTGAAAAGAAGATAATAATTTTAATAACAGTAAAAGTAATACATATTAGGATAACATATTTGTATTGTTATTAGGAAAACATTATTGCCTAAAAACAAGTGCCAAAATACACTTTAGAAATAGAAAATATATTAAAAATGTATATTATATAGCTTTGACTTACTGGAAATCTTAAGCACACAATCAATTCCTAGACAAGAATTCTTTCCCCTGAGAAAGATTTTCATTTTTTCCTACTCCGAAGGTCATCTTCAAGTTAGTGCTTTAAAGTTGTTTTCTTTGTTAAGCAGCAAGTAGGCATGCCCTGGGTCTTTAAAGACTGGTGCTATAACTCTTTCAAGTTCTAATGCAGATTAGTGCAGCACAGAGCAGCCATAAAAAGGCCACAATGAGCAAATTTTAGCAAAAAGCAATAACAGTGATATATAAAATGGCCAATATAAACATAAATCAGACACCACAAAATGACATATTGACACAATTGTGTGGTCTACTCAACCAACTTCTGCCTTCCTCCAGGCACTTTTTCCCTCAAAGGCTCCAAACTTCATTCTCAGAGGCTCTAAATCACAATGATGGCTCTGGGGAGCCTCTGGTTTCAGTTACCTTCATTTCTTGCTTCCACCACCCTTCAGCAGCACCAGGACTGCCAACAAGCCTAAACAGACCCGCTCAGTTGTCCACCATCAACTGTACCATCCTTCTTCATTATTCACAGAATGCTTGCCATCCTCATTGTGAGAATGGAATCCACAACTTCTTCCATTGGGACTTTCAATCTGTTAACTCTGATCACTTCTCTGAAGGTCTGGATTTCGCTCTCTCTCCTCCTTACCCATCATTAAGTTAACTCATTCTCTCTGTTCTATATTGTCATATCTCTTTTCCTTGACCAATAGAATCTGCCAAACCCCATTCCATTAAAATTGTGCATTTCAGTGCTCACATTCTTTTAACTGTGATTAATAGGTAGTGTGCCAAAAATAAGTATTCACTTTGGGTAAGTAATATAACCTCTCTGGGTCTCAATCTTCTCATCAGTAAAATTGAGGTGGGGTGGGCTAAAATTAATGGATTTTTATTTTTACGAAATAGTAAGATTCTTTCTCCAGGTGCTATTGTGTACCAAGGTACAGAACAAATCTCCCCAGTGGAACACCAGTTGATCCAGGCTGGAATTGGATTCCGGAGCCCTGCTCCTGTGATGCATTATCACCTTTCTTATGGTGGCTCCTCAGATATTTCTGACACACAGGACTCCAAGGAATACGTGATATTGTTGAACTACATGATCAATAAGTCCCTTTCTAGCTCTAATATTCATAGACTCTATTCAACACAGTTATATAGTAAGAAAAATTGAGTGGCAAGGAAACTATAATATTGTTGACTGCCAATTTTAGTTTTACTGAAATGCCACATATCTCATTCAATCCACTGCCCCCACACACATAATGCTACCACAGTCACTTTTAACTAGCTAAAAGCAGAGACTCAGAGATTGTAACAGATTTAACCTTACATATTTGGAATAGGCTGGGATGGGAGTTCAACCATTGCTTTTTCCTTTTCTGTCTATTGCAGCTAAACCACACCATCTCCTCCTAACCTAGTCCTCATCCAGTCATCATCACTGATTAATCATGTTCTCTTACACATTTTATTGTCCAGGTGTTTAGCATGTGACCAATGGTGGGTCTTTGTATTTACTTATCCTACTGAAAAACAGAATAATGAGAAGGAGTAGATTTGTGTAGAGCACTGAAAAATAACAGCTTTGACTTAAGAAGAAAAATAGAAGTGATAGTATTGATAAACTTATAAAGTTAACACTTTCCAAACCTAAGATTTTTAAATGTACTAGAGAGTTGTGATAACCTGAAAATATTATTTCAAAGGATATACATTCAGGTTCATAGAATACACTGGATTTCTAGCACTTACACAAGCTTTCCAATGGGAAAATGTAAAGACAAGCAGATTTCTTCCTATATAAACTGGTGTATTCCAAGTCCTCAGAACACCTCTTATGCAAATCCAAATATCTCTCGATAATTACTGAAATAGTACAGTGTGGAAGACATACTAGGGATGTGAACTCAAAATCTTAAATACTGCCTTATCATTCTCCGTTTATCAGCTAGTATCTTCCCTCAGATTCTGTGTTATCTTTGCTCTTTTTCCTCTGGCAGATGTTCAGGGGTGAATTATGCAATTTAGAATCCAAAATTCCACTTCATCCAGATGCCTAATTTGCTAACTATTCACTTGTCAAAAACACATGCTTACTATCTATTACATAATGACTACAGCTCAGAACAGCTTCTAGTTTCCATTTCATGAATCAATACTGGGAATCTGACAAATGTCCCGGAAGGCATTTTTCAATGCACATTTCTGTGAGTTTTTATTAAATTTCATAAATGCACCAAACATCTGGGAAGAGAAAAACTTTCCCCCAAAAGTTTTAAGCTTCAAAATCATTATACATTTTTCTTTTCAAAATCCATAGGCAAATTTGTGAAATAATAATAAAACTTCACTTAATCTCCAAATTTTGTTGAAAGTTTAGCTCATTCCGAAGAGATACTGTATCCTATACAGAAAACGTGAAGAAGGAAACAAGTTTACACAGCCTTCATAGTCACTGTTGAGTTTGTAAACTGGATTTGCATCAGTTGCTCCTATCACAACAGTTGCCAACACCCCTCACTGTGTCAAGGATTTCATTATGCTGTGGATCAATCATGCCATAGTGATTGTGCACAAGGATTCATGAAATGGTAGTGTGGGCCTGGACAGTTCAAATGCCTGGACACCAACGCTAAATCTGTCTCACATGTCCCCCCAAAATGTGGAAAATATAGGCTTAAGTAAACTATAACATCTAGGTTCATTCTCTCATTGACTTTTGTTTTAATCCTTACCCAAGGGTATGTTTATTGATTTTAGAGAAAGAGAGGAAGGGGGAGTAGAGACAGAGAGACAAAAAGAAAGAGAAACTTTGGGGTAAGAGGGAAACATTGATCTGTTGCCTCCCTTACAGGTCCCAAGCACCAACCTGGGATAAAACCTACAATCTAGGTAAGTGCTCTGACTGTTAACCTGAAACCTTTCAGTGAACCAGATGATGCTCTGACCAACTGAGCACCAGGCCAGAGGCCTCAATGATTTTTAGTTAACTCTAATAAGCAATAAGTTTCCTTCCTTCCTCTCTCCCACCCTTCCTTCCTTCCTTCCTTTTCTTCTTCCTTTCTCCTTCCCTCCCTCCTCCCCCTCCCCTACATCTCTCCCTTTCTATATCTATCTGTCTAGAAGATGTATCATCATCTTCTAAACTGTGAGATTTAGGAACTCCCAATATCCAGAATAATATCTGTCACAGTAAGTAATATTAAAAGGAAGAAGGACTTCAGAGCAGTTCTAGGAAAGTCTGTGTGTCATTTGGACTATGGCTCATATAACATACATTTGCAGGAATTCTAATAAGAACATGTTTGTCCTCCATCCTTAAAATCCCATAAATGCCTAACATTAATTATTTAAAAAATGTAAACTGATTTGATGAGATTTAAATTCAGAGAAAAACTTGTTCCCAAACTTAGATAAAAGTTCAAAACTCAATTTTCCAAATTTTAAATGTTTTTTCATTTCTGTAGAGCTTTCAATTTATATGAAATTGTTATGTGTTCTCTCTTCTGAGTTTCACAACCCATGTACGGATTAAATTGACATTGTTAGCCCCATTTTACAGATAACCAGTTACACATGATTAAATGAATTAATTTAAAAATGAATTAGAACTGAAAATAAATATAGAGCAATAAATGAAAGAAACTTATGATAGATTTCATAGAAAATCTCTCCCTGGAATATACTATGCAAATATTTCTTATTCATTCTGAAGGAGTCATTTGTACCAAATGATAAAATTAATTTACCTACCCATTCAATCTGTGGCTACCATAGGCAAAAAATGTTGTTACTCTTCACTGATGATAAGAAAACATGAATTCAAGATAATGAGAAATGGTTCTCTCACCTCCTAAATCTTCAGACTTGAGCACCACTGATCTAAAATAAACCATCTACCTATTAGACACTTATCAATACACATGTGCATTTGCTATAAGGTTGATGTTTCCATTAAATCAGGAAAAGTATCAAGTAGTAAAGCAAGTGAATGATGTTGCTTTCACCCCTGTCCCCAACTCCAATCTAGTAGACCTTCTAAGCCACCTACATCAGAATAAAAATGCAACTGTGAAGACTCAAAATGGAAATAAGGTAAAATTTCCAGAAAACTGAGGAACTAGTAGGGAGGACAATGTATTTGTTCACTGTGCACCTTCCTGGTATGAAATATCACTTATCCAGTGATATTTCCAACTCTTCAGGCACAGAAACTGTTCCTTCCTGTGGATTTGTTCTACAATTAGGTCATATCACCATACTCTTAGTGGACTGCATGATAGTTTTCTTCATGCTTCCTTACATGATAAAAGTACTGAGTCTTGACCTTTGTGTTCCTAGGGCCAATAGAATGTCTAGTATATGGTACACACTGCACCAATATGTAATTAAGTAAATGAATGAATGATTCACATTGGGGGAAACACAAATGTATTCTCTGAATAGAGCCTAACCAGGATCAGGAAAAGAATTCGGACTGTAGTCAAGGGGCAGATCAAGTTGTTTCCTGTATGATTGATGATTTTTACTATTCTCTCACTCTGTATGCATTCCCTGGAGTTGTAAAAGCCCCCCCCCCAGCCCAGAAAAAATGGAATTATCTTCTGAATGATGGGCTTCTTGTAGTACAGGCTTCCCTTGCTAGCTGAGTGTTCTAGGAACCCATCTGTATCAGTGTACCAGATGGTGTTGTGGTGAGAGGTTGTGTTCAACTTCAGTGAATTTTTTTAAAAGACTCAACAATTTCACAACTCCAAAGACTCTTACAACTCCTTCATGTACCCATTTCATGATGTGTGATTTACAAGCATACCTGCCTATACCATGCTGATTGTTCAGCGGTTTTTGACCAAAAACATGACTCCCACACCCCACCCTCCCTATTCACCCAATCCTGTCCCCAGTTACTTATTTGTGTTTCCCTAGATGTAAAAAGTCCTCAGAGGGAAATGTTTTGCTGATGTGGATGAAGTGAAACAAAAAATGGCAGAAGCACTAAAAGGCATCAAAATTGACAAGTTCAAAAACTGTTTTGAGCAGTGGAAAAAACATCTCGATAGATGTATTACATCAAATGAAGAGTATTATGAAGTTGATTGAAGTTTAAACATATATGAATAAAAGCACAGTTTTTTATAAATAAATTTCAGTTTTTTGTGTTACCCCTTCCATTGTAGTTAGTTTTTACTGAATAAATAATCTAACGGCTAACACATGCATGAAAGATTCATTTAAAATTGTATAAAACAATCTTTTGATTTCATTCTTTGCATACCAAAATAAGGATATCTGTATGGTTTTCACTGTATTGTACCACTTGTAAAATGTTTATAGAAATGTTCTGAAACCTGCTTCTTTGGATCAAAGCCAATGTCCGTAAACTATATTTAACTGAATTCATTTCAGTGCAGGTACTCATTAACTGTCATCTAGGAGCTCAGGGTCTCCAGGTAGGTCACACATTCAGATTCAGTCCTGCACAAATCACTCCACCTCTGAGCTCTTTTGTTTCCAAGCCAGTAGGATGAGTGGTTGTACCAGACGACCTGGCATGTGTAGTCCTGCTCATAGCTTTCTGTGTCGGTCTAACTCCACTTCAGGAATCTGTATATAAACTCTGCAGTGGTTTCAGTCCTTGAAACAGCTAGCAAATAAAGATCTTTCTTTCCCCTCAAAAGGCATCGGGTCCTTCAATGTTTATATCCTATCAATGAGAATCCAGACATGAAAGTGAAAAATAAGAGGTAGAAGAGATGATTCCTAGAATAATACGTGCAGCAGACCTGAGGCAGGACAAACAGAAACCACATGCCAAAAGCCATCATCATGGTGACACTAGGTTGGCCCCTCAGATACCCAACTACTGGTGTTCACACCTTTGATTCCTCTCCCTCTGACTAGGGGTGAGACCTGTGATTGTTTTCTAACCAGTAAAAAGTGGCAAAAGTGGCAGGATGTCACTTCATGCTAATGTTATATAAGACTGTCTGTCTTACTAGCAGAATGGCTCTAGAGTCTCTCTTCCTCACCAGCTGTGAAGAAGCTGATATGGAATAGAAACCCATGCTGCAGGTAACTACTAGTAGCCTCAAGGAGCAGAGGGCAGCCTCAATCCTAGGTTTCAAGGAGATAAAGTTGCCAATAACATGAGTTAGATTGGAAACAAATTTATACCTAGTTGAGCCTCTGATTAGACTGCAGTCCCAGGCAACAGCAGGATTGCAACCTGGTGGGGTCCTGAAGCATTGAACCCAGTTATACTGTGTCTGGAGTCCTAATCCAAGAAACCATGAAATAATGAAAGCACGTTGTTTTAAGCTGCTAAGTTTGTGATTAAGTGTTATGTATCAATAGATCACTAATACAACTGTGAATGTAGTTTTGGTCTTTTCACATCTGCATTTTGTGTAGGGTGTTCATTAGTGCCTTACACTTAGGTAGTACAATCATACTGATCCATTTTATTGCTTCTAGCAGAACAATAGGTATAGCTATTTTATTTCCAAAAAAAAGTCATACTCCTTTATTCTTCCAGAAAATTGAAATAAAGCACATTTCAAAAATTGAATGAGGAACTTCCTGTTCTCAAAGTAACTTATTAGGTCTTTGGCCATTCTTTACATTTAGGGACAACTAATACTGATAGTAACAAGTCTTAAATTCATTCACTCTGTGAAAAGTGTTGTAGGGAATACATACATGAATAAGATATGGCTGGTACCCTAAAAGAGGTTACAACTTTGTTACACTAAGTTTTGAGAATGTGTTATCAATGTGAAAGAGTTTAAATTATGTATAATACAATATATATCTTAAAGGATGATAGTTTTAGAACACAGAGATATAAATTCATTTAGCAAAATAAAATTGCTTGTATGAACCAATCTATAACATCTTTATTTAAAAGTGTTGGTTTATTTATTTATTTTTAAAGATTTTATTTATTTATTTTTTAAAGAGAAGGGAAGGGAAGGAGAAAAAGAGGGAGAGAAATATCAATGTGTGGTTGCCCCTCATGTGCCCCCAACTGGGGACCTGTCCCACAACCCAGGCATGTGCCCTCACTGGGAATCGAACAAGTAACCCTTTGGTTCACAGGCCCATGCTCAATCCACTAAGCTACACCAGTCAGGGCAAAATGTTGGTTTCTGATAAACAACCATGAGTCTTATAGATGGGTAATATTTCAAAAACTAGATTTATGGAAGAGAACATTCTATGGAAGAAAACAGTGAATTAAGGCTCTCAGAGGTAAGAATGAGGGGCATGTTCAAAGAACAAGGGATTTTGTCTTGACAGGTATCATAGGTCTTTGAAAAAAGCAAGAGCACAGGATATATTGTCAATTAAAAAGTAATGAGGGCCTGAACCAAACTGGAATGGAACAGAAGATCCAGACAGAAAAGAAAGACCTTGTGGATGTGAACCCTAGAATAAGCAGGTTAACTGACTACATGAGACAGATGATAGAGACAAATTGAAAATGAAGTTTCAGAGGACTTCTAGTCAAGATGGAGGCATAAATAGACATGCTTCACCTCCTTGCATAACCATATAAAGAAATACAATAATATCAAAACTAACACCCAAAACCATCAGAAAATCAAGCTGTGTGGAAGTTTGAAAATCAAGGATTTAAAGAGACCACATTCATCCAGATAGGTAGAAAGGGCAGAGATATGGAAATGGGCAGAGAGGCAGCAGTGGTGGAGGATTGGACATTCCCACATTTATGTATGGTGGATAAAACTCAGGAGGGATGCACTGGGAGCAAGGGAGCCCGGCCCCAGGTCAGACCATGCAGCCCAGGGTTCCAGCAGCAGGAAGATAAATCCTCATTACCTGTGGCTGTAAAAAGCAGTGGGGGTTGGGCCTACTGCTGGATTTTCACCACTTAAAGGGCCCACACAGACTTAGAACATATACAAACCCACCTGCTCGGGGTTACACCACCAGGGAAAAAGTTGGAAGGGTGCTACTCACGTACAGGAAGTAGGTGAAGTAACTGGAAAGGGGGGGTGTGCTAAAACCTCCAGAAGCCAGGCAGCAGCACTGTCCCTTCCCCAAGTCCTCCCCAACACACATAGAGTCACAAAGCAGTGAACCAGGTTGCCTCGCCCTGGCAATTACCTAAGGCTCCACCTCACACAATTTACAGGTGCCTTTTCTACAATAGGCCATGCTACTAGGACAGGGAGTAAAAGCAGCTCTACCTAATACACAGAAACAAACACAAGAAGGCTGCCAAATTGAGGAGACAAAGAAATATGGTCCAAATGAAAGAACAGAACAAAACCCCAGGAAAAAAAAAACTAAATGAAATGGAGATAGTCAACCTATAAGATGCAGAGTTCAAAACACTGGTAATCAGGATGATCAGAGAACTCACTGACTATGGCAACAACCTAAAGGAAGAAGTGAAGGTTACACTAAGTGAAATAAAGAAAAATCCACAGGGAACCAACAGAGACGGGAAAGAAGCTGGGATTCAAACCAATGATTTGGAATCTAAGGAAGAAACAAACCTCCACCCAGAACAGAAAGGAGAAACAAGAATTCAAAACAATGAAGATAGGCTTAGGAACCTCTGGGACATCTCTAAGCATGCCAACATCCAAAACATAGAAATGCCAGAAGGAGAAAAGGAAGAGCAAGAAATTGAAAACTTATTTGAAAATATAATGAAAGAAAACTTCCCTAATTTGGTGAGGGTAATAGACACACAAGTCCAGGAAGCACAAGTTGGACCCAAAGGGTACCACACCAAGATAAATCATAATTAAAATGTCAAAAGTTAAAGATAAAGAGAGAATCTTAAAAGCTGCAAGAGAAAAGCAGAGAGTTATTTACAAAGAAGTTCCCGTAAGACTGTCAGCTGATTTCTCAAAAGAAACTGCAGGCTAGAAGAGATTGGCAAGAAGTATTCAAAGTGATGAAAAGCAAGGACCTACAACCTAGATTACTCTATCCAGCAAAGCTATCACTAGAATTAATGGAGAGACAAAATGCTTCCCATACCAGGTAAAATAAAAGGAGTTCATCATCACCAAGCCCTTATTATATGAAATAAGGGACTTATCTAAGAAAAAGAAGAAAATCAAAACCATGAACATTAAAAAGGCAGCAAATTCATGTCTATCAACAACTGAACATTACACACACACACACACACACACACACACAAATAAAAACCTAAGCAAACAACCAAAATCCAAACAGAATCATAGGTATAAAGATCATTTGGAGGGTTATCAGCAGGGACAGGGAAGGGGAATAATGGGGGAAAATGGTGCAAGGATTAAGTATATATTGGTAGGTACAAAACAGACAGAGGATGTTAAGAATGGAGAGCCAAAGAACTTACATGCACAACCCATGGACATGAACTAAGGGAGGCAGGGGGATTGCTGGAGGGAAGGAAGGTGCCAGGTGGAGGAGGGCAAAGGGGGAAAAATTGGGACAACTGTAATAGCATAATCAGTAAAATACACTTAAAAAGAAACAGAAAATGAAGTTCCAAACATGCATGGGGGGAAATGAGCATCATTAACAGAATTAGGAGAGTTAAGAGGCAGTATTGGTTTCTGAGAAGGAAATTATTAGATTTGGTACATACTGCATTTAATGGATGAGTGAGAGGAGACGATTGAGAAGAAAGGTGAGGAGAATGAGGTCCAGGAATCAGGAAACTTCTACGACTGTAGTGTCAGTTGAATGTAAAGAAGTAAACTGGTGTAGATAAAGTGGACATAGTGACTCATATAACACCCTTTCAAGGTGGCAAAACAAGGATCTTGAATAAAAACATGGAAAATTTTGAAAGCAATTGGATACTTTTCAGGGTATCTCTCTTATTACAGCTCAAAGGGAGCACTCTGTTTTAAGCATTCTCAAAACAAGAAGTGTTTTTATTAAAACAATCCATAGAAATACATAAAACACATATTTAAAATATAATTGTCATTTTGGGCACACACACGCTTTGCAACATAGCAACTTCTTTTTCTTTTACGGAAAACTAAAGAGAATAAAAGGCCCTCTATTCCTAGTCTGATATAGTACAAGTCTATAAAAATAAAATATATATATAGCTGTGATGAGTGTGAAAGGACTGATGGAAGTTCAGAGAAATGTTATTATATATATATATATTCTTTGGGCAATTTTCTGACATGCTTTCTACTTCTTAGTACAAAACTCTGAGTTGAAGCAATTACACCTAGATGCAGGATTATAACACCTATGTTTTCAGCTATAAAAAGTGAGTTATTTCTTGATGAGTGTTAGATCGGAACAAGCAGATAACATCATGCCCACTAGTCCTATAATTTTATTTGTTTTACAAATTTGTCTTGTTTTCTATCATTTGTATTTTTAAAATATGTGTGGCACAAAACCTAACAGTAACTAAGTGTTACCCTTTCTCACATCTTCCACAGCATTTAGCATATAGCTGTCTGCAGAGAACGTGCTTATAACTATTCAGATATATTTGTAAATATATAGAGATATATGTATAAATTTGAATTTATGTATGAAGTGAGAAAATGGATGTCAGATAGCTGGCAGAGTGATTGCTCATTAAATACTTAAAAAGCATTCAATCTTAGAAGTATTGAACAACAAAAAAGTTTAGAAATAAAAAAGGAAAATTGGGAAATGTTCTAAGCTTAGAATCTATATTATGTAAAAATACAAAGTGTTAACACCATCAGAAACAAATAGTTTAAGAATATTTCATTGGCTATGAGGCAGCTCATGTGCCTTTTTGACACAGTGCATATTCATTTCCCATGGCCAGGGAACCTCACCTCAGCTTTGATTCACAGCAAGATCCATCATGTGTGGTCTAGCTTGTTTTCTTATCCTCATTCAATTGTCTTCTGTCTTCTCTTTCTGTGCTCTTCCTTCCCCCTCTTCCCCTCCTCCTCCTTCTTTCTCTTCTTCTTTCTTTCTCTCTTTCTCTACTCCCCCATCCCCCACCTTATTATGTATACCTTACTAGAACTATTATAAGATCTTGGATCTTATACTGCATACTTAAAGGGGTAAGAGAAGGTCAGTAAAGAAATGTACTCTTAATTTCTAGAGGCAACGTTTCCTATAAATATGTCATCAGAAGTAACTGTCAGTAGACAGTAATTGTCAGTAGACAACATGGCATACAGCAGAGATGGCAGGTTCTTCTCCAATTATCCATGTTCTCCTTCTTTTATAGCAAGAAAACGTCCACTCTTTAGCTGGGCACACACTCAGAAAAATCAAGCCCAGTCAGCTGCTGGTGCAGGTAGCTGTAGGACTCAGTTTAGGGGGAAAGGCATGTCTGTAGGACTGTTGTGTGTAGTTGACAAATTGTGTCTATAAAGGAAAGTAGCTTGTCCTCACCTTCCCCTCTTCTGTTCTGAACCATGGAGATGTAGGGGTTACACTAGGAGCCCAGAACAACAAGGGAGAAGAATTCTGTCTTGATAAATTCTTGCCAAAGAGCTCCAATACAATTTCAGAATTTTATGAGAGAGAAATGGTCTTTAATCTTGTTTAAATCAGTATTATTTTGGGTATTGTTGTGTAGCTGAACTTATATTCTTGTGATTTCAAAAGAATTATGTATATTATTGAGGAAATAGGAGATCTCCCTCCATTATTTGTTCTTGGACATCATGCTCATTTAAGTTTCCTTTCAAATTTGTAGTTCCACTTTGAAAAATGATTATATTCAAATAATCCAGAGGTGTAAAATGTAATCTGATGTTTTCTGATGTGAATTTAATTGGATAGGCAGTAGTCCCATGAGATAGGAACACAGGAAATCAAAGCAAGAAAAGTTTTGAAAAATGCCCAAAATTTATTCTTTTTAAAATTCATAGAGCAAATTAACATATCAAAAATATGAGTCTTCCTAAAACAAAAGAATGATGTTAACTATTTCCCCTAGCAATAGAACATATATTTTAAACACAATACATAAACATACTTTATAATTACTGTTTTGTGGAGCAGTCTTTGTAGAATTTTAAATCACTATATAATGTATAAGTCCCTACTACAAACAGTTCTTCAATTCAGGCTTAGGTACACTCCAATAACAGTAAACTTGCTACTGCAAAGGATGACTTATTTCACCCACTTTTCACTTTTGAAACTAAGGACATTAATTGAGGTGGATATTAATTAGTTCTATTAAATGTGTACATGTCTACCTGTTGGACCTCAGTCATCTTTGCCAAAAGGTATTAAGGATTATTTACCGGTTTAGTGATGGCATCTGAAAGTTCAATGAACTCACTGGAAGCTACTCATACTCCGTCTACCCAGTGTTTCAGTTTCCCTTTAGCAGTGCTGGATCAATTCATTGCAGTTCCACATGTCAGAGTGGAAGGGGTAGAATGAGTAAAACTTGCTTTCACTCAATCATCTGATGATGTAGCAAATATCACTGAAAGTTAATTATTTTCTGATAACCCACATGACTAGTTTCACCACTTGCCATTTGACTAGAAATGCAAGAAATTCAAAACCGAATAATTATATAACTAAAACTGACATATAGTCTTCCACATCCCTTCTACTAATCAATAATCATTGCTGGGGAGGAGGGAGAGGGGAGTATAAGGGCATTAAAAGGTAATGGAACCTATACTATTAAAATAACAATAATAATCACCTTACTACATGGTCATAAATCCATATGTGTGGGGCCACATTAATTTTTCATTAGTCATGATGAGATATGATTTTTTAGAAATATAAAAATAACATGAATCTACCAAAATGGTAGCATTACAGTAAGTTTATTTATATAAATGTACATTGTAATAGATAGGGTAGCAGTAGCTTATTAACTATAAAATTAAAAACTGTTTTTACCAAGATAACTGATATTTGAAAAAAAAGTATCTGTTATTTGTTTTTACCATTTTTAAATAAAATTGTTGTCTAGCCAATTTGTTTGTGACCAAGTTGCTTTCAATCAGTTTGCTACCCTTTCATAAATTAACCAAACATGCAAGTCTTAAGACTTCTTTAAAGTTGTATTCAATAAGCTTAAATAATCAAAATTATTTTAATCACACCTCCTGGGCCTCACCATGGTAGCTCCCAACATTAAGTATCAGAAGTTTAATTAAAGAGGGTTGATAGTGACTTCACTGAGCACTGAGTAATATGTAAGCTGTTGAATAGCCGTCTAACGACTCCACATGGACCGCTTGATTCTAAAGACAAATATACTCTTAAATAAATTAATAATGCTCATGTTTATTTTCCCAATAACAATTTCAAATTAAACTCATTCAAATGTCATCACATTGGTAAGATATGTGTGAGTATTAATTCTATTTAAAACTAAAAAGACCTCAGGATACATTCGGTTCTTGAACTGTTTGTTGACACTTAGGTTTCTGCAAGGAGACGGGCACTTCCTAGGGCTGAGCCACAGCTTGGCTCCAGCCTCGGTAGTAAGCCCAAACCTGCTATGAGGCTTGGTTCACACACGGCCTGGAGAAGGCCAAGTAGTCAAAGCCTACTGGATGCCATTTGGGATGAAACTGTGTGTGTTCAATGAACATGCAGTGGTTTCTAATCGTGATGTTAACATAAATTAAATAATGACAAGTCATTTGGATCCATTGTTAATATATGAATATGTAACTTGAAGGAAATCTCATTGTGTAATATGTAAAAAATTATTCCGGTCACTAATGCAAATTTATTTTTGTAAGTATAAAATGCTATAATAATTAATATTTAATAGTTAAAGCTGATAATTTTATGTCAAAATCATTAAAAACACCTAAAGTGTTAAATAAATAGGAAAATACATGTATTTAGTAGATATTAGGAAAATATATTAGCTAGGTAACTTTAGGAAAAATACATCTTTCTAATCGAAAAAAAAATTTTTAAATCTTCACCTAAGACCATTTTTCCATTACTTTTAGAGAGAGAGGAAGGGAGAGGGAGTTTATAGAGAAGGGAAGGGAGGGAAGATAGAGAGGGAAACATCAATATGGGAGAGAAACACTGATCGATTACTTCCCATACCAGAGACCAAACTGGCAACACAGGCATGTGCCCTGACCAGGAATTGAACCCTTTGGATTACAGGGCAATGGCCAGCCAACTGAGTCATACCAGAAGTTTTTTTTAAATGTAAATAAAAAGAATAATAAGGATTGTATTATAATTCTAAGCTGTCTGAAATTAGTTTATAAACATTGATAACATTAAAAATTTTCAATTATTTCAAATCATTCACCCAAATACAAATATCACAAAGTACAAAGAGCAAGGTTTGAGAGAAAAATGTAGTACCCCCAAACACCCTGCTCTCCTCCCCTACTTTGGCAGGCAGTGAAGATCTATTTTATATCACAAATAATGCAGCGGAGTGTCTGCAGAAGTATTCTGAGAAGTGAGAGTGCAGGGAAGTTATTGTTCCTGAGCCACAATGTCAAACATTTAAACACCAACCACGTGTGCTTGATATTTTATGAGTGCTTGGTATTTTAATAATAAAATTTAATAATTTCAAAATTTATAAAACTTTGGAATTGATATCTCAGAATTTTATTCTATGACTGTGAAATTTAACTTTTGTCCTTGCTTCAGTGGGTCAACTATGTATCCAGGGCACATCTGTAAAACAAAGAATATCAGGGGAAAGAAGGGGAAGGGTTGTCAAGGAACACGTATAAAGGACCCACGGACAGAAACAAGGGGGGAAGGATAGAGGGTGGGAGGTGGGAGTGAGTAGGGAGGGGGAAGTGATGGCAGGAAAATGGAAACAACTATATTAGAACAATTAAAAAAAAAGAAAAAAGAATTTTCACATATAAACCAGTATTTATTCATAGCAATCAGTTCCAGTCCACTCATATATTTTCCAAATTGGCTCTTAAAATGTTTTGAACTCCATTTTTGTTAGAACACTGTCTTTGTAAACTAAATAATTTAGTTTTGTGTCACCAAGTGACCCTAAACAAGCAATTTAAATTATTTGAGGCTTGGTTTCTTATAATTTATAGATAATAGTACTCACTCTGCAGTTGTGAAAGGATTTAATGGGATCCCATATGTTAAGCGTCGTATGTCAGTGCTCAATATGTAAAGATTTTCAATAATTGGTACTTTCCACACTCTTCTTCCCTCTGCCTATGAATTTAATGTTTGGAATTGCTGTCATTGTCAGTTTATGGGCCAAAAAGAAATTAGAAAAACAGAAACATAGAAAGTTGCAAATGTAAGGGAAACCTGAAAACAACTGCCTTATGGTTTTCAAATTTTTAGCAGTAAAACCCATTTTCAAAATAAAATTTCACATAAAGCCCCAATATAAAACTGATCAACTCAGAGCTGCTCTGGTCGAAGCAGACCCACAGAGGGCCCTGAACTGGCCTGTTCCTCTCCCCTTTACCCTGAGCACAGAGGGTTCTGGATCAACCCATGCCTGCAGAATTCCAAGATACTGTAATGCAGGAGAAAGCAGAAAGCACAAGGACTTCACAGCACTTCTTTCTGGAAGCTAGTTTCCCCCAAAATTGTGTAGGCCATTGTGTAAGTCCCTTAACTTGGCTGGTTAAACTCTTTGGGTTTTGTTTTATTTAAAAATGAGAAGTTTGAAATATTCCATTTAAGTCTAATCTATTTCATCCCTATTTTATTTTACCAAACTTCTTGAAGAGAAATCTACATACATACATAAACTGCTTTAGCAAACATTATTAGTTGTGGCAAATGGTATTTTCAAAGATGGTAGCCATAAAATCTCCCTTCCCACATGCTCTTTTTCTGCTGTGTGATCTTGCCACTCACCAATCCAGAGATGGAGACTAATTCCCCTCACCTTTGAGTCTAATTATCCTCCTTTATCTGTTCTGGTCTTAGTTACCTGCTTGTACCCAACATCATACATACACCATGCAGTGACAGAATGACATTGTGTGATGTCCTAAGCTAGATCAGCAAAAGCCATACAATGTACATCTGCTTCCCTTAGAAAACTCACTTACCAGATGTTCCCTCTCTGGACACTCCCTCTCAGAACAACCCCAGCACCAAGTTGTGATAAGAAGAATATTGTCTGTTCAGTGCACAGCTTTATATAATACAGTTCATAGGTGACCAGCCAGAAGAAAGTCACCTATAGGTACGCAGGTCAACAGTCCCAGCTGAACCTTATCTTCAAGTTACACCAGACCGGGCACCAGGCATGTGGAAAACAGTCTCCAGGTGATTCTAGCCCCAGTCTTCAAACTGCTCCAAGCCAATCAGTGTTTCCAGATGAGAGCCCAAATAAGTCATCCCCACTAAGCCTCATTCAAATCCCTGATCCAAAGAATTCAAGAGCACAACAAAATGGTGGTCTTTAGCCACTAATGTTGAAATGACTGATCATGCAGCAATAGATCACCAGGACATTCATGGCTTTATTACTTACTAAATCCAATATCATCTACTTATTTTCCATCCTCTTCAACCTTGCAAGCTCCCCATCTTCAAATCTAAGCCTGACCTTTACATTCCTAACACAGTAAATTTTGATTCTTTCCCTACCTCATTCTTTTCCAGCAGATTCATTTCCTCTAGCAACCTGTCAAGAGAAGGTATTCCCAGAGGTCATTTCTTTAGCCCTCTTCCCTATCTCTTCTCTAGTAGCTCAGCTACTATTAGGATTTAAATTATCCCTTCATTTATTCAATAAATATTTATTAAGCACCTATGAACTGTATTATATAAAGCTGTGCACCACACAGACAACATTCTTCTTATGATGGTGCATATATTATAGTAAGAATAGACAGAAAATAAACAAATTAGCATGTGATTTAATAGCCCAAGAAGAATGATGTGCTATGAAGAAATGTAAAGCAGGGTGAAAAGGACAGAGGAGTACTATTTTAGAGAGTGGTGATGGAAGAGATTTTATAAAAGACATCTTTAGTCAGAGACCTATATAAAATAGGGGGCTAGTCCTACTTTTATAGAGATCATTCCAGGAAGAGGTTTGTAATTATAGTGTCCAAAACCAGCAAGGTGCAGGAGTAGCTGGAACAGTGAGGGAGTAGAACAGTGGTAAATGGTGTGGCCATAGAGTTACCCAGGAAGCAGACTACATGGGATCCTTTGCCTGGCACAGAGGCTTTGGGTTTTATCTGAGTAAGATAATGTTGGAAACATTGTATATGTTCATGAATCTCTAGTTCTCCTGTTCCTTTGGGGCCATAGAAAATTATACTTCTCATTTGGGCAAGACCCTCTGACTAGATGTGACCAATGAAATATGAGCAAGAGTAACACGTTATTTTTGAGCTAAGGCAGTAAAAATGTCATGCAGGATTCTTCAACCTGCATGTTCTGCACCTGCCTGAACAACCAAGAAGGGTGTATATTCCAGTTGGCTGAGCTACAACAAGGTGGAGTCTCTATGAGCTTGAGTCCCCAGACACACAATGGGCCTGTTGTATGAGTGAGATCTTTTGGGAAGGTTCACCACCAGGATGTATTTCATTAGTATAATCTAGCCTACCCTCACCAAGGATAAAAGGTACTGGAGGGTTTGGGCAAAAAAAGTGACTTGATAACATATTTTGATAAGCTCATATTGGCTATTTTGTGGACAACAGACTAAGGAAAAAGGATAAAAGTAGGAAGGGCAGTGAGAATCAATTGCAAAAGTCTGAGAGAGGATAGTGAAATGTACTAAGGTCGTAACTAAGATGAACCTTGTCCAAATTAGGGCACCTTTGAGAGTAAAAGAAAATGCTATTGAAAGCCATGAAGTACGACTGTCTTGGGAAAATCAAATGGTAGCTGTACAGGTGGTAAAAATTTAAGAACATATTTTGAAGATATCGACAGGATATGCTGATAGATTGAATGTTGAATGTAAGAGAAAGAGTGGTGTCAAGGATAATTCCAATGCTTTATCTTAGCAATCAGAGAGTGGAGATGGGGAAAACCAAGGAAAGAATAGAGTCAGGAGATAAAGAAGTCAAAATATGTTATTAGAAAAATTTGATTTGAAATGTATATTAGATGTCACTTAAGGGGAGAGTCACTTAAGGAGTTAAATATGTGACTATGTCTTGGGTTGGCCAAAAAGTCTGTATGGTTTTTTTTTCCATAAAATAAAAGACACATTTATTTTCACCAATAATTTTATTGATTTGGATATTTTGATATGGAAGGCTAATCTCCCATATGTCAGCTATCTCCCATGTGGTATAACATTGATTGTTATCAATTAATGTCTTGATTTGATTGTTGTCATCTTCAACTGCTCTGCCCAACCATGGACCATCATCCAGCAACACATCTCCAATATGAAACTTCGCAAACCACTTTTGACACATTCGATAAGTCACAGCACCTTTTCCTTACACTGCACAAATCTTTTTATTTTAAGATTTTATTTATTTTTTTAGAGAGGGGAGGGAGGGAGAAAGAGAGAGAGATAGAAACATCAATGTGTGGTTGCTGGGGGCCATGGCCTGCAACCCAGGCAGGTGCCCTGACTAGGAATCGAACCTGCAACACTTTGGTCCGCAGTCTGAGCTCAATCCACTGAGCTACGCCAGCCAGGGCTACAAATCTTTATTTTTGTGTTTCAGTTGCATTTTTATCTTTCTTGAAATAACAAAGCATAACATGCTGAAAATATTATATATTTTCTTCCAGCTTCAATATTAAAATGGCTACACAAAAATTCACCAACTTTGATGCTTTTTAAAATGCATATTGATATGGCAGCTGTCACAGTACAATCTAAGAAAATTGTTTTGAATGAAGTTAAAGACAACCTAGTGCTACAAGAGCCATCTTACAGAAAAATAAATAAATAAATAAATAAAATTTTTGGCCAACCCAATAAATAAGATGAAAGTTGGAGCCAGAGATTTTTAAAAATTAGAAGTCATGAGTGTATAAATAGTATTCAAAGCCATGGAACTGACCACACCATGGAAGTCTAGAAATAGAACAAAAAAAGAGGTCCAAGGACTGAGTGAGAAAGATGAGAAGGATGCGTGAAGAAGACTGAGGAAGGATGATGAATGGAGTTAGAAGAGAACCAAGAAAGAGAGTCTCCAAGAGAAAATAACTGGGGTGACTCCCTACCCCAAACATCACACAAACCTACACAGCCCCTTGCATGTCATTGTCTCTCACAACTTCAACTTCAATGATCTCAAACCTGGCTGTGCATCGGAATAATTTGCAGAGGTAGGAAATATACATTATGGATCCCCTATTGCAAGATCTAGGGTACAGCCTAAAGATTGTCTATTCTCAGTAAGTTTCCCATGTGATTCTTATACCGCCAAAGTCGGTCCCTAAACCAAGGATGGAAATCACTGTACTTACCAAACCCATTAAAATTATACTCACCCTTAAAGATCCAGAGAATGTCTCTTTACCATTATCCCTCCCTTCTCACCAAAATTCATCATTCTCTTTCTCATACACTGTGTTTATTCCATATGCTGGGCAGTGATCTTAATGCTTTCATACACATTAGCTCACTTAATCCTCATCATAAATCAACATAGCTTCAATACTGCTTTTGCTCTACTCTCATTGTTTTGCTCCTGGGCCCATCTGCGGACATGTGTCCAGCTTATAGAGATCTCTGGCTTCTTTCCACTCAAGAGAAATGAGAATTTGGCAGCATGAGCAGGAAGTCAGTAATATTAATAGCATCAGGCTGTCTAGTGTTGTGCCTTTTTGCTGGATTTCTTACCTGCCCATCAGCTCTTATTTCAGCTATGGATGACTCCTCTGATTCACAATGTTGACCTTAGCCTGAACCAGTGACTCTGGCTTCTGCAGAAGGAAACCAGGCAGACTGATAGTGCCTTCAGGCCAGTCTGCAGCTCCATCTCCAACAGAGCACACCCGTAGGTCATAAGTCTACACAGTTATATAGTGACCGGTATACAGAGCTTTGTAAAATGTTTTACCAAGAGGACCCTACATGTCTTCCCAGGTCTCTTCTTAGGAAAGACACCAACTTATGAGGGACCATCCAAGTTAGATAACTTCAAACAGTGAACAAATGCTATAGATAAAAGTTAAGTGGGGGAAAAAAACCTGCAAGAAATATCCAGCTTTAAAATCCTACCATCAGTTGATTTTGTCATTTGACTGGTTTCTTATTCTCTCTGGATTAAGTGACAGCCATTTCTCTTTATTATCATTCCCTATTCAATAAAAGCAGTAATGCTGTATAACTTATCAAGCCACAGCAATAATTCTTTACATCAAATCATGTAACTTATTTCTTACATGGTTCTAGTCACTCCAAACTCAATTTTTGGAGCACGATCTCTTTTTTTAACCTGTCATTTTCTTATTTTTTCTTTCTCTGTGACTATGATCCTCTGTAATTGCTTTTGTTGTCTCAGCTGCTGTCTTGACTGTTTTCTGCATTTCTAACTAAATGCTAATCCATTTCCTCTCCTTCGTTGCCTGAGGGAAAAGAATCAGTTCCACCTCAAACTTTACTTTCTTCTTCTGACTATAAAATAATACATAAAACCTGTGAATAGGCATCAAGAAGAAAATAAAAATTACATACAACCCAGGCTGAGCCACTGTTAACAGTAACATGTTTTTCTTTCCAGGCTTTGACATTTATAGCTATAAATAACTACATTAATTAGAATAATGCTCTTTGTAGTTTTTACTGTGATTTTTTTAAAAACATGAAATTTTGAGCACTTCCCATATATTTTGAAAAAGGAGACTTTAAACGTTTAAAAAACATTTTTAATAATGGATAATATTTTACCAGTCACACCATAATTAATTCTTTTCATCCTGTTGCATGTTTAGGATATTTTCCATCTTTTACTACTACAAACAATGCTTCAATGAGTAACCCTGGAATAATTTTTAAACTGTCAAAAAGAACTTTGAATAATCATTCTTAAACATAAATCTTTCATATTGGTCTGAATTTTTCCTAAGAACAATTTATAGAAGTAAAGTATTACTGAATGAAAGAGCACAACCATTCTATTTCTTCTTTTTATTCCACCTGAAAATGCAGTGTTTAACACCTATTGTGTGCCAGACCCTGTCTAGAAATGCAGCTGCGGAAAAGATGCAGCACCACCTTAAGGGGCCTACAATTCAGCAGGAGATACAATAGTGACTGCAGAGTTGTACTTACCATCTTCAGTATTGAAATAATGGTAAGTACTGCAGACAGTCCTCTAAATCCCACGTAGGCAGCTGTGGATCTCTGATGCTCTCGATTCCAAGCCTTTGATTCATGAATCCCCCAACATCAAGGGTAGCAGACTCTTGGATAACAACAACTTGATTCTACAGGTTATATTGTGTACTTACCAAAAATCAATTGTGTGACCCCAAACCTTTTATATCAGTTGTATTGTACTTGTTAATATACTTTTTATAATTTTATTGACCATTATGAGAACTGATGCTGTTTGAATGAAAGCTTTGGTAAAATTCAAGAAAGGAAAGTAACTAAAATACACATTTCTGAGGAGTTAGGTGTGAGAGAAAAAACACAAAAGATTAGGGAGAATGACATCTGAAAAGATTCTACACAGATTATTCTGCCAGCATCTTAGATTCCTGAACCCCATCCTGGACATTTAGATGATACTCTATGTGTGTTGTTCAGACAGGGATAATAACACCAAACTCTATTCAGAGGACCCACCTCAAAGAAAACGACTTATTTCTTCAAAACAGCTGGGTGAATTAATGCATATTTCTGCTGGTTTTTAATTTTACAACTTCCTCCTTACCAGCTGTTGGACTAAGTGGTTTTCCAAACCACTGCTGGCCTCCGTGACACTGAGTTAGTAAATTATTCCCTAACAAAAGCAAAGCTTTTACAAAACAGTGCCAAATTGCTTCTTTGAAAGCTATTCTAATTATATCCCTCAAAACTAGTCCAAAAGTGTCTTTTTACCATAAATTAGCTAGCACTTAGTATTCAAAATCTTTGCTAATTATACATATATGTCACTGTTATGCTTTTAGCAAATTAATAGTGAAACGGAACCGATTTTATATGTTTATATATTAATTAGAAATTTGTATTCCTTCCTTTGTGAATTTTCAGCTAACCTATAAAAGTGTTTGTGGATTTTTCTTACTGATTTGCAAAAGATTCTCAGTGTATTTAAGCTGTTACCCTTTTATCTGTCACAAACATTTCTGAAGCCTGTTTCTTGTATTTTAATTTTATTTGTGGTATTTTATTAACTGACCAAAGTTTTTAATTTTCATATACTCATATCGATCATTCCATATCTTTCATCTCTAAGCTTAACTTATCTTGTGAATGATGTCACAACCAGCAGATTTAATAGAAACTGCAATCAATTTTCTACTCTTAGAGCCCCTTTAATTTATTTTTATTTTCCTTTTCCTTTATTATTACTCCTTTGAGTTTGCAACAACCAAAGCTGATGTGGCACACCTTTTTATTTCCATATGTAATTCCTTCTCTACTACTGAACATCCCTCACAAAAATAAAAATAAATGTCACTCTTTATTCACATTATAAACCTTAAACAACTGGTGCTACCTTACAGCTACATAAATTGCAAAGCACTTCTGATATATAATCACCTTAGAAATAGTATTTAAATATGAGTCATAATCTGGGTGTAGACAGTGTGTGTATTTTTTGGAATCACTAATATATATTCCTTTAAATAAAGCTAATTTGGAATAGTTTAACATTTCTTCTCTAATACATCACTTATATGTCTGATCTGCTAGGCTTAGAATTCTGTGACTGAGTCCAGGAATTCATTTCTACATTCAATACCACTAATCAGATATATACTTTTAGCAAGACTGTGCTAATTGCTGAAAATAACAGAACAGACAGATGTGGTTATTGCATTCCTAAAGCTTGCATTCTAGTGGGAGAGAGAGATGGCAAACAAATTATACCAATAAAAAAGTAATCATAATTTTAGTAAGTGTTATGAAGAAGTGCAAAGTGCTATAAGAGCTTGTAATTAGGGTTATTTGAGGCAATGATATCAGAAATTAGTGTGGAAGGATTGGAAATAATTAGCCAGCAGAGTAGACAACATTTGAGTTGGCTGGGTGGCTCACAAAATTCAGAAATAACTTTGTACTGCTGCGTCCATCATATGTGAATTTAGCCCACAGCCAGAACTGATTGAAACATGCATGTACCTTTGAGCCAGTTCTGGGGACTAAACTTAGGAGAAGAGAACCTATGCCTCTCTGGTGGTAGAACAGCCAACAACAGAGGGAGACTCGGCACACTGATGCGCCTCTGTTCTCTGCCCATGAAGAAAGCAAGTTGTAGGAGTAGAAACTAAAATTACTTCAGACCTGGTTGGGTTGCTGAGTTGGTTAGAACATCATTCCAGATACGCTAAGGTTACAGAGTCCATCCCCGCTCAGGGTCCTTAAAAGAACCCTTAAATGCCTAAAGAAGTGGAACAACAAATCAATGTTTCTCTGCCTCCACCCTCATCTCTGTAAATAAAATAATTTCTTTAAAGAAATTATATCAGAGAGGTAGGGGCATGAGAGGCAGAGACAGAAAGGGGATCCAGGCAGCATTTAAGTTTCCTGTGCCAGTTGCCTGCAAAGCCTGGATCTCTCCTGCCCTTCCTAAAATTACATGAGGGTAATTTTTTGCCCCCTTTTTCAAAGCTGGTCTTCAAACCTTGTTGAATACTAGTTCCTATAACTTTCAACACAGGCACGCTAACTCACATTAGCAGGTGAGTGAAAGGGGGGGAGACAACATATGCCAAGGCTTGAAGCAGATAAAAGACTGACACCCTTCGAGATGGAAAGGAAAAAGCATCCGAAATGAGACTAGTCAGATAGAAAGAGCTGGAATCATGTGGGGCCTTACGGGCCATATGGGACTTTCACAGCGTTCCAACCCAAGCAGAAAAAGAAGCAAACAAACAAATAAAAAGGCACTCAATGATTGACACATGTGTGCCTCCCAGGCATTCTTTAACACTGTCTGCAAACATTTTTGAGCACCTATTATATGTCCAATGCTGCAGAAGTAAAGCAGGGGGTTGGGGTAGCAGAAGGATGAAAGTCTTTGACTCCCCTGAAAACATTGTTTGAAATGCACATTTCCCAATAATTTTGAAGAAACATACATTTACAAGGATTATGAAAATAACCTTAGAGCAATGATTCTTCACTGGGGAAAACCTCAGCCCCCAGCCCACAGGCATATTTGGCAATGTCTGAATATATTTCTGGTTGTCACACCTAGGGGGTGGCTGCTTGTATCTAATGGCTGAGATCAGGGATGCTGCTAAAACCCTACAGTGCACAGGACAGGGCCCCACAACAAACAATTATCCATCCCCAAATATCAATATTGGCAAGGCTGAGAAACCCAGCCTCAGAGAAAACCAGGTGAGACCTGGAGAGAAAATATCAGGGTAGGAACTTCCCGCAGGCTTGTTCTGCCAGAGGTCAAAACTTGCCTATGTCTCTGGGGCACTGACACAGGCAACCTTTTGCCCTCCAGGGACTTACAGTCCAGTGGGGGGAGACAAGCCGGAAGATATGAACAAAGCAACACTGTCAATACTAACATACTATTGTCTTATGGGACAATGCAGGGAATATCTAACCCAGTCTAAGGAGATCAAGGAACACTTTCTTGGGAAGAGATGTCCTAGTTGCTGCCTAAGAAGAGATGGGATAGATCAGCATCAGTATCAGAAGAATGAGAAGGAATTAGGCAAAGTTGACATAGACTTGGGGAAAGATTCCAAGTAGAAGGAACCTTTATATGCAAAGATCAGGAGCTGTAAGAGCATATGGAGTGTCCCTGGTCAGGCTCTCAGGCTGTCTGAAGCAGACCGGGAGCAGGCAGGGCTAATAGAGCTAACGTCGGAGGTGTAAGTCCTTGCTGTGCTCAGAGGGGCAGCAATTCAAGCCCGAATGCAAGGCTGCGGCAGTCAAGTTAACAAAGCCTCATTGTGACTGGGTGAATTGTGAAGACGAAAGCAGTGGCATTTTTAGGTTAATTCTGACTTAATATGCTTCAAGTCTATTTTTATATATGTGCCTGAAGTGCCTCAGTGCTGTATTTCACTGTGCCTGCATATTTATATCGAAAGTGTGATAAATCAGCGATAATGTTATTTGGCATGTTTCACAACCAATCAGCTTGACTGACACAAGGAAGCAACCTCGCATATTTTAAAACTTCTGAAATTTACTTTGGCTATAAGGCTATATGTATTAAACATCTACTTCCATTGTTCCTTGACAAACCTTCCTTCAATTTTGTGTACATGTTAATTTGCAGGATACACCCTTCAACCAGAGAGCAGACACACAAGCCACACAGATTGTAGGAATAGAAGTCTTAGTAAAAGGGGCTGGTTGAGAGATCACAGAACAAATGAGGCAGCCAAAAAAATATCAAGTACAGAGCAAAACAATCTGCTACCAGTTGCCATGGAATTAACTGTGTTTCTAGGGTAACCTACAGTACAGCTTGTTGTCTTAAGTATCTACTACACCTTAAAATTTGTTCATGCTTTTTTCTTTTCTAAAAGTTCTTTCACTCTTTTTAAATATCTAAAATCTCCAGTTAAACAAAAAATGTACTATTTTCATGACCAGCTTTCTAGGACAAGAGCAAAGGAAAACAATGACCTGTTTCTTTTCTATGAAGTTTTAATTCAGTTTCTCTTCTGAGACTGCCACACCAGGATGGTGGGAAAGTGAGGATGTGGTAGGCAAATAGACACTTGAGAGACCATGAGCAGGAACTGTGAGGGAAATGCAGAACCTAAGGTCAAGACCAGCAGTCAGAAGCCAAAAATTACAAAGGTGTCAGAAATCAAAGCTAAGCAAGGTCACACGTCATCAAGAAAGAGTCTCAATCCAAGTTGTAAAAAGGATTTTATGCTGGCACAAAGTCTCTTCAATTTATTCAGCAAAGACTGATGGAATCCCCAGTTTACACAGGGCACCAGGCATACCCGCGTTTCCAGCTGGAACAAGGGTCAACACTGGCGATAAAACAGGCGACAGTCTGCACTAGTAGGTGAGACCCAGTGTAAACGTGGTCTGTGAGCTCTACACCTGCCGCGGACAGCATGGGACCAGAGTGAAGCGGACTCTGGCAGAACAGATGCATTATATTATACCAGAGGCTCTCTTCCTTTATTCAAAATGTGAACAAAGTAGGATTTCCCCTAAAATAAACATATTATAGGAGAACCTGTCTCAAATCAGCATATTTCTAAAGAATGAACCTGATTCAAAGAGTAGAAAGAAAGTTTAAAAGCCGACTGGCTAATAAGAAGTGTTTCCAAATTGGTCAAAAAAGATGATACAGAGAGGTGGAAGGCCAAACACAGCCCGGTCCACCAAGGGCTCAAACCATGACTCAAACCAAGTCATGGTTTGAGTGTCTTACCCTCAACTTAAAGACTGGTCAGTGCCAGACACAGTGTAAGCTTTAAGAAAAGTACTGGGGGACTTTAATGGCACAGGCATGAGGAAGTTTTGGTTTTTGTTTTGTTTTGTTTTTCTCAAGGTTCAAAAGTGGACAAAAAATAATTATACTTAGCACTGTATCACAAATCTTCTCAGCCACCTGCATAGGTTTACTAAGCACATGGGGACATAAAGAAGAAAACATAATATTGTGTAGCTTGCTCAATCAAAGATCTTCTCACACATGGGGAAACTTGCTCTTTATTGGGGAAGGTTAAATGGCCAATGCCAAGTGCAACTAAGTACCCTCATTCTAATGGCAGATGCTATTTTGGCACAGTGTGTCCTTGGCATCATTTTTAGTTGAAGTCTGTTTTTCTTCAAAATATAAAATACAAATCCTCTGAACTGTCTGACATTTTCAGTTTACAGACAATGGATTGCATAAATTTGTATGAAGAATAAAAGGCCAAGTTAAGAACCTGAGTTTATTCGGGCTTGTGAGATTTTTTTATAATGAGCCCTTTTAGAGGATTTTCATGGCAGGGCCCAATGGGCTCAATCAAATACTTTCCAGAACTCAAATTGAAGCATACATTCTAGGTCCAGAAAATTTAATTTTTCCAATACCTCAAAGCATGAGCAGCCCTAAATATTTGATGACATTTTAATATCAGTAAAAATGAAAACTACAAAATAGTAGCCACAGACTGAAAGACTGGGGCAAATTAAAGAGCTATTCAACATTGAGGAAGACTTTCTTTCCCTTTGAAATGCCCTGCATGAGTCATATTTAAATGTGAGCCACAGTTATTTAGGGCATGTCTCAGGAATTTTCACTTGATATTGAAACACATTTCTCTCAGATTCAGTGCGTGGCTGCAGCGGATGCTGTATAAACTTCAGAGATGATGGGTGGCCATATGCATGGAGAATCATAGCAGGTTCACAGAAGGAAGAAGGACCAGAAATGCAGAGGCGAGCTGAGATTAGTCACCGGGTAGAGAGAGAGAGACTAAGGGAATGGCTGGCTGCCTTCACATCTGAGTATATACTTTAGGCCTTGTAGAATGGAGACAAACTTCAGAACAAATTTTCCTCACTAAAAGCACTTGAGGAAGAAGATGAAAATCATGAATCATCATTGCAGAAGCCTTTTCTTAAAAAAAAAAAGAAGAAGAAGAAGGAGAAGAAGCCTTTTCTTTCTTTTCCTACAGACCTAGGACCACTGAGTCTTTGTTTACTGAGTTGTTCTACTTTCTGTTCTTAAAACAAAGCTGGCATACTGTTTAGGAAGCTGTAAGTACTCTAGATATTGAGGAAATTATATTTAGAGAAGCCATAAAAGTGAGGTTGACCAAACAATTGCAGAAAAAGCAATAGGGTAAAAAAAAATCAGAACACTGTATTTCCCATTTTATTCTGTTTTCAGTAATCCATAGCTAATCTGTAAAACATAGAGGTAGTAAATCCTTAAAGAACCTTAAAGGTAAAAACCTATTGTTGAAGATTAATTGAAAAAAACTGGGGTATGTTAATTGTGAAAACACAGAGGTCTAAAACAAGATAGGTGTCTGAAAACATTTCGAAAACCATTAAACAGAAAGAATTGTCATGTGATGCCTTGTTGCCTATCGATATTTTCAATTGGTTGAAGTTTGCAATCAAAGTTATTACTTCTAATTCTGGAAGTAGTGCACATATACATATAAAAGTAGGTGGACAAATGTGTAAGTATATAAAAACATGAGACAGAACTTTCAAACAAGTTCAGACAATCTGATCTTTCAAAAAAAATGAAGCAGGTGGGCTTGTGAAGGAGCAAGCTGTGATAATACAGAGGAAAAGCTGAAGACTGCTCAGGAGTTTACAGACAGGAGTCATGCATTGCTTAGTGATTATAAGTGTGTGATCTCTAAGTATTTTTTTAATCCTGTAGTTTTGGATTAACTGGCTACCTGAAAAGAGAAAATGTTCAGTTTTAATAATACTGGAACAATAACACATGTATAGCTTAGAAGAGGTAGTCCTAAAAGTGTTTAATAATTTATGCATAAATGTAGATTATTGAGGCAGGTGGTGCTTTAAAAGATGAGAGTTTTATAAACTTGTATTTTCTCATAACGTGTGTGTGTGTGTGTGTGTGTGTGTGCGTGTGTGTGTGCGTGCATGGAACAACCAAATGAAACTTCATGAGAATTCTACTTTGAACTGTTTCTACATTTTAGCCAATAAAGAAATACTTCAGCTTTGAGGCTTAAGGTTGACACTGAGAATGGCAAGCATCTCCAACTTGAAAATATTCTTATCTAAGTGGTTTTCTGAGAAATATTTCAAGGCATTTTTAGCAAGACTAAAATACAATCAAGTATAGTTTTCAGTGTTTCGGCATTCAGAACTGAATCATACATATGGTGTCATCTGTCCAAATGGACAGGGAGGCTTGCTTTGTTGTTATAATAGCACAAAAGCAGGCAGGATTTTCCACATATTTTCAAATGGTTATTATTTCTTTGTAGTACAGAAATTTATATTACCAAGAGTAAGGTCTTTATTATTTAGGTTAAAATGGGTCATTTTATATGGATTAGTTTTTAAACCTCGTTACACCCAAAGATTTCCATTATGATCTAATTTGAAATAAAAGTAAACAGAAATAATTTTGTTCTGCTAAAATAAGAAGTCATTGTGCTTCAATAAGATATCGCAAAACACAGTTATAAAGAGAATAACAAATTGGCTAGAAGGCATGACTCATGAACAATTACCAGCCATGAGAATCCCTTATTAGCTCACAGAAAATCATCTTTGTCTATGAGGTTAACTGGATGTTTTCTCAGCTTGACATGGTATATTGCTGCCTGCTGTGAAAACATTCCACAAAGCAGCCACATCTGGCAGTATCACAAAACTCAGAAGTAAGCACACAGTGTGTATTTATATGTTAATACAATACAGACAAACTATCTGAAATTCAAAGAAAGTTGTTACCACATTGAGCTCAGGAATCAGCTACAGAAATGAGTCTAAGTCATGAGGAATGAAGCACAATGAAATGGTCTGCTTGGCACACAGTAGCTGTGAGTTACTGGGAAAACCGGTAGTAGGGAGCCAAGGTACTTCCTGAAGAGAAGAAAGTCGAATGATGTACTAAAAGTTTTCAAATAGTTGAGTTAATGTTTGAAATTTCTGACATCCGAGAGAGATCCAGCCAATCGTGTCCACAGCAGTGGTAACACTGACAAAATTACAGGAGTCTCTTTATTGTGATATAGGCTATTCAGTGAGACTACTAAAATTTAAATATATTTAAATTTTAATTCACATTATTCTTAATAGTTTTTACCTAGGTTACCTTGTTTATTCAGTAAGAGACATTGTCTCTCAAAAAAAGGATATGCATGTGGAGACTCTAAATTTGTACCAGAACTTGGTCAACCCCCAGATTCTGGGTCTTAATGTCCTACCACTGGTGTCAAACTCATTTTCACCAGGGGCCACATCAGCCTCATGGTTGCCTTCAAAGGGCTAAATGTAATTTTAGGACTGTATAAATTAAGCGAGAGCTTGGCACTGCCACAGGGTAGAAACAAGGTGCCGGGCTGGATTTGGCCTGCGGGCCTTGTGTTTGCCACCTGTGTCCAAACCCAAAGCTTCTCATTGTCTTGTAGGGACAGAACAAGTGACACAGAGACCTTGAAACATTGCATCAAGAAGCATTAGGACTCCCCAATCAACCTTTGATTTATTAACAAGAACAGAATTTTTATCACAGAAATTTTCCCTATGAGAAGTTGCTATTAAGGCTTTGAGAGGAGCCAGATTTGAGACAAATAAAATTCTCTAGGGGAATGAAATAGGTCGGTACCCTTGCGGGAGAAGTACCCATTTCAAAGTTTCCCATTGTGACCAAAGGTGTAAGCAATCATTTGATAACTCGAAAGTCTAAAGCCCTTTGCCAATAGCACTCATAGAAAGAATCCACAAAACAAGGTTCTATAAAAATACAAAATGTACAATATACCACATGGAGAGTCCAGGATGTTCCTAGTGATAGAATACACAAATATTTACCTAATCCCATTTTACGAGACTATAATCCCTTTACTAACACTACAATGAAATGGTTGTGTTGAACTAATCACAGAATTCATTACATAAAATAGGCTTTTGTTCCCCTTTGAAAGATAATACAGGAGTAGGCAAAACGTAGGTTTACAGCTATGAGTACACAGAGTTTATTCTTGTATTGTATATTTTCCCACAGGAACAACTGTGAACTCACCTTTGCCCACCTGTAAACAATTGAATGGGGAAGCAGACATGTTTATCACGAGTGATTAGCTGAGCAGTCATTTTGTTTGGTAATTTAATACCCAGTCTTGTGTCCTATTTTATTAACATCCAAATGTTATCACCAGATTTGAATTACTAAGTAAATAACTTCCTATTATAGAGACATCCAATACATTTGTGATACAGAAATGGAACTCACTGTAAAAAAAAAAAAAGTAGAAACTACAGGAAATATTAAAACTACTTTCCAGTGGCCTAACCATGTATTATTGTAAAACTTATAGAACACTATGGTTTGTTGACTTGGTAGCAGAGGCATACACAGGACTAAGACTGAAACCCTGGTGTGACTGAACATATAAGAACTTCAGTAGGCCATAATCTTTTTTTAATGATACTTGAGAAAAAATACAAATAAAATAAATTGTAAGATATGAAAGAACTTTTTCCCTCAAATACAGGGGGTTGGCAAAAGTAGGTTTACAGTTGTGACTACGCAAAAGAGTTTATGCAGTTTATTCTTGTATTATTACTTAATTATTGTATTATTTTTCACATGAACTGTAAACCTCCTTTTGCCCACCCCTGTAAAACTTCACAGTGAGAGTGGGAGATGGCATTTGTAGGAGACACAAATGGAAAGACTAATTTGAACTGGTATGTAAAACACTTATCTGATCAGAGTGCTGAGAAGACAAACTGAAGTCAGCAGAATTGAAGGTTTAAGCTTGATGCCCTTGGGTAAAGTATCGCTTCTGAAATTTAGTGTCTTTGTCTGTAAAATGGGAATAATAGGTGCTCATTTTTCTACACTAGCTAGGTATGGAGATAAAAAAATGATAAGACACATGGAATTTCTTTCAAAGAGCCATAAAATGTAACTTACTATAGTTTCTGCTACATGCAAAAAATTAAATTTTACTGATAGTACTTTTTATAAACATTGATAGTTTTGAAAGGCATTTCTTTTGAAATAAAATTAAAGTGTGAGTCATTTAGGAAACAATTTCTTGCTTTTTTGAAATATACCGTAGTTTTCAGACTATTAGATGCTTTTTTTTCCCCTCTCCTCCCCCCAAATTTGGGAGGAATATTGGTTGTTAATGCTGCTGTTGAGTTCTGTTTACATTTACACTGGTGAAATATGTTATTTATGTTATTAAATATTTTACAAAATTTTCCTTCAAAATTTTTTTCCTATTTTCCTCCTCTAAAACCTAGGTGCGTCTTATGGTCCAAAAATATGGTAATACATATAATAACCAGCCCCTTAATTTTTTCTACACATGAAATTAATATTCTTTTGCAAATGTGCACTGTAGGAGCATTTTGAAAACTGAGTGTTACCTGTTAGTAGTAAAAGAATCTAGCTGTTTTATACATATTTTCAAGTTATAACTATTTCACTGGAAGGTTAACTTGGAAAAAATCAATCAGTTGAACAAATTTTTTCCTAATTTGAAACAAATTTCATTAGCATTATAAAGAGAAATGGAACTCAACTATAGATAAAAGTGATAGCCCCACTAATAGAGGACTTACTAAGTTATTAGGTTATTTGTGCGGTAGTTACAGCCTATGAGTTATTTTTCTTACTCTGCAAGTGTCTTATCTCAAAATACATGTCACATGAACAAAATCACCCTGCTGCTATCCTTGTTAAACAAACATATGCGGCTCTAACATTGTTCTGGAACAGTGTGACAAATATTTCCCTAGAACGCTGGTACTGGGAGACACTGAGGTCAGAGACAGGAAACGCATGTTTTTCGTAGATATATAGCTATATCCTAAATTAATGTTAGCTGAACTTTGCAAATGAGTTCATTTTTAAAAAATGTTTAAAATTCACTCTTCTTAGGTCATGTTACATGTGAATAATTATATCCTTACTTATATTTCTTATATATTTCACATATAATGGAATTTTTCAGTAATTTATATATGTCAAATACTGAATACAGTGAACTTTCCGAAATAATATCAAATTCTCATTGCTTTCTTTCTTTCCAACATTTTTTCCCTCGTAATTTACTTATCATCCATTTACTTAACAAATACGTGTTGAGCCCTTATTATATGCCAGATACTACTTAGGCACTAGATGCCATCAAAATAAATTAGATCATTTTGCTCTCAAAGACTCAACAACTAAAAATATAGCCACAAACTTGTGAAATAAGAATGAACATAACATGTAATAAAATATTACTCACAAACAGATAAGGCCAATGCATGTGCACATGTGTATAATACCAACAGCAGAAGAAATAATAGCAATAAGACCATCTTAATGTGGAAAAAAGTGAAAGTACTAGAAAGCATATAAACATGTGTCAGCCTGAAAGGGTCAGCAAACAAAGAGGATGACATGCAGTGACTGGATGAATGAAGAACTGGTATGGGAGGGAAAGTGTAGGTGGCTGAAAGGCAGCAAGGAGCAGCCTGAGGAATCCGTGTGGGGAGTAGGAAGGGAAGGATGACTGCAAGCCATGCTCACCAGTCACTGGTTTGATGACACACCCCTGGGAGACGAGCTGGGGTCTTCAGTTTTTCTAGAGTAACGGCTTGGATTTTGACATTGCAGAACTTTCACTGCTTTAACTTAACAGTTGTTAAAATCTCCTTGTATTTTTTATGGAAAAAATTAAATACATCTATCAAAAATGTGACTGTCACCCTGGCCGAGTGCTCAGTAGGTTACAGCGTCATCCTGATAGGCCAAGGTTGTGGGTTTGATTCTCCGTGAGGGCACATATGAGAATCAACCAGCGAATGCATAAATAAGTGGAATAACAAATCAGTGTTTCTCTCCCTCTCTCTTCTAAAATCAACACATAATTTCTCAGCTGTAACTGTCATTCTCAGAGCTGTCTTTGATCAAGTAGTTGTTTTAGATTGTGATTAGAGTTCTCATTTAATTAGAAATCAAGTCTCGATTTTAATTGAAATAACATTCAAATTATATAATCCAAGACAGTAGCTCTAATCAAGTGAACATTATATCATGGATACATTTAAAAACAGTTTTCCTTGCTGGTTTTCTTACTTGAATTGTTTTAGGGGTGTGATCTTGTTTATCAGAGTTCAGAGTTCTCAATAAGCTTTTAAGAAATTTTCTAGCCCTGGCTGGCGTAGCTCAGTGGATTGAGCGCGGACTGGGAACCAAAGTGTCCCAGGTTCGATTCCCAGCCAGGGTACATTCCTGGGATGCAGGCCATAACCCCCAGCAACCACACATTGATGTCTGTCTGTCTGTCTGTCTGTCTCCCCCCGCCCCCTTCCCTCTCTAAAAATAAATAAATAAAATCTTTAAAAAAAAAATTAGGCATCTAATTCTTTAAAAAAAAAAAAAAAAGAAAGAAATTTTCTCATTAACAAAAATGCTATCACCTTGGCAGAAGTATTAGAATGATTCATTTTTGAAAAGTATTTCTAACTTAAAACTAATCATTTAAAAAATGCTATTAGAGGTGAAGATGTATATTTGTTTGACAAAAATAAAAATTGAGCCCCAAATATTAATAATTTGAAGAAAGTATGCTAAAGTATATGAGGTGTGAAACCACTGTAATGTTTCTAATATATTCATAAATACAGAAAAAAAGTCTACCCATCTGGTATTCCAAACATGCAATTTGAGCACCTCTGAAGGTTCTCTAGGATCTTACTATACTGATCAGCCCTAAAACTGCCATTTTTCAAAATTGACTGATGTTCTTTAGCTGAGGTTTCATATTTCCAAAAGGGTGCAGATGCCCAATCTGGGCTCTAAATACACACTCGCACACACACACACACACACACACACAATAAATATATAATGTATAATATATAATTATATATAATTCTATAAATAAATCACATATATGATTATGTAAGTAATATATCTATAGTATAATATATAAAATAAATATGTAATATACAATATGTAATTATATATAATGTATTTATATATAATGTATTTATATATAATTTCAAAATGTGAATTGGTAGTGCTTTTCATAATATTTTGTCATGTGAACTCGTTAAAATTAGATTATTGATCTAGCAGATTGTAATAGTTCCTTCAAGTCGTTAAGGTCTGTTCTCTGGCATACTATTAGGAACTTAGTTATACTATTAGTATAACTAAGGGTCATACATTTTCAACAAGGGTGACATTACCCTATAAGGTGGTGAAAATTGGTTCGAGGAAGTGAAAATATCTTTCTTTACCTATAAATCACAGATACATACAGCACATTAACAGATGTACAGTATATTTGTGGTATTAAAACTTCAAGACAGTAGAGGTCAATTAGAAAATAATATCTGAAGAGCTCCTTAGAGAAAAACATGAAAAAACAGTTGAGAAATGTAGCTCTAGGCAAACATGTATTAGCATATTCTACTCAAAGTTAAGTAAATCCAAGACTTCTTTTATTTCCTGTCATTATTGAGAGGTAATGAGGATCACTCATAGGACTACATTAAATATATTCCCCAAAATAAGTTCTGGAATGCTTGTTGATGGCTCACAGTACCAGTATATGGCAAAAAAAATTACTAAGTATATTTCAATTAATGAATTGTTCATGGGCAAAAGAGAAGGAATGCTTTATGATTTTATCTCTGTTTTTAAAGCGTGCACGTATGCAATAATGACACAACTTCATCCAACAACTGTCAAACCGACCAGTACCAGAAAGCAGATACAGTTTCCTGAGATAGTAAGATTCACTCCATTCATAATAGACCTGTTCTGCTTTGGATTCATTACTGCCCCCAGCAAATGAATGCATAAGAGAGGAACTACAGTGAAAGAATATTCCTTTCATAATCCAAATAAATAAAGTAGGTATCTGAAGTCACATGAGAAACAAGCAGGATTACTTCATTTGTTTTAACATTAAACATTCAGAATTTCCCTAATTCTATACTAGCAAATACATTCTACACTGAAAATAAATCCCAATCCTTTAACTAATTAGAGAATATATAGGGGGGAAATTTCTTAGGTATAATTTTTAAACTATTTTTAAAGGTCAACATTATGCTTAATACCAGAACATTAGACCAACCATCATTAAAATCAGAAGGAAGCAACAAGGATACCTGCTAAAGCCATCGATTTCCCAAATTCTGTTGCAACTTCTGTCCAATATGAAATATGAAATCTAAAGAGCATATTTAAAGGTAACGACCATGTCCTTTTTCTATTTATGCTAGATACTGTTAAGAACCAGAGATGCCAAGCAGGAAATGCCTGAATCTACCCTCAGCTAAGGAAAAGTAAGTATTAACAAATTATTACACAAATAATCAATAAATTACAATTATAATAGATGTAAAGGGTACCAGCTGCTGTGGCATCACGTAACAGAGAAACGAACCTAGAGTAATAAGAAAAGCTTCCTGCGGGAGAGAGTAGATATGGCTAACGGCTTGCACTCAGCTAGAGAAATAAAGCAAGAAAATGCAAAAGGCACAGGAAGGGAAAGGTGACATCGAGGGGAGCCAGGCATTCAAGAAACTGCAAAGACAATGTGTCTGGACCACATTGAGTGAGAGAAATCTGCGTACAGAAGAGGACAAGTGACAAATCACAAAGGGCTTTGTCAAGCATGTTATAAATTTTGAATTTTCTCTTAAGGGTCCTAAGTACAGAAGTAAAAGTTATCAAGTATTCATCTTTAGAAACTCACTTCAGCAACTGTACGGAGAACTGATTACAGTCAGAAAATTTTGGATGAGCAGAAAATTGCAATAGTTCAGAGGAAATAAAGGACATGGAGATGGAGAACAATGTTCAGATTTGAAAGACAATTAGGAATTAAACGAATAGGATTTTACAATTCATTGGATTGGATGCGAGTAGAGATGGCAAGAAAGAGGTCAAGGATGATTCCAAAGATGCTGGCTTGAACAGCTGGGAAGAGAGCCGAGCAAGCTGTGGCGGGGGAGCATGCTGTTATGAATTCTTTCACAGCCTTCAGAATTAAACAGCAGCTGCTCTGAGAGGCCAAACAGCAAACCAGTAGGATGACGGTCTTCTCCTTCGCCTTCACAAGCGGCAGAATCCACAAGACGGCGGAAATGTCTTAGATACTGAGAAAAGAAGCCATACCAAGTCTAATATTAGATGCGTATATCTAGTGCCCATCGAAGCAGCTTCCACAAACACTAAGAAGAAACCAGTCCGGGACTAACGGAACTAGCCATATTTTCAGATTGTTCCACCTGCATCATGAGAACAGAATTCCAGCAGGATACTCATGTGGATGGAAAATTAGTAGCCGATATTTTCAGAGCGGAGAGATGAAAAGTTTATATACCTCTGAGTGGGAATAAAAAGTAATTCGACAATATCTGTAAATATTCCTGTGATAAATATTTGTCATTCTTTCTCCAACATTTATCTTTTTATATTCCTCTCTGTATTGAAGAGGGCTGGAAGCTTAGGTACTACATTCCTAAGATTCCCTTGCCAGCTGGTTTCTGGTTAGATTCTGCCCATGAAGTATGGCAACCACAAAGATGTGTGCTTAGATCTTCCACCAGAGGATTCTGTAAAGAACAAAGTTGACTGATGGTCTCCTTTGGACCCATCACAGGATCCCACCGAAGCCACCCCTCCCTTGGGCGGCTGCCAGTCAGTGACTGAGCATGGCAGCGATACTACAGCCTGGCCTTTTGTGCCTGTTATGGGGC